>NC_084490.1:15671898-16324353 GCF_030035675.1 Rhineura floridana
GAGCAGGTCCCTTTCCCCCCCCCGCACCAATTCGCTCGGTACCCGCCTCCTACTCCTGTGTTTTCACCTGTGCAAACCATAACAGCGCCTCCACCGCTGGGAAAAGCACGAGATTCTTCCGTGAGAGGAGGCCGGCAAGAACAAGCCCTCCCCACTCTTCCCCCTCCACGCTCCGATCGGGGGGATGGAAGATCGGACCCCCCTCCCCTCAGGAAATGAGCAAACAGCCCGCGCTCCCGCGAGCCCCTCCTGACCAGACTCTGCCTGCCCTCCTCTTCCGTCTCTCTGCACATGGAGACCAGGGTGGGTGGGCGGTAGAGTGTATAGGGATTAACTATTCCTTGCCCGGGTGATCTGCAAAGGGGGCTCGTATGTTTGTAACCATCTCTCGCCCCCCCGCATTGCATTGCATTGCATGACGGAACTGACTAACCCATCTTGAGCGCTGCAGAGAGCTTCACTAAGCCTGAGCCCAGCTGTGTTTACTTGGGAGTAAGTGTTGCTGAGTTCAAGCGGGCTTACTCTCAAGTAAAAGATGCGCGGGCTTGCAGGCCACTTTGCAGCCGGAGAGAAAAGAAATCCCTTGCAAACTACAAGCCGCGGCGTCGGCATGAATCGATTTAACTGAAACATCGATTTTATTGGCGGGGGGGGGAGGTTGGGAGAAGAACCTGTTAATATTATCAAAATGCAAGCAATTTACAAAACAAAAAACATGGCCGGTGTCATCTTAGAAGAGGCATTCCTCCCTCTCTCAGGAAGGGTGGATTGGCCCTTCCAAGACGATGTTTTCCTGCCACGTGGGAATGCATCAGCAAGGCTCCTCTGTAGACACCTGTTTCACTTTTACACATTCTACAAGTCTTGTGAATTAGGATCTTTTGACACGCAACAGTGTCTTGGCAGATTTACCCAGTAACTTGCACTCACACAGATCTTAAACAAGGAGATATATATTGAACATAGACACACAGAATCAAAATATACACATTTAACACTTGGGTGGGGAATAGCTCAGTACTAATACATATCTGTTAGCATCAGTGGGGATGCTCAGTAACAATATGCATGAGAGAATTAGCTAAATAAATAACTAAACTCACATACAAACTCAAATAAGGAGCAAGCACACAAGGCTTGAGAGGAGATGTGAGGGAGCTGAGTTCAGCACAACTGAGGAAGGCACACTAGCTTGCTCTGTCTCTGGGCTCACTTTGCAGACTAGGCCTCCATCATGCGCAGGCAGGCAGGGAGGATCAGAATATGGCTTCTGAAACACCCACACTCGCAGTCAAAGATAGGCAGAGGGAGCAGATGTGGAGGCTACAATTTGTAGGGAAAGGCCCTCCAGAAGACAGGATAGAGCGAGATATACCTTTCCCAGCCCTGATGGGCAATCTGGAAAAGAACTGGAGCACATTGAGACTCCTGGATCACGCAGGGAAACAGCAGGTGTAGCAGGCAGGGGTCCTGAAATGGCTTCTTGGATCTCTGCTTTGGCTAGCAAAGGCCCAGAGCGAAGCAGGAAAAATAGTGTGGCCTGAAAAGAGCTTTTGAAGCAGCTTGAGCAAGCAGAGACCTCTTTCAGCAGGCAGGGGTCCAGAGGCAGTGAAGGAAGAGCAGGGGAGAGTCAGATCTCTGGGTTCTGCCTGGCTAAGTGATTCAGCAGGTAATTTCAGGTACAGTGATATTCAGCAGGGTGAATGACCAAGACCCAGAAGCCAGAAAAAAACCCATGGTTCTAAGATTCCAGTTTTTTTACCTTTCTGAACAAAAGCCTCAAAGAGGGATGCAGAATTGATTGGATCAGTCAGGTGTCCTTCCTCAATTTCCATATCTATGATGAGTACTATGGTCAGGGTAATGGGCTTTTCTTTTGTGAAGACAGGTAGTAGCATTCACCTTTTGTTGCTATAATTATGTGCCTTCAAGTCAGTTAGGATTTAAGGCGACCCTATGAATCAGCAACCTCCAATAGCTTCTGTCCTGAACCACCCTGTTCAGATCTTGTAAGTTCAGGTCTGTGGCTTCCTTTATGGAATCAATCCATCTCTTGTTTGGCCTTCCATTTTTTCTACTCCCTTCTGTTTTTCCAAGCATTATTGTCTTTTCTACTGAATCATGTCTTCTCATTATTTGTCCAAAGTATAACCTCAGCTCATCATTTTAGCTTCTACGGATAGTTCTGGTTTAATTTGTTACAACACCCAATCATTTCTTTTTCGCAGTCCATGGTATCCGCAAAGCTCTCCTCCAACACCACATTTCAAATGATTTGATTTTTCTCTTATCCACTTTTTTCACTGTCCAACTTTCACATCCATACATAGAGATCAGGAATACCATGGTCTGAATGATCCTGACTTTGGTGTTCAGTGATACATCTTTGCATTTGCGGACCTTTTCTAGTTCTCTCATAGATGCCTTCCCCAGTCCTAGCCTTCTTCTGATTCCTTGACTATTGTCTCCATTTTGGTTAATGACTATGCCAAGGTATTGATAATCCTTGACAAGTTCAATGTCCTCATTGTCAACTTTAAAGTTACATAAATCTTCTGTTGTCATTACTTTAGTCTTCTTGACGTTCAGCTGTAGTCCTGCTTTTGTGTGTTCTTTAAGTTTCATCAGCATTCGTTTCAAATCATTACTGGTTTCTGCTAGTACTATGGTATCATCTGCATATCTTAAATTATTGATATTTCTCCCTCCAATTTTCACACCTCCTTCATCTTTGTCCAATCCCGCTTTCCGTATATGTTCTGCATATAGATTAAACAAACAGGGTGATAAAATACACCCTGTCTCACACCCTTTCCGATTGGGAACCCATCGGTTTCTCCATATTCTGTCCTTACAGTAGCCTCTTGTCCAGAGTATAGGTTGAGCATCAGAACATCAGATGCTGTGGCACCCCATTTCTTTTTTAAGGCATTCCATAGTTTTTCATGATCTACACAATCAAAGGCTTTGCAGTAATCTGTAAAGCACAGGGTGATTTTCTTCTGAAATTCCTTGGTCCATTCCATTATCCAACATATGTTTGTGATATGATCTCTGGTACCTCTTACCTTTCTAAATCCAGCTTGGACATCTGGCATTTTTTGCTGCATATATGGTAAGAGCCTTTGTTGTAGAATCTTGAGCATTCCTCTACTCGCATGGGATATTAAGGCAATAGTTCGATAATTACTGCATTCCATGGGATCCCCTTTCTTTGGAATTCGGATGTATATTGAACGCTTCCAGGCTGGGCCATTAGCTTTCCATATTTGTTGACAAATTTTTGTCAAAATGTGGACAGATTCAGTCTCAGTATTTTGTAGCAACTCTATTGGTATGCCATCTATTCCTGCCCTGGTGATTTGTTTCTTCCAAATATTTCAAGAGCAGCTTTCACCTCACATTCTAAAATTTCTGGTTCTTCATCATACGGTTCCTCCATGAATGAAAATGTCATCCTTGCATCTCTTTTATAGAGTTCTTCAGTGTATTGCTTCCATCTTCCTTTTATTTCATCTCAGTCAGTGTGTTCCCCTGTTGATTATTCAGCATCCCTACTGAAATTTCCCTTTCAGTTCTCTAATCTTTTGGAATAGGGCTCTTGTTCTACCCTTTTTGTTGTCCTCTTCTATTTCTATACAATAACCATTATAATAGTTCTCTTTGTCCCTACGTACTAGTCACTGTATTGTTGCATTTAGGGTTCTAACCATGTTTCTGTCTCCTTTTGCTTTTGCTTCCCTTCTCTCTCTAACCATTTTAAGAGTTTCTTCAGTCATCCCTTGAGGTCTTTCTCTCTTTTTAACTAGAGGTATTGTATTTTTGCATTCTTCCCTGATAACGTCTCTGACTTCAGTCCATAGTTCTTCTGGTTCTTTGTCAACTAAGTTTAAAGCCTCAAATCTGTTCCTTATTTGATCTTTATATTCTTCTGGGATGTTATTTAAATTGTATTTTGGCATTATGGTTGCTTTGTTGTTGCTCGTTAGCTTTACTCTGATTTTTTATATGACCAGTTCATGATCTGTACCACAGTCTGCTCCTTCTCTTGTTTTCGCAGAAAGTATGGAACTTCTTCATCTTCTGCTACCAATTATATAATCAATTTGACCCCTGTATTGACCATTTGGTGATGTCCACGTGTACAGTCGTCTTTTTGGTTGCTCAAAAAATGTGTTTGCAAGAAACAAATTATTGGCTTCACAGAATTCGATAAGTCTCTCTCCTGCTTCATTTCTGTCTCCTAAGCCCCATTTCCCCACAATTCCTAGTTCTTCTCTGTACCCTACTTTTGCATTCTATTCCCCCATGATTATCAGCACATCTTGTTTTGGTGTGTGATCAATTTCTTCCTGTACTTCTGCATAAAATCTCTCCATTTCCTCTTCTGCATTTGCTGTTGGAGCATAGACTTGGATGATGGTTAGGTTAATAGGTTTCCCGTTATATCTCAGTGATATAACTCATGCAGACCTTGCGTTATAGCTAATTGTTTTTGCTACATCATTTCTCACTATTAAAGCAACCCCATTTATTCTCAATTTCTGATTTCCTGCATAAAATATTTTGTAGTTGCCTGATTGAAAATGTTCCATTCCCGTCCATTTTAATTCACTCATGCCAAGTATTCTAACATTGATGTGTTCCATTTCTTGCTTGACAATTTCTAACTTTCTTTGGTTCATGCTTCTCACATTCCATGTTCCTATTGTGTGTGTCGTACAACTCCGGACTCTCCTGTCGCATCTGTGCGCATCAGCCTCTGGGCTTCCTTTCTGCTTTGACCCAGCTGAGTCATTAGTCACTTCTACTCCTCCATTGTTCTTCCCCAGTAGCTCATTGAGTGCAATCTGATCTGGGGGTCTAATCTTCCAGCACTATCTTGTGTTGCATTTTGGATACTCTGTTCATAGGGTTTTCATGGTAAGAGGTATTCAGAGGGGTTTACCATTGCCTTCTTCTGAGTTTGGATGCATCTTAGTCTGGTGTCTCAGCTTTGACCATTTCACCTTGGGTACCCCTGCTAGGAGTCTAGTGTCTTGGTCTAGACTCCTGACGGCATTGCTCTCAGCTTCTTCAGCACTCTCAAACCCCCTCACCACGTGAAGGTGTGCATCCTAGCGGGGAATTCACCTTTTAGCTAGTTTGATAAGGTCTGAACAATGGGCTCCTCCCTTGAGGGCCAAACTTTTACAATTACTTTGGGGATTGGATTGATTGGATTGCCAAAGGGCATGTCCTGTGCATATGACTGGCATCATCCTCTTGGTTGAAATGACAGACTTAACTCTTTCAGGTACTTTTCCCATCAGGTCTCAAGCAGCATCTTTGTAAAATGAACCAAACTGAAGCCATTTTAAAAATCATATAGGCCATGTTGGGGTGGAGTGTCTCTCAGGTTTGTAGGCTTGTAGCCAGCCTGCCAACAACTGCTTAATAAAATCAAAGCATATTCTCTTTTCCTCCCCCCCCATAAGGAAGATTGCTCGTTTGTACGGGTGTGTGTACAGTTTTAATCAATTAAGGATGTAATCCTAGTCCCATTTACATGGGATTAAATCCCATTATAAAACATGGTTTAGGACTGCAGTCTTTTTTATTCTACCTTGTGTCATCTAGTCAGACCATTGGCCCCATCTAGCTTAATGTTGCCTACACCAAGGGTGGGAACCTCAGAGGCCAAAAACAACCCTCAAGGACTCTCTGGCTGGCCTCTGAACTCTCTCTAGGCCACACCCCTCACCATTCCTTCTCTACACCCTCCTTGGGTGCCTTTGGCTGGTTGGTCTGTTCATGTTTTATCCTTGAACGGCAATAATACTTCCCATTTTTCTGGATGGTGTCTGGGGAGATGGGGGGGTCTCTGTAGAAACTTCTGGCTTTTGTGTGGCTGGAGTGTAGCCTAGGGTACAAAAGTTAAGAGTCGCATCTGTCACTCTGCCTACCTTTCCTCTGGCCCCATGCACCACTGGAATGTGGCCCCCAGAAGGTTGCCAAAGAGAGAATGCAGCCATCAGTCTTTTTGGGGGGGGGATTTCCCAACCTTTGTATATACAGTGTTCTTCATCCTTGGGTCCCCACAAGTTGATGGACTACAACTCCCATCATCCCTGACAATTGATCATGCTGTCTGGGTATGATGGGAGTTGTAGTCCAACAACATCTGGGGATCCAAGGTTGAAGAACAGTGGTCTAAACTGACAATAGCTCCTTAGGGTTTTGAGCAGTGGGTTTTCCAGCCCTACCTGGAGATGTCGGGGATTGAACCTGGAACCTTTTGATGCTCTGCCACAGAGCTACAGTCTGTCATGCTCCACTAGGTGCTCTCAAGGGCTAGAGTCCCAGGAGATAAAACATCTCTCACCAAAGTACTTGTGACTACACTACAGACAGGATTAAAATACAAGGAGTCAGCACAGGTCCAAACATGAGGCAGAAGCAAAGTAAAGAAACATTCCAGGGTCAGTATCATAGAATATAGCACAGCACAGAGACCTAATCAGGAACATGGAGCCAGACACTTGGAGGTTCAAGAGAGAGCTTTATATATTCTGGCCTCCTAAACCACACCCTAGCCACCTGGCAGCGGAGTATCAGAGACTGCTTACTCACAAATAGGGCAAAAACTCTGGGTCTGTAGACTGTGCCATTGCTCTTCAGCCAGGATTCAAAGCTTTGGGAGCCAGCATTCTCAAGGACTGGGGGGTAGCACCACTTTTTCTGACATTCCCAGGGGTTCTTCATAAGTTCTCAACCCAGAGGGCCCCTTCAGGGGATCCTCAGCACTGGGTTCTGCTCAGGGACCCCTCTTGCCTGTTCCTCAAGGTCCTCAACCTGTGTGGTGTCTTGTTCATCTTCGGAGGACTCCATGTCAGGCACCATGTCAGGGCTAGACATGGCAACCCCTTGACTAAAGCTGCAGTCTGATGCATACGTACCTGGAAATGTCCCAATGAACTCAGAATTCTGAGTACATGTGAATAGGATTATGCTTGAAGTCTAGATTTATTTAATAGAGTGGCACCCCTGTTTCCAGTGCTACTTCCTCAGTTAATGGAAAATCTATTTTCTTAATATCTCACACATAATGTTGCATAGATCAATGCTTAAAGATTTTACACTAAAATGTAAAAGGGGGATGTAACAAACAGGTATTTAAAAATATTTAGAGCAGATGCATTTACCAGAGGACTGTGATTAGTTGTGGCTCCATGTTGAGTGTGGCTCCATGTTGAGTGTAGGTTATTTAATGTGTCAAACCTCAATGCTTTGAAAGTTCATTTTAAAAAGGATCTAGTTCAAGTTCATCGTGTCCAAAAAGGAACTAGTTCCACTTCAAGGTTGTCCTTTTTCAAAACACATTAGTTCAGTCTGAATTCATCCAAATGAACATTTTAGTTCATAAAACTTTTTAGTTCAGAAAAAGTTCATTGGCAAAAAATGTCCATGGTTCAGAATGTTACAAGGTGCTGTGCTGAAGTATTGGGTCCAACAGTAAATCAGGCCACACACAAGAAATAAGATGTCTGACAGACAGAATGTCAACAGGTGAAGCTTTCCACATTATTGTATTTCCATACTAGAAAAAGCTTACCCTGTTTAATTTGTGCCAGCCACACAGCTGGTAAAGGCATCATTTGCTTTGTTCCTGTACATCTCACTGTAATCTGCTGATGTTGGAAAAGCAAATCTCCACAGCAGTAAAGATATAGAAAATGCCTCACATTACTTCCTTCTGATTACTTCACAACAGCAGCACCTTCATATCTGCCTAAGAAGCCTTAGAACATCGCCTCCACATGTTGTTTTCTAACTTTCTTTATAGATGTCCAATTGACTTAGCTTTCATTTTTTAAAAAAAGTAAGAGTCTGGACCTCCTGCTTGGGATGTGAGGGGAAGGAATGAACGTGAAGATCAACTAGAAATTGTTCAAAGTTCTACCCCCAAATGAACTTAGTTCACCATTATGAGAACTACTTTCAGGTGAAGTTCAGATATGTTTGAGCTAGTTTCTTCCAAGTGCTAGAAATCTTAGGTATTCTGGTGTCTAGTGGGTACTGAATTTCTTCCTACCTCCTACCATTAAAGCTGGATCCTCTCGCTGTGTGCATGTTGTCCCCAAAGCTGAGATTAACTCTGTTCAGAGAAAAGTTATTTATTTAACAGCCTGATGAAATACATTCAACACATGTACAAAATCATCATGCTTAAAGGATGCTTTCTGAATTTTTTCAGAGTATATCCTCGCTTCCCTCACATATAAACAGACACATACACCAAGCTCAGAATGAGGAATCTCCTTTATAGGCCAAGAGAGTTACAATGTAAAATAAAAATATTGCATAGAAAACAATAGGTAAAAAAAGAAAAAAATGTTAACATGTTATTGCTGAAACAAACAATAGCACACTCCCACTACTACCTACTAATGACTACGACTTAATGACTATTTTGGGACCTACACCGAACATTATAAAGCTCCCACATGGAAATCTTTCCTGTGCAAGAAATTGTGCAAATATGTTCAACAAGATGGCCGCACATCACAAACTTAAGTCCTCCACAAGGCATGATTTCCTAGGGCCAGGTACGGGAAAGTACATGTGTATGCGTCTGTCACACACAACAGTCTACATCAGGTGTAGGGAACCTTTGGCCATCCAGATGTTGCTGAACTATGACTCCCATCATCCCTGGCCATTGGCCATGCTTGCTAGTGCTGATGGGAGTTGTAGTTCAGCAACACCTGGAGGGCCAAAGGTTCCCCACTCCTGTTCTACATGCAGGATTTGTGTAAATTTGATGTTGTTGTGTGTTTGAAGCCCACTGTACTTAACCTAGAGAAGATATTTACCAATGAGCCTTGGTCAACTTCAGGAGGAAGAAGTCTGGACAGCAATAACAGAGTACACATTTCCATATGTGCTTGTAGTCCCATTTTTAATATTTTGAAAACCTTTATTCACCGCACCCATCAAAAGCTGGAGAACACAACAGATTTCATTCTTCAGCTGCACACACCCAACCTCTCTTATTGGCACTGCTACACTTCATCACGTCTTTCACCAAAAAAATGCATTTGGCTAGATGTGATTCTATGCTATCTCATAGATAACACCCTCCTAGAAGTTTAGGTGTATGATTTGGGGTGGCCAAAGCTTATTGTGGGTTTATGCCACACCAGCTCCTTACTCAGTTCTATATATACTGAATTTTATTAGTGTGAGCTCTTGTGCTTGATGGTGTCTTGCACCAAAATAAAGCATTAGAGCAGATGCGACATTGCAGCATCTACAGAAGACACTCTGCTGGAGGCCTGGGTGTATGATTTATAATGTCTCCGAGTGTACACTTACAGTTCTTTGTTTTTAATTATCATGTGGGGCAGTCATGTATTAAAGAGTGTTGCACCAAAAAAACTATTTTGCCTGCAGAGAACTGTGTGTATCTCAAAGGTGTAATGAAGATACACCATCTGGGGTAGGCCAAAGCTCATGTCGCAGCAAAGCAGCATATAAACTTTTGTTCCCCATTGAAACTTTGTTTCAAATGTTTGTGGGAATAGGGAATTGAGAACTAGGAACCAACTTTACCAAGTTCAAAAATCAAACTCTGAAACCCACAGAAAGCCAACATCTGGGGTTTACTTGCACCAATTTTAAAATCAGCTAGTGGGCTAAGCTGTGGCTTCTACTGAACTGATGCCATACCTTCTTTTCCCATTTCATATTTCCTTAAACTGTCTTGTTTATTTTAACAAATACTAGGCTAACAGTAAGACTACTCTTGACATTTTGGTGACAGAAGCAGAGAATCCAAATGGCAATACTTCTTCTTCCCCCGCCCCTATAGTAAAAATATGATTTTGTTAATAATTTACATTTTTAATGGTGTCCCAAAATTTGGCAGTGGAAAGCCTCACCTTGCCTAAGTGGTAGGCCTGAGTGTTTGATTCCTGTTCTTTTCCCCCATCTTTTGCTTGGTAGCTGATTTGGGCCGATCTCGAATGTTGAGTTTCCAGTGACCAAGATCTCTTGATAGCTGCATCTTGCAGAGAAGCGAGATAGAGGTTTTGGGCTTGGGAAGCTAAACTGGGAGCAAACATTGTTTGTTCACAGACAAGACAGCAGTGCCCATCTAGATGGCTGAGGAATGCTAGTAAGGAAGAATGGCCAAGAATTTTGGGACATTGCCCACAGCTCAGGTGGGTAGAGGGTGATGCCCCCGGTGGCCACGATTGCTTGCCATCTTGCCCCAGGAGGAAAAGGCCAGCCGGCAGAGGCGCAAGTCATTTATGTGCTTTATGTGTACAATTATTTAAGTGAGGAATGATGTTCTCTAAAACTCAAAGAGGCATTTGGTTATATTGTTTAAATAATGGGCACTCCTTAGCATTGTTGCATAAAGAAGAAGCCACAAAAGGAACATTTTATGAAACAGCAAAACTAATAAGGAGAGTATTTTTAAAGACTGATGACTGAACACATCAAAGTTATGTGAGCCTGTAAAAACCGGCATTCTTTGACATTAACAAATCCATTTTGATTATCAGCTTGGTGTCACAGATGCCTAGGAAATATTATATGACCCACACCTTCAGCCAGGTACTAAGGAGAGGCTATGCCCTTATGGCTCCAAATCTCCATCTTAATGGAGTGGTTGTGAAGTGGGATGGGAGCCGGGAGAGAAGGGAGAACAAAAAGCAGTGCCAAATCCCAGACAACGGACGAGAAGACTAATAACATTTGGGAAGGCATGGAGATCAGGAAACACAGGCACAGACACAGCTTGCTGTTGAACAGCAAACTATAATGAAAAAAGTGTGTATACACCACAAAATCGACAAAGCACATTTATTTTCTACTCCACTCTCAGAGCATTAGTCAGAACCTTTTGCCTCCTGATTTCTTCAAATTTTCCATCCAGATTGGGGAAGGGGCAGAGGGAACTCAGGAATCCAGACTCCCAGCGCCCACCCTTCAACCTGCTATGCTCTATGCCTTTCTACTTAAGACTGGGTACAGTACAACCTAAGAAACTTGGACTCAGAAACGTCCAGCTTCCACTTCCCATCTCCACAGACAAGTCTGCCTTCCCCTGCTAGAGGCAGCAATAGAATCCAAGGTCCTCCAGCTTCCTTGCCAAGGATTAGTTATAGCCAGAGGCTTTGAGATCTCGGCCCCAAAATGTTTCAGTTTGTGAATTTTACTAAGCGTATAAAGAATATCTTTCCCTTTCCCGAAAAGCAGCCCCTGCACATCAGGAATTTGGAAAAAGAGCTTTCAGGACAGAGTGTATAACATCTACATAGCCTTAACCTCCAGAACTTATTTGAGCAATTTATGATCAATTCCTTACTTAATCAGGGATCCACATATCCTGTGTGCCTGAAAACCAGTGTGAGATACACTGTCATTTTAAAAAAGTTTCTAGTCTTCATTCTGAAGAAAAGCTCAGAAACATCTCCACATTCCTCTTCTATGAATAATGGAAACAATACAGTCATGCAAAAGTAAGGAACAATTATTTTGCTCCCTTTAGAATGTGAGTTTCCTTTGGGTTGGGATATAGATTACACCCAGTCTTGCTTTTAAACTCATGGATGCCCTTACACTCGCAGACCTGGGGAAGAAGAAATAATCTGGAGCTTTGTGGCTTTCCTGAAATGTGTGTGTTCAATCAAACTTTTAATCCTTTTTCTTTTGGCAAGTGTGCTTATGCCTCCCCCATCCCCCACAGTACAATTCTCATTTCCTCAAGAGATCATCTGCATGGTACATTAGGTAGGCCAAGCCTTTCAAGTAGCCCTTCCGGTTCCCTACCCATCCTCATGATCCCCACCCCAGTCTCCACTTCCTATCACAGCCACTCGTACTTCACTCCCCACTGCCACGTTTTAATACTGCACATCATGCATGCACACACTGTTAAAAAAGCAAAACAAAGCATGGCTGCTGAATGTAAACAAACATGGCCACTCTTGGGCATCCAAGGATGGCCCCATGTTAATTCACCTACAACAGTCATGTGTTTACATTGTGCCTCCACCAGGGGGCAGCAAGCACAGTGAAATGATGACAGTGCCCCAGGTCAGGAATGGGAGTGGGTGACAGGTGGCCTGGCCTGCACCACATTTTAGCAAACTTTATGTTAATACATTCTTCCCAGCTAGTCCCCACCCCTTCATACACACCTACATCCTGTCAAAAGGAGTGGGGAGGGGGCAAAAGCAGGCCTGAGCTTAAGCTTCTGAGGGCTGGCTGGACTCCGAATCTTGTGCCTCATTGCGGATACGTTTCAATGGTGGAGCTTCTGGCAAATCCTCTGTCTCAGGGGTGGGTCCTTCAAAGGACTTCGTGGGCTCCAAGGGGCCTGCTGGATCCTGCGCCTGGAAGAAAAGGAAGACATAAGCATCAAACCTCAACAAGTCGATGCTGAAGCAATATCACACAAAAGCGCAACATTTGTCATACGGTTCAGATTCAAATGTTCAAATACTGAGCATTTTAAAATTCTGTTTTTGAAATTCAGTTCTGAGAGAGATGTTTTGTTGTTTTTACAAAAACAAGTCTCACTGAACATTTCTGAGTAAAAATGGCTAGGATTGTACTGTCAGCCTGGCTGATGAATTTTAAAGCAAAATGTTGTGCATCAGCTTGGCAAATTCAATACAATAACACCTTTTTAAAAAAACACCTGGAATTGTTGAAGTGAGCACTTTAATTCAGAGAATGGTCATTTAGGAGTTTTTAGGCAAATTTGAGTTAGGAAAACTTTTCACCCAAGTTTGCTTCAAACATCAGCTGGCAATTTTACACTTGCATCTAGTGAAATAATTAGTAACTATTGCCATGAAAATGCAAAGATGAAAAATCACAGTTTCTCCAGATTTTTTGTGTACCTTCAGAGCCAAATATTATTTTCTCAATAGCCTTTGATGCCTGGTGGCTACTATCCTTCCCCTGCTTTAATGCCATAGTTCAGTGGCAAAACATCTGCCTTGCATGCAGAAGGTCCCAGGTTCAATCCCCGGCATCTCCAGGTAGGCCTGGGAGAGACTCCTGCCTCAAACCCTGGAGAGCCGCTGCCAGTCCATGTAGGCAATACTGAGGTAGATGGACAAATGATGTGACTCAGTATAAGGCAACTTCCTAACAGATGTATACAAACAGGGCCAACTGTGTGGGGTTCTTCCCACCTGAATGTTGCCTTCTGGCCAAATACTGCAACTCATATACCACAGCAGGGAGAGACTGTATAATAAAGAACTATGAACCGTACATGTGATTAGAGACTCAGTGTATAGCCTTCTGCAGCCCATCATCTCTTTGCCTAGCTCACCATTCAGTAACATAAGAATGATGATTCCTGTGTAGTTTAACTTAGATTAGGTTAGGTTAGTTAAAATCAGTTAAAATATCTGTATGCCACAGATTAAATAACATTCTAGTCAATTTACAGTAGGACCCCACTCATACGGTGGGTTATGTTCCGGACCCCCGCTGTAAAGCAAAAACAGCTGTAAAGCGGAACCCATTGAATAGAATGGCGCACGATGCCCGAAAACCACCGTAAAAGCGGAACAAGCGCCATATGAGTGGGGCTTTAGTCTAATTGCGTCTAATTGAGACCGCTGTATTAGCGAATCACTGTAAAGCGAATCGCTGTAAAGCGGGGTCCTACTGTTTATCCACATCAGCCTAATATCAAAAGTACAACACATAAATAATGCAAAAAAATAATTAAGCAACTCAATAAATAGTGCAAATACAGTTGCCCGTAAAAACAGAACAGTGATTCAAAACCATGTATCACAAAAAGAAATATAAACACTTCCAACTAAATAAGCCTAAAAACAATAAACTAACACAGTATAACAACAAAATATATCCTAAATACAAAATTTAAAGTGGGTGGGGAACCTCAGGCCTGAGGGCCAAATGCGGCCTTCCAAGCATCTCTATTTGGCCCTCAAGACTTTCCCCAGGCCAGGCCCCCTTCCCAGGTCACACTTCTTGTCAGCAGTGGACGCTGGTGGCTCCACATTGGTGGAGCAGTGGAGTCCGTTCCAGGTTTTATTCCAAACTTTCAAGGAGCTGTCCAAGGTGCTGAAGCACCTTGAATAGTGTCATGCCCCCACCTTCTAACACACCTCCTTTACTAGAGGGAGACACATTTTCTACTTTTACACACCAAGTTCTAGCCATGCTGTGTTAGGGATTCCTTTCTATATTCCCTCAGTTCTGTTGCTATAATGGCTCAAGTATCCAAGAAAGCCTCAACTCCCCTGTGGCACTTTATCTCTTTATCTACCCCTTTCCTGGATCAGAACACTCACCTTGGTCTCTGACATCTTGGGATCAGGTTCTTCTTTGGTAAGCATAGGGGGTTCATCTGTTCCCTCAAGAAGCAGCACCCCAGTTTCTGTGCCCAGGAGGGAAATGGAGAGATTAAAACAGGCAGACAAAACAGAGGGGAATTTAAAAGCTCACTAGCTGTTACCATGGCCCCAAGGAGAACCTTTGGCAAGACTGAGTGGAAGAAGAATGGGTTACAGATGTCACAGAGGGGATAGGAGAAAACACAGGAGAAATGTTTCCAGAAATCTCTGGTAGTTCTGAGTCTGGTGAGTCTAACGGTGCCCACAACCCCGTGTCTATAATATTGTACAGAGAAAGGAATTCCCACTGGCACCCAGTCTAGACCGAGCTACTGAACAGATGAAACTTAATGAACAGCCTGGAGTCTTCCAGAGAGAGCAAAGTGAAAGTAGTATGTCAGAGTCAGAGATTACACTTTCACCAAGGTCATACAGATGAGACAAGAGACAGCATCAGCTAAAGAAAATGTTCTCTGGTTCAGGAGAAGCCATCGCCTTGCAGCCAAACCTGGAAAGTACTAGAGAATGCTCAGACAATTTGCCCGCCCACCTCTCTTATATTTAGGATGGGTGGATGAAATTAGGGTGTTGCAACAACAGTTTGCTGTTGCCTCCACATACCTACATTGTATCATGAGATATGTCTAGCCTGTTTCTCAGATATGCCTAGTCTGTTAGTGTTCTGTATCCTGAATCATGCCTAGATGCCTGATGTTGCATTCCTGTACTGGAATAAAATTTTGTTGAAACCCCAGTCTCTGAGTCCTGAGTCTGCTTCTCTGGTTGAGAATCAGGACAGCTGCCACTGTCTTGGTGTCACCTCTCCCCAGTTCAACCTACCTCCTTCCTGTCCCAGCAAAGGGGGCTGAGAGTCCTCTGCCTTTAGCTCCCCTAATGGGGTGGGAGTTACAGTCTGGCTGCGATCTAGAGTAGAGCCAGGGCTGGTGTCCCCGCCTTTCAGTAAGGAGGTCTCTGAAATGGAACTCTGATTGCTGTTCTCATCTGGGGAAAGGAAAAATTGGACCATTAGGAATTGTCTGTAGCTGGTGTTGATGAGCAGTTTGGTGTCTGGAAAACACACACACTCACACACAAATTTCTCCATCTACCCTTTTTGCCTGAGTGTACAGAGGGCCTGAGGACCAATCTAGATATAATGTTGGCAGTTCCACATGTATACGTAACCGAACTGCCTTCCCTCCAGTAGGGATGGCTGAGAAATTTGATTCGGTTTACATTTGAAGACGAATCTATCAAGTTCACACTTTCCGAAACAATACGAGTACTGCAACGCGGCTACCCTTTGCAAAATTTGAATAAGTGCCAATTTCAATGTAGTTCGCCAGCCAAACAGTATTTACAAAAATGCATGTGTTACGGGAAAATGTGCATAAAATGAATCTAGGAGTGAAAATAACATACAAAAATGCATTATATGATGAGAAATTCCTTGCAAAAATGTGTGTGTGAGTTAAAACTGCCTACAAAAATGTGTTTGTTCAGAGAAATTTGCATTAAAATGCTGGAGAATCTTCATGAGGATTTTTTTTTAAGAAAAAAAAGGAAATTTCTACCGAAATGTGGAAAACCAAATTTAAGTTTGGAAAGATGAGAGAACTGAAGCTGGCAGATCTTTCCATCCCTATCCTCCAGTCGCGTAAGGCCTGTCCACTCGGTGGTTTTTTTGCAGCTATATTCTGCAACATGTCACTGACGCATCAATAGTGCATTTATATGGTGGATTTACATGAGCCATCTGCATATCATCCCACTTTATGAGTTGTTCTGCAATGCTCCCCCAATGCTACTACATTGTTGCCATCTGGAGGGACACCAAAAGTGGGACAAAGAAAACCGGAATATCTCTGGCATGAAAAGTTACAGGATTTCAGCTGGAAGTTATGGGACATGCACCGATTGAAAACAAAGCAGCATGCCCACCCCAAAACTTCTGCAGGCACAAACTGTATTGAAAGTGGGATTGCTTATAACCACTCCAATACCATCATGAACACAAAATCATGAATGCGCTATGTCTGGAGGGGCTCACAGATAAAGTGGGGGGAGGGAAATCTATTGAAAAAGACTGACAAGAGAGTCAGGAGAGACAAAAGGAAGTAGTTCTTCATACAGAGCATCCTTAATGTATGGAAGATCACTGCACACAAGATGCGGGGGAGATACCCGTGAAGCGACAGAATGTCTTTCCAAATGAAGCCATAAATTGGAACTTTTCCTCCCTTTATTTTTGTGGAGCCTTATTCTGATTTCACAGCTCTGGCCAACAGAGCAGTGCCTCCAGAAAGAGGCTGCAGAAAGGAAGATAAGCCACAGGTGGGCGGATGGTCCTGAACTTTTCACCCACCACAAACCCCTTTCGCTTTTCAAACTAGACACCTCCCTGTCTTTCGACTGCTGCTGTCACATGCTTCTTTCTAAACAACAGCTCAGACCAGGGGTCCCCAACCTTTTTGGGCCCAGGGGCACATTTGAAAATCTGCCACGGGCACTACAAAATACCATTTTCACAGAAGAAAAACTGGTGACACTCAGAACACATACACCCCTTCAAAACAGGCAAAATACCCATTGTTGCTCTCCACACTCTGCCTGTGTGTGACTCTTGAGCGGCTGTGCAAGAATGTAGACCTTTCAGTCCAGATTAGTAATTCAGAGGGAAACATGTTCCTGACTCAGGTTTGGGGGTCTATTCTCAGGCCAGCAAGTTTATATCTCAAGATCATCAGTGTGTCTCAAATTACTGTGTTTCAGTCTTTAGTTCTGCAACAGAATTATTTTAAATTGTACTAAAAAAAAGCACTCATCATTCTGAAAAAAAAGAGTGCATTGCATAAGAAGTGAGTTGCTTTTTTTAAAAAACAATATTCCCACAAATGCCCAATTTTTCAAAGCGAAAAATGAGGAGCAGATCTCTCCCTTTAAAAAAAATCCCTGGGGTTTTTCCACCTGGTTCCCCCCCATTTTTCTGCACCTCCACATTTTTAATTCCATATCCCTTTATCACTAGTCCATATGTATGAGCCCTGTGCCTAGGTGTCTGGGTTTTGTCTTTTAAGAATCAGCAGCCCCATAGCATCATCACAAGGCCTCACCCTATGATGTCACTACTACACCCCATCTTGGCTAATTACAAATATAGATTAGAATCTTCAATCTATCCATAACCATGCCTTTAAACCTGGCCTGCCTAGTGTGTGATCATCAGGCTGAACACCAGCAACCCACAAGAGATATGGCAACCTACCAGGAACCACAGGAAGCCTGGTTTTTCTGCCATCCTGAGACTGCAGACATGAGGAGGGCAGGTTATCTAGCACGTGGCAAGCCCATGATGCATAGTTGGGGGCTGAATCTGGTTGGTGGATTGTGTAAATCATGCAGACCTGCTAAACGTGGAGAACTCACCCTTCCCTTCTCGATTACAAAAACAAACTCATTCAACAGATGGGTCAAGTCCTATTGCTGGGTTGCAGTTTGGCCAAAGGCAGGTTACGCTGGTTACATTATAAGCACAAACATAGACATAAGAAGGTATTCCCTTAAGAACACAAGAACAGCCTACTGGATCAGTCCAGTGGCCCATCTAGTCCAATATCCTGTTCTCACAGTGGCCAACCAGATGCCTGTGGGAAGCCCACAAGCAGGACCTGAGTGCAAGAGCACCTCTGCCTGCTTGTGTTTCCCAGCAAAAGATATTCAGAAACATGCAGCCTCCAACTGTGGGGTCAGAGCATAGCCATCATGGCTAGTAGCCATTGATAGCCTTATCTTCTATCTAATCCTCTTTGGTGACCATCACTGCCTCTTGTAGGGACAAATTCCATAGTTTATGAGCTACGTGAAGAAGTACTTTCTTTTGTCTGCCCTGAATCCTTCAACTTCCAACTTCATTGGATGTTCACAAGTTCTGAAGGAGATAAACTCTTCTCTGTCCACTTCCATGCATCTTTGAGCAAAAGATGGCTCCTAGGTTTGAAAAGACTGAAAACAATTGGTTTAAACTTTAAAGTGTGTTACTGGGAAGCAGGACAAAGGATGCAGGATGAGCATATGTAAGCAAATATGCTTAACTCACATCCTTGGGGCAGGGGGACTCAGAATGTGGATTACTTTACTGCACAATGTTAAATGTCAGTTCTTTTTTCTTTAAGCTGAAAGTAGACACTGCCATGGATATACCTCTTTTCCGCAAGCATCAAGTGGAATTTTCTATGAGCTAAAATTCAGGCTATCTTTGAGGTGGGAGTGGCTTGGGCTGTCACATGGGCGGGGCCTTGTCAGAGACTAGGGTTGCCAGGTTCATGGCCTGAGACTGAGTCTGTATCTTTAGGAGAAGAGACAGTCAGCCAAGTGCAGGTGTTCTTGCAACACTGTAATGGGAAAAACTACAAGGTGGAATTCTCCTTTCCCCCTGCACAACTACAGAAGACTTCTTGGAGGCTGGGCCTAGCAACTAAGAGGTCTTCCGTATCTTTAAAAGTTGTGCAGGGGGGAGGGAGAATCCCACCTTGTGGTTTTTCCCACTACAGTGTTGCAAGAACACCTGCACTTGGCAGACTGTCTCTTCTCCTAAAGATACAGGATCAGTCTCAGGCCCTGAACCTGGCAACCCTATCAGAGAAAGACCTCTAAAAAGTCCTGCGTTCTCCACCTGACGCCGTTTGTTCCTCCCCTTTCCTGTCCCCCACCTTCCAAGATGTACCATTGAGGTCCAACATGAGCAGAGCCGGATTGCTCCGAGGGCTGGGCACACGGGTCCTTCGTTCTTTGGCCCGGTGCTGCTCACTGTTGCCTGCCAGCCGCCTTTTCTCCTGTGAAGAAACGGAAGAGAAATAGGGAGAGGCTTGAAGTGGAAAGGAAAGCCAGTTTCAGAGAAATCCACATTCTAGCACAGCAGGACCTATTATCTGGAACTCCCTGCCCATTAACATTAGGCAGGCACCTTCATAGCACTGTTTTTGACGGCAGCTAAACACTTTTTTGTTCAGAAACATCTACCCAGACATGTAATTTTATTATGTACATTTATTTTTAAAACTGTTGAATTTATCTGTATTTTAACCATTTTATTACATCCACTATTTTTAAAAGTCTGCTTTTATTGCTATTTTGAATGACTGTTTGATACTGCTGGTTCCCAAACTATTTTTCCCTCAGACCACCTGAAAACTGCTGAGATTCACCATCCAAGGCTTAATAATGCATACATTTATATTTTAGGACTATTTTTGTCAGGTTTGTGACTGTGTTTTAAATTGTTTTTGATATATTTTAAATTAATAATAATAATAATAACAATAACAATAATAACAACAATAACAACAATAACAACAACAATAATAATAAATCAACTGTGCCTGCAGTTCACAGCTGCTACTCCCACCATGCTTCACAAACATGCTGTGGACCACCTGCATGAAGCTTGAGGACCACTGGTGGTCCACGGAGCACATTTTGGGAACACTTGCTTTATACCATTCTATGTAAACCACTTAAAGATATTTTTTATTAAGCTGTATATAAACTTAGCTGCCCAGTTGACAGGCCCTTTTCAGTGGGGGCTCCCCATCTGTGGAATGCTCTCCCCAGAGAGGTGCATCTGTCTCCATCACTATTAACTTACAGGATGAACTTGAAAACATTCCTGTTTACCCAGGCATTTGATGGCTGAACAGGATTGTTCTTGGCAACCTGAAGATCACTGATGCAATAATGTTTTTAACTGTTGTAGAATGTAAGATTGCTGATGAAATTATATTAAAATGATTATTTTAAAATGTTTTTAATTGTAACCGTGCTTTGGAATGTTTTTAACTGTTTTTCTTCTTTTTGTTAACTGGTTTTGTTTACGTTTGCTGCCCTGGGTTCGTTTGGGAGGAAGGGTGCAATATAAATTCAATAAATGAAATAAATGTAAAAAAAAAACCTTTACCTCATCCCGGGGGTCCACAATAGGTACCCACTTGTAGATCCGTAGAGACGTGTCCCCCACAGTCACCCACCGCTTTTCCCTAGGAAGTAGAAGAGAGCAAATGGTGTGAACTACGTTTATTATACAACTTGCAGCTTCCCATGTGAACCCCCCCCAAAATCTATTTCATCTCAAGGAAACTTCTGTTATCAGCCACCCACTACAACCTCCCATCATACAGACATTCACAGAGAAACAAGCGATATAACAGGATCCTAAATATTATATTACGTATACATTTATATAATGAGGAAGGGTCATACAGCTCATTGGTTATAGCATCTGACTTGCATGCAGAAGGTCCCAGGTTCAATCCCCGGCATCTCCAGGTAAGGCTGGGAGAGCCTCCTGCCTGAAGCCCTGGAGAGCCGCTGCCAGTCAGTGTAGACAATACTGAGCTAGATGGACCAATGGGTCTGACCCAGGATGAGGCAGCGTCCTATGTTCCTAGGTTAAAAATATCCCGCCACTCCGTTAAAGAACTTAAGGTTCATAATGGCAAGCATTTATAAACAATCCCTTTAACAAAACAGAACAAAACAGCACCCCAAAACAGCCATTAAAACAACCACAAGACAAGACAACCAGGAACTGGCCAGCAATCCTCACAAGTGGACCAAATGCTTTCATAAAAAGAGAGGATTTTTCTGCTCGCCACAAGTGGTAAGGTAAACACAGGCTTCCTTGGGAAGAATGTTACGGCAGCCACCATGAGGAATGTGGAAGGGCCATAGCTCAGCCACTTGCCGTGCTGATGGCCCCAGGTTCAATCTCCAGCATCTCAAAGCAGGGCTGGGACTGTGCCCAGTCTGAAACTCTGGAGTATTGCTACCAGCCAGTGTAGACGTTACTGAGCTACATGGACCAATAGTATGATGCAGGATAAGGCAGCTTCCTACGTTCTGACGTCCCCTCACAAATTCTCATGCTGGTGGAACATAGCAGATAAGGGGCAGAGCTGTGAATCAGGAAGTGCTGATTCTCTGCTATGAACTCACTATGTACTCTTGGGCCAGGGACAGCCAAAGTAGGCTGCAGATCATTAAGGACTACAACTCCCATCAGCCCCAGCCACCGTGGCCAATAATCAAGAACGATGGGAGTTGCAGCCCAGCAACATCTGGAGGGTACCACATTTGCTCCCCTCCTTAGGCAAACCACTCCGGCGAAGTTCCCCACCCCAATCCCAATCTGCTGTATGGGGAATAATAACACTGACTAACCTTACAGGGTTGTTGTAAAGGCTACAACTTGACATTCCCTTAAGTGCGTGACCCTGTCTTCTTATGGAATAAGAACTGTACAATTGCTTTATTCCCTTTAGTTTACTGAGTTTGTAATCTTCTGTATTTTATCTTATTTTATTGTACCCTGCTCAGTTAACTTTTGGTTGTGAAGCGGTTTATAAATATTCAAATAAAATTAAATAAATAGATAAATAAATGTGTAGCACTTTTAAACTCTTGAGTACTTATGTTGTCATTATCCACACACGGTGAGTTTAAGGTGGTGTGAGAAACCCAACACAGCTTCAGCCAACAAAAAGAAGACCCAGGTAGGCCTGTACAGAATAGAAGGAGCCAGTCCTTTTCATATCGTGGCCCCTGATCCTTTCTGGCCTTACAGGTTAATTAACAACAGCACTTTGAACATTGCCCAGAAGCACATCAGCAACTGGTATAGCTGACATCACACTGAAGTGATATGGTTCAAGCCTGAATTTTTCAAGATCACTTCCACTGTTATCATAGTTAAGTGATCCTAAAAGGGGGGGGAATCTGCATTTAGCTACTGTGAGCATGCTTATTATTATTATTATTGAATTTATTAGTCGCCCATCTGGCTGGTTTACCAGCCACTCTGGGCGACGTACAGAATAAAAACAATACATCAACATTAAAATTTAAAAACATAACAGTAAAAGCCTAGGCCATGCCAAAAGCCTTCCTGAAGAGCCATGTCTTCAGGGTCTGGCGGAAGCTCATCAAAGAAGGGGCAAGACGGAGATCATTGGAGAGAGAATTCCAAAGGGTGGGGGCCACTATTGAAAAAGCCCTCTCTCTGGTCCTCACCAGTCTGGCCATTTTAACCGGTGGGATCGAGAGAAGGTCTTCTGAGGCTGATCTTGTTGAGCGGCATCCCTGACGATGCTGGAGGCGCTCCTTCAGATAGATTGGTTCAAAACCGTATACAGTTTTAAAGGTCAGAGCCAACACCTTGAATTGGGTTCGGTAAGCAACCAGTAGCCAGTGCAACTCCTTCAATACAGGAGTGATGTGATCTTGTCGGCGGCTACCTTTAATCAGACGAGCCGCCGCATTCTGTACCAGCTGCAACTTCTGGACTGTTTTCAAGGGTAACCCCACGTAGAGTGCATTACAGTAGTCTAGCGAGAGGTGACCAGGGCATGTACTACCGGTGGGAGCAGATGATTGGGGAGGTAGGGGTGCAGCCGCCGTATCAGATGGAGTTGATACAGTGCCGTCCGGCTCACAGCCGAGATTCGAGGCTTCATGGACAGCTGGGAGTCAAGAATGACCCCCAGGCTGCGGACCTGGTCTTTCAGGGGCAATCGTACCCCATTAAGCACAAGGTCTACATCCCCCAACCTTCCCTTGTCACCCACAAAGAGTACCTCGGTCTTGTCCGGGTTCAGCTTCAGCCTGTTCCTTCCCATCCAGCCACTCACTGCCTCCAGACATTTGGACATGGTTTCAACAGCCAACCTCGGTGAAGATTTAAATGAGAGATAGAGCTGTGTGTCATCTGCATATTGATGACACTGCAGCCCAAATCTCCTGATGATTGCCCCCAGCGGCTTTATATAGATGTTAAACAGCATTGGGGAGAGGATGGAACCCTGTGGCACCCCACAAGTGAGAGGCCAAGGATCCGAAACCTCCTCCTCCAATGCTACTCTTTGGTACCTACCGGAGAGGAAGGAACGGAACCACTGCCATACAGTGCCCCCCATACCCAACCTCCTCAGGCGGTCCAAGAGGATAGCGTGGTCAACGGTATCAAAAGCCGCTGAGAGGTTGAGGAGGACAAGGAAGGTGCATTCGCCCCTATCCCATGCCCTCCTCATATCATCCACCAAGGCGACCAAGGCTGTTTCAGTCCCATGCTTAGAAGAGGTAAGGGGTAAATAGGTTTCTAAGAAAGGAAAGGTGTTCATTTTTAATTGGTAAATGTTCTCAAATTCACCGACAGACATTAAAATACACATAGACACTTTGGCTTGGCAGCACTGTTCTAGAACTTTCCGTTGGTCCTGGCTTTCCACCTCTTTTGTGGACACCCTGTCTGGAAATATGGTACCCCCACAGAGAGAGAGAGACAGAAAAATGAAAAGGTTGGCATTGGGTCCCTCCTGCGTTTTCTAGCAAGGGAAAAAAGCTGCTTGAAAAAAGACTTTGTGTTGTAATTTGCATTTGCTGGTAGGGACGGGTTTATCCACAGCCTCTACCTATAGCTGTGGGAAACCCACAAAATTAGCTCCCATCAAATGAACCGTGCATGTGTGATTTGGACCAGGCTTTGGAAGGGTTCAAATATGCAGCCAGCCATACACACAAAAGATGGGTGTTGGTGTGTGCACATGACAAAAAAGCTTTTTAATGGTTGAATGGACAGCCTGTTAAAAGAAGGGATGGCTCAAGTGCCACATTCTGCTCTCCTGGGCAAAACGGAATTTTGCTCTTCTCCACCCACCCCCTTTTTGGAAAATTAATTTATTGAACACCATTTCTATACCACCGTCTTTACAGAGAATTCCACAGCAGTTTCCAAATACAACAACAAGGGCAATACACAACATCTTCAGTAAAAGCATAAACAGACAATGACAGTAACCAACATAGTTACATTGGTATTCAATGGCCAGCAGGGAATACCCAGCAGAAGAACATTACAACTGGTGCCTGACTGATTTCAGAGGGGAGATCATTCCACAAAGGAGATACCACCACAAAGGCCCTTCTCCATGTTGCCACCACATGGATTTCTGCAGGTCACAGAAACACCAACAGGGCCTTTTCTAAAGATCTATAGTTATATCCAATGCTAATCCCACTCAGAGGAGACCCAATGAAATTAATGAATCTTAGGCCCCATCTGCATTATACATTTAAAGCACTAGTATACTACTTTAAACAGTCATGGCTTCCCCCAAAGAATCCTGTTAAGGGTGCTAAGAGTTGTTAGGAGGCTCCTATTCACCTCACAGCTACAATTCCCAAAGTTCCCTGGGAAGAGGGATTGACTGTTAAACCACTCTGAGAATTGCAGCTCTGTGAGGAGACTAGGGGGTCTCCTAACAACTCTCAGCACTCTTAACAAACTATAGTTCCCAGGATTGTTGGAGGGAAACCATGACTGTTTAAAGTGGTATAATCCTGCTTTAAATGTAAGGGGGTCTAAATTAGTCACGTCCATTAACTTCAATTGGTCTACTCTGAGTAGGACTTGCATTGGACACAGTCCTTCGTGATTGCACAGATCTATACAGAGTGGGTCAAATGAAGAACACCAGGTTGGAGGGTAAGGCTTGGAGGGTAAGGCTATCAGCTTGGAGGGTAAGGCTATCGCTTGCTGCTAGCCACAATGGCTATGGTCTACCTCCACTTTTGGAGGCAGTACAGTATGCCTTTGAATACCAGTGGATGGGAATCACAAGTTGGGAGAGTGCTGTTGTGGTCAGCTGCTGCTTGTGGGCTTCCCACAGGCGTCTGCATAAACACGATACTGCTCTAAATAGACCTCTGGCCTGATCCAGCAAAGCTGTTCTTATGACGGTAGGAGAACAGTGAGGATGTTACCAATTAGTCTGCTGCCTAGGAACTGCCTGCATGGCCTACTGAGGCAGGCTGGCCCTCCTAGTGGGCCAGTTCGATAGGGCAATGGGAAGAGGATTATGTAACACAAATAGTCTGAAACGTAACATAACCGGGAGCTGGTGGGTGGGGAGAAAAGAAGGGGAAGGAAATACACTGCATTTGCAATCCAGCATTTCCCCTTCCGAAATGCATTTAGCAAACATTCACAAATCCACAGCAATGCGCCATGTTCTTCACAGTGCGAAACTTTGGCTTGGAATACATAGGAACCTAGGCAGCTGCTTTATAACGGGACAAACCATGAGTCCATCTAGCCCAGCATTGTCGACGCTGACTGGCAGCGGCTCAAGCTGGGTTTTAGAACAAGGGACGTTCGCGGCCTTACCTGGCGATGCCGGGGTTGAACCTGGGACCTTCTGCATGCAAAGCAGGTCCTCACTGAGCCACCGCCCCTCCCAACAGCCCAAACGAGCCGGGGTTGTGTCGTGTGTGCGCGCGCGCGCCTGCGGCCAAACCCCCAAGGTTACCCCCCTGCGGCCTGCATTTTCCACCAGCCTCAATGTCCTTCTGACAAACGGATAAGGCCGGAGGTGGCAAAGAAGTGGACGCTGCCTCCAAAAGTTCCTTTGGCCACTGCCAATCGGCCTCACCATCTGCGGACATGTTCGATGGCTGCCATCACTTTCTTGATGTCATCTTTTGCTCGGCTCCGTGTCTCAGCTCGAACCGCCCGTCCAGACATGGAGGAACAACTTTGGAGAGTTGAAGGGAGTGGGGGGTGAGACGGACGGAGAAGAAACCCGAGCGCGTCGTTGTGCTTCCTCTTCTCTCGCGCGTTTTATCCCATGTCTTTCTTCCTCTATCCGTCTCCGTCTTCCCTCGCTCTCTAGGACGATCGCGGGGCTGGAAATGTGCCGTACGCGTCACTCCGTCGTGCGGCTATCCATCCCTGCCGGCTTCTCCATCAAGCGGTCTCCCCTCCTCTGTCAATGTGCGGCAATATTTTTTTTCTGTTTCTCTCTTTTTTCTGTCTTATCTGCTCCTCATGTTGGGTCTTCGCCGTTCTTGCACTTCCTTCTCTTTGTCTTCTTCTCCTGTCCTCCGTTTGCCAAAAAAGGAAAAGGGGGGGAAGAAATAAGAGAACGGGGGGGGGGAGGCGGTTCGCCATCGGAAGAAAATAATGTAGTTCTTTGGGTTGTTTTTCTTTCTTTCATAGAGATTTGCAACTAAGGGAGCGCCCTCTGGTGACCAGGAGAGCTAGTGGGGGGGGGGGAAACAAACCCTTGACACTCCGAACGGAGGATTGCATCCTTTCTGAGAAAGAGAGAGTGGTCGAGGATGGATGGGCCAGCCTGCAGGTGGAAATGCGGAAACGGAAAGGGAAAAAGAAAAGAGAAACAGGGCAAGCTATTCATTTCACACAAAGCTCCTCTGAGCTAGGAAGGGATGCTACACTGCTCATTTATATTAGAGCTGCAAGTTTTAAGGAGGGGTGGGAAACACAGTTGGCTAATATCTTATCCTAGGACCAACTAAAATGCCACAAAGCAAGCTTTCAGCTTCTCCAGAACTCTTCTTCAAGCTGGATGTGAAACAAAGTGAGGGAGGGGTTGGAAAGAAAAAAAACTCTGAGTGTGTGCAGACTGCAACATTCTTAAGATGGCGTGCCGACAGTGTTAGACTTCAGCCGCAATCCTGTATGTGTCTATTCAGAGGCAAGTCCTATTAACTAACTGGGGCTTACTCCCAGCCAGGGGTGTAGTCATCCAGGGTCTCGGGAGGTCTTAGACCATTTACTTGTTTGGGGAGCAGGGTCCCTGTGCCTTTAGCATCCTGTGAGCCAATCAGCATGAAAGGGGAATGTCTTAGCCACTGAGAAAAATCTTCTAACATGCTTCCTTGACCTTCCCTGCTGATTGGAGCCAATCAGAGTGAAAGAAGGGTAAGTCAGCCGTTGAGAAGACTCTTCTCAGTAGCTAACGCTCTCCCCTTTCATGCTTATTGGCTCCTAAGGATGTTTAATGTGGGAGAAGGTATTAACAAGGATCGCATTCTCAACCCCAGAACAAAAAGAGGGAGGGGGCATGACTATGACTAATATGAAGGGACACTGCACTTCTGAATTTGCCAATATACTGCTGCTCCAAGGTGAAGTGTGTGTAGGATTGCACCTTTACTTGGAAGAAAGTCCTACTCAGCTGAATGTGACTTACTCCTGAAATATATTACTCCTGAAATATATTATTGGTTGTATGCTGCCTTAAGGAATTGGAAAAGGTGTATTTAAATATATGGCTACATCCACACCATACTTTCATCCCACTTTAAAGAGTCATGGCTTCCCCCAGACAATCCTGGGAAGTGTTGTTTATGAAGGGAGCTGAGTAGAGTTGCCAGGTTCAGGACCTGAGACTGATCCTGTATCTTTAGGAGATGAGAAAGTCAGCCAAGTGCAGGTGTTCTTGCAACCCTATAATGGGAAAAACCACAAGGTAGAATTCTCCCCCCTGCACAACTTTTAAAGATACAGAAGACCTCTGGGAGGCTGGTCCTGGCAACCAAGAGGTCTTCTGTATCTTTAACAGATGTGCAGGGGAAAGGGAGAATTCCACCTTGTAGTTTTTCCCATTACAGGGTTGCAAGAACACCTGCACTTGGCTGAATTTTCTCTTCTCTTAAAGATACAGGATCAGTCTCAGGCCCTGAGCCTGGCAACCCTAGAGCTGAGTGTTACTAGGAGGCTCCTATTCCCCTGGCAGAGCTCCAAAGGCCAGAATGGTTTAACAGTCAGTCCCTCTTGCCAGAGAATTTTGGGAACTGGAGCTCTGTGAGGAGAATAATGGTCTCCTAACAACTCTCAGCACCCTTCACAAACTACGCTTCCCAGGATTCTTTGGGGGAAGCCATGACTGTTTAAAGTGGAATAAATGTCTGGTGTAGATGTGGCTATAGTTATAGAATACAGAAGCCCTGTACACAGGCCCCGGCCCAAGACATTTTGTTGTCTGAGGCAAAGGACAAGATGGAGTTGTCCCCAGACTGTTAGTTGACACTTTAGAGTCAATGGGATAGAGTCATCTCCTGCACCTGAAGGTAGTAGGCTAGCTTAGGGGGCACAGGGCAGGCAGTGGTTGCTTGGGACCATTAGATCTGGTGGGGCACAAGGCACGGAGGCCAAACAGTAGGTGGAGCCAGAGCCAATCAGAGGGACAGCCAAGCCATGTTAGTTTTGTCCCCATCCTACCCCTGCTGAATTCTACAAGGACAACACTGAGACAAAGGAGGAGGAAGTTGCCAGGCACTGTCGCCCCTTGGACTGGTTGCAAGTAAGAAGGCAGGCAGGTGGGGGCCGGCGGAGGGCAGACTGGGGTTAGGGGGCAGTGTCTCATTTGCCTTGAAAGACCAGCATCCCATGAGGGTAAGCCATGTGGCGCTCATCTTCAGCTACGTCCATTCTCTGCCCCTCAGCATCTACAACCTGATACAGCTACCTAACTCTGCCTGATGGTAGGGCCGGCCCTGACTGCAGAACAGCCAAAGCACTGGTACATTACGTAGCCTGAGGTGCTTCAGTTGCGTTACTTCTGAGTAAGCAATTGGGCAGAACACAGCCTTCATGCTTTACTTTATATCTCCGTGATTCAAAGGGGCTAAAGATTTACTTCTGGAAATTCAGAAAAGAGGGCTAGGAAATCCCTTGGAGGGGACAGGCCCCCACAAGCCCATCACACACACACACACATATTATTATTACTATTATTATTTATTAAATTTCTATACCGCCCCATAGCCGAAGCTCTCTGGGCAGTTTACAACATAAAAATCAATATGCAATATATAATATACAATTCATATTTGGTACAATTAAAAGGAAAAACAATACATCACATTTTAAATAAACATAAGTAAACAATAAATCTCAACAATATACATAACATAATAACAAAATAAATAAAACAAACCAAATATAGCAGTTATAACAATATCTACAACATATTCTCCAATGTCCCATTGTGCTTCTCCCCACCTAACCCCATCTTCCATAACCAATAGCACTATAAACATGCTGCTATGTTGTGGTTACAGATTTTCATTGAGCTGGGGAAAAATCAGAGGGGGGGAAATTAAATAGTGTGTGTGTCACAGGTTGGCTATCATCCCTATATGTCTCTCAGTCCCACCCTGGAAACTCCACAGACCCTGGAAACGCCACATATGCCTAAAGTAAAGATGATGGGAGATAGGCTCCTAAACGTGGAGGTGCCCAATGATCACCTGTGTGTTACAGCGGATGGGAGCTCCAAACTACCACCAAGCAGCAAAGAAAGGTTTCAAGACAACTGTGACGGCAGGGGCTGAGGTCGACCTTCCATGGGAGAGAGGTAGATGGCTGATCGCTCCCTCTAACAGCAAAATGAAGTGGCCAACTGAAATGAAGTCAAAATGGGATCACTTAGGAATCAGGAGGGAGATATCGGCATGCTTGGAAGAACTCCAGGCTCTGCAGGAGTAATTTTTTCCCCTTTTAATCCTTAAGAGGCAGTGGTGGCCAGTGGCTCCATGTCACTGGGGCGGTGGAATCCTCTTTGGGTTTTAGTCTGAACTTTCAAGGCACTCTACTGCCCCACTGACATGGAGCCACCAGCCGCCACTGCTAAGGGGGTATCCCTCCCCGCAAAGAACAGCACAGTGAAGGATTGAGGATTTTCAGTAGTCATGGAATACGGACTATCTGTTGGAAAAGAAAAACAGAAAAGCGGAGAAGAGGGGAATGGAATGTCCTGCTTGAGTGCCTTACAGTTTATTGGAAATGGACTGCCTTCAAGTTGATTCCGACTTACGGTGTCCCTATGAATAGGGTTCTCATGGTAAGCGGTATTCAGAGGTGGTTTACCATTGCCTTCCTCTGAGGCTGAGAGGCAGTGACTGGCCCAAAGTGAGCTTCATGGCTGTGTGGGAATTCGAACCCTGGTCTCCCAGGTCAAAGTCCAACACTCTAACCACTACGCCACACTGGCTCATAGTACCTGTTTATATCGTGAGATAGATTTCTTGTTAGCATTGGGGAATTAGTGGAATTAGTACAAGTATCTGCAACTGGAGAATGAGTGGGAAAATGTTGGAGAGTAGGGGAATGTGATGGGATATAGGGTGGAGTTAGAGCGAGTGACAGCTGGAGAGTGTATGTTAATGGAGAGTTGCTGGGGTGGAAAGCCAACCAGGTGCCCTCCAGATTTTTAGGGGGGACTATTGTTCCCAACAGCCCCGGCCAGCATAGTCGTTTGAGGAGTTGTAGTCCAAAACATCTGGAGAGCATCAGGTTGGTGAAGGCTGATATAAAAACAACCTTGTGGGGTAGGTTAGACTGGGAGATGGGGACTGACCCCAAAAGCAAAGGTTGCAACCGCGGTTTCTCCAGTCTAAGCCCAATATTCTAGCAGAAGCTCTTGGAGAAGGTACTGCTGAGGTGGTGTCTCCTTTGCTCATATTGGGCTGGGAGAGAAAGCAAACCTTGGCATGCTCTGTCTGGAGCTGGTTCTGGTTATGCCAGATAATAACTTGAAGGCTCATGAGACACTTCTTAGCTAAAGTTAAGGGGGTGTGGCCCTGCAGACCAGCTTTCCCCAACCTGATCCCTCCACACATTTGGACTACAGTTCCCATCAGCCCCAGCCAACCCAGGCAATGGTCCCAACCAACCTGATGAGAGCTGTAGTCCAAAATATCTGGAAGGGACCCAGGTTGGCAATTATACTTAAATGGAATTGCTTAATGTTAAGTAAATAAAATAGGCAAACCTTCAGCACACAGAAACTCTCGGGGTGGCTAACAAGAGAAGATAAATCCATCAATAAAAAACAGTAACACAGGAAGAAACAACAGATGAAACATATTCACTATATATAAACAAACAAATAAGGGGCAGCTAGGAAAATTTTTGACAATGGCTTAGAAGCCCTAAAAAGTTCTGTAGTTTGCATTTGTATCCTGCCTATCAATCTAAGTCCACTGGGCAGTTCACATAGTTTTGTTTTGGTTTTTTTAAATCCAGAAGTTCATAAACTTCATAAAAATCATAAATCTCAACTATGTGCAATAAAAACCCTTGGAAGAAAGGGGCTGCAAGCCTATACATTCAATAAGGCTTACTTCCAAGTAGACATGTATAGGATTACACTGTAAAGTGCTCCAAAAAGAAATCTATATTGGTGTCAGGCAATGCTCCCTGGGGTTAGGGTTCCACAGGTGGGGTGTCCAACCATAAAGGCTCCCTCTTCATCACCATGCACTATGAATTGAGGTTGTTGTGAAGATAAAAGCCGGGGGCAACTGGGTATGCTACAGAGAGTAAGATTTTTTTTTTATGCAATAAACGAGAATAAACAAAATGCTTCCTTTCCATGGAGCGCTGATATCATAGGGAGCATGAGGATCCTAGTGAATGGGACTTTCTCAGTCTGCAACCCACAAGGCCTCTCCCTTGTCTCCTTGCAGACCTCAGACTAAACTTTCCATTCTCACTGTCAAATTCTTGTGTAAACCTCGGGAAGGGGAAACCCCAGCTGTGCAGACAGCTTCCTTAAGGAAAATAATCAGCAACATTTCAAACTGCTGGAAGCCACATGGGTAGCCTAACAAGGACGGGTTATCATTCACCAAGTCCTCATTGCAGCACCCCCAGCATCGCTCGGCCTCCCAGGACTGAAGGCAGGGCTCAGGAATCCTAACTCTGGGGCTCAGTATCTCTACTCACTGGGCCTCACTTCTCCCCAAATCCATTTCCTCTATCTTTTTTTAACCTGCTTATTTATGTCCTGGATGAGAGACCTCGGGCCCAGGGGGGGCTGAATACCACCATGCAGACCTCTCTATTTGTTCCTCCACATTCTCCACAGGCCACACCCCTCACTGCCTGCTTTGCACCCCAAGTGTGTTTGCCTGGCTGGAATGTGTCTTTGAATTCTAATAATGCCTCTTGGTTGTCTGGATGGAGAACAGAAGGGGGAGTGTGAGCGTGTGTGGAAACCACCCAACTGTACAAAGATAACATTTACATTCATTATTCTGACCACTATTGTCTCTGGCCCCACACACCAGTGGCAAGTTGTCCAGATGGGAGTGCGGTGCTTGAGCTGAAAAGGAAATTCTCCATCCCAGTCTCTGTCATCATACTGGGGAAAGTGCTTGGTCAATATTGAAACAGACCACCTGCGGGAAGGATTACTGAGTGCATACTCAAGATCATTTAACATAGATGATTTGTTCTTTTAACCGTTAAGAGCATTCGAGTATGCTTTATAAATTTAAAACACATTGGGGGACCGTGGTGACATTCTAGTGAAACAAACAACCAGAGCTTGGAAAAAGTTACTTTTTTTGAACTACAACTCCCATCAGCCCAATCCAGTGGCCATGCTGGCTGGGGCTGATGGGAGTTGTAGTTCAAAAAGTAACTTTTCCAAGCTCTGCGAACAAGAGAGACTAAACAACGCAAGGCTGAAGTCAGTCTTCCCCCGTTGTACACAGACAGAATAGTTAACTCTTTAAACATGTATAACTGATCCTGTTTAAAAATAGACATATCTTTGTGATGAAGAGTTCTGTGTAACTGGAAATCTTACATATGCTGACACTGCACAGACAACTTGACAAATTATGTGGAGTGTGCATATTCATTCATATCTGTGAATATCTGAACCTGATACGTCTTACCCTCTCATCCTACGAAAAGGGTGTGGAATGGTCATGAGGATTGGGTGGGCATCCCACTTCATACTTTACATCAGGGGCGGGGAACCTTTGACCCCCTCCACATGTTGTTGGACTACAACTTCCATCTGCTCCAGCCACCAGGGCCGATGGCCAGAAATGATGGGAGTTGTAGCCCAACAATATCTGGAGGCACACTGGTTGGGAAAGGCTGGTCTAGTGCTCCACTATGGGGTTTTCAGAATGGTGACCGTGTGAACTAGATCCAGGCAACTACCTAGAAAAAGAAAAGGCACACTTTTGTAAATAGAGCTTTCGGTGTTATTTTATCATAAGTCGTCTCGGTCTTTTGGTTTTTTCCTCTGACCTGATTTACCATAAATAGTAAACTACGTATTGATTTAAATTTATGAGTATTTTATAATGTTTCACTATTTTATGGCTGTGTGTGCATTGTCATTAACCACCTTGGTTAATGTCATAAACCACTAGATTTATAAATTGTTAGATATATATACCTTTTATTTGAAATGTGTATTGCGGATGTCAGTGTCTGCATAGTTCCTGGTTACACAGTCATCATCACATCTTTTTTTTTTTTAACTAAACCACAAACGTAAGAAGAATTACCATGTTGGAACACATCAAGAATCCTGCTAGTCCGGCATTCTGTCCCGAACAGCAGTCAGGCTAGATGCCTTGGGAAATCAACAGGCAGGGCACAGTGTAACAGCTATGCCCTGTTATTTAAGAACTTAAGAAGAGCCTGCTAGATCAGGCTAGTGGCCCATCTGTTTATTATTTATTTCTTTCATTTATACTCCCCCTTTCTTTTCATGATAGAAACCCAAGGCGGCTTACATATGGTTCCCAGGCAGTCTCCCATCCAGGCACTGACCAGTCCTGACTCTGCTTAGCTTCAGAAGCTGGCCTCACGTGCCTTCAGACCATAGCCCGTGACCTTTTCAAAGCACCAGGAACAAAAGCTCCTCTTCCCCAGGTGCTCAGCTTCCTGCTGGCAGATCAAGTTACAGATGTCTGCATCTTGCGTAAGTGGGGTTGAGCCGACCAGCCCCATGGGCTCAGATTAATTTACCTGCATCACAATGCACACCTTGCTCCCACCCCCCAAGTGGCAACACACACATGCACACACACCCCAATCATTCTGAGATCAGTCAGACTTCTACCAACCAGCCAGTCCAACCACTAGCCTTTACCAAGGCAAGCAGCTACGCTATTCCTGATCCTGCTTCCTGTTAGGGTATCTGGTTGGCCACTGCAAGAACAGGATGCTGGCCTAGTTGGCCCCCCTTCGGCTTGATCCAGCTGCAGAACTCTTCTGACATTTTTACTGGTGCCAACACCTGAATGAGCACATTTCAACCTGGCTGTGGACTGGCAGTGACTTTTGCCTGAGGAAATGCACCCTTCAAGGGCAAAAGCAGAGCTTGGCAGAGGCAGAGCGTTCTTCTCAAGCTCCTCTCCTGTTCAGCTTAAGAAACGGCCAAGCAAGTGTGGGCACCCCACCTGCTCCAGGAGGGATGCAGCTGCCGCCTGCCCAAGGCAATGAATGGGCCAGTCCTTCCCCCCAGCAGTTCAGACAAGGCACCCCAGCTGGGCTTCAGAGAGATAGGACTTCTAGTAGCCTACCTAAAGACACTTCCTTAAACAGCTCTGCAGCAGCGTGGGAGCCTTGCACCAGGATTCTGGTCCAGGAAGAGAGGTCCTGGTGGGTCCGCGCGGAAGATGTGGGTTGCATTGCCCTGGCGGCAGCCCATCCGAGTAACAAATGTGAGGTCTGATCCCATGCAGGGGGAATCTATGGCCTGAGCCAGAGTTCTAGTTAAGCATGTTTATTTATATCATTTATATACCGCCCCATAGCCGAAGCTCTCTGAGCGGTTTACGGCAATTAAAAACATAAAAACAAATATACAAATTTTAAAACACAAAAACAATTAAAAACAATTGAAAAACACATGCTAAAATGTCTGGGAGAAGAGGAAAGTCTTGACCTGGCGCCAAAAAGATAACAGTGTTGTGATAATCTGCACACACACCAGGGGCAGATCTTGTGCAGAGGGATTAGGAATGAGACTGTCTTTTCATTCTCACGGTGGCCAAATACATATGGGAAGCCTGAAAGCAGGACCTAAGCATAACAGCACTCTTCCTCCTTTGTGATTCCCACCAACTGGCATTCAGAAGCATGCTGCCTCAGACATTAGAAGTAGAACATAGCCATCATGCCTCGTAGCCAGTGACAGCCTTATTCTCCCTAAATTGTCTAATCCTCTTTTAAAGCCATCCAAGTTGGCAGCAATCATCGCCTCTTGTGGAAGTGAGTTCCATAGTTTAACTGTGCTATGTACTGATGTAATTTGTCTGTCCTGAATCTTCCAACATTCAGCTTCATTGGATATCTAGAAGTTCTAGCGTTATGAAAGGCGGGGGGGACTTTTTTCTATCCAGCTTCTCCACAGCATTCATAATTTTATGTACCTCTATCATGTCTTCTCTTACTCACCTTTTCTCTAAACTAAAAAGCCCTAGATGTTGTACCCTTTCCTCATAGGAGAGTTGCTCCATCCACTTGATCATTTTGGCCGAACCTTTTCCACCTCTAGAATATCCTTTTTGAAGTGAGGCAACCAGAACTATACACAGTTATACTAGTATCTATAGTGTGGTTGCACTATAGATTTGTATAATGGCATTACAATATATGCAGATTTATTTTCAGTTCCCTTTCTGATGATCCCTAGCATGGAATGCCTATTCCGCAGCTGCCGCACACTGGGTTGACATCTTCATTGAGCTATCCACTATGACCCCAAGGTCTCGTTCCCAGTCAGTCACCCCAGTTTAGACCTTAGGTGCATATTTTCACAAAGGGCAAGAAGGAGGAACCAGGGAACTACAGACCAGTCAGCCTAACATCAATCCCTGTAAAAACTCTGGAACAGATTATAAAGCAGTCAATCTGTAAGCACCTTGAAAACAATGCAGTGATTACTAGGAGCCAAAACGGATTTATGAAGAACAAATCCTGCCAAACTAATCTTATCTTGTTGTTTTGATCAGGTAATCTCCCTTGTAGACTGTGGATGTAATATATCCCTACTTCAGCAAAGCTTTTGACAAAGTGCCCCATTAAATTCTGATTAGCAAACTAGCTAAATGTGGGCTGGATGGAATAACTATCAGATCCACAGTTGGCTCCAGAATCGTACTCAAAGAGTGCTTATCAATGGTTTCTTCTCAGACTGGGTGGAAGTAACGAGTGGGGTACCACAGGGCTCGGTCCTGGGCTCAGTGCTCTTCAACATTTTTATTAATGACTTGGATGAGGAGGTACAGAATATGCTTATCAAATTTGCAGATAATACAAAATTGGGGGGCACAGCTAATACCGTGGAAGACAGAAACAAAATTCAAAGGGGCCTTGATAGGCTGGAGCATTGGGCTGAAAACAACAGAATGAAATTCAACAGGGACAAATGCAAAGTTCTACACTTAGGAAAAAGAAACCAAATGCACAGTTATAAGATGAGGGATACTTGGCTCAGCAATACGACATGTGAGAGGATCTTGGAATTGTCATTGATCACAAGCTGAATATGAGCCAACATGCAAATGCCATATTAGGCTGCATTAACAGAAGTATAGTTTCCAAATCGCATGAAGTATTAGTTCCCCTCTATTCAGCACTGGTTAGGCCTCATCTTGAATACTGCATCCTGTTCTGGTCTCCGCACTTCAAGAAGGATGCAGACAAACTGGAACAGGTTCAGAGAAGGGCAACAAGGATGATTAGGGGACTGGAAACAAAGCCCTATGAGGAGAGACTGAAAGAACTGGGCATGTTTAGCCTGGAGAAGAGAAGATTGAGGGGAGATAGGATACTACTCTTCAAGTACATGAAAGGTGTCACATAGAGGAAGGCCGGGATCTCTTCTTGATCGTCCCAGAGTGCAGGACATGGAATAATGGGCTCAAGTTGCAGGAAGCCAGATTTCGACTGAACATCAGGGGAAACTTCCTAACTGTTAGAGCCATACAACAATGGAACCAATGACCTAGAGAGGTAGTGGGCTCTCCGACACTGGAGGCATTCAAGAGGCAGCTGGACAGCCATCTGTCGGGAATGCTTTGATTTGGATTCCTGCATTGAGCAGGGGGTTGGACTTGCTGGCCTTATAAGCCCCTTCCAACTCTACTATTCTATGATTCTATGATATGTGAAATTAAGATTTTTGCCCCAACGTGCATCACTTTACACTTGTTTATAGTGAATTGCATTTCCCCTTTTATTGTCTATTCACTCAGTTTGGAGAGATCCTTCACAATCCCTTTTTGTTTTTACAACCCTGAACAATTTAGTATCATCAGCAAATTTAGATATCTCACTGCTCACCCCTAACTAAGGCTGCAATCCAATACATACTTACCTGGAACTCAGTACCACTGAACCCAATGGAGCTTACTTCTGAGCAGACATCTGTTGGACTGCAGCCTAAATCTTTAACAAGCAAGTTAAAAAGCAAAGGTCCCAGTACTGATCTTTAGGGGACTCCACTTTGTAGATCCCTTCATTGGGAGAACTGTCCATTTATTCATCCTCTCCGCTTTCTGTTTCCTAATCAGTTCCTGCCCCACAAGAGGACATCTCATCTTATTTCTTGACTGTTACGCTTACCTTGGTGAGCCATTTTGTGAAAAGCTTTTTGAAAGTCTAAGTACACAATATCAACTAGATCACCTCTATATGTTTACTGACACTCTCAAAGAACTCTAATAGGTTAGTGAGACAGGACTTACCCTTGCAGAAGCTATGCAGATAGCAATGCTATTTGGCCTCCTTTTATACTTTTGGGGGGAGCCAGGTCCCAGCAGGTTCCCTATATTTCCATCATCCTACGAGAGTTCCCATAAGTGTCAATTGCAAACAAGCCTTTATTCATTCCTACTTCAAAAAGCCAAGACAAGTTGTGAAGAGTGAGAATTCTGTAACTGCAGAAGAGATAGTGAATCCTGATGATAGCATCCCATCTACTTCTCCATGCAATTTGATAGAAGCAGGAGATAAACATGTAGACACTGAATTCAGTATTTCAAGCAATATCTCTGACAGTGAGAAAGGACAGTCAAATGGTGACAGTGATAGAGAAGCAGAAAGCAGTATTCAAGCCTGGCCAGTTTATTCTATAATTTTAGAAGGTTGCATAATCTTAGAAGGTGGCTATCAGGAAGGGACCCTGCACTTCTGAATTTGCCACTACACCACTGCTCATTAACCTGCAATCAGAGATACACTGCCCTTGAATACAGAGGCTCAATTGATATTGTCAGGTCTGCCCATGGATATTAGCCGTGTCTTCCATATATGTCTCATCTTTTATTTTTATTTTTTCACCACCTAAGGTAATGGCTATTGCCACATGTTTTGTTAATGGATTCCATACAGTATTATACGTTGAGTGCAAAAGCACTTTCTTTTTTCTGCCCCAGATTTGTTTATGCTTTTCAAATGCAAATATATCTGAGCTTTCTGACTTACATGATACAGCACAACTTTTAAAGATACAAAAGACCTCTTGGGCTGAACCTGGGATCGTCTGCATACAGAGCAGATGCTCTCCCAGTGAGCCACCACTAGGGTTGCCAGGTTCATGGCCTGAGACTGATCCTGTATCTTTAGGAGAAGAGAAAGTGAGCCAAGTGCAGGTGTTCTTGCACCTCTTGGAGGCCAGGCCCAGCAACCAAGAGGTCTTCTGTATCTTCAAAAGTTGTGGAGGAGGGAGGGGAAATTCCACCTTGTGGTTTTTCCCATTACAGAGTTGCAAGAACACCTGCACTTGGCTGAGTTTCTCTTCTCCTAAAGATACAGGCTCAGGCTCAGGCTCAGGCCAAGAACCTGGCAACCCTAGTCTCCATAGGTGGTCATTATTATTTTCTACTAACCTAACACAATTTTTTTAAAAGGTTAATTCTGAGACCCCAAGATTATAACAGCTAGGTGCACTGGACCCACACTTTAAAATCTAGGGGCCCCTGAAGTCCACCCCATATGGATATTTCCTAAATAAAACTAATGCAGGCTTTCTAGTTACACAGAACTCTTCATACATAAGCCAATGACTCCTTCTCAGGAGAGATGAGAGGAAGTGTTTTTTCTGTGACTTTAATCTTTTCTATTATTATTATTATTATTTTTTACTGGTCTGCTGTTTTGTAATTATTTAATGCATTGGAGTTTAACTTGGCTGATTTACTAGTTAGATGCGCTCTGTTAATCCCTCAGGGTTGAAAAGCAGGATATAAAAACATAAATTTCGTTGAATTAAATAATAGAGTTAGCTTCTCCTCTGATCGTCCCGCCTTCTCCAGCCTTGCAAAAATGTAACCCTAACCCCTTTAAGTCCCAGAAGTTGCCTTCTTGTCTAAGGCAAGTGGACAGCCATTCGGGGGGGGGGGACAGAGAGAGAGAAATACGCCTCCCAGGCCGTTTCTCCGCCTTTAGTCCTTGGCCTGTCCTGTATGCACCCTGTTTCCCGTTTCCCCGTCCAAGATGATCCACAAGTCGCTGCCAAGTTTCGGTGGAAAGGGGGGGGGATTAAATTCCTTTTTTCCGGGAACGGAGGCGGCCGGCATGTGTGATCTCAGCCTCCTGGAATCCAAGGGTCACTTGAGATCCCGGGATAGGAGGAGGCAGGACCGGGGGATGGGTGGGGGAAAATCGGACTCCCTCTATAAAAATCGAGCGACGAAGGTACACGCAAGAAGTGGAGGTAATCCGAAGACCGAGAGACGGGGCAGAATGGAGGTGCTTTCAGGTAGGGTGAGGAATTGCCAGAAAAGGTGAAACAAACCTTTCCACAAGTCTGTGGAGGTGTTCGTGTAAAGCCAGAAATCCCTCCTCCCCCAAAAAGAAGGGATCGTAGATAAAAGTAGTTTTGTTGCTCTGTGTGCGTGCTGTTTGCACTGTAAGTTTGCAAAGTGGAATTCAGGCTCGTAGGCTGGGACAGAAAAGGGATACAGGATTGCCAACTACTACTGGCCTCTGCTCTCCTGCCTTTAACGGTAGTTTAGTGTGAAGACGTTACTTGGGGATCATTGCCATCATAAAAATCTTTATCCCTATATCAGGCTGCTTTGTTCATATTTCCTGATCAGGTGGCAAAAAGGAATTGGGGAGACCCAAGCTGGGATGAGAGGGGCAATCCTGCAAGAGGAGCAGACGTGGGTAGGAAAAATGGTTCCCCCCCCCCGATTTTTTTAAATTTCCTGAAGCTACCAGAACTACCAACTTTGTGAAGCATGAGCTTTTCTCTTATCTTTAAAGGCTGCCTTAATGGGCAGTGATTCAGCTGGTAAAGCTGTCCAGGCAGGGTGGCTGGGAGGAAAACTTAAAACTGGCTGTGAGTCTTTTCCTGGCTTACAGTCCTCAAACATGCAGGAGCCCTGTCTGAAAAGGTCGCCCCTCCTGTCTAATGCAGCTAAGGATTCTGTGACTTTTTAATAATAACAATAATAATGGGTGGTTCTGCCTTAACACATATTGAGTGTCAGCTGATATACATCCGGTTTGGTAAGAGAAAGGAAAAAGTTTTTATCAGAGAGCTTGCGGGAGAATCGTCTGAATTTTGTTTGAACTTGCACAGTGCACACAAGGTCACAGCACTCTTGGCTTTTGCATGAATGAATTCTAGAGTATCTGGAGTGGTGTAAGGTGTAAGAGAGGTTGCTATGAGTTGGGAAGTCTTTGGTTCAAATTCCACCCCATTAGGTGGCCTCATATGAGTTTCTTAGTCTCTGTCCCTCATCTGCAATATTGCTATGATACTGGCCTACTTTGCATGGTTGTTGTAAGGTTCAGACAATATATGTGAAATCACTTTGAATGCCTGAGCAGTGCCTATAGACTAGAGTGCCTGAACAGTGTCTATAGACTATAACTAAGCCTAAGCATGTGTAACTGCAGTAATTACAAATTTTGTCCCTAATGTTAAACTTTAGATTGTATGATTCCCAGGGCTGGAAACTTTTTTTTTTGGTACTATGTAAAGGGCTGTGCACCTTAATGGTGCTATGTAAATACTAAATACAAAATTATTAATAGTTGTAGTTCCATTTCTCCTCATTCCGTACTTGGAATTGCCAGGCACTGCTGTGCTCCACCCATGAAAATGTGAGAAAAATCTACCTTGTTTAATAATTGCGGCTAACATAGCCTGTGCTGTGTCCTTCGATGTGTGCCCTAGAAGTGTGAGGTTGTCAATGTTATAACTGGCCCTTGCTCTGAGTCTTTAACAGCAGAGACAATAGTTTAAACGGCAACTCAGTCTGCAGTCATTAACAGGCAGGCAGGCATGCCTTTCTATACCAGCCTTCATTGACTGAGTGTGTCCTCCAGATGTTTTGGACTACAGCTCCCAACAGCTCTAGCTAGTACGGTTGTGCTGCCTGGGTCTGATTGGAGTTGTAGTCCAAAATATCTGGTGGGCACCTGGTTGGGGAAGGCTGCTCTATCTTGTGAAAAGCTTGCTGCCTTCTTGCAACCCAAACCTCTGTTAAAAGCACAGGACCAGGTCAGGCAGTTTTTCTGGTCAGTTGGCAATCCTACAATGGTATAGCTGCACAGAAGAGTGACAGGGGTGTAAACTTACAGAGGTAGTTGTGTTTGTTTTTTTTAAAAGCAAGGGAAGCAGATTTTAAGGATCATGGGGTAAGCATGTATCTTGGTGGGGGAGCCATGTATTATGTTATTTTGCAATTTTCTGATACACTGTTTTTTTCTTTGGCCTGAAGGCCCCCAAAGCAGTGAACAACATATTAATACAAAAGAAAAACACAATAAAAGTGCAATAGATTAATCATAACAATATAAAATTGCAGAATCGGCAAATACTCAGCAATAGCATTCGCAACCTACATTCATGTTCTCATTACAGACATAGGGTTGTATTCAACCAAGTCCTATTCAGAATAGGCCCACTGAAATTAATAAATCTAAGTTCATCATGTCCGTTAATTTCAATGGGTCTGCTCTGAGCAGGACTAGCTTTGAATGTCACCTATATGTACTGCCTTCAAGTCAATTCCGACATATGGCGACCCTATGAATAGGGTTTTCATGAGGCTGAGAGGCAGTGACTGGCCCAAGGTCACCCAATGAGCTTCCTGGCTATGTGGGGATTCGGACCCTGGTCTCCCAGGTCGTAGTCCAACACCTTAACCACTACACTACACCAGCTCCTATGCCACCTATAGTTCTCCAGTATTCCACCTCTCACTTGGAAGCCAAGCTAACTTGTCTTCACTCCCGCTTCTCCCTTCCCCCCCCCAGATGTAGTATGGTATAGTTGGCAGAGTGTCTGGGTTCAAATGCCCACTGATCCACTGAACATACTGGGTGATCTTGGGCCAATCACTCTCTCCCAGCCTAAGCTACCTCACAAAGTTGTCTGAGGATAAGATGGGTAGAGGAGAACCTAGTATGCCACACTGAGCTTTGTGGAGGAGACAGAATAAAAATAAACATGAGACATTCTGAAAAGTCTGGCCTGACAACGTAGTGACCCGTTTAGCTGTCCAGTTGGGTGTTAATGGCTTACAAGAGTGTTTAACAGTCCACATGCGTACATGTACACACCCCATATGCACTGCATGTGTGTGCATATACATGCCCACATACACACTTGTGCAGTCCGTGACTAGAGGTTTATTGAGCCACAGTATGTGGCTGAGTGGCTGCATTCAGCTTGGCAAAATTCCCAGATGTGTGCGGACGTGTTCTTGATGTGGGATGTGCATTATGAAGAAATACCAGAAACTCATAAAATGTGGTTAAGTAAGGCTTGAGATGTCACTGTTTGGGCAACGGATGGGTGGGGAGGGCACACTGCGTAGTTGGGGCGACAGCTTCAGATGTAGTGGATTTAGAGCCACCAAAAGCAGTAGTGTAGTGGCAAATTCAGAAGAGCAGGGTCCCTTCATGATAGTCACAGTCACGCTCCATTTTTGCTGCTGGGTGAAGAATGAGATCCTTGTTAATACCTTCCCAACAGCAGGTGTCCCTAGGAGCCGTGAAGCATGGAATGGGAGTGTTGGCTACTGAAAAGAGTCTTCACAGTGACTGGCTCATCTCCTTTCACTCTGGGTCCAATCAGCAGGAAAGGACAAGGAAAGCATGTTAGAATACTCTTCTCAGTGGCTAACACACACCCCTTTCCAGAGCTTGGAAAAGTTACTTTTTTGAACTACAACTTCCATCAGCCCAATCCAGTGGCCATGCTGGCTGGGGCTGATGGGAGTTGTAGTTTTAAAAAGTAACTTCCAAACTCTGCCCCTTTGATATTGATTGGCTTGTAGGATGCTGGAGACATAGGGACCTTGCTCCCCCAAAAGTAAGGAGTCTAAGATCCCCCAAGACTCCAGACAACTACACCCCTGACCAAAAGTGAGTTACCATCACAGGGTGTGTGTCTTGTTAAGCCCACAGAAATTTGTTAGTGGTTGGGCTGCCCATATATTGACCAATGTCAGGACTTACTGTTTCTCTTTGCTTACCCCTTTCCATACCTGACAGCAAAGGGTTAAACTGGTTCCACCCATTACTTTACTTTCCACCTCTTCTGGCCATGCCAACTCCTAAACTGTAAAACCTGAGCAATTTTCTTTTTTTAGTTTTTTCTCCTCCCCCACTGAGAGCAATGAATGAAATATCATCTCTACACTTACCTCCCAGTTCAGTGCCTGAGGCCAGAGTTAATAATTCACCGGGCCCATTCTCAGAAGGAAATTTTTGAAAGAACTTTCTTTTCTTGTGGATTGGGAATGCCTGGCCATGGAGTATGTGCTTTGCATTTAAATGGCTGGGTCCTTTTCTTCCGTTTCTGGTTGAAAGATCACAGCTAATGACACAGACAGAAAGTCTCTCTTGCATTCCAAGCCCACAAGTCCATCTCGTCCACCATGATGCCTCCAGGAAACCGTCAAGCCCTTTGTTCCCAGCATCTGATGCACTGACTCTGAACATGGAGAATCCATTTAGTTCTTATGGCTAACAAAGTAAAGGTGTCCCCGCACTTGTAGTGCGAGGCGTTTCCGACTCTTAGGGTGACGTCTTGTGACATTTACTAGGCAGACCATATATATGGGGTGGGATTGCCAGTTCCATCCCCGGCCTTTCTTTACCCCCCAGCATATGCCGGGTACTCATTTTACCGACCATGGATGGATGGGAGGCTGAGTGGACCTCGACCCCTTTTACCGGAGATTCGACTTCCTCCTTTCGTTGGAATCGAACTCCGGTCATGAGCAGAGCTTTGGCTGAGTTACCGCCGCTTACCACTCTGCGCCAGTGGTAAGCTACAAAACATTAATCTGTCCTCCATGAAATTCTCTCTCTGGTCTGTCCTGAAGCTGCTGCCACACGTTTTTACTGCGAGAATCCTAATGTTGGTGGGGGGGATTCCTCTTGCATACCTTCTCCCGCCCCCAAAACATTCAAAGCTTTTAAAAGCCTCTACCATGTCTTCTCTCCTAAGCTATTAGAACTAGCCCCAAACTCTTTGGTCTTCCCAATCTGTAAGCACGCTGAAAACAATGCAGTGATTACTAGAAGCCAACATGGATTTGTCAAGAACAAATCCTGCCAGTCTAATCTTAACTAATTTTTTTATTTGGTAACTTCCCTGGTAGACTGTGGGAATGCTGTGAACATAATATATCTCAACTTCAACAAAGCTTTTGACAAAGAGCGCTGGAAATGGGCTGCCTTCAAGTTGATCCTGACTTATGGATACCCTATGAATAGAGTTTTCATGGTAAGCGGTGTTCAGAGGCGGTTTACCGTTGCCTCCCTCTGAGGCTAATCCTCCCCAGCTGGCTAGGGCCTGCTCAGCTTGCCACGGCTGCACAGGTGGCAGGGCACGTAACGCCTGAGCCACTCACTGTGGGAGTGATCTTTAGCTGGCCCTTCACACCCAGGAGACACAAGTGGGGATTTGAACTCACAGACTCTGGACTCTATGATGTTCTGATTAGCAGGCAAAATGGGAGCTGAATGGAACAACTATCAGGTGGATCCACAGTTGACTACAGAATTGTACTCAGAGTGCTTATCAATGGTTCCTTCTGACTGGGGGGAAGGTAATGAGCGGGGTACCACAGGGCTTGGCCTTGGGCCCAGTGCTCTTCAAATTTTTTTAGTAATTACGTGGATTAGGAGGTGCAGGGAATGCTTCTCAAATTTGCAGATGATACAAAATTGGGAGGGATAGCTAATACCCAGGGGGACAGAAACAGAATTCAAAGTGATCTTGATAGGCTGGAGCCTTGGACTGAAAACAACAGAAAGCACTTATCCCTGATAAATCTCAAAGTTCTACACCAAGGAAAAAGAAACCAAATGCACAGTTATAAGATGAGGGATACTTGGCTCAGCAATACTGCATGTGAGACAGATCTTGAAATTGTTGTTGATCCCAAGCTGAATACAATCCAACAGTGCGATATGGCTGCAAAAAAAGGCAAATGCTATTTTAGGTTGCATTAACTGAAGTATAGCTTCCAAATCGCATGAAGTACTAGTTCCCCACTATTTGGCACTGGTTAGGCCTCATCTTGAGTACTGTGTCAGTTCTGGACACCACACTTTAAGAAAGATGCAGACAAACTGGAACAGGTTCAGAGAAGGGCAACAAAGATGATTAGGGGGCTGGAAAAAAAGCCTTATGAGGAGAGACTGAGAGAAATGGGCATGTTTAGCCTTGAGAAGAGAAGACTGAGGGAGATATGATAGCACTCTTCAAGTACATGAAAGGTTGTCACATAGAGAAGGGCCAGAATCTCTTCTCAATCGTCCCAGAGTGCCGGTCACAGAATAATGGGCTCAAGTTACATGAAGCCAGATTTCGGCTGAACATCAAGAAAAACCTTCTAACTGTTAGAGCTTTACAACAATTGAATGAATTACCTAGAGAGGTGGTGGGCTCTCCAACACTGGAGCCACCTGTTGGGCATGCTTTATGTTGGATTCCTGCGTTGAGCAAGGGGTTGGACTCAATGGCCTTATAGGCCCCTTCCAACTCTACTATTCTATGATAAGATACTTGTGCCTCTTGGACATCTTAGATGACCCATTCCAATTTGGAAACCCAAGAATCTGGGAAGCTGCTGCCCAGTTAGTAAAAACTGGACTAGACAGATGTAGTTTTTTGCTTAAGGCTGCAGACAGATCTAGGTAACTGCTAGCTTTTTCTTTTTCTTTTTCTCCTCAAAAGTGGAGAAGCGACCATCATATGTTTTTTCATCTGTAGGTGTAACCTGAAACCAGCATGGCAAGTAGTGGAGCCTAATATAATTAAGTTTGCTGTCTCTTCCTACACTTTATCTTAAGACTCAACTCGGACCAATGCAGACTTCATGGCTTCAACACCAAGCCAGTTTTTCTCTCTCTTTCTCCCCCGCCCCCAATCATGAAATAAAGGTATTGCCCTACTGTGGATTTTGGGATTTCCTTATGGTCCAATATGATGACTTCTTGTTGTTGTTGTTATTACTATTGTTGTTGTTATTGTTGCTGTTATTATTATTGTTGTTAATATTAATAATATTAGCATTAATAACATTATTAATAATAACATTATTAATAATAACATTAATAACAATAACAATAACTATTATTATTATTATTATTATTATTATTTAAAAACATATATCCCACTTTTTACCACCTAGGTCTTAGTGGCTTACAACGTTAAAAATATACAACATACAAAATTTAAAACCTCAGAAACTTAAACTAAGAAATTTTAAACGAAGAACATCAGAAAAATTTAAAACATCAGAGAAGCATTCATGATGCAAAGGCAACTTGAAATGAAATTGGTTTAACCAGGTGTCTGAAACTCAGCACGGACAGGACCTATCTGAATTTTAGTGGGAAGGAATTCCACATAGTTGGGCCCACAACATTGGAGGTATAACTTCTCATTGACGTGAATTGTGCTTCTGGTCTGGGGAGGAGCACTGATAGTGCTCTCCCAGATAATCTTGGTGACCGACTTAGGCGTACAGGACAAGGTGGTCCTTACATTATCCTGGCCCTAAGTTATTCAGGGCTTTGTGCACTACTACAAGAACACTGAACCTGGCCCAGTAGCAGATGGGAAGCCAGTGCTGGAGCACCAGTGTCATGTGTTGGTGGTAGTCTGTTCCCATCCCCGGTCTAGCCTCAGTATTCTGTACTAGCAGAAGCTTTTGGGCTGGACTTAAGGGCAGCCACAAATAGAGCACATTGTAGTGATGCAGTCTTGAGGTTACGAATGCATGAACTACAGTGGTAGAAATTGGTAACCTTGCATCCATTTATCTGAGCCAAAAGCCCCTGTTACCTCTGCAGACATGGGGAGGGAGGTCCCCAAACCACTAGACCTTGCTCTTCTTCCGCTTAGTCCCTCCATGGAGCTCCCATGCAGTTCCTGCCCAAAAGTCTTGGGTTCTCCTCCCAATCTCTCTTGCTCCTTTGACTGCTCCAAGATGGGAACATGAGAAGCTGCCTTTATACAAAGTCAGGCCATTGATTGATCCATCTACCTCAGAACTGTCTGCTTTGATCTGCAACTGCTCTCCAGGCCGGAGCTTTTCCAAGCCCTGCCTATGGGTCTCAGGACTGAGCCTGGGTCCTACCACTGGGCTAGGTCCTTACCCAAGAAGTCTCTGTTTGCTGAATGTGTGGGGTGGGCCAAATTTAGTGCTTGGTTGAAGAAGATCTCATTTAATATACTAAAGAGGGTTCAGAGAGCAAAATTCTTGGAAGGATTAGAAGGCCGAGGTAGGAGAAACTGATGTGCTGTTATAAAATGAGCATGCAAATTGTCTCAGTGGGAAGGGTGGAGTGTGGCTGGTAAGGAAGTACAAGAAGCCTCTTAGCCGTCTGTGATGTATTTGTGGATGAATTGATATTGATGCTGTGGTTTCCCCCCTGCAAGGTCAGGGGAAAGGGAACCTCTGTGATGTGAACTTTGCCCCAGGTAATCAGAGTTGTACAGACAGGAGTGCTCTTTTTGTTTCAAGTCTTCCTACAGAGAGAGGGGGGGGTATTTAAAAACACTTTGTATATTATCAGTCCTTACAACACCTTGGCAAAGTAGGTCAGTTAAAAAGTTATCTTCTTGGGTAACAAACACCAAAATAAAAAGCGCATTCCATCAGCTCTGAAGGTTACCAGCAGGAAAGGATTGGGCTTCCTCTGATATATTTTAAAAGGGAAGCTGCAATTGACTTTATACACACCTCTGCTTCTTCATATCTGACACACTCATTTTGGAGTGGGGCTCAAGCTTTTTGTGTTTTTTTATTTTATTTTTAATTTAATTTGCACACATATATATATGCTTGGTATACTCAAGTTTTGTGTCTTGTGAGCCACCCAGAGAGCTTCGGCTATGGGGCGGTCTATAAGTTTAATGAAATAAATAAATAAATTTTAAAGAATTCTTTTTTTGTCCATTGAGAGGCATAAAAGCCATACATTTATCATTATGGTTGATTTTGTTTTATGCCTTTGAAAGGTGCCTTGACTTAAAGGCAACTTCATTTTTAGATGGCTGTGCTGTTTGGCTGTTGCTTAAGGGCTCCTGCCCCTCCCCAACCAATGGGTTATCTTGCTACTGGTGGTGAGGAGAGAAATCTCACATGGAGAGTTGTAGTTCTTTGGATCTTGGCAACTCAGCTTCAGGCATTTCCAGAGAAGGGAGTTGGCATTCTGACGAGTCCCCTCCCCTAAGCCATAGCTGCCTTCTATGTCAAAGTGATTTGGCAAGTGAGTGTAATATAGTCAGAGTGTTGGACTAGGTCCTGGGAGACCAGGATTCGAATCCTCACTCAGCCATATGAAGCTCAATGGGTGATCTTGGGCCAACTGCTGCCTCTTAGCCTAACCTACCTTACAGGGCTATTGTGAGCTTAAAATGGGGAGGGGGATGTATGTAAAATAATGTGTGAAGGGTGCCACTGCTGCTGTCTGAAAAACCCAAAGGGTGCACAATTATAGCTGCATGGACATTTGGACATCACCTGTTTCTGCTGCTGGTTACATTCTGGGTGAATTGATTTGGTTTCCTCTACTCCCTTCCTTCTTTTCCACCCCCTCCCCATCAAATGTCCTTCATTGAAATATAACCCAGAGGCTTACTGTGGGGCTATGAGCATGTCCAGATATGTGTGTACACAACCATCTCAATTTTTTACCCACTTCTTGTCTGCAGTAGACTTATCAAACCTCCTGTCCTCCTCCTCATCTCGCTCCCAGCAAGAAATTGCATTCAAGATAAAAAAGGCACATAACCAGACAGTCCACATGCAAGATCACTCAGAACAGCTGCTAAGAGACTATGTGAGTCCTGGGAGATAAATGAATGAAGGGGAGCACAGTGATATACTCTTTGAAGGTTGGGACGGGTGGAGTGGGGGAGAGGGTGTTTTTCAGCTAAGCAGTACGCTTTTCCTGGGAGATTAGCCATGTAGAATTATTTATGGAATACAGCAAACATTCTTATGTTTCCTATAAATCTATGCCTTTCAAAAAAAAGTGGTGGGGGGCAGGGAACAAGCTTCTAGCTCTGATGACTGTGGAGATGAAGCAAGGCCAGATATGCAAATGATAATTTAGGCCAGTCTTCCCTAAATTGGTGCTCTCCATCGGCTGTACTGGCTGGGACCAATGGGAGTTATAATCCAAAACACCTGAAAGACACCAGGTTGGTGAAGGCTGGTTTTGGGGTATGGAATTTAGGCTTGTCCATTCACCAAGGTCTCTAAGCTATCCTCAGTGCTGCTGCAGAAGAGGGGAAGGTGCAGTGCATTATTGAGTTGCATCCAAATAAGTTTTACTTGGAGTAGACACACTGAAATTAATGAACCTAAGTTAGTCATATCCATTAACTCTAATAGGTCTACTCTGAGTAGGATTCATCAGCTATGACTAGGGTTGCCAGGTTCAGGGCCTGAGACTGATTCTATATCTTTAGGAGAAGAGAAAGTCAGCCAAGTGCAGGTGTTCTTGCAACACTGTAATAGGAAAAACCACAAGGTGGAATTCTCCCTTCCCTCTGCACAACTTTTAAAGTTACAGAAGACCTCTTGGAGGCTGGGCCTGGCAACCATGAGGTCTTCTGTATCTTTAACAGTTGTGCAGGGGGAAGGGAGAATTCCACCTTGTGGTTTTTCCCATTACAGTGTTGCAAGACCACCTGCACTTGGCTGACTTTCTCATCTCCTAAAGATACAGGATCAGTCTCCGGCCCTGAACCTGGCAACCGTAGCTATGGTCCATTCTGTGCAAAACGGTATTGGTTAGTATAACTCTGAGCACAGAACCTTGGCTCTTTCTGTTGCTGTTGGGGGATGAAGCAGATGGGCAGGCTGCAGCAACTTGGCTTGTGCTCGGAGGCACACTGAATTGTCTCCTCTTCCCTATCGCACCTCCTCAGATATTCTGTTTGCTTGCACTTTCCCCAAAACTCACTGAGTGACCTTGGACTAGTCTCAGAATATCTCAGCGACACCTAAAGCAACAATGTTGCAAAAGAGTGTTGTGAAGAACAAAATGAGATAACGATAGCCTCACTCCCCAACACCACCCACTCGGAGTTCCTTGGAGAAAGGGTGGGGTACTGATCCAAATGTCATAATTAAGAGACAGCCACCCCCTCCTGAAGAACCCAGAGCCCTGACTGTCTCCTGTGTCTTTTTTTTGTTTTATTTTGTAGGTATTTCTTCAGGGGGCGCCTTTTGGAAGTGCTGATTTCAACCCTTCCATTCAGCCTTTCCCGGGCCTGCCGTTACCATCGCTTTCTGCCAAGGCCTGGTTGGACCTTAGCGATGCTGAGCGGCTCCAGCAGAACAACACAGCCTTCTCCAATTTGCCAGAGTTCCTGGCAGCTGTGAAGCGCCAGCAGGATGAGCTGAACCCCACTGCCGATGACCTACATCACCAGCTGAAGACTTCGGGCCTGGAGTGTCTTGGTTTGTCGAACAACCTTAACTCCATTATGGTTTCTATGGGCATTGTGCCTGGTCCAGCAATGCCAGCTGAACCGCCAGGACTTGAGAGTGCCTTTTTCATGAAACTCACTGGCTACCGTGTTTGCCATCTCTACCGCGATTGGGTCAACCGTTGTCATAAGGACCTGACCCTCCTGGCTACGAAATACCCCGCCTGAACTTGCTCCCTCACTGTAGTTCTTAACTTCCTGTCTACATCCAATGGGAGAGTTACAGTGTGTACCATCCCAGTTGACTACCATTTTTGTGTTTTGTGAGGGGAAATAGGAGGGTAATATCTTCTCTCTACCTACTGATAGATTGAAGAAATACAATGCCCTTCCTTTGTGGGAAAAGGCTTTCTACGGTGCACCCCCACCGGTGCAAAACTGAACTGCTTGTCTTGCCTTTCTCCTTCATATTCTCTCCCCCCCACCCCACCTTTCATATCAAGGACATTGAGGGAGAAAATGTTTGCAGAGGATGGCATTGGCTCTCTCAATTTTAACTATTGACAGGGCCTGAAAGCCTTAATTTTTTGTGAGAGAGGGTTGATGGCAGCCATTTTGGAATGGGTGATAGCTTCACCCTACAGCAGGCAGTTTGTGAGAGGTATTTTGTCCTCTGAATGCGGAAGAGCAGCTGTGTTCTTGACAGCAGGCCAGTATAGGAAGGGGAGAGCAGAGCCAGGGTGCTCGATTCTAACATTTGGCTTTCTGAAACTTCCCTAACACTAAACATTAAGGAAGTGGTCCTCAAAAGCATTGGAACAAGTTCCTGTCCATTCAGTATCATGGGGGTGGGGGCTCAGCATGGCTGCTGTTCTTTCCAATATAAGCTCTGTGCCTTTTCTTAACCTCTGTGTGGCAGATACAGCAATTCAACAGGGGCAGCCCTTGTTCTGTATATCATTAGTGGCACAACCCTATACCTATTGAACTTCTTGTCACAGTTGCTTAAAAGGTGCAGAGCCTGTGCTGAGGTGGGATTAAGATGGCATCCTTATGAGCAAGGAAGCTTGTGGCATTGTTCTCATTCAACTTGAACCCCACTGCTGGGCTGTGAGAGCCAATGTGGTATAGCGGTTAGAGTGTTGGACTAGGTTCAAATCCCTTACTCAGCCATGAAAGTCACTGGGTGACCTTGGGCCAGTCAGTGTCTTTCAGCCTAACCTACCTCACAGGGTTGTTGTGAGGATGAAATAAAAAGGGGGAGAACCATGTATACCACCTTGGACTATTTGGAGGAAAGGTGGGATTATAAACGTAGTAAATTTTTTTCATTGGCACCATCACCCTCTTCACTGCTGAGTTAACTCTCTCACAGAATTAGGTCATCTATTGGAGCAACCTTTACCTATTTCCTGGTCTCTTGCTAACCCTTTAATAGCCTTTTTGCCTTTTTATAAACCCTTTATAACCCTTCCCACATCACCCCATACTCTAGTTCTGGGGAGGAGGCCTCTTTCTGTACAGGCTCTGTTTCTTTGACTCTGGTTTTGAGTCTCTTTTCTTTAGGGCTTAAAGACTTTAGTTTCTACTGTATGTATTATTTTTATATTAATAATATATGTGAATATATATATATATAGCTGCAAGTTAATTATATGAATATTGTTAAATTAAACTATTTTAGTAGGAAATGCAGTTGCTGTGATTTTTCTCTGCCACAGTGGGAATGAAAGCATGTAATAAACTTTTGTTAGGTTGCTCTGGCAAATTGTTTTCCAAGCCTATGGAAGCAAGCATTAGAATGGTATAGGCAAAGGGTTGCCAATGTGGGGCCTGCAGGCATACACGTGCCCCACAGAGGCTTCCCTGTTGCCCTCATGCCCCCCATCCCCCTGCTGAAATCAGCCTTGAAATAAGCATTCTGTTGTAGCCAATAGAATAGGCTGTGGTGTGTGCAGTGTGTATGTGGTGCCCACAACTGTTTGTTTGGTTTTTAAATGGGCCCAGAGGCCCTAAAAGGTTGGTTACCCCTGGTATAGAGGTTTCTTTATATGTTCATAGAATCATAGAATAGTAGAGTTGGAAGGGGCCTACTAGGCCATTGACGCAGGAATCCAAATCAAAGCATTTCCGACAGATTGCTGTCCAGCTGCCTCTTCAGTGCCTCCAGTGTTGGAGAGCCCACTACCTCTCTTGGTTCCATTGTCGTATGGCTCTAACAGTTAGGAAGTTTTTCCTGATGTCCAGTCAAAATCTGGCTTCCTGCAACTTGAGCCCATTATTCCATGTCCTGCACTCTGGGACGATCGAGAAGAGATCTCGGCCCTCTTCTGTGTGACAACCTTTCATGTACTTGAAAAGTGCTATCATATCTCCCCTCAGTCTTCTCTTCTCCAGGCTAAACATGCCCAGTTCTTTCAGTCTCTCCTCATAGGGCTTTGTTTCCAGTCCCCTGATCATCTTTGTTGCCCTCCTCTGAACCCGTTCCAGTTTGTCTGCATCCTTCTTGAAGTGCGGAGGCCAGAACTGAACACAGTATTCAAGATGAGGCCTAACCAGTGCAGAATAGAGGGGAACATTCAGGAGTAGGAGTTGGATTGGAGAAAGTGTTAGGTGGGTTGCTAGAACAAGTGTCAGGTAACGAAATGCAATAGTTGTGGGGAGGCATTCATAGAGTCCTGTGCTGATTTGGAACTAATGGAAACTGGAGGGCTGGGTGAGGTGCAAGGGAAAGACAAACTGCAACCCTTGGTTACTCCTGAACATCATCTGATTATGCTGTCTACATCTCTGCTCCCCAGCTGGTTTTGGCAGAAGGCCATTGTGAAAAGGAATTGGAAGGGAGATTATTGAACCAATTCTTGCTCCAAAGTCCTACTGCCTTTCATAACTATCCTACAAACGTCTTTATGGACACACCCACACAGGTGAACACCTGAATCCAGAAGCAAGATGGCACCTCTGGGGCAAGCAACATGCAATGTTAAATCAATGTGTGAATGCGTTTAATGTGCATGATATTTAATCCTTAAATAGTGGATGCTAACCCTTTGCCTGGAAACCATGGTACTCCCAAAAATCCCCCACCCAGCTGTGATTAGCCCCAGGAAGGAAGCTGTAGATAGCCAATTTGGGCCAAGGAACTCAGATGCTAATCCTTACTATATTGTAGAAGCAGAGCCTAGAAGCTGACCCTGACCCCCCTAAACACACACATACAAGCACTTCAAAGCTCTCCCCAGCCCTTTCTGCATTAGTCCTTCTTACTAAATATGGACTTCCAATTCAGCCTTAGGTGGTGATGTACTGAACTAATAGCACCCTTAAGCATTTTCCAGCAGCTCACTTTGTTGTTTAAGTGGCAGTGAAGTGAGTAGCATTTCATTGCAACCCTACTATGTTACAGAACTTTGGGCCCACTGTCAACTTGCAGTCTAAATAAAACTACTGTCAAGATGGGAGAGCAGTTATCAAAGCTGTAGAAGTATGCACTGTGTGTGTAGAATGGCTACATACAGGCTTGTGCAATTCTGGGCAAATGCAGTATTTGGTATAGGACACACTTCAGCAGAGAGGCTCTGGGGGAGGCTGTATGCTGAGTTGCATATCCTTCACCATATCATAGATTAAAAACAGATTTGTATGTTATTACCCCTGTTACTGTTTGAAGGACTGCTTGCTTTAAGGACCCTCCCCCTCACACATTAGGAAGAGGGCTGTGTGCTGCCTGCTATACTAATTGTTATGCACTGTTTTTTTAAACAAGAGAATGATGGTTCTTATGGTCAAAGGTATACCACTGGAATGGGGAAGCTGTGGCCCCCCAGATGTTGCTGGACTACAACTCTGCATTATTCCCGACAGCTGGCCACAACTGGCTGGAGCTGATGAGAGTTGTAGTCCAACAACATCTGGAGGGTCACAAGTTTTCTATCTCTGGTATACCAGAAACCAGATAAATATACCTCACCATGTAAGTGCAATGGCAACATGTACACCGCAAGTTTCAATTCATATAAATATACATTTCTTTTATGTGCATGCCCACCAGTGAGAAGATGGAACCACCTCCCACATTGATTTAATTTCTAGACTCTTTGGGAAGGAGAGGAGAGACGCTAAATCCTGAAGAACAATTGTTCTAGTCGTTCCCACTAACAAAAACATAAAAAATTGCCTCCAGGCAAAACCTGAGATGGTGATTTTCAAGGGACAGGTACTAGAAAACAGGGACTGTTGGTGTGTATGTATTAGACTACAACTTGCCTACTAGGACTGAAAGTGGCTGGGTGGATGGCCATGGCTTGAGTATTCTACGAGCCTCAGGGGCAAGGCTATAGGTCAATGGTAGGGCATTTGCTTTACGTGCAGAAGGTCTTAGGGTTAATCCCCAGCATCTCCAGGTAGGGCTGGGAGAGACTCCTGTCTGAAATCCTGGACAGCTGCTGCCAGTTAGTGTAGACAATGCTGGGCTAGATGGCTGACTCGGTATAAGGCAGCTTCCTATATTCCTAGGAGTGCACAGGCACAAACAGCCTCACAGAAAAACAGGAGATACAGGTTTTAGTCCTGGCAGGAGCAAGCTGTTGGGGAAGGACCATAGCTCCATGGAAGGGCACATGCTTTGCATGCATAAGGGCCTGATTCACTCTCTGGTATCTTCAGTTAAAGAGGTGTTGTAGCAGGTGATGTGAAAGCAGGCTCAGCACAAGCAATCAGCCAGGTAGGGTACTGGCCGAGGGCTTCAGGAACTTTAAAGGGTCCCTTGACAACCTGACTCATCTGTGCTGCCATTCACTGCCCTCTCCACCAGGCCTCTGGATATTTTTCAACAGCAGCCAGTGAGTGATGGTGTTGCTTTTGATCAGGAGCCACAGTCAGCTCTCATCCACGCTGATGGGAGGCCTGCCATTTTAAGTTATCCAAGGTAATAAGACCCTGGCTCATTGATTATGATATTATTTATATTCTAGTTATGTAGTCTTGGCAGGACTGGGATGCTGGAGGGCTCATTATTGGGCTCCCTGTGACGCCCTTCCCTGGCACCACCTGTGTCGCTCTCACTCGTGGCTACCAGCAGTCAGGATTGTCGTGTTTATTTTTACCTCTCTCCGCTCTAGCACAGATCTCAAAAGATCCCCCTGCTAGGCCACACTATCCAACACTCTGTGTATCCAATATAACCTCTAGACTGTGCCTTAGTCTCTTCCTGGTTATTGTGATACCTTGTGTCTGTGTGTTTAGGTAATTCCCAACCCCCCTGAAGCCTCTTGCCTATGAAGCTCACAGCTCTGGGTTGCTCTGTGGTACTGGATGTTGATACAATATCTCTTCCTTCACTGCTGCCACCATTCGATACTATTTCTTCTTCAGCCTTGGTTACTCTGCCTCCCCCCTGGTCTGTGCCCCCCCCAGCTGAGGAATCAGGCTTTAAGTAAACCAAGAAAATATTTATTGATAACACTAAGAATAACAAGATTACTTATAGATTTCATTGACAAGCATATGGTTTCATATATGTTTCTCTTATGTTCCTAATTCCTACTATTTGCCTCAGAACTCCCAATCCAATATCTCAACAGCCACCTCTTACTCTCCACATCAACCTTCCTGTCCACAACCTCCCTGTCCAACCCCCACCACGACTCAGCTGTCTTCCTCTCATTTATACCTTCAGCCATTCAAACACACAGCCAATCATCATCCAGCATTCTACAGCCCATGTACTCCCCCTTCTCACTCACTCCACTTACCATATTTCCTATAATAAACCTGCACTTACCATATTTACATTACATCCACATACAGGAACATCACACTCCCCCCCAAAGTCTGGTGCCAACTCTGTGGGAAAGACATCTCTCTGAGAAACAACTTCTGTCAGTCTGTGTAGAGTGCAATAGTCTAGTCAAGAAGCACAAATAATATGATATAGTGCTGCTTCCTATGCCTTTTTTTAAAAAAAACATCCCTATGACAGGCAGAATAAATTATGCCAAACAGAACCCTGCAAAATTTATAAGATGCATTCAGAATTATTCTCCCTGTTTTGCCATATGGTATTTATACACAGCTGTTTATTTTGTTTAAAATATCCCTTTTGCATCATCTCAAGATATTGGCTTGGGTCCATCCATAGTGGAACCAGTACATTAAAATGCCTTCAACTTCTAAAATGCAACACTGAATTCAAGTCACCCTCTTCCTGCATAAACCTAGTTGTTGGAAGCCAGCCCAGATAAGGAGTTCTTTGTGTTGTTAGCCTCAAGACAAATCTCCATGAAGGTTCTTTGCATAGGTGTGTGCACGCGGGGCAGTCTCCAAGGAAGTCCCTCTGGATTTCAGGAGGCATTTGTGCCTCTCTGTGCAGCTTGTACACCTCATTTTGTGAATCTCTGACATCAGGGTTCCCTACTTTGCCTTTTAAAAAATGCCCCAAGGAATAGAACTAGGACCGCCAACTGACCAGGGGAGGAAAAAAAGACTTTGTGTGCAGGCTGCATGGGAATTGTGAAGCAAGAGCTGTGCATGTGTGGCATCAACAAAGCCAATGGCCTGCTGGAGATCGACTCTGAAAGTAGGGTGCCAAATCCAAGGCTCAGAGCCATTTCTGAAGTGCAGGCAACAACACCTGGCTAAGTTGTAGGACATACATATATATTGCTATGAGTCCAGTTGCCGAGAATGCAAGGAGCATGAACATTTTTTTCCCCTTGACTATTTTCCCCCTCCTTTACTAAACTCGTGCACTGTAAGTTAATAGGCAATTTACAGCACCATACTATCGAATTCAATAGGGCTTACTCCCAGATAAATGGGGCTAGGATTATAGTCTCAATAGGCTCTGCCTCATGGACTTGACCAAAATGTCTGAGCACAAGACCCCTCTGGTTCCATTCCCTGAACTTGCACTCTGTTCTTCTGGCCTCAGCCATGTACCAAAGTGCTCCATCCCAGGTCCTGCCCAGGTATCTGATCAGGGTTAGTGACCCTATCTACAAAATCTTCAGGGAAGAACTGTACCTCAGTTGTGAAACTCATCCTGTTCTTGCAAATTTGCTTTAAACTGTTTAATGTTCTGTTTTAAATTGTTGTGACATGCCTTGGGACCTTAGGGTGAAAGGAGGGATAACAACAACAACAACAACCGCTTTGCATGCAGAAAGTCATGCCAGGATTGATCCCCAACATCTCCACATAGGGCTGGGCCTGGTAGAGAACCATCTGCAGTCCGGGAGAGCTCCTGAAGGCAGTGTAGAACAAGACAGATAAATAGACTAATGATCTGACTCAGTCTTAGGCAGCTTCCTATGAAATAATGTGTATGTGTATTACGTGCCTTCAAGTCGATTACAACTTATGGCACCCCTATGAATCAGTGACCGCAAATAGCATCTGTTGTAAACCACTCTGTTCAGATCTTATAAGTTCAGGTCTGTGGCTTCCTTTATGGAATCAATCCATCTCTTGTTTGGTCTTCCTCTTTTTCTACTCCCTTCTGTTTTCCCCAGCATTATTGTCTTTTCTACTGAATCATGTCTTCTCATTATTTGTCCAAAGTATAACCTCATCATTTTAGCTTCTAGGGATAGTTCTGGTTTAATTTGTTCTAACACCCAATTATTTGTCTTTTTTGCAGTCCATGGTATGCGCAGAGCTCTCTTCCAACACCACATTTCAAATGATTTGATTTTTCTCTTATCCACTTTTTTCACTGTCCAACTTTCACATCCATACACGGAGATTGGGAATACCATGGTCTGAATGATCCTGACTTTGTTGTTCACTGATACACCTTTGCATTTGAGGACCTTTTCTAGTTCTCTCATAGCTGCCCTCGCCAGTCCTAGCCTTCTTCTGATTTCTTAACTATGGTCTCCATTTTGGTTAATAACTGTGCCAAGGTATTGATAATCCTTGACAAGTCCAATGTCTTCATCATCTACTTTGAAGTTACATAAATCTTCTGTTGTCATTGCTTTAATCTTGTTGGCATTCAGCTGTAGTCCTGCTTTTGTGCTTTCCTCTTTAACTTTCATCAGCATTCGTTTCAAATCATTACTGGTTTCTGCTAGTAGTATGGTATCGTCTGCATATCTTAAATTATTGATATTTCTCCCTCCAGTTTTCATACCTCCATCTTGGTTCAGTCCTGCTTTCCGTATGATATGTTCTACATATAGATTAAACAAATAGGGTGATAAAATACACCCCTGTCTCACACCCTTTCCAACTGTGAACCAATCGGTTTCTCCATATCCTGTCCTTACAGTAGCCTCTTATCCAGAGCATAGGTTGCACATCAGAACAATCAGATGCTGTAGCACTCCCATTTATGTTAAAGCATTCCATACCTATGAAATAATAAACCACTAAAAATAATCAGGCCACATCTCCATTTCTGAACTGGGGGTGGGGAAGCCTGAGACTTGCCTCTGTACCTGGTGAGCATTCTGAGTGCCTTATAGGTGCAGAGCCAACACCCCCTCTAGCTCTGAGTTGGGGGTGAGGCCTTATTTTTGCATTAGACAAAATTCCCTACCCAGCTATAAGTTTAGAGCTGGGGACAGAGCATGGAAGTAACTAGCTATAAGTAACAACTTACTTGTAATTCATTCCTTTTTTGCGTAACGAGTGGGTCATTCCTTTACATTTTGATTGTAATAGAACTAGGAGTAATTTTACTACTTTTGTGGAGTAATTGTAACGTTTCCAGAATTACTTTTGGGCATTACTTGGGGTGGGAGCAGGGGAAGTCTTCTGCTCCTCTGATTTGTGGATGAAAATCATGTGCTTCTGTGCAGTGCCTCTCTTTCCTCATGCTCTGTGAATGGGTAGGAGGCGACGAGGGAGGAAGAGGAGAGTGAGACAGGGTGGAGTGGAGTGGAGAAAACAGTTATTTAAGAAAACAGATAGTGGTGGTGAAGAATGGAGTGGAGGGGAAAAGGATCCGGAGGTCAAGAACATTGACAAAGGAGGAGAAGGAGGTAGCAGCAGAATGGAGATAAAGAACTGTGGAGATGAAAGATGACAACGTGTGTGTGTGTGTGTGTGTGTGTGAGAGAGAGAGAGAGAGAGAGAGAGAGAGAGAGAGAGAGAGCTTGGAAAAGTTACTTTTTTAAACTACAACTCCCATCAGCCCCAGCCAGCATGGCTACTGGATTGGGCTGATGGGAGTTGTAGTTCAAAAAAGTAACTTTTCCAAGCTCTGTCACTGTGTTTGCACTTGGCACGCAAAGTGGCCTCCCCCACCCTCTCTGGCTACTGTGTGGCATTTGCAGTATTTTAACCTTTTTGCATCTCAGGGGAAAATGTTTGCTTGAGTGAGTGTCCCTTAGTTGGTGGCAGGGTAGGGTCTGGGAGGTAGTTAAGTGAGAGAGATTATGCTGGCTGGATGAGTGGGGGGGGTTGCACTTGGTTTGACATGCAAAGATCTGAGTAGTGGCCTCAGCCTCCCTCCCCACCACCCTTACCAGCGGAGAGACCACCATTGCTATCGTATGGATAAAAAGAATTATTCTACTACCTCTGTATGTGTGTGTTTATTTTTAATGTTGTTTTAAGCTACTTAGATGTGCAGCAGCCAAGGCAGCACCTTGTAGGCAGTTTTTTTAAAGTAACTGAAATGTAATCGTAGTGATTACTTTGGAGGAAAAGTAAAGTAATCAGTTACTTTCAGAGCAGTTGTAATTGTAACAGTAATTACTACTTTTTGGGGCCATGTAACTGTAATTTATTACTTTTTAAAAGTAATCTTCCAAGCTCTGGCTGGGGAGCGGAGCAGAAGAGGGACTTTCACTAACCTTGTGCTGCATTTTAAAGGTGTAGGGTGGGGTGAAGGACAAGACCCTGCCCCGTTAGGGCAGCAGGGTCCTGCCAACCACAAATATTTGATTGGTTATCAGGACCAGCTAGGATTTGTCAACTCCTGCTTGCCTTCATCCCTCCAGAAATTCCTGGATTCTATAAAAACTGACTTGAACGGTTAAGGAGGAGAGAGACTGATTATCGGGACAGGACAGTCACAGATCACAGTCTCTGTGATAGCAGAGGCTGCCTCTATGGCAAAAAAAAAGTTCATTTGCACTAGAAACAAAAGGCAACCAGGTGGAGATCAAAAGAGGCAAAGGGACCAAGGCATTCTGGGATACCACAGAGTGCGCATAAGCATTATGGTTTATGGGTCATTGATCCATAATCAAGTGAGGAAAAGCATGAAGGCACTGCATCTCAAAACATTCTGAGAGATGAACTATAAATCCAAAAATACCTTAGCACGAGGGCGGGGGGCGGGGGGGCTGGCTAACATGTGGCCCTCCAGATGTTACTGGACTACAGTTTGTATCATCCCTGACAACTGCCATGTCTGCTGGGGCTGATGGGAATTTAGAATCCAACAACATGCATGAGACACCCCCTTAGATACCCTTGTGTCACTTGGGCCTACCCAAGAGCATAAAGGAAAATCCATCAAGGCAGTACAGACTGATAAACATGGCAATGCAATGTGAACAAAAGAACAAAAATAATCTACACAGTTCAGTGTAAATAAAGGAACAGCAGGAATGGCTGACAAAGCAACCATTAATGAAGCAATTATATTGCTAGGCCCAACATTGCATCTTTCGTATACTTCCTCCTCCAGCCTATCTCATTTAAAAGCATCCTAAGATCCACAGCTGTTTGAACTGCATAGCATTTCAGTATTACGTTCAAAGGCTCTTTCAGGCGATCTGTTTATTCAGCATTCATCCTGATTTGCTTGCACAAACCCAAGGCTTTATTGAGCATTGATCAGTTATATGCTGATAAGCAGCAGTCATTCTGATTTGCCTGTGAGGTGCTTATAGCTGTCTATTCTGTGTGGTGGGTCCAAGGATTTTTACCTCTCCAACAAAGGAAAGCAAAGGAGAGAAAGAAAAAGAAGAAAGTAAAAAGTACAAGCTGCATGCACACATATACAAGTGTTTGTGAGAAAAGAGTGTACACTTTTTGTGCGTGTACAGCTTAGCTGTTATGTACCAAGGTACACAGACTACATGTGAATAACTGTATGAGTGTGTAGTACAAATTGTATACCTGTTGAATATAACATGTGGACACCCCTTAAGTTTTGAAAATGGGGGAAAGGTGATTAAACTCTTGATGTATTGACCTTTCAAGTGAAACTTCCTTACAGCGATCAGAGATGGGACTAAGGTCACTATAAGGCTATAAACACACTAGTCGCCAAATCAAAGCGTTTCCATTAGCCACACCTGGAGGGGGAAAGGGTTGATTTGCCAATCAGTTGCAAAATCTCTTTGATACTGAATTCCAGCCGCTCCCACCAAATTTTACAGTAAAAAGGGGTGGGGTTTGACTAGCATCATGTGCCCCCATTTTCAGAAGAGAGAGCACCGGAAACTCACTGGAACTGGCAGAACTTTGGGTGTGTTTCTACCCCCAGACTACCTGTTTATTGAGCATTCAACCTGATTTATTTGCACACAGTTTGAGGCCAAGTTACATGATGTCCAGATTATGTGATGTCTGCTGTTTAAGGAGCATTCATTCTGATTTCTTTGTGGGGGGGCCATACGACATTGCGTCAAGCAACTGACACTTCCCAGTGCATTTTCCCTATACTTTCTTTACACCAGAAAGTATGTGTATGTGTGTGTTTGGGAAGTGGTTTTGTTGTTGCACAACAATCACCTTTAATTGTGCAAATGGAATTTCCCAGTTTGCGATTGAATCCCACCCACAAAAGAGTCTGGAAGCATACCAGGCCCCCACGGTGGCCATTTTGTATTATGCCACACCCTCCACGGCAGCCATTTTGTGACTTGTGCCCACAAGTTTCTCAAAATTCCGAATGTACCTACTGGCCCCCAAAGGTTGGCAACCCGTTGAGGAATTATGTGAACGTTAAAGGATGCCTAGAGGCTCATCTGCCTCAGGGCCCCTCAAACAAGAAGCCGCCCTTGACATATGCATGGGGAGTTCAAAAGCCGTCTGGAATATTCTTACCAAGCCCCTGCCCCTCAACAAACAAATAAACAAAATGATGGTTGCCATCTTGTTTCTCTGGCAAGGCACTTGTGACTTTAACAGTTAGATGACAGGCACCAATATACAACTGGCTTAGTTTTTTCAAGCATGGAGAGGCAGTGATAATAGGGGACGCAGCACCTGTTGCATTCCTATTTAGCGTTCAAGACATAGCAGAAAGCTTGTGTGGTGGAATGGGGTGAATGGTGGCAACCCCATCTTCAGTTCATTTGGGGCTGAAGCAAATGGGGAAAAACTGCACCCAAGCTCATCCAACAGGGGGCAGCAATGGGTGGAGTGAGGAGGGGATATTAAACATTATAAAGAAAAGAAGAGGAAGACAAAGAAAGAAACTGAACACCGGTGTGGGCTTAGAGAGCCTGCACAACGGCCAGTTTCAACATTCCCTGCGCTGGGAGAACAACACACAGGATTCCTGACTTCCTTCCATTGCTTTCTTTCTCTGTTACCTCCTCCAACATCCCGGGTGCATTCATATCAAGGGGTGTGAGTCATTAAGGAGGAAGGGAGAGTGAGAGTGAGTAAAGCTCAGGTCTCTGAGCAGAGATAGCCTTGGACTCTCAGGACAGAGGCTGGCAGGCTGCCTCACACGCCCTCCTGAGACGGCAAACAAAGGGCACCCTTTTTTCATCTTCTTCAGTGCCAGGAGCTGCTTCAGAGGCAGGAAGCGCCCGCCAACACGTTCCCATCACTTTCATTTCCTCAGGAGTGACACAGAGCAAAGGGCGCATCTACCCCACGCAAGGTATTTGCAGCGTGGTCGATGTGACTCTAGGGCTGTGTCACTATCTGTGGATGAGGTGGCATGTCTTGCTGTCCTCTTCAGTGTTTTCAGACCCAGAACCCTCCTTTACCCCAAACAAGCATTTCGGGCCTCATCTCTTTTCTTTTTTAAACTGTGTATTTTTATGATGATAGTACTGTTGTTGCGATCTCCCTTAGATCAGGTCATAGGTGGGCTCTGGAGATCCACCAGTTGAAGACCAATGGACAAGGTGACCAGAGCACTTTAATCCACTTCAGTTGCACAAACCCAAGTTTCTAGTATGCGCTTGAATCCCTCCTGCAAAATGCTGAGTCGTTCTGGAGGCACCCTCTGTTATTTATGGCACATCTGCCCTGCTCTTTTTGCAAGGAGCCTAAAACAGCTCACATGTGGACCAGCGTTTCCCACCCAGTCATCTTACAAAGCTCAGACCTACTCAGCGGTACAACTACATCATGTGTCATCCTCTATGGAGGCTGGTCTCACCAACCTCAGTCTGCCCTCAGCCATCCCCCACTTCTTCAGTCCAGAGCAGCGTTTCCCAACCAGTGTGCCTCCAGCTGTTGTTGGACCACAACTCCCATCAGCCTCAGCCAGCATTGCCAATGGTCAGGAAAGATGGGAGTTGTGGTCCAACATCTGGAGGCATACTGGTTGGGAAACACTGGTCTAGAGGGTGGCCCTGTCTGTTACTCTTCATCTCCTTAGTCCAGCATTTCACAACTAGTGGGCCACCAGATGTTGTTGGACCACAATTCCCATCTTTCCTGACCATTGGCAATACTGCCTGAGGCTGATGGAAGTTGTGGTCCAACCAGCGTTTTCCAACTAGTGGGCCATCAGATGTTGTTGGACTGCAATTCCCATCTTTCCTGACCATTGACAATGCTGGCTGAGGCTGATGGGAGTTGTGGTCCAACCAGCGTTTTCCAACTAGTGGGCCACCAGATGTTGTTGGACCACAATTCCCATCTTTCCTGACCATTGGCAATGCTGGCTGAGGCTGATGGGAGTTGTGGTCCAACATCTGGTGGCCTACTAGTTGGGAAAGGCTGCTAGTCAGCATTGAGCTTGTGGAATTCAGTGGAGAGTAGGATGGGGGCAAAACTAGATGGCTCCGCCTGTCATTGGCCTTGGCTCCATATACTGTTGGGTCTCCCTGCCTTCTACCTCACCAGTCCCAATGGGCACCAGCCATCACTGGTCCTCTAGTCCTAAGACAATTCCAGCTGAGGCGGGGGGTAGGAGAGGCCTGTATATATATAATATATAGGAACATCACAAGGCCATCATTTTCACCCTTGATTTTGGATGTTAATTTCAACTCAGTTTTTCAGTCTAGTTCTACCCAAATAGGCTACTGTTGCCCAAATGTCCATGCTTTTGGAGACAAAAAAAAGAGTTCGTCCAATGTTTTTATGATGTGAGTTTTATTAGACAAAATAAAGTCCCATCTATGTATAAAAGGCAAGGACATATCCAAACAATTTCTGCAAGATGCATACTATCACCAAGGTACCAAAAATATACTGTTTTCTACATTAGTTAAAAAAACAAAGGTCTTTAAAAACATACAAAATAACATTCTTCTTAAAAAACATTTTAATATAATCGAGAGGAAAAAAACTATGAAGAATATTGCTTAACCTAAGATAGCTTCATTTCCTTGTCAGGTTTTTAATCCCTATATGCCCTACCCCAGAGGTGGCTGCATCTCAAAGCTGATATATATTCTTTGTTCAGCCCCTAAGGCACAGAGCAAATAATAACAGTCCCGTAACTCACTCCTTCCCTGGTTACCATCAGGGCAGATGGACTTTTTGGGTTTGGTTCACACACACACACCTATCAATATGGCAGCAAATCAGTTACTTGCATGTGTGAATAGCCATACCATATAGAACTCCCATTATCTCCTCACAACACTTTAAATGCAATGCTGTTCTGGGGAAATAAATTCACGCATTCAGCTGCCAGTCATGAAGGGTGTAAGCAGCCTTCCCCAGCCTGGTGCCCTTCAGATGTTTTGGACCATAACTGTCCTCATCCATAATCAGTGGCCATCCTGGCAGGGGTATGTGGGAGAACGAATCCAACATCTGGGAAGCACCAAGTTAGGAAAGGGTGGTGTACAGCAATCAAGAGTAGAGAAGAACAGAGCTGGTCTTACCATTAGGCAGTGTGAGACAGCCACCTCGGATGGCAGATGCTGGAGGGCAAGGAGTGGCAAGACAACGAGGTGTTTGGAGACAGAATTGTGTATGCCACGCAGCCTGCCTTGTGCCCCCAAGCTAGCCTACTGCCCTTAAATGCAACACTGTTGAAATAAGATCCAATGGTTGTCTTCTTCTCCAAGGTTGCCTCAGGCAGCAAAATGTCTTGGGCTGGTCCTGTCAAGTGACAAAGTGTGGCAGCAGCCCTTGAGGACTTGCTGATGAGTATGTAAATTACATCTACTGGAAAGTATCAAGTGTGAAGTGATCTAAAACCCCTATATGTCACAGACAGCCATGTGTCAGTGTTGCAAGAGTCAGATTATTCACATACATTATTATTGTCTTCATTTTATAGTCTATTTTCTTATTTTCCATCCTTTGTAAGTGACCATCCCCTTGCTGGAACATTCCTCTCTCTTTCAGCTCTTCTTAAACATCCTCACATTTCCAGAGCATTGCCAGACATCAGAAAAACAGAATAAGTTAATCCCATTGTCCCTCATTAAATAGTATATAAATAACCTATGTAAACTTTGCTGTGTAATAAATAACAATCAATCCATAAATATGTGTGTATGTCTATATATAGATCATCCTTTGCCAATCTAGTACCCTCCAGATGTTTTGGACTACAGCTCCCAGACAATACAGCTGGCTGTGGCTGATGGGAGTTGTAGTTCAAAACATCTGGACAGCACCAAATTGGCAAACGCTGGGATAGAGACAGACAGACAGACATAGATATCACACATACAGTAGCTATACATACAATGGAATGTGATATACAGCCAAAGTTTAAAGCACTTTGAAGTCCAATTAACATCAGTTTAAGCATATTCCTAAATGGTTGCCACTGAAAATAACAGACCACCCCCAGAGGAGAACAAAGTGCAAGACCAGGAATCATAGATGCAAGAAGTCTAGCTGAGCACAAGCGCCCAAGCTAGCCTCATAAGATGCAGACACGCTTAAAGAACACATCATGGAGTGGCTAAGGCTTCACAACTGAAATGACAGGGTATGCATGCCAGCAAATCAAATTCTGGCTCAGCCGTCAGCCGTACCTCTCCTCACTGACACTTTGTGTAGGCTGTCTGCCTTTTTAAAGACATGTTTTAAGTGCTGTACAGAATTTTTATGCATTTACCTATTAATTTGTTGCATTATTATTATTATTATTGGAAATTATTTTTTAAGTGCATGATCTGGAGAGGATCTTGGTGACAGCACAGGGTAACAGAAGGCAGTCTGCACTATGCACAGCCAGAGGAGGTAGCCAATCAATACTGTGCCAAACTGCAGGTTTTTACTGAAAACTTGCAGAGCTAGGATTTTTTCAGAGCTTAGCTCTGGAGATGAAAAGATACATTTGGAGTGAATGCAGTAAGGGCACTTCCAGATCTGCCCCGCCATTCCATGGATTTTGTATCTGTCTTCTCCCTAGGCCTACTTCCGTAAGCAATCTGCAGTAAGGACCAGAGTAACCCTTTAACCTGGGAATTACTCCTTGAGCAATCCTCAAGCAGGAAATTTCTCCATGAGGAGAGAGAAGTCTCGCACAGTCCGATCGATCCACTCTTTGTAGGTGTGGCACACCACATAGCCCCGGACCTTCTTCTCAAAGGTGTCAGCTTCTATAGCCTCCAACATGAGCGAGTCTGCTATGGCAGTGGGCGGGGCGCCCAAGGCAGACATGATGGAGGTCAAGTTGCTCAGCAGGCCTTGGATACGCAACCGGGTCACCCTCAGCATCTCCAGCAGTTCCACTTCAGTGGGGTTGAGCTCAAACTGGTCATCCCAGACCAACTGCAGGAACTCAGAGAAGGCGGTGTAGGCTTCGTAGTTCTTTTCCAGACGCTTAAGGTTGCTAAGGGTCCGCCATTCCAGGAACGGGATGGCGGCCGTTGGCACCCCTTCATAGTGTAGTCTATGGGCATCAAAGCCGGAGTCACTAAATGGGCTACCTTGGTGCCTCAGCTGGGAAGAGATACATATATATATTTATTTAACAGGTTTTATATATCGCTTGATCATCCACGTCCTCTAAGCAGTACATATAGAATATAAAAATGTTCATTAAAAACATTATAAAATTGAACATTAAAAGCAAGTTAACCCCCAAAATTATCAAATTACAAGTAAAATCAGCGGTTGTTAAAATATTGCATGTTTGGGTAGACTTGCCTCAACAAAAAAAGTCTTTAGCAAGCAACAAAAACAATACAGTGAAGGTGCCTGCCTAGTATCAATGGGCAAGGAGATCCGCGAGGCTCTTCCCAGTGTTCCAAGGCATGGACTCCACAGGGCACAGGATACGGGCATCTTGCTGAAGCTTAGCAGGTATAGATCCAGCCAGCACCTGGATGGGAAACCACAGGAGCCCAATACATGCCCCCTTGAATTCCACGATAGGTGGTACAGGAATATACTAAAAAATAAATGTAAATAAATATTGTGTCCCTTCACACTTCTTTTCCTCTGCTCCCTTCTATCCCCACACCCTGTCACCTACAAGCTGAGAAAAACTATACCTGTTGAGTCCCTGCCAAAAGCATGGGACAGAAGTCATACCAGGAAGGCAAAGATGAAAAATGTCTTCCAGGGGAAACCACCTCGCACTAAAGGGAAGGGCCATGGTGTGGCAGTGGCAGAGTGTCTGCTTTGCATGCCAGAAGTTCCAGGTTTAATTGCTGGCATCTCCAGGCAGGGTCCGGAAGAGACCTCTGGCTCAAAAACCACGGAGGGCTGCTGCCAATAGACAGTGCTGAGCTAGATGAACCAATGGTGTGGCTCAATAAAAGGCCATTTCCTGTGTTTCCCCTATCAAAAAGATTACGGTCAGCCTGCCTGCAGAAGCAGTTCATCAGAATGTGGGCTCCAGAGGGCCTGCTGACAAATCTGCCCTCCTGCTTTGTCACCTCTCAGAAATCCCGGAGGTGGCACCCACCAGTCCCAGACCGCTCATCCCTTTGGAATCCCTCGTAAGGAGGGCCAGCGAAACAGGACTCCTGTTGTTTCCCGGCTCAGCCAACCGTGGTTCCATCTAAGTGAATTTTCACTTCTTCTTTCACGCGGATGTTGCTGGCGACTTGGCTGCACGCCTGGGACCAGGGTTACGATGACCTCATTACATCTGGCATCTTGTGCCCAGGCGGGTTGCGGGAAGCAGGGCAAGGGAAATACTTGGGCAACCAGCCACTGCGTGCAGGACCAGAATAAAGGCAAAGGAGCGGCCCTCGGAAAGCAGGAGGCTTGTGCTGTCAAGATCACAGCTTTGGAGGGGAACCAGTGGCTCCTCTTTTCCTCAATCGGTGTTGCAAAACCAAGGAACAAGAGTTGCAAGAAGAACAAAGGGGCAGCCACAGGCAACTTTTTGGTGCTGTTTCCTGCTAGCGATACAGGTTTGCTGTGGATCAGCCAGAGGGGAAAGGATTCTGGCATCAGCACAGCTTTGGCTGTGGACAGGTAAAACCCTTCCAAGAAACCTGAGGGATTCTCAGGACACCGTTTGAAAACAACCAGTGTAAAATGTATGTACAACCCACTCTATAATATAATAAAGACACACACACACATCGCCAGATTTTGCAAGGCAAAACTCTTACATAGGTGTTCAGAAGGACTGTGCTGTTGGCTTTCATGAGTCGAGCCAGGTTGAAGGTCTGGCCAATGACGGCGTTGATAGAAGAATCAGTGTCAGGAGAGACAAAGTGGACCAGGCCGGCACAAAGGACTAAGAGACTGCTGGCTGAAAAGGAATAAAGGGAATCTTCAGTGCTGGACTGGCTGCAGGGGGTTTTTTTGGTCAGGAGCAGGTAGCGAGCCCCACCTCTCTGAAGGGGCCCTCTCGCCACCGTCACTGCCGCCCTTTCACTCCCCATCGCCCTGTGGGCCCGATCCACGAAACTCCACAGAGGAATGCTGTCCCGTTGCCTCGCTCTTGACCCTGCTCATGTGCTCAGAGAAAGGACAGGAAAAGGGGGGAGCAAGGCCAGAAGGCTCTGGGGTGAGATTAGGGTTTGGCCCCCTGAAGGGGTCTCGACCTTGGCAAGTGACCAATGATGCCGACCCCTTTCACCAACCTCGAGAATCTTGCTCCAAATCCAGACTCTTACAACCTCCCTCCAAAAATACTGCAGGTACCGCAAGGTACTGCCTTGGGACCGCCCTTTCCACCAGTCTTAAGATCTCCATCAGACCAATACTTTCTGACCTAAAGAGTTTGAGGCTTGCATAGGCCCACAAGGTAGTCACTGTGCATGCTGCACACACAACCATCTACCGTTAGGAAGTGGGTACTAGCAAAGGATAGTGCCAGTGTGGTATAGGGTTACAGCAGGGGTGCAGAACCTTTTTTAGTTCAAAGGCTGCATCCCCTTCCAGACAATCTTCTGAGGGGCCTGTGTTAGTGATAGGCGGGGCCACAAGCAAGGGTAGACAGAGCAACACATGTAACATAGGCTAGCTGGTACACAGACTACTCTCTAATGCCTTCCAGTAAAGCAAGAGGCATTTTTAAAGTTCAGAGACGCATTCTAGCCATGCAAAAACGCTCCAAGTGCAAAGAAGGGCCAATGAGGAGTGTAGCCAGGGGAGACTTCCAAGAGCCAAACAGAAATGGCTGGAGGGCCATTTTCGGCCCCCAGGCCTGAGGTTTCCCACCCCTGGGTTACGATGTTGGACTAGAACCTGGGAGACCAGGGTTCAAATCCCCACTCAGCCATGAAGCTCACTGGGTGACCCTCTCACAGTCTAACCTACCTCACAGGATTGCTTTGAAGGTAAATATGGAAGAAAGGGAAAAGAACAACCCACACAAATCTCAATGCATACCAAACACATATTAGAGTAGGACTTGGGAAACCATGGATCAAATCCATCTCAGACATGAAGCTCACTGGGTGACTTGGAGCCAGTCACCATATCTCGGACTAACCTACCTTACAGGGTTGTTCTGAGGATAAGTGAGGGAGAACTATACATACTGCTCTTGGTGGAAGGATAAAATGAAAAAAATAAAAAAGAAATAATGCTAGCTTGCATCCATAATATTTACATAAATGGAGATGTAATAGTAGAGTCATAGCAGTCAATATTCCCCAATATTTTCTACCACCTCCAAATATATAGCACACACACGCACTATCAGACAGCCTTGGACAAAAGATTGCACTTACCCACAGAAAGAGCCATGGCTTCCTCACACTAAAATTCAGCAGAAGTTTTGAATCCCAATGGAAATTCCAAGTTCTCTTTGTCACCCCCTAATGGTTGATGAAGGCATCTCTCCTTCCAGAAAATGCCTGCTGTCTCCCCCAGGTGGAGGATGGGGGTATCTCTCTACCTTCTTGAATTACCTCTGTTGCCCACAAGTGGAAGATTCTTGCATGTCTGGTCCTGACCTCTTTCTCTCTCTCTGAATAAGGAGCTGCCCACTAGTTGTGGGTTTTTTTGCCTTGAGGCTGCTGCTCTTGCTGGTACAGGAGCCCCAAGGAAACAGCTCTTTATAGGCAGCCAAGGTGTTGCCCCCATCTTCTGAAATTCCCCAGCCCTTCTCCCCTCCCCTCTGTTGCAAACCCCTCCTACAGAAAGAGGAAGGGGGGGAAGCATCTGTGTTGTTTCCTGGACTCTGCTCCTGAAACACTGGCTGGGGGAGAGAGCAGCGATGTATGAGGGAGGGTAAGAAGGGGCGGGGCTGATTGTGAAACCTCTTTAATTTCCTGCAGGGAGGAAGAAAAAAGAAAAGGCATGCCTGTGAAGCACATGGAGAGACTAGTATTTCATTTCTGAAATGCACAGGGTTGCCAACCAGCCAGTATGTTACTGGTTCAACCAGCAAAACTGTGCTTAGACAAACACGCCGTCGGAGGTTGGATTCTTCGGGCAGTTCCCAATGCCCAAGTGACTGACCTAGGACAGGGGGCCCCCACCACTTCAAGCACAGACCACTGACTGAGGAGGAGCAATAGCAGCTACCTAACCCTGCCAGTCCCCTCTCCCTGGAGCTGTGGTGGTAAGAAATTGGGTCCTCCTGGAAGGGTTGGGCCTTTCTGGTGCCCCTCGCCTTCAGCAGCGGTGCAGCCTGTGGTGGCAGTGACCTCCTCCTAGCCCACAACTGCCAACGGGCCTGCCATATTTTTTGGGACAGATTAGGAGAAGGACACAGGGAGGACCTGGGAGGTTGCCGGACAACTGCAGGGCACGTTTCTCATCTGTCTCCATGCCACAGTCAAAGATAAAGAGGAGGAAGGGAGGATCGCCGAGGTGGGGCGGCCAAATCGGAAGGGTGTTAAAGGGGCACAGAGCCAAGCCCCGTCCATCCTGCCACCTAGGGTCAGACTGTTTCTTCCTTTCTGTTGCACGTTCCTCTCTACTAAAGTAGATGCTTGCTTTTAAGATGGCCTGTGATTGTAAACAAATGAAGCCAGACAGGCTGGATTTCTCTGGTTGCCCAGAATTATGACATTTCAAATGTCTATTTCTCTCTCTCTCTCTTCTGGCAGCATCTAACAGTGGCACAACATGCAGAACCCCAACAAGTAAAGCTTTCCCTGTTGCTGCTTTTCCAGGCGGGGTGAATGCACACCCTGTTTAATTTCTATCTGCCACACAGCTGTTACAGGTACGGGAACCCTACTTGAGTGGAGGGGAGGCAAGGAAAGAAAGAAAAGATAATGGCAGCCTGACCTTTCATTTTTTATTCATGCCATCCTAAATCCGTTCCTCACACCACCCCAATACGCTGGCATTATATTTTGCATTCCAATGTAGTGTTTTGTTGGCATGGACGGTGCCAAGAGACAGACACTCCCCCTTAATAGCAGGAAGAGTTGGGTTGCTTGTGTGTGTGTGTTTGTGCATATGTACATCACCGAGCCAGGCAAGGTTGGAGTGGAGGAGGTGGGGAGGTCATGTCGCTTTTCCTACTAGAAGTAAAGCTTTGATTTGGGAATAATCCATGGGTGCCAGAGGTGGGGAGTGCCTGGGGAACTCTGATCTAGCTGGATAAATGAAGTGAATACCCGGGGCCGTGCCACCTGCCTGCTACAGGCCTCCCAGCACGTCCTGGCATCAGGTTACTGTTTGCAAAGAAATTAAAGACGCTAAAGAAAGAGGAGCAGCGGGCAAAAGGCTGGGCAACATGCCAGGCCTATTGGGTCTGATTCCAGCTCAGAGGGGTGTGGTGGAATTGGTGGGCTATAGCAGACAGCCTCGCTAGCCCAAGATCCCTCGCAGTAGGGCAACCAGATGCCCAGCAGGAGAGGGCTTGTGCCTATTTAGTCTTGCCATGTGTACCTTTGAATGCCAGTTGCTGGGAACTGCAAAGGAGGAGAGTGCTGTTGAGCTCAGGTCCTGCTTGGGGGCCACTGTGAGAGCAGGTTGTGGGACTAGGTGGGCCTTTGGCCTGATCCTGCAGAGCTCTTCTTATGTTCGAATAGGTGTTTAGGAGAGGGGGATTTCAGCAGGTGCAGCTTGCCACGTGACACAGGTAACAAAAAGCTGTACCCTGCAGGTGGAAAGGATTTTGGGTGGCATGAATAAAGAATGGAAGTTCTGACTGCCATTCTATTCACCCATCCACCCTAGCAGGGCTCCTGTGCCTTCAGCAGCTGCTCCACAGGCAGGGATTCAATAGGTGTGGCTACCCTCACAACAGGGGAGGCTTTATCAGTTGGGTTTCTGCCTCGTCCCCTTTTGTCAAAGCTCCAGGAAACCCCTCCTCTATAATCACCTCTGGTCACCCTAATCTCATCTATCAGCTGGAGTAGCTGCCTTGGAAGCTATAGGAGAGGCAGTTCCTCATGCAAAAGGAAGTCAAGAAAGGAAATTTGAGCATCGTTCACTTGTGGGCCATAGAGGGAATTCAGGAGGGTAGAGAGGCACCAGCATCCTCCACTTGGGCCCCCCAGCACAGATCTGCCAGTGCTACTCACTCAGGCAAGAGACCCAACACCCTACATTTAAAGCACATTCAATGCACATTTAGAGCTCATGTCTTTCCCCAAAGAATTCTGGGTGCTGTGGTTTGCCCTTTAGAGAGCTACAAATCCCCAGCTCTTTAACAAACTACAGTTCTCATGGTTCTTTGGGGAAGTCATGTGCTTTAAACGTGCCTCGGATGCGCTTTAAATGTATCCATCTGCCTACCTCACCGCCTCATCCTTAAAACATGGTGAGAGGGCCAGCGTGCAACCTTTGCCAACCTGGTACCCTCCAGAGTTTTTGGATGACAACTCCTATCAGCCCGTCACTTTCTTGACCTTTCCCGCCCACTTTCAAACTGCGCTTTGAATGGTCAACTAAGGATTCCAAGGAATAGATTTAAACAAAAAAATTGAAACTTCAGTCTTGTCGATAACAATGGTTAGTCACCCCCTCAAAAAAAACCTTCTAAATCGAACTGCACTCATAATATTGGGGGGGACGACGACACTAAACTAGAAGACCCCCCCTTTTCGTTTTTTTGCAGGCATCATTGATTTAGGAATAACATGCTTGATATAATACTATTTCTGCAAAGCAGTTTCGGCCTCCAGGTTGCGAAGTGGGCGGCCTCGCGTTGTGAGAGTGTTCAGCGTGGACATAATTATGGGTAACTCACTTGCAGTAGCCTTTCCGAGAGTTAATTATCAGGTGCTTGGGATCACCGCAGCACTCATTCTCTTCTTCCTTTTCTCTCACTCTCTTTTCTTTTTGGTCGCTAAGGAAATGAAGTTAGATCGCTGGAGATGTGGCCTTCTGCGTGTACATGCCTGGGCTTATCCCTTCACAGCTTTCGTTGACGTCAGGCGGTGAAATCCGCCTTCCCTCCTATTCCGGAGATTCCCCAGCGTGACCACGAATTAAGCGGCAAAATTTGGGACAGGATGAAGAAGTGACTCACGGCCAAGTAATATGTAGGGCAAGGGTCGAATTTACCCCGAAGTTACAATCCGTGAGGCCATTCACGTGCGGCCGAAGATCTAGAGGAAGGGCCATGTTCCCTCCCCCCCCACACTGCACCTCATTTTTAGAAATGAGCAGCAAGCGTCGTGTTACTTGAACTTCCTGATTCATTTTTTTTTTACTGTTGTGATTGTTAGGCATTTTATTGTATAGTTTCATTATGCATCTTTTTAATGCTTTGATGGAATTGTTTTACTGTGTATTTTAATTATGTGTGGATTTTGTAATGGATTTCATACTTGTAAACTGAAGCCATTTTGGGATGTGAGCAGTATTATTATTATTGATAATAATAATAAAGATGATGATTAATTAATTACATTTTTATACCGCCCCATAGCCAAAGCTCTCTGGGCGGTTTACAGGAGTTAGTACAATAAAAACAAATATACAAATTTTAAAACACAGAGAAAATTTAAAAACACAATCTAAATTTTTTTAAAAACAATTTGAAAACACATGCTAAAATGCCTGAGAGAAGAGGAAAGTCTTGACCTGGTATTCCCTGGTATACAAATTAATAAATGTTATGTTATGTTACGTTATGTTACAGTTTATTTCTATGCCGCCTTTGGGGCAAAAAGGCCCTCAAGGCGGCTAACAAAAAATAAACACAAATAAAAAACACACCTCAGAAAAGAACAATACAGTTTACAAAAATTTAAATAAAATATTAATATTGTTAAAAAAGCAACAGCAACATCTGTCAATAACAATACACTAACAAATGTCATATTGTCTCAGACGCAATGCTTCTTAATGGAGTTAGTTTGTATGTTCAGCTCCAAGTCATCCAGAGATGTACATGTATGTGTGAAACAGCCCCATGTGCCTTTGCTGGATCTCTTTGCAGGTGTGTAGCTCCTCTCCTTGAGTGGCAGTGCTTGTCCAAAGCAGCAATAACAGAAAGCAAGAGAAGCGGCAGGCGTCTCCACCCAAGTTCAGCAGCACCAAGACACCACCAGCACCCAGCTGTATCCTGAGGAGAAGGATGGAGCCTATCGGTCCCAGCCATAGTATCTCTCTGGGGAATGGGGCGGATTCAGGGCTAGCCCTCACAATAAGCAAAGTGAGGCAGCCACGTCCACCTAACATACCCTCTGGCCACTATAGTGGAGTGGAGGGGTTCCCAAACTCTGGTTTGCGGGCCACCGCTTGTCCATTCAGGTGATCCGCAGGCTGTCTGTGGATTTGTGGTTGAAGATGAGGGATGGCACACCCCTTGTATCCATACTGATTTTTAATTGTGTTTTTATTCCTTCCTGCATTTCTAATATTGTATTTTATGGTACAGCATTACACTTTGAATTCTGTGGAATACAATAAAATACAATATATAATAAATAAAAGATGCATTAAAAATACAATTGAAAATCACACAGCATCTCGCACAGCGCAAATACATTTGCTACAGCCGGCAGTGGTCCTCCAAGAACCTCAACGATTTTCAAGTGGTCTGTGGAGGAAAATGTTTGGCAACTACTGGTGTAGTGGTTGGACTAGGATCTGGGTGGCCAGGACTCAAATACCCATTAATCCATGAAGCTCGCCAGGTGAGCTCTGGCCAGCCCCAGTCTCTAAGCCTAACCTACCTCTTAGGGTTGTCGTGAGGAAAAAAGGGGGAGAGAACCATGTATGTCACCTTGAACTTCTTGGAGGAAAGGTGGGATATAAATGTAATAATAAACTACATTAAATGATAACAGAGTCCATTCTGTTGGAGGACAGAACTGTGTATGCCTAAACCAGCAACTGCCCTCAGGTGTGGTGGAGGATGCTCTCTCATGGCCAGTGCTGCTGTAAGATTCAACTGGCACAGCTCAGTCGGTTTCTGTACATGGAATGAGGAGAGGAGGCCATCTTGTGTGTGCCCCTTGCTTAATTGTTATTGTTTTCAGATTTTTTAAAGTTGTTTTAAGATGCTTTAAATAGGCTTTTATTTCTAATTGTATTGTTTTATCACTGAGGTGTTTGCCATCCCGGGATCCTTTGGGAAGAAGGGAAGAATGATGATGGTGCTTTGCCTGAGGCAGCGAAATGTATTGTGCCGACCCTCAGTGGATTCAAGGAGGTTCAAACGAAGGAGAATGGGAGCACGATAGGATGGGATATGAATTTTAACAGCCGCAACAATTGTGGTTCACTTCAGGCAGCAAAATGACTTGGGTTGGCCCTCAGTGGATTCAAGTGGATTCAAACCAAGATGGTTAGGAGAACGACAGGATGCAAGATCCAGGATTTGGGCCCTTGGGCAAAACATCCACAATGTTGCTTCTCCCTTACTAATCTCACCATCCTCACCAGCAACTGTTGCCCCTCTTCCCCATCATGGCTGCCGCCTGCTTCCTTGTCAGGCAGAGAGCCAATGAGCAAGCAGGCACTAGCAAGCTCCTACTGCACCTCCTCACCTCCACCACCACCACCAGTATTGTTTGCCTGCTCACACTCTCTGGGCCAGAGCAAGAGAGGCAGGTGGTGAGTAAGCAGTTTATAATGAGGAAGAGGAGAAGCAGGTCCACGGGTCTCTTGTCAGCAGCCCCCCTACTGGACAGTGTACCCTTGGCAAGGGCCCGACCAGCCAGCCCTTGACGCCGGTCCTCATAGGATGCCTGAAAGGTTTGCCTAGCTCTGGGAGAGTTAAACTCAGGGAGAGAGAGCCAAATATTGAATTGTTAAAATGTTAGTACACACTTTCAACAGCTTTCAGTGTGGTGTTTGACAGGTGTGTTTTGCTACAGTGAACACAAAATGTGAAGGCACTCTCAAACACTGAAAGACACCGTATAGACATGCAGGAGGGTGGTGTGGTGTAACGGTTAGAGTGTTGGACTCGGCCTTGGTTTGAATCCAGCTCAGTCATGGAGATCACTGCATAACCTTGGGCCAGACACAGAATCTCTCAGTCATACCTGAGACTGAACCTGCAGGGCTGTAGCTCCGTAGTAAAACATCTGCTTGGCATGTGGAAGGTCCCAGGTTCAATCCTCAGCACCTCCAGGTCAGGGTGGGAATGTCCAGTTTCAAACCCTGGAGAGCCACTGCAAGTCAGTGCAGAGACAATACTCAATCAGATCTGATGTGGTATAAGGCAGCTTCCTATATAAACCTACCCCAGAGACTGTTCTGAGGATGAAATAAGTGGATGGAGAGAACTGTATATACTGCTTTGAGCTCCTTGGAGGAATTAGAGCAGACGATGATGATGATGATGATGTGACTGGTAACTAGGGATGGGGATAATAATAATAGCTAAATTGGATTATTACCGGATTTTGACATAATCCGGCACTCCGCCTTGTTTTCAGACTGGCATTGATTTCTTGCGGTGGATTGCAGCTGCCATCAGTCTGTTGCGGTTTTTTTTAATCCGCTCTGAATTTTACATTACTGTCTTCGTAATCAGCTTTCTTCTAAGCTGATACATTCTTAATTTAGTGGAGCAAGTGCCTACAGCATAAGCATTTTTATTAGCATTTTCATTAGCAATTATGCTTTGTTCACTGGGAAAAAAAAGTGACTCAGCAATTGCACAAACAGTCTGGAGCAGAAAAAATGGCAGATCGGTAGTAAAAGCTGGACTGTCAGAATTTAAACAGATAGGAACCAGCTACTGAACCCCAGCCTACTGGTAACAGCGCTAGAACTGTAACTCCACTTCACACATTATTCATTTATATAATCCCATAGGTATACATGGCACTTTATTTATTTATCTGTTACATTTATATCCCACCACAATCCTTTGAGATAGGTGACTGGCCCAAGGTCACCCAATGAGCTTCATGGCTGAGTGGGGATTTATACAAAGTTTTATAAGCAATAAACACAGGCCTCTGCCAGGTGTAAGGATGCAATCCTATACACACCTGGGAAACGTCAGGAGTAGACATGTATAGGATTGCTCTTTAAATGCTAACTTTGAGAGATCAAAGGGAAGAGAGGTCTTGGAGAGGCCAGGGGTGAGAACATAAGAAGAGTCTGCTGAATCAGGCCAATGGCCCATCTAGTCCAGCATCCTGTTCTCCAGTGGCCAACCAGTTGCCCCTGGGAAGCCCACAAGCAGAACCTGAGTGCAAAGAGCACTCTCCCCTCCTGCATTTTCCAATAACTGGTATTTGGAAGCATATTGCCTCCCACTATGGCGACAGAACATAGCCATCATGGCTAGTAGCCATTGATAGCCTTATCCTCCATTCATTTGTCTAATCCTATTTTAAAGCCATCCAAGTCGGTGGCCATCACTGTAATTCTTCCTTTTAAACAAGAGGGCCAAACCAATAGCACATCAAACCCTGTGCCTACATTGTTATTGGACAGTATTAGATTATAATTTAAGGCGAAGTAAAGAGAAACACAGCTAAATATCTGAAAAAGTTTAAGGAATGAATGTTTAGCTGCCACAAATAATTGGTCGAATTCCTGGGTCCTTGGGGTGGCCATGTAGTGCTCAAAAGAGCAGTTAGCCAAGGTTGTAAGAGGAAAATGTTTCATTTTTATTTATTTTGCAGAAAGTACCCAGCTTACCTTCATAATGCCATTGTCATATCGAAAGGAACGTTACAGATACTATCAATGACTTTTAGAGAAATTATTACCATATCAAGGAGGAAGGGATATACTTTTGCACAGCATGCAATGCAAACAAACTATTAAACGTTGTTCTTAAAAAAAACCCTTTTCCTGGAACAATTTTTGTGTCTGGAATTTGTTTCTGTCGTTCTTGGTCATGATGGTAAAGGTGGAGATGACAAAAGGATGTAACAGTTACCTGAGTTCTGCCGTATTATATTAATTATGGGGATGTTTGTGGTGATGACAGCAACATTGGTTGTGGTAATTATGGTAATGATAGATACGGTGGCAATAATGTTGATGTTAATCTGAGCTCCCCAATATGGCACCTGCAAGCACTCAGGCAACCTCACACACACCCCTTGGCACCTGCCAGCAGGGCTGGCACCAGACTGCAGTGGAATTTTGAAGGCGACAGCAGCAGTGGTGCAGCAGCACTACCACCACCACCTTAAATAGGCCTGGCCACATTAGGGCACTGTGCATGTACACCTGCCATCACCCAAGATGGCAGCAGGAATGTTGACACCCCCACCACCATCTTGGGTGATGGCAAGATATGTGCGCAGCACACTGACAAGGTGACATGGGAAGTGGCAAGCCAGTCCAGTGGCAACAGGGCTGTTACTGGGGAGAGTGGCTCCTGTTCCATGATCTGCACCAGCATACTGATGCTAGTGTGGATCACAGAGCTGGAGCTAAACCCACCCAGAGCCAGCAGCAGGGCCCCCCGTCAGCTGTAGGGGCCCTTAGCTAGTGCCAAGACTAGCTGCCTGCTGACATCAGGCCAGCCTGCCATGCTCCCCTGTCCCTCCCCAAATTTTATTTTTTTATTAAAAACGTTGAGAGGTGGGGGGCTTATTTTGGTTGGGGAGATTGAGTTTTTTGGAGGGGGGATTGCTTTTTTGTTTGAATGGGTTTTGCCTTTTGATTTATTTATTTATATACCGTATTTATATACTGCATTTTAGGTGGACCTCAGAAAGCAGGTTCCATAAGATTATTACAACAATAAGCATATTTTTTTTGAAAAAAGTTACAAAGTAACTATTATTTTAAAAAGTTAAAAAGCTTCTTTGTTTAGAAGAAGCTGTTCCTGTTCCTTCTCCACTCCCCTAAGGGCAAGATGGTCCTTCAGCTGGTTTCTGGGAGGAGGGGGCTGTTCTCCGCATTACTGTTTTTTTTTTTGTCTGTGAAATGGGTATTTTGTGGTGCTCATGACAGTTTCTTAGATTTTCAAATGTGTCTCCAGGCCCAAAAAGGTTGGGGATCCCAGCATTAATTGTAGTGTCAGTGAAGATGGGTGGTTTTGCAGCAACAAGGGCCAATTTCTCACAGAGGTGTGGCAGGGCTGCACCACTTCAGGCTTCAGATGGGGATTTTATGTGATGAAATGCTGCTCCTCCATTTTTGTTTTTAAATCTAGTACAGAAACTACTAGATTTCCGGGAGAAGACATGGATTTTTATGTGAAGATAATTTTTTGTATGAGAGAGCATTCAGACACATGAGCTCATATCTGCACTCTCAAGAGGTACAGCCCAGACACAGGTTTTTAATATTTCAGTGAGAAGCTAGTGGTAGTTATGCTGGTGCAGGTGATTATAGTATTTGTTTATTTATTATTATTTATTTATTGTTAAATTTATATCCCTCCCTTCCTCCCAGAAGGAACCCAGGGCGGCAAACAAAAACACTAAAAGCACTCTAAAACATCTTAAAAACAAAAATACTTTAAAATATATTAAAACAAAATATCCTAAAAAACATATTAAAACATTTTAAAAAAACATTGAAAACATTTTAAAAAGCAATTCCAGCACAGACACAGACTTGGATAAGGTCTCTACTTAAAAGGCTTGTTGAAAGAGGAAGGCCTTCAACAACCACCAAAAAGGTAACAGAGATGGTGCAGTGCCTGTCTAATATTTAAGGGGAGAGAATTCCAAAAGTCTTGGTGCCACAGCACTGAAGGTCCACTTCCTATATTGTGTGGAACAGGCCTCCTGATAAGATGGTATCTGCAGGAGGCCCTTACCTGCAGAGTGTTGTGATCGATTGGGTATATAAGGGGTAAGATGATATTTTAGGTAACCTGGTCCCAAGCTGCATAGGGCTTTGTACACTAACACTAGAACCTTGAACTTGGCCCAGCAGCTAATGGTATTCTTTCTGGTAACAATGTTTGGTTGTGGGGATGGTGAGGGTCACATGAAGGATTATGACTATAGGTTTGGTGTGCCAAGCAGAAAATTGAGATGGCAACCCCCCCTCAAAAAATACCCATCTCATAAAACACACATCTCTCATATTAAAACAATTCTGATGAATAACAGCCAGAAGCCACAGGCTTTCCAAATAATTTTGTATTGTTTTAAAGCAGGAAATAACCTAACAATTTTACAGATAAACAAACCACTAAGTGCCCTTGCTCCTTAGGTGTAATGCTGTGTGTGTCTGCTAAAAATAGATTTTTCCTTTACCAGAATGAATCATTACATTTTTTGGAGAAAAAAAAGGTCTTGAATAAGGGAACATAAATACAGCTCAATGGAAAGGCAGGTTAAATTGGGGTGGGGGGGGGTCGGTGGGATATTCCTCAGCCTTACATTGCAATCTGTTGGGCATGAACACCAACTCCATTCCCAAAGCAAATGGAGGTCAAATGCAGGCAGGTGTCATGGACTCAGGGGCGGCAACTGGCAACATCAGCAATGGATAGGGTTACCAATTGTCCAAGGGGAAAAAACAGCCCATCCTGGTTCTGTGCATTTTAACACCAGCTTGATCTGTTGAAATCAGAGGGGATAGCATAGCTACTTATGCATCACCAAAAAAGAAGAAGAAGAAGAAGAAGAAGAAGGAAGGAATCACAAACAAAAACAAGAGCAAAAGAGGAGGGAGATGTGCATACAATTTCCATACGGTTAGTTATTCATATTTCTGCATGAACATGTAGTAGAAATAACGACTGTCATTTAAATCAAGGACGGGAACTTCAGATGCAGGGGCCAAATATGGCCTTCTCTGTCTGGCCCTTGGGGCTCTCCCTAGGTTGTACCCCCACCCCAGCCACACACCCTCTCCAGGCCACACCCCTTGCCAGTGCTGCTTTGCACCATCCTTGGGTGCTTTCACCTGGCCAGAATGTGACCTTGAACTGTTAATGATAGCTTTTGTGTGCCTGATTGGAGGATAGAGAGATGTATGAGAGCACGGGTAGCTTGCAACTACTTGCAGTGCAAAGGGTAACATCTACTTTGGTGTTCCTCCCGCTTTTTACTCTGCTTGCGGGCTTCCCGTAGTCATCTGGTTGGCCACTGTGGGAACAAGATGCTGTACTAGATGCTCGTCTGACTCTGGCCGTACCCAGCTTTGGCATGTGGCCCCCGGGAAGGCTGCCCAGAAGGGAATGCAGACCTCAGGCTGAAAAAGCCCACCCACCCCAATTTAAATAAAGATACAGTCCTTCTCACCATAGTGGGGTAAGACTGACCAGGTGAGTTGTGTGCCTGCTCAGTCTGCTGCCCAAATGCTAACTGATGATAGCCCCTCCCGCTCTTCCTTCTTAGGTTTTTTCATCTTTAAACCAGACACCTTCCAACAGAGAACTGACAGTCCTTCAAACAGGGGATTTTTGTCTGTATACTAGGGCACATGGCCACCCTAGGGACATTATGAGTTAGGGCGACCCTATGAATCAGTGACCTCCAACATAGAATGTCCTAGGGGCATTATTGCTTGCTAATATCTGTGGATCTAGATGCCCTTAAAAGACGCAGGCGCAGGGGCGAGTGAAAAAAACTGGCAATCCTAGAGGCTGTACTATTGTGTACTGTGTGTGGTCAAGCCTCTGAGCCCTTTCCAGGTGCAGAATGGAACAGAGGCATGCAGCATCTGTTGCTGTGATTGGTAAGGAGAACAAAATCTCCAGATTGGCCAGGCCTGGTATGAATACTTGAAGCCTGGCCTTCTTGGCCTTTTGCCTGAGAAACTCTAAGCTGGAGAAGATTCTGACCGCAATGCCCTGACATGCCTCTAAGAGGCACTTGTGTTGAAGGGAGCAGAATGCAAGTTGCAGAGGTCTGCAGAAGGCAGAAGGGAGTTGCAGAAGACTATGCAGTGAAAAGATGGATAACTCAAGGAGGGCGATTCATCTTTTTAATTATTCTTTATTTGCAAATTTTAAAAAAGGGAAGGGGGGAAAAGAAAAGGGAGGAAGAAAAAATGAGGGAGATTAAGTTGACTCCCAGGCAAGGGCTTAGGACAGGGAGAGTCACTCCTATTTACCTCAACCCTATACTTCAGGTTCACTGACAACATCATGAAATGAAAGATCAGTGGAGTTAGCACCCTGATCCCAAACTAATTTATTTGAAAAGCAATTTGATTCAACTGAACAGAATGTTTTCACTATTTCACTGTTTTGTTTTGGGGTTTTTTTTTTGCATTTCTCGTTCCTATTTCAAAGCCAACATTAAAACCTTTTCAGTGGTAGCCTCTCCATCTCACTTGTGAAAAACTCTTCCTAGGGAAGCTCACCTGTTGCCAACATTGTCAACTTTTCAGGGCCAGGAAAGGCTTTTTAAAATTCTACCAAGCATTTGGGCTATAATAGTGTTCTGATTTGGGAGATATTTTAGATGTCCATCCTGTTGTTGCCGGTGGGAGGATATTCTTGTTTTATAATTGACTGTTGTGGATGAACACTTTTAGGCTGCTTCCAGGTTATCACTATTTTTAGGTGGGATTCAATCACATACTGGCAAATTCAGTTTGTGCAGTTAAAATAGATTGGGAAGTCTTGCGCAACACATCTGCTTCCTGAAAAGACTGAACATTTTGAGATAAGCAAAGTAATGGACAAATGCACTGGAAAGTGTTGGATAACAATTGCTTTGATGCAATGTCATCTAACATCCCCACAAACAAATCAAAATGCATTCTCATTAAACAGTCGTCTCATCTCCCTGCAAACAAATTAGTATGATTACTCAATAAATAGATTGTCTGAATGTATCTTTAGTGTACAGTATTGTTTTAATGGATAAGTTTACTATGTATTGTATTTTTGGATTTTCCTTTTTTATATATAAATAAGACTTCTTTGGTTGTGGGAAGCAATGAATAAATTATAAAGCAAAATAGCTCTCTTCCCAGGGCTTCATTTCAGGCAATGCTCATATTTTGCAAGGTACCTGTGGCATTACATGTTGCTTGTGTTATCTTTGAAGGATTTCTGAAGTCCATACCTATGACAACACTTTCAACTTCTGCAGCTCTAACTTGAGTATGTGAGTACTATCATATATAGATCGTCAAAAGATCTTAAGAAAATCTCTGCTGAATCAGACCAAAAGCCTATCTAGTCTAGTGTGGCTAACCAGATGTCTCTGGACAGCCTGCAAGTAGGGAATAAGCATATGATTTTCCTGGAGCTCCTGTTACTCATCACCTGGCATTCAGAGAACATAAGAACATAAGAAGAGCCTGCTGGATCAGGCCAGAGGCCCATCTATTCCAGCATCCTGTTCTCACAGTGGCCAACCAGGTGCATACTGTCTCTGATATTGAAACTAATATCCAGCTTTCATGACTAGTAGCCACTGACAGCCTTATCATCCATGAGTGTCAAACCCACTTTTAAAGCCATCCACACTGAAAGCCAAGAATACATCCTGTGGCAGTGAATTCCACAGTTTAACTCTGCACTGCAAGAAGTAGTATTTGTTTTAATCTGTCCTGAATCTCCCACCATTCAGCTTCATTGGATGGTCCCAGGTTGTAGTAATATCTAGTAGCCATTTTTTCCACACTATGTATAATTTTATACAATTTCAACCTATTCCCCCTTACTTTCTAAAAAAAACCCCAACAACCCTAAAGTTGTAACCTTTCCTCACAGGTGAGATGCTTCCATTCTCTGATCATTTTGGTTGACCTTTTCTGTGCCTCTTCCATCTCTACGCTATCCTTTTTGAGGTTCAGTGACCCCCGAACTGCACACAACATTCAAAGTTTAGTCACACAAATAGATTTGTATAAATTTTATATCAGAAATATGCCTTTATACTATAAAGGCATTACATTTGCAGATATATCTCAGAAGCAGGATGAACTTCCACGGATAGTTGGCTCTTTAATCTTTCTGGGCATTTATTTATTTGCAGAGGGGACAAGGTGAAACCGTTCTAGACTTTATTTTCCTTTTAAATAGAGTGTAGAAGCATGGAACGTGTGTTACCTGAAGCACAGGAATTTTGATGGCTCAGTGCTGCCACCGCATGGCCGTGCTGCAACATGCTGGTTTTGTTGTCTTAACAGGCGATATCTTCAGTTCATACAGTTCTTGTTATTCACTGAGACGGAGTCTATTTCTGAAACATTCTTCCTCATTGTTAAGCAAGAGACTCTCTTTCTGCCATGATCACTTCCATTCTCATGTTAAATTAAACCATGGCCTACTGTTAATGGCACTGTGCAAGTCAGTGCCACTTCAGAAACAGCCTCATGGTTTCTTCTGTTTTCCTTTATGCTGCTAAACCTCTTAAATGAGGGATGGAGAAAATATGGCCCCAGCCAGCACAGCCAATAGTCAGGAATGATGGGAGTTGGAGTCCAACAGGGCCACAAGTTCCCCTCCCTGTCTCAAGGATTGTGTATTAATCCTTGGATTCCGTATGCTATAATGTGGGGTCCTGAGAGGTCCAGAACGAAGTGTTTTTATGTAGAGAAATAAGAAAAAAAGAGACCAAACCCTTTTAGACCAGCTGTTTTATTTGTGGCATGAAATTTGGGAGACAACAGCTTGCTTCACTAAATGCAGGGACATCAACAGGACAGGGCAAGGAGTCCAGATCACAAGTGGTGTCAGATTAGAATCAGACTTCCTGGTAATGGGGCCTGGAGGGAAGGAGCCCGAGAAAGCAAACCAGCAAGCGTGAAGGGAAGGTAGAAGGAGGGACAGATCACAGGACTGAGATCGAAGAGCCTCAACTAAGGCTGAGGATAGGTCAAAGTGAGGATGGGTGGTGTGTGTGTGAGAGAATGGCTGATGAATGGATGCGGTGTGTGCTTGAGTGTGAATAGATGTGGTGGAGGTGCGAGAAAGAAGGAATGGAAGACAGGTGAGCAGGCCGTATGCTTCTGTAAGACTGCGTGAATGGGTGCGCAGGTGATGTGGGGTTTGTAAATGTGAGAGAGAATTCTCAAGTTTTCTGGGAAGAGGAAATGACTGTTAAACTCTGGAGCAAACTGTAGCTCTGTGAGGAGAACAGGAGAACAACTCTCAGCATCCTTCACAAACTACAAAGCCCATGATTCTTTGGGGGAAGCCATGACTATTTAAAGTGGAATAATAGTGGAATAAATGTCTGGTGTGAATGTGGCCAGTATGTGAGAGAAGGGGGTAGCAAAGCAAGAAAAGGGGTGTCCCCAAACACTTTTGGCTTTGGCCCTGCCCGCTGCTGGTCTGCAGCCCCCAGCTACTTCTCCCTCAAGGGAATGCGGCTCTTGACTCCAAAACCAAACCAAACACTGGTTGTCCGCTTCTGGACTAGAGTTAAGTCTTAAGTGACTGAGAAAGTGGTGTGTGTCTATCAGCAAGGAGACTGCGTATTCTGCAGGCACAGATGCTCTCTTTCCTGCCACTGCAAGTCCCCACCTTCCCCAGTCAGAGGATGGCAAGCATGAAGGAAGAACTCCCACATCTGTCCACTCCTTTACCTGTGGATACATCCCATTTTCTGAGTTGTGCAAAGGAGCTATTCCCCATCCCTCCATTCCATCACATATGGCTTGTTCCATTCTGGAGTGCTGGCAGTTTCATGTCTGGAGTTTCACCTATTATGCATAAAATGTTTTCAGATCTTTCTAGAAAGCAGGGTGTCTTTAATTACCCATGCACCCAATTATAGCTTTCTCTCTGTTGCGGAAGGCTAACATTAAGGTCTGAGAGACTGCAAAAGGGAACCTAGCTGCCCTGGGCTCCAGAACGGGATATAAATCAAATAATAAACAAACAAACAAACCTGTGGCCCTCCAGATGATGTTGGACCACAACTCCCATCATCCCTGACCACTGGTCATGGCATTTGGGGCTGATGGGAGTTGGAGTCTGTGGAGAAAGGGTGCATGTGTGTTTGTGTTTACAACAAAAACATATTCTGTGACTGTCACGAAGCCTTATTATGTACAAGGCTGCTTAGCAGTGCCTGCTTGGTGACAGATTCTGAGAAGGGACAGGATGAATTGCTTTATATTTTTGTTGTCTATACATCATCATTTTGTTGTTTTTTGAGAGCTAGTGGGGTGTGAAGGTTGGACTATGATCTGAGAGACCAGGGTTCAGATCCCCCCTCAGCCATGAGGCTCACTTGGGCCAGTCACTGCCTGTCAGCTTAACCTCCCTCCCAGAGTTGTTGTGAGGATAAAATGAGGAGGGGAGAAACACATACACCACCTCGAGCTCCTTGGAGGAAAGGTAGGATATAAGTGTAATAAATAAATAAAAATATTAGATGGGGCCTGGGTGAGGTAAATTCATTCTGATTGGTCTGGGGGAGGACCACAGACTCTGATTGGCTGGAAGTCCCACTCAGTTGGGAGTTAACTGCCAGGGAGTCAGTTAGAATTGGCAGTTGGGAGCTGAGGAGACAGGGAGTTGGTTGATGAGTGCAGTGTGAGAAATAAGAATCACTGAGGGGCCTGTATATCAATAGTGAGAGCCAGCGTGCTGTAGTGGTTAGAGTGTTGGACTGGGACCTGGGAGACCAGGGTTCAAGTCCCCGCTAGTCACTAGTCACTCAGCCTAACCTACCTCACAAGGTTGTCATGAAGATAAAATCAGGAGGGGGAGAACCATGTTTGGATGCCGCCTTGAGCTCCTTGGAGGAAAGATGGGATATAAATGTAAAAAAAATTAACCCAGTGTGCTGGTAACATTGGTCTGGGAAAGATCAGGATAAGGGAGCTGGTGACCAAGTTGGTCTGAAAGGCTGCCCTGTGTAAAGATCTTACCAGAGGAGGGTGACACAAGTGTGTTTTTAATGTTGGCTAAACTGTCCAAGTAGCCAGGAGGGCAACCAGAGGAGCGTTGGTTCAAAGGCAGATTGTCCCCAGTAGCTAGACCAGGTTGTGGGAGTATTTGGCTGAAGTCAGCAATGGTGTCTCTCGAGTCAGCAAGCATCTCACTAAATATCAGTAATCAGTTATGTAAATAGTATCCCTTTAATAAACCTACAAACTTAGTTTATCCTGCCTCTCAGTGTTGGTGTCCATCTCATGCCTAAAGCCTACTAGACACGCTACTAGGGGGGTTTGGGAGCATTTTGAGTGAATTGGTGGCAATGGAAAAATAAGGAATCCTGTGTTTACACAAAGCGAAGCTAAGAGGGACCTGGGGATGCCTGACAGTGCAACAACATCTGGTGGACCACAGGTTACCCACCACTGAAGGCCACTAGATCCTAATACAGGCATGGGGAACCTGTGGGCCTCCATGTTGCTGGACTCTAACTCCCATCAGCCCCAAACACAATGGCCAGGGCTGATGGGAGTTGGACTCCAACAGCATCTGGAGAGTCCCAGATTCCTCACCCTTGCTCTAGAGGGCCACAGGTTCCCTACCCTGATTATGGCATGACTCATGAAAGCCCAGAATGGAGACTTGGTCCTTATTAGTGATTTTTTAAAAAATCATAATTTTATTTTTGATAGTAAATATTTTGCATTGCACCACAGAGTCCCCTCAAGAGCTTTTTACAGACATCATCTTTGTATTATAATCCTTTTTTTTAATAAAAGGCCCCCCGCCTATAACAAATTCAGAATCTAAATGAGAGTGCTCTAGGATACAAATATGGAAGAATGGGGAAGGCAAAGATCAAAGGGCCAATAAATACAAGTTGTTATCTTATAAGTACTGAGAACTTCCCAAAAAACCTTCCTCCGAAACAGGCATAAAAATTTATCAGTGAAGGAAAGCTGACTTAATAACAACTTGGGTTCCAGCCCCAATGTATACATTTTATCTATCTCCTTCCACAAATTGGTTGCCTTTGCCTCTTGGTTGGGGTCTCCATTTTTGCCATCAAAAACCTCCTTACTTCCCAGGAGCAAAGCCCCAATCTAGCAATGACAACAGGTTACTTAACCCGCCCCAATACATATTTTCAGGTGTCTCTTCTCCTCTGCCATGCCCTTTGTGCAGTATCTCCTGAAGTCATCCTCTTTTACATTCTGAGTGGCCTCTCTCATTCAAACCCTTCTCCTCTCCCAGAAGTCCAAGCAGGAAGTTGGAGATGGACCAGAGAACCAAGGCCTGAAAGAACTACCGGAAACAGCCCATCCACTGACAGGTATCTATCGGATTGAATGAAAAGGGCTGGGGACATCTTAGCAAGGGCAGATTGTTGGGATGCCTGAATGGGGGGGGGGGGGAGGAGAGACACGGATACAACTAAGATAGCAACCCAAACCCGCCAGTTTCCTCACACCTCCACTACCTGCTGTCTCCTAGCAACCAATTGCCTCGGTAACCAAACTACAAATCTCCCTCTTAAGCAACCAGGCCTAGTAACTAAGTGGTCAGTCCCTGGCTGCATAGCAACCAAAAATTCTAAAAGCACCCAAGTTGCCAGTTTCCCCACTTCCTAGCAACCAACTGTCCCCCCTGGCATTTTATGTCCTTTACACCCCCTAGCAACTAACCTTACCCCACCCTCCTCCACCCCACTTCCCAAGGAAACAAGATGCCATTTTCCCCCAGGTAATCAACTGTACCTGGTAACCCACTCTCAATGCCATCTGTCTCCGAGAAACAAAAGCAGCCTAGCTCCATCACTAGCAATCTTCTGCCCCTTCCGGTGTTAATCCCATCACCGCTGGCAAACAGGAGAACCCCATAATCCAAGAACTCAGTCCCCTCACTCTCCCAGTTAAGGCCTAGGTGTCACTGAGGTGGTCAACCTGTCTCTGGATTGTACCGTATTTGACTGAAATTGTGGACTCACCTGAATTGAATGTACCTCCATTCCATCACCCCCCAAAAGCAAATCCATGCAAAAAACCCCAAAAACCTAGCATTGCAGGAATAGGGCTAAGCTAGAAACTTCCTCCCTGACATCTAAGATCAGCTTCAAAATCCAGGAAGTTGGCTCTTTCCCTTTGGTCCCATCCTGCCAGCTCTATGCACATGCAGGTCTATGTGCATGCAATCTGTACACAACTAGGAACCTTGCAAGGTAGTCTATAACCTTTCTCCCTCACATGTGGAAGAAATTATGTATGGAAAAGAATTCAGTTCAGTTCCTCCAGACAGAGCTGGGAAAGACCCGTCTGAAATGCTAGAGTGAAGAACCTCTGGCGCCTGGGCCAAATGTGGCCCTCCAGGTCTCTCTCTCTCTCTGGGCCTCAGAACTCTCCCCAGCCACCCGCTTTTTCCTTGGCCACACCCCTCACTAGCTTTCCTTCACTTCCTCCTCGTATGTTTTTGCCTGGCTGGAATGTGTCCTTGAACTCTTGGGAGGGGTGCATGAGCATGTGTAGAAATTAGCCTACTGTGTAAATGTTACGTGTATACTGATTGCTCTGCCCCCTTTTGCCTCTGGTCCCACCCATCACTGGTACGTGGTCCCCAGAAGGATGTCCAGAAGGGAAGGTGCCCCTTGGGCAGAAAAAGATTATCCACCTCTGCCTTAGAGAGCCACTGCCAGTCAGTGTCTGCAATACTGACGAACCAGAGGTCTGATTCAATATAAAGCAGCTCCATGTGTTCCTAGCCCTCTCAGATGGATCCTCCATGTGTTCAGCATTATGTTGGGGTGGGAGAGGTTGGCAGTGCCCAAAATGTCAGGAGTAGGGCCGGTAAGCAAGTGTGACCCCACCCCCTCTTCACTGTGTAAACACATGGAAGACCAGTCTGAAGAGGGCTTTACGTGAACCCCCACGTGCAGATGAAAGTAGTATAGCCCAGACACAGGTGTCGCCTATGTGAGAACTTGGCCTAAATGAGATTGTGTAATACTAATCCACATATTTTGTAGCCAATACCTGGCTTTCAAATCTGACAACCCTCCCTTGTGAAAATACTTTTCTCACGGCCCACCCAATAAACAAGCACTGAAGTTTTCACTAACACAACTGTGAAGCCACTGAACTTCTCCTTTAACCAGCTGCTGTTCATGTGCTGTCCTTCCCTGAGTAGCCATGCAAAGATGGGAGTCAATCTCCCATTCTATTCACCATCAATCCAACCATCATTCTTTTGCTACCATGAAAACTGGTCACTTACATGACCAATGTTTACCATTCCCTTCTGACAGCCAGAGATTTACTTAGACCTCCACTATCTTAATTATCTGGATACCAACTCAAGATTCCTTTCCTTATCAGCTAATAGGGTTAAGCAACCCATCCCATGATCTCTACCCTTCTTTATCAGAACAGCTGACCCCAGTAACCGAACAAAAAGCTGACTTCTTTGCTAACTAATTACTTTTTTTTCTCAGTCATTGCCTGAGCAATCGAATTATAACTCCCTGAATCACACTGGCATCCAATTTACCTTTTCTTAGCAACTAATCACCCATGGTAACCAAACAACCCAGCTCTGTTGCCCTGGTAACTGATGCATTGCCCCAGTATACCATTCCTATGTGCTGTTCCATCCTAGGAATGGAATTAGCTCTGGTAACCAAAGTATTACGATTATCTGCCCTCCTATTCCTTAACCCATTTCTCCCACAGCAATTAATTGCTTCCAGCACAGAGCCCCCAGTCAACCTTTTTGTCTAGTGGTCAATAAACTCTTAATTATAACATCACAAGTTATTTGGTCACCTTGGCAACCGTTTCCCTCCCTAGCAATGAATTACCCGTCCCCAGTTCTTTCTTCCTAAAGATCAATGTCCTCTCAGCAATCAAATCCCATAGTCACGTGCATTATTCAATTGCTTTTGAGCAAGCAGTTGCTGCCAGTGTCATTGCCCCTCCTACTGACCACACTTCTGCCTCTTACTCCACGCCCCACTGCCACCCCATAATCCTCATGGAGCGTGGGTCAATCCGAGATGAAGGCGGCAGGGGCAGCATGGGTGGCGTGAGAGATGGCCCAGGCAATGCTGGTGTTCTCGGAGGTGGCAGGATGTGCTCAGAGTCCCTATCCCCATCACTCGGCAGGCAGGCGAATGCTGTCCAGATGCCTCGAGGGCGCGGCTTATCCCCAGGGGCTGGCGCAGGGTCACCATGTACACGCTGGTGGCGAATGAGAGTGGAGGACCGGCCAAAACTCTTTCCGCAGCGGGCGCAGCGGTAAGGGCGGGCGCCCGTGTGGGCCCGCTGGTGCACTGTGAGGTAGGAGCTGTCACCATAGCGCTTGCCACAAATGTTACACTTGTAAGGTTTCTCGCCCGAGTGGATGATCTGGTGACGGATGAGGTGGGAGCTCTCAGAGAAGGATTTGTTGCACTGGGTGCAGCGGTAGAGCTTGACACCCGTGTGCGTGCGTTCATGGCGCATCAGGTCTGACCGCTGAGAGAAGCTCTTGGTGCATGACCGGCACCCAAACGGTCTCTCCCCTGTGTGTACTCGCTGGTGCCGGATCAGGTGCGAGCTCAGCGTGAAGCTCTTCCCACAGTCAGTGCAGTCAAAGAATCTTGTGGGAGTGGCAGACACACGGCGGTAGCTTAGGCGACAGCGACGGCTACCCCAGGGGCGCCCCCTTCGGGTGGATTTCCCCCCTCTAGCCTTGGTGTTGCTGACATCTTTGCTGCCACCCTGCAGGGCTTCACAGGCCTCTTCCCAGTCCAGGACTGGGGAGGTGACTACGGGGGGATCCTCAGAGTCAGGGTCATCAGGCGCAACCTGGGTTTCCAGCTCATCTTCCTCTTCCCATTCCTCATTCTCGCTGGTTGTCCCATCATCTGGCAAGGCACAAAGAGATAGTCAAGAAAAGAGAATTAAGGTGTGAAGATTTGTAATTTTTTATTATTATTATTACTAGCATTTTTGTTTATTTTTTAATCTGCTTTACATCACTACTGGCCAAAAAGTATAGACATGTAAAACAAACAACAAAGGTTCAAATATAAATTAAATTAAATTAATTATCACACTATTAACTATGTAGAGAGCCAGTGTGGTGTAGTGGTTAAGGTGTTGGACTATGACCTGGGAGACCAGGGTTCAAATCCCCACACAGCCATGAAGGTCACTGGGTGACCCTGGACAGTCACTGCCTCTCAGTCTCATGAAAACCCTATCAATAGGGTCACCATAAGTCGGAATTGACTTGAAGGCAGTACATTTACATTTTTTAAACTATGTGTAACCTACATATCCTATGTAATCCTACAGGAGTTAGATTGCGACTGGATGCAAGTCTAGACCAGGGATTGGCCCTACAGCTCCCAACATCCCTGGTCATTGGCCATGCTTACTGGGGCTGATGGAAGTTATAATTCAACAACAACTGGAGGACCAAGGGTTACCCACACCTGCTCTAAGGGCGTGGTAAATAAATGAACAAATTATTTATTATTATTTATTTATTGCATTTATATCCCACCTTTTCTCCAAGGAGCTCAAGGGGGTGTACATGATTCTCTCCCCTCCTCATTTAACCCCCACAACAACCCTGCAAGGTAGGTTAGGCTGAGAGGCAGTGACTGGCCCAAGGTCACCCAGTGAGCTTCATGGCAAAGCAGGGAATCGACCCCTGGTCTCTCAGGTCCTAGTTGTTAACTTCAAAAAGACCTGTCTTTTAACAATTAGGCATAGTTAACATTGAGTATACTTTAGAGAAGAGACCTCTATTTTCATTTTCATTCAACATTTGAGGAAGGAAGAGATTTATTTTACGGATTTATTTGTTTTTAGAATTATAAATTACCAGGGCCAGCTCCAGAGTTGAAGGTGTCTTGGGCCAAGTTACCCTCTGGAGGACCGCTCATCTATTGGGGGGCAATAGCACACTTAACTGCCAATAGTTCTTCAAGTGGTACCGGGTTGCTAAAGGACACCTTTTTAGTTTCCCACAATGCCCTGCAGCAACACTACATCAGGGCATTGTGGGAAGTTAAAATGAAAGCTAGGCGCTGCTTGAAACACCAGGACAGAAAAAATAAAATAAAGGTGGGCCTCAAGACATATGTTACCAATGAGCCGTGCAGGGTGCTGGGGCCCAGGGAAGCACCCAGGAACTCCATGTGCCAACTCCAGCCTTGTAAGCCACTTTTTCCTAAGGTTAAAGTGGTGAGCAACCAAACAGGCAGTTTAAGAAAATGTACAATAAAACAAAGTTTGACGCACACATTATGAAGCTGTTAAAAACTGCTTTTCAACCAATGGTACTGGGAATCAGCTGGCATACTGCAAAGTGCCATCAGCTGAAAAGCCCTATGATAAACTAAAATAAATGAGCACCAGCAGCAGTAATAGTGATATATAGCAACCTACAAAACAGACTTGATGAACTGGTAAAATTATTTATGGAATGCCCAGTGGTCCCCCACATTATTTTCATCCAGGTATCAACTCAGGACCTGTGCAAGGCTTTGGGACACAGCAAGAGTGACTTCATTGGTGTAACCAAATCGCTGGTGGTTTTATGTTTTTTAATTTTTATGCTATATTTTATGTGATGGTTTTAAGCTTGATTTAATGTTGTATGTATTTATTTAAAACATTTATATACCACTTAATCATTTACATTCCTAAACGATGTACAAAAAAAAAAGCTGTACCTAAAATAAACAATAGAAAAATAAAATAAAACCAAACATTACCTTAAAATGCCTGCTGCAACAAGAAAGTTTTAGTTATGTGCCTGAAGTTCGACAAGGAGGATGCCTGTCTGATCTCAGCTGGGATGGAGTTCCACAGACTGAGGCCCACTACAAGGAATGGACAGCTTCTAGTCGTTACAAGTTGTGCACCTGAGCCATAGGAGACTACCAACAGAGACTCCTCAGCAGATCTCAGTGATCGGGCTGGGATATAAAAGATCAGGTGGTCCTTAATATATCCTAGACCCAAGTCGTTAAGGCACTGGTAAATTAATGCAAGGACCTTGGAACATGGGCCAGTAACCTATGTGTTAGCCGCCCTGAGCTCTGTGGGGAATGGCAGATACAAAAAAGTAACAACAATAATCATTTTAGTCTGAACTAAAATGAGAGACAGCTTCTGCTAGGCAAGGCCTCGAGTGGGTGGAGTGTCTTCCCCAACTGTGGCATCATCACTGAAAATGGCCCTGCTCCATGCACCACCATGCCAATCAGGGAACATAGGAGCTGCCTTGTATTTAGGAGGACCGCTGGTCCATCTAGTTCAGTACCATTTACACCAGGGGAGGGGAACATTTTTCAGCTCGAGAGCCACATTTGGGCCACGGGCCAGTGGGTGGGCAGGGCAAGAGATAAGAGTGGGCAGATCAATGAATGTAAATTTTACTTTTGTACAGTAGGCTGGTTTTTACACCCACTCGCACAACTATCCTCCATCCAGACAAGCAAGAGGCAAGAACAGAGTTCAAGGACACATTTTGGCCAGACGAAAACACATAGCCAGTGAGAGATGTGGCCTGGGTAGAGGTGTCACCTGGACAGAGTTCTGAGGGCCAGACTGAGAGGCTTGGAGGGCCACATCTAGCTTCTGGGCCTGAGGTTCCCCACCCCTGGTCATGCAGCAGCTCTCCAGGGTTTCAGGCAGAGGTCTATCCCAGCCCTACCTGGAGATGCCAGGGACTGCACTGGGACCTTCTGCATGCAAAGCAGATGCTCTGCCACTCTGCCCTGCTTCCTCATCTGTGTGGCCATCTAAACTCAGAAAGGAGCAGATCAGATGTTAGGCAAAATCTGAGTGTTCTGATGCTGCTCCCAAATCTGAATCATTTACACAAAAGTGAGGGAGGGCCTCACTCCAGCACTGGGATTCCTGCTGGCACAGCATGATATCAGCCAGAGCTGAGCATGTCCCCAGAGGCTTTGTTGGCCAATTCTAGCCCGGCTCTCTCTGCTCCGTGATGCTTTTGCTACTCCCTCACCTGTGTGGGCATCTCTTGTGCTTTCCCTTTCCTCTGGCCCTCGGTCCAATTCCTGGTTCAGGACTCGCGGTTCGTCCCTTTGCTCCATCCAGGAGATCATAGCGGGTTTCACGACAGGGAATCCTACAAGGAGAGAAGAAGGAAAAAACCCAGACTGTGAAATCTTAAACTGAAATCCTGTTGGTCTCCTCCAAGCATCTCAAATGACCCACTTGTCTGAAACAGGATGCAGAAAATGCATAGATCAATCGTTCCCAATTTCTTTCCCCCACAGGACCCGCGAAAATTGCTGAGGGTCTTGGGCGGACCACTTAATGATTTTTCTGCCGACTGAAGCAACTGTAATGCATTGTGCTAGATGCTGTATGGTTTTTAATTGCATTTTTATTGCTTTCTCATATTGCATTTTATTGCATTACAATTTGAATTCCACAGAATGCAATATAAAATACAATAATAAGTAACAAAATCCAATATAAGAAAAACAGCAATAAAAATGCAATTAAAAATCTATATGAATATTTAACGTGCTGCGCCTGACATTCAGCCGCTGCTCTCAATGCTCTTCACAGACACACCACAGACCACATGAATGACACTCATGGAGCACAGTTTGGGAACCCCTGGGATAAACCATTATCCCACCCCCAAAGGGAAGCTCTCTCTTTTTAATAAGCAAAAAAAATATTTTGTTTTACTTTGACTAGCTTGCTTTCTGCTTTCAACCTCCTGTGGCCTTGGAGTCTGTAAAAAAAAAAAATTCAGGGTAGGGATGATGGTGAGCAAATCTTACATTTCCAACTTGTAAAACATTACTATTATTATTCTCCGTTTTACTAGCAAAGATGAAACAGCATATTACAAGGCACACATTACTAATCGTTGGGGAGATCGAGGTTCAAATTCCCACTCAGCCATTAGCTCATTAGGTAACTTTGGGCCTCTCTCTCTCTCTCTCTCTCTCTCTCTCTCTAATCTACTTCACAGGGTTGTTGTGATCATAAAATGGAAAGAGGAGAAGCATGGACACCACATGAGCTTCTTGGAAGAAAGGTGGGATATAAAACAAAATAAAATGTATAGTAGCTAAGACTGCAATCACAAGCAATCTTGGGATACTTGGGAGTAAAGTCCCATTGAACTCACTGGAGCTTCCTTCAGAGTAAGTACACACAGGATTGTGCCACATGAATATAAACAGCAAGCCAGGGAGTCTTTTAGTTCAAATTTCATGGCTGTCATGAATGCACTGCAAGGTTTCAGCAAGCCATTGAAAGAATGAATGAAACTTTATTTTTACCCCGCCCTTTTTCCAAACTGGAACTCAGGGCGGCTTACAAATAAACTACATGTAGTTAAAAACATACAAAAATATACAATTAAGATACAATTAAACTATACACAACATTAAAACCATGAAACAGGCACTTAAAATACTAAAAAACAATTTAAAATAATACAAATAACACCATTCTCTGTCTCAGAATTCCCCCCTCCCAATCTGCAGCGGCAGAACTCCCTCCCACAAGATCTTCGGCACATCTCTTCCCTGAATATGTTCCGCAAGGCCTTAAAGACCTGGCTCTTTCAACAGGCTTTTGGGATTTCTGGGGAGGCTTAATATTTTTTGTTTACATGCCTCCTATTATGTATTGTTTGTTTTATAATTTATACTATTACACTGTATTTTTGTATTGTATTTTGCTATATTTATTGTATGTACGTCGCCTAGAGTGGCCACTGGCCAGATAGGCGACACATAAATTAAATTTATTATTATTATTATTATTAACTACCAGTAGGACCTGCAACAAAATATTGCAGTATATCCTCACCTCCTAGCAGGAGTGCTCCTGTTTAGGGTTCCTGTCAGCCAGCCATGTTCTCCCCTTCCATTTCCCATTTTCCTTTTCTAATTGACATTCAACGTTCCATGACTATTGGGATGCTCTGTCTTCTTTGTGCTGTTTTGGGCAATTTCCCTCTTAGTTTTTTCCCCCTTAATTGAATTTCTGCAAACCTCGGGATTTCCTCCAACCTATCAATACCTCCCTCATGCTTCTATTTTGACCCTATTTTGCTGGCACTCAACCCACTGAGTTTGCAATTAGAGGGAGTGACGCAGGCCTTACAGCTGTAAGGAATACTGATTATATATGCTAAATGCCCTGAACACTCAAAGAGTGGTGACGAGAATAATAGAACAATTAGAATTTCTGTTATTAAAACTCCTTGTCATAAAGTCTGGTCTCGCAGAACAAAATTGTAGAATTGTGATCTGGTAGCATGGACTATACCATTTTGGAATGTATGTGGGAAGGAGTGCCATTCCTGAACACCTTGCATAGAAATAAATACATTGCAAGTTGAAAAACAAGGCCGTAGACACATATGGCATGCAAGGGATGCAGGTTCCTCTTGCCCAGTTTGTTCCCTGTGTGTTAAGTTTCCTGTTTATGGGGAGTTGAGGATTTTGTGTCGTTTCATAAAGAAGCATTCAGAAATGCAATTCCCCCACCCCCTTGCAACAGGAAGTGATACATTCATTCTACCACCTCATTCCACTGCACGTGTAGACCAGATTACCACCACCATTTCCCAAGAGGTCTTTATTGCATTTTCCCTGAATGGCCCAAAAGAAAAGCCACATGTGCAGAACTTTGGATAAATAGATCCAGTTTACTGGTCCATGGAACAGAAATTATTTTTTTAAAAGCAAAGAAAAAGGGAAGTTGCACCACAGAAAAAGGGTTGGTACATTCAGGGCCGGCACCAGAGGTTAAGCCCTGCCCAAGGGCCCTGTGACCCAGAGCGGCCCCTAAAGGGCCCCTCCTTAGAGTGGGAGGGAAACACTCTTGACCCTGCCACAGATTGCAGAGAGGGAGCTCCCAGGCACCCCCCATACAGTTAGCGTGGGCTTCAATAAACCCACACGCACACCCTACCTACCTCTCCTGTCCTGTGAATGACATGTGCACTGTGCACACATGCCTACCATCACCAAGATGGCGGTGGGGGCTTCCCTAAGGGGCTGACGCCCCCCATCTTGGTTGGTAGGAGGCATGCATGCATAGCGTGCACATCATTCACAGGGATGGGAGAGGTAGGTGGGATGTGCGGGTGGGCATATTAGCCCCACGCTGCCTGTAGGGGGGTTGGTTTACAGCAGGCTGCCGCCTAAGGACCCAATCATGCCTGGCACCAGCCCTGGGTGCATTTGCAGCACTAGGAGCAGTTAAGCTGCACCAGCCCTTTAGACGTAGCATCAGACTGAGCCTAGGCACCTTCCTCACCCACGGATGACATTGCAAAACTCAAGGAGTGCTCAAAGGAGATCTGGCTCCTGACTTACTTACCCAACGACATGACGTTCCCGTAATTCTCCTGCACGACATCCCTGTAGAGCTCCTTCTGCCGCTCACCTAGGACGCCCCACTCTTCCATTGCAGCTCCCCAACCCCTGCAAACAACATGTAAATCCATTACAGCTCTTTGTTCCTTGGAAGGGGCAACAGCTGAGTGGCTGGTAGTAGTTCTCCCAGGCTCAGTCCCTTGAATCTCCAGTTGAAAAAGGATCACTTAGCAGGTGCCCAAGAGCCTGGAGAACCACCACCAATCAGTGTCGACAATACTTGGCTAGATTAGCTAATGGTCTGACTTGACAGAAGACAGCTCCATATGTCCATTTGCTTTCTGGCTGCCCCTTAACTGTTAAATAAATTCAACACCTCCCTCAACCACCATAATTCAAAATAATTATACGTTTTATTAAAATGTGCACCTAACACAAAGTTTGCATATAAAGTCATTTATATAAGATCATCCAGTGTTTCTGACAGACAATTCCCTGTTTCTTTTTAGGACAAAGTACTCATTGTTCTAAACTAGACGTGAACACCATCTACATATAAACTTTTATATAACTATAAACATTCATTTAATTAAAGAGGTCATATTTATATCCCTTTGCCTAAAAAGTGATGTGCATGGGTCCATCGCCCCCATTTATCACAACAACCCTGTAATGTAGGCTCAGTTAGAACAGAATGCCTGGGCCAAGTCACTGTGAGCTTAATGGCTGAGCACAGATTGGAACCTGAGTGTCCTGGCTCTTTTAAAAGTAGGCACGTTGGTGGCCATTGCTACAACTTGTGGGAGCGAATTCCATCATTAAACTAGGCACTGTATGAAGAAGTTATTCAGTGGTTACTGTCGCATAAGAGGACCTCTTAATCCATGATTGCTAAGCTTATTCTGGGACCATTGGTGAGGTATATCCCAGTCCTGCTATCCATTTCACCAGAAGAGCCTTCCCAAGCAGATGCATGGCCGTGCTGGCCAAGGCTGATGAGAATTGTAGTCCAAAACGTCTGGAGGGCCCCAGGTTGGGAAAAGCTGCACTAGAAGATGCAGGAGACTAACCTTGGGACTCTGTCAACGCAAAACCTGAGTTCTATCACTGAGGCTTGGTCGCTCCCAATAAATGAAAGGGGAAGCAGAATTCATAAGGCCGGGGGGGGGGTAGGCACAATGAACGTTTTTACAGAATCACAAAAGGAACCTGGAAGGTAGTTCAGACCCCTACTCAACATAGGATGCTCACACAAGATCAGATCCCTTTACTCCATCAGTGGTTCTTAACCTTTTTTGGATCAACGGACTTCTTTTTGAATCTGATGAAAGCTATGGACCCCCATAAATAAATAAAATGTATTTTATTGCATTGGAAATTTTTACATTTTTGCACTGAGTTCACGGATCCCCTGAAGCCCATCCAGTAGTCCATGGACAAGTTAAGAAGCCCTACTTCAGATTAAGGCTACAATGTGCAGCCTTAAGGCTGCCCTGGGCTCCTGCTGGGAGGAAAGGTGGGGCAGAATCTAATAAATAAGTAATAAATCTTATACCAAGTTACATGAGAGTAAGTCCCATTGTACTCAGAGGGGCTTCTGACCCTACATATGTAGGATCGTGTTGTAATTTATCCAAAGTAGCTACTACCACCCTTACTGTCCCATACTGGAAGAAACAGACACACATCAGTCTAGGAAGTTGGCCTAGGATCCTAGTTTATACCTTAAGAAATGCAAATCATTCTACCCATCAAACCTCATGCCGAATGTGAATACAAAAGCGGAGGCTTGAAGTGGTAACTAGTCTGCGTTCAGTGGCTTTGCCTGCACCCTGAGAAGATCTCTGGAGAGCTGCCACAGTTATGGTCAGATCACAGAGGGAAGAAGCACAACAGGAAGAGAAAGGGGGGGAACTGATAGAAAAATGGGGAAGGAGAGAGATGGCTAGCGGGTTGGACTTGGACCTGGGATCAAATCCCTGCTTGGCTGGAAAGCTCATTGGATGACCTTGGGCCAGCCACTATCTTACCTAATCTACCTCACAGGGTTGTTGTGAGGATAAAGTGTACATGTAAGTGAGCTATGCTTGCCACCCTGCGTTTCTCGAGGGAAGGGCAGACTAGAAATGCAACTAATAATAACATAATCATGCGCTGCATTTGGGAGAGGAAGGCGGCCCCAGCATCCCAATCCCCGCTGCCCATTGTGCCAGTTTCATGGAAATATTCGACATCAAGAACTGCAAGAGCGTTAAAGAAAGAAGGAGAGGCACCGGATAAGGCACACTCACTGGCAGAGTGAAGGGAGATTTTTTGAAAGGCGGTGAGGGGGAATGGGGAGAGAAGACAAAATGAGCCCTCGTTGCCCCCCCACCCCTCATTGGCACCAACCCCTGCCAGTTCCAACCTTTATGGCTCAAAGACCCCGATCTCCCATTGTCTCAATGACAGCTGGTTGTGCCAGCCCTAGAAACCCCTCTGCAAGCTGACATGGGAGCGGGGGGGCTGGGGCAGCAATCCTGCCAGGCTGCAACCTGCCTATCTAACGTGGATAAATGGAGTGCGGATCTTCACCGCCACCCCAACCCCAGCAGAGTTTATTCGTCGGTCCCTTTCCCGGATCCAGCTTCTGCTTCCCATCTTTTGCCCCCGGGAGAAGCCCACTCACCCACTGCCCGACTTCGGGGATCTCTTAACGATCCTGCCCCTTTTCTTCTTGGAGAATCGGGGTGGGAGGGAGTGGAAGAGGGATGTGATCTCAGACGTCCAGCCCCTTTCTCCACCCCCAGCGGGTGGAAGAAACACAGACACGCGCGCGCGCACACACCTTGTGGGTCGGTCTGCCAACAGGAAGTTGCCGTCATCATTCAATGTCCCTCCAACTCCAGTTGCTCCTTCCTCTAGCATTGGGAGGATATCGAAGCTCTATTGCTTTAACTCTATGCCGGTCGACGGTCGCTCTTCCCCCCCCCTTTTTTTCCTTTAATATAACACAAATCATTCACCAACGACATTATTATTCTACAACTTTTTAAAAAAGATACAAATTTTGCATGCAGTATTCTGTGATGGATGCTGTCTGTTACTTTACCTTACATAAGGACTCTTCTAATTTATTATTACTATTTGTAATAGTAGTAGTTGATTCCATAAAGCCACAGACCTGAACTTACAAGATCTGAACAGGGTGGTGCATGACAGATGCTCTTGGAGGTCACTGATTCATAGGGTCGCCATAAGTCGTAATCGACTTGAAGGCACATAACAACAACAACAGTAGTAATACTGCATAGCACCTTCAGTGTGTATGGTGCTTTAAGGAGCAACAGCAAGAAGACAAGTCTCTGCTTCCTGGAGTTTATAGTTGTGTTGGTGTATGCATAATACCGTGTGTGCTTAATCGCTGTCCTGCCTTGTATACTGTATGTTGGAGACAGATTAACAATGCCAAATTAAATTGAGCTTTCTTCCAGGTAAATGTGCATTGGAGATTACTTTAGTTGCACTTAGTTCTCATTGAAAGCAGCGGGATTAAAGTCATGACTAAACTTGCCACACTGATTTTAATGGAAATCTAAGTGCAACTCCAGTCTGGATCCACCCCTATGTTTCCACATTTGAAACTCGTGGATATATGTATGCAAACTTGTATCACAACATTGGTCCAACAGCTGAGAGACAGATATGAGGAAGGTGACATACCCCTTTGTCACATCACAGTTGGATTATTGCAGTGTGTTCTTTGTGGGGTTGCCTTTGGAAAGCATCCAGAAGCTCCAGATGGTCCAAAATGTTGCTGTCATGTTTTGATCACAGCTTATCATTGGAAGCATCTGACTCCGTTATTGCAAAGGTTCACTGGCTTCTGGTTAATTTCTGGGCTCAGTTCAAAGTGCTAGGTATGATCGTAAAGCCCTAAATAACTTACAATTGAGATACTAAAGGTAAAGGACCATCTTTTCCAGTATCATTAAGATCTTCTGGAGAGGGTTTCCTTCATGTCCCACCAACACCTGAGCTACATTTGGTTGGCATGTTGAAGAGAACCTCCTCTTTGGCTGCACCTGAACTGCAAAACTACCTTTCTAAGGAGGCCTGTCTTATTGAATGGCCTCCCACTATTGTGCGGTCACCTTTCTTTCATGGCAGGTATCTCATCTGCCAATCTGCTCAATTTCTGTACATTTTAGTCTCAATGTATCCATTGTTTTATGCCCTGCGTTACATGTTATTGTTAGACTGAAGGTTATTTCATGGTTCAAGCCACCTTGAGCATTTTTGTAAAAAATGGAAAGTCAGGGGGACTGTTAGATATATTATCTAAAATATCATTTTGTAACAAGTTCCTTGAGAGTGTGTATGCACATATGTGGGACTGCTCCTCTACACGCTATTTCAAGATTGGAGATTGTGTCATTCAGCCTAGGATCCAGACTGTAAACCATGGATGGGGAACATGTGGTCCTCCAGATGTTGGACTCCAGCTCCTATCAGCTCCTGCTAGAAGGGCAAACGGTCAAGGATGACAGGAACTGTGGTCCACCAAATATCTTGGAGGGCTACAGGGTCCCCCAGCCCTGCTGTAAAAGTGAAAACAGTTACCACATGCAGCAGCCAACATTTTTTGTGATGTCAGTAGAAGGAAAAAACACAGCCACAATTTCAGAAATAATGATGATAATAATGATTAAATATCTATTCTGCCCTTCCTCCCAAAGGAGCTCAGGACAGCAAACAAACAAGGGACAAAACAGTTAAAACATCTAATGTGCCACCTGTGATGGGTGTTTCTGTATATAGTCCCAAGTTACACAGATCCCCAGGAATCTGTATTATACCCAGTAAGACCATTGGTCCATCTCAGTATTGCTTACACTGACTGGCAGCGACTTTCTGTGGTCTCAGGCAGAGATCTCTCCCAGTCCTACTTGGAGATGTTGGGGATTGAACCTCGGATGCAAACCAGATGCTCTACCACTGAACTGTGACCCTTCCCCATTACCACTAAATTTTCTCCACTATGTTTCCATATGCAGAAAGGATTGTCTGGGGAAACTAAGCAGTTGGCTTATACATGCAGCCTGCCCCAAAGCTTCATTGAAATCACTATGACACCTTCATATATGTGATTAGTGTTCTAGTGCTTTGCAACATTTATTTATTTCATTTTTGTACCTAGGGTTGCAAGATCAGAAGCATCCCAAACCTTGAGATTTCGGGGGCAGGCCTTGGAGCCGGCTTAGGGTTGCCAGGTCCATGGCCTGAGACTCATCCTGTATCTTTAGGAGAAGAGAAAGTCAGCCAAGTGCAGTTGTTCTTGCAACCCTGTAATGCAAAAAACCACATGGTAGAATTCTCCCTTCCCCCCTGCACAACATTTAAAGATACAGAAGACTTCTTGGAGGCTGGGGCTGGCAACCAAGAGGTCTTCTGTATCTTTAAAAGTTGTGCAGGGGGAAGGGAGAATTCCATCATGTGGTTTTTCCCATTACAGGGTTGCAAGAACACTTGCACTTGGCTGACTTTCTCTTCTCCTAAAGATACAGGATCAGTCTCAGGGATTGAACCTGGCAACCCTAAGCCAGCTGCATTTGATTGGGGGGGGGGCACAAGGAGGAACTTCCTCCTTCTCTCCCCATGGGATGTAGCCAGTTCCAAAGCCTGGATAGTGGTGGTTGGGACAATGGGCCTAAATCTCCTCAGGAAAGGGAAATTTGGGGTCATCAATGTGCTCCCTGTCCAAGGAGCCAGCTGTATTTGATGAGAGTCAGGGAGAAACTTCCTTCTGCCCCCCCCCCCCGATCAAATGCAGTTGGCTCCGAAGCCAGGGGGGCATGACATGATTTGGGCCTGTTGTTGTTGTGCATCCCATTCCCCCCCCCCCAGACCAGAAACTGGAGATTGGCCTTGCCCAAAGACCCGGGGAGAACCCCCCAAAAAACAATTTCCTGGTGAAGCCTAGAGACGTGCAGCACTATTCAAGAACCATCATCATTTTGCAGCTGACTCTGCACAGGCACCCACCCACAAAAACAAACACACTCAGTCATCATTTTGCACCTCAGTGTTCTAACCAAAAGCAAATCCTGCAAGTCCAAAGTTTTGTCAAACCTGAACTTGATAGAACCTAAAACATATTTTTATTTTTAACGAAAGATATACAGTCCAGAAAGGGTTGTTTGTTTATTCTCTACATAGCACCATCAGTGTGCATGAGGCTTTACAGAGTGCATAAGAGAACTGGTTCCTTCCCAGTGAGGCTTAACAATTTAACATTCTGCGTAGGGGAAACATGAGAGGAAGGAGAGTTAGGAGTATGCAGACAGGCAAGCAGAGGCAATGGAAAAAGTGAACAGCAACAGCTGCTCCTGCAAACTACATCCCAACTTTTATATGGTATCTTTTAAAAATTCTGCCTTTGGTTAATTTGGTTCAGTGTGGCCCCCTGCTGGATATTTACAGACCATCAATGTTTGTACTGAGATTTTTCTTAACAGAAACTCGAGATAGCAGAGAGCTAGAAATAGGACAAGAAGTTTCACTAGACTTTAAAAAATATATATTTGTAATATTCCAGATTTCTTACAAATCTATGAACAACCATTTCCCCCAACTTTAAAAAAAAAGTAAAAGTAAAATGTAAAATAAGCATTTATTTCAGCACATGAAAGACATCTTAAATTAAAATGTTATTTTTCATCATCAAAGGTTGCTTGAACATATATGCACATGCTTCCTTCCACCTCACAGCAGTTGAATCCATGGCATCACTTACCCAAGGCCATTTCTTAAGAATTCACCACTACAGAAGAAGGTTGCAAAGATTGTTTTTTACACACACACACACACAAAAGCAATTCTTATCTCTCCCATTTCAGTCCACCACCACCCCGACCTCAGAGTAACATACAGGCTCTTCCTGCACTTTTATCCTCATATCAACCCCATAAAGTAAAGACTGGCGAAAGATCATCAAGTGAGCTCCATGGCCTACTGAGGATCTGAGCCTGGCTCTTTGGGTCTAAATTTAATTAATAGGATTTATAAATGCTTAATCATCAAACACATCTAAGCAGTTTCCATCTTAGACAGTCCATCATGCAATATACATACAGATATAACATATATGTGTTCCAAGTAGGGTTGCCAGGTTCAATCCCTGAGACTGATCCTGTATCTTTAGGAGAAGAGAAAGTCAGCCAAGTGCAAGTGTTCTTGCAACCCTGTAATGGGAAAAACCACAAGGTGGAATTCTCTCTCCCCCCTGCACAATTTTTAAAGATACAAAAGACCTCTTGGTTGCCAGGCCCAGCCTCCAAGAGGTCTTTTGTATCTTTAAAAGTTGTGCAGGGGGAAGGGAGAATTCCACCTTGTGGTTTTTCCCATTACAGGGTTGCAAGAACACCTGCACTTGGCTGACTTTCTCTTCTCCTAAAGATACAGGATCAGTCTCAGGGACTGAACCTGACAACCCTAGTTCCGAGGGGCATCTGCGTAAGGCATTGCCTCTGACTTTATAACATTCATCACTGAGGCTTCCAGAGAGAGGAGGGAACCCACAAGAGGGCTGGCCCTTGGTTTGAGGGCTCTCTGCTCCCTTTGTGGGCTATTCTGACAGAATTTCTTGGCAGTAGCAATTATATTCTAATCCAGGCCCTCCAGATGTTACTGAACTACAACTCCCATCAGCCCCAACAAGCATGGCTAATAATGCTAGGAGCTGTAGTTCAACAACACCTGGAGGGTCAAAGGTTCCCTGCACCTGTTCTAATCAGTGTCATAGGCCACCAATTAAATTTCCCATAATGCTTCAGACCACCACTATGTCAGGGACATTGTGGGAAATCAAAAGGGCCAGCTTCCTGGGGATAATCAGAAGTCTCAGGACAGTAAGACCCCAGCAGCTGCCTGAGGAACTTAGGAAGCCATCTTGTACTGAGTCAGATCATTGATCCATGTAGCTCAGCACTGTCTATGGTGGGAGCTGCCAATGTGCTGCCTGTGTGTACCATGGCACTCTCCAAGGCCTTCAGTGGTGCTGACAGCAGGGAGCCCAGAATCTAAGCTTTAAAAAAAAAAAGTAAGTCTCTAGCCTTTCTAGAAAGAAAGTTATAGAGCAAAATGTGCATGTACCTTTCTGAGCTATTTATATTAAATGAGTCAGCCTGACTACTATTGCCTGTCAATGTTATTAGTCAATGAGTGAAGTCAGAGCCCTGAATAAGTTAGTTTTTTGGACACCAGGCAATAGGAATTCCTGGGGTCCTAAAGAGATGCTGTTTTGCCCTCCCTTTTAGTGCATTTCTTTCTTCTGTCCTCCTCCCCCGGTCCTTGGAATCTCCATAGTTTGCCTTGCTGTTTCCCTGTCAACTAGGATGAATCTCTTCTGTGCTGGGTTTGCCGAGGATCAGGTAGTGCCCAGAAGTTGTTTTCTACAAATACTGCTACACAATAAGTGCAGGTAAACATTAAAGAATCCCCCTCCCCCAACAAAGGCAAATGCAAAAAGGCTTAGGCATGTCTCCTGCTTTGCAAGAGCTAAAGATCAGGGACTCATTAAGAATCCACTGTACAGTTAATTTACAGTTCGTTCTTTTTGTGTTTAATGGGGCTTACTTCCATGTAAGTGGGTTCAGGATGGCAGCCTAGGCTATGGTTTAGGGTTGGCATTGGGGAAAATCAGGATTCTCATGCCTTTAAGTTTTATGGCAGGCAGAAATCCAACAGGTCAAGCCTTTTCTAGAATGGAAATACAATGGTGGGGAAAGCTTCACCAGGACTATTGTCTAATATGTCATACCATGCCCCCAATGGCAGCCATTTTGTGACTGGTGACTCTCAAAAGTTGAAATGTGCCCTCTGGTCCGAACATTTTGGTGACCCCTGGTCTACACTGACTGGCAGCAGCTCTCCAGGGTTTCAGGAAGGGTTCTTTCCCAGCCCTATCTGGAGATGCTGGGGGTTGAACTTGGGACCATTTGCTTGCAGATACTCTACCACTGAGTTACGGTTCTTCCTGGAGAGTGCTGCATCCTGACACTGGGTCTGATGATCACCTTGGGGGAGGGAGTGGGAAAGTATTTAAATAGGCAGGAAACAGGGCCTCTTAATAGCTCTACATACAGTGGTGTGGGTCTCAATGGACAGCATACCCCACTGCAGGATAAGCCTTCTCATTTAATAGTATGCATCAGTCGGAAACACTTGACTGTAGTGTGTCTATCATTAGTATCTGATACTTCAAAAATCACTGAGAAATGTCAAAATGAGGGGGCTCTCCAAAATTAAGAGGAGGCACCTGCCTACCAAACACATGAATGTGTGTGTGGTGGCAGTGGTTGGGAAGCTATATGGAAAGTGTATTTTAATCTTGCTAGGCAGCTTTGGTTTTCAAAAATACATACATAGATAATAATTTTAGGTCTCTGCCTTGGGTGTTTATACTGTTTTCAAACCTATCTTGAGCTGCTATTCTTATTGTTTTTTAACCTGTTTTTAGTTGTTTTCATTGCATGATGGTAAATTGCCTGGAGATTTATGTGAATGGCAACTTGTAAATTAATAGTAATTTAACTGACTTTTAATACTTGGTTTTAAATGTATTTAGTTTTCATTGTTATATACCACCTTGAGGGCCCTTTTCGGGCTGAAAGGCAGTATAGATATGTTTTTATAAATAAATAAAAATATTGGGCTATAGTGCAGGAGCTCACTGGCACCTACATAAATATGTTGTTCCCTGTTCCTTGAGCCTTCTTTACCATATATGTCTTTCTTTGTTCCATTTCTGAGTCATATCCAAGAAGTTATATATTTCAGCTAGATATTTCTTGCTATTTGAGATTATTTTCTCAAAACTTGATTCTTCCGTCAGCTGAGTATCAGTCAAAATGAATTTATTTGAAATTATTGAAGCCAAAAGCAGATTCTAACTAGGAATTTACTTTTGATCTCCTCTAAATGTCAGTTTTCTGTTACAACTAGAATATCTCTAAAGTGATAAAAAGTCATTTTCATTCCATAGTTGAAATTTTAAACATGAATCACCTAGTAGGTCAACTAAAATCTATTTACATGGCAAATTCAGTGGGCTTAAGATTCTATCCTTGTTCCATATTCGTAACAAATTGGCTATTATGAGGTTTTGTTTTGAGTACTTTAAAACTAAGTTTCCTTATAGTATGGTATGGATTGGTGGTACTTTAATAGGGATATTGAAGCATTTGGTTGATTTAAACAGCCAGTTAACTAACTGATATAGTTAGCTATATAACAGTCCACCTTTTTTTCTTTCATCAGTGAAGTGCAACAGCTTCTATTCCCAGTCTTTTATTATTCTAAATAAACTTCAATGAAATGTTCTGCTACCAAATGAATTGTTGCACTTGCAATCTGATAGCTGAAAGTTGGAATAAAATGTTTACCTCTGGGAACAAGGCAATCTTAAAGGCAGACATTTTCCCAAAATTTTTCTTCCTTTTGTTTAAGGACAACAAAAAACATTCTCTTTGAGAGAAAGGGAACTCTGCACATGCTCAGATGTACTCAAAAGGGGGCAATCCTACATAGATGACAGGATCTGCATCTTGGTTCTCCTTGCGGGACACTAATGTAAAATGTTGCAAATGAAAATTATTGATTTAATAAAACAGACCTATATAAAATCACCTCTCACAATGCCGTTCAACTGAATTCCTCCCCGCCCCTCGCCCCCATATCAGTTGTAGTCCAAAGCATTCTCCTTGTGGCCACAGCAGCGAATGGTAAAGGTACTGAGGAACACACTTGCACGGGCCTGGAAGTTAGAACTACATTCCCATGATGCTCTTCGCCTCAACGGCCATCTTAAATGGAGTCCAAATATCTCCCTTTGAGCGCAAGGCTTACACAGGTCCGCTCGATGAGAGAGCGAAACTACTTTTCCCATGATGGACTGGGGCTACATCCGCAGGCTGCCATCTTAGTCGTAGTCCAAACACCTCTTTATGGCTATAGCGACCAATGGATCCTTGGCGTTGAGGTGAGAAGTAAAACTACAATTCCCATATTGCACTGCGCGGAAACCTTTGCCGCCATCCTAATTGTAGTCCAAACTTTTGCCCTGTGCCCATAGAGCCCGATGAGTCTGCGGTGGTATCAAAAACCACCTCCCCCAGCAGCCCGCGCGCGGCGAGTGTTCCCTTTTGGGCTTCCTGGGGCCGCCATGATGGGTTTTGTGTGTGTGTGTGTGTGTGTGTATATGTGAGTGAAGTGTGTGTATCAGTATGTGTGAGTGAGTGAATGTGAAAGGGAAGGAGGAAGAGAAGAGAATGAGAGAGACTGAAGGAGGGGGTTCCACCAACACCGTGGGACCTAGCTCTCTCACCTCTGAGGAGCTGTGGGGGGGATTGAACCCCACTCCCCGATTTGCACATTTGGAGGGGGGTGGGTGGGTTTAAAACCCTCCCTTATGTGGGGGGAGGGACAGCTGGGCAGCGCAGACCCCCCCTTGAGGGAAGGAGAGGGGGGCACTCGACTCCCCCCTTCTTGTTGTAGGACGTGGGGGCTAGAAGTGAGGAAGGCTTAGAGGGCCCCACCCCGTTCAATAAGCAAGGGTTTTGCCAAGGTTAACAGACCCCCCCCCTTTCATTGCTTTGGAGGGGGAGAGAAGGTTGAGAGATTGCTAAGGGGCTGGGCCTTTTTCATTGAGGCGGGAGGGAGGAGGAGGTCAGAGACATGCCTGTAATTTAAAGGGAAGAGCTAAACAAAATATTGTTTGGGGACAGGTTTTCCCCTATCCCCTTTTGATCCCCTCCCCCTTCTGCTCCAAAGTGAACGGAGATGTAGTTGGACTAACAAGCAAGGAAGGGGCAAATCCTTTCCTCCTCCTCCTCCTCCTCCTCCAGTAAGCCTAAAGAGTGGGGAGTGGGCTTAGAGAGGGGAGTGGTCTGCCTACATTTGAAAAGGGAAGGGTGGGTGTTCGGGCAACTAAGGAAAATCTCAGTGGTGGGCAGAAGAGGAGGAGGAGTCAGGAGGAAGCAAGGAGGGTTGGGGGGGTGACTGGAGGTTGCACGGCGCGTAAGCAATGCCAAGGCTTCATCCAAAATTAGGGGTGCAGAGGGTCCTTGAGTAGGTGTGTGGTACAGTGGGGTCTTTTTAAAATAATAATAATAATAAATGTTCAAGGGAAGGGAAGCCTTCTCACACAGCATCCCCTTGTTTTCTCCCAAGGGCAAGGAAGGAAATAGTGGAGGGTAGAACAGGAGAGAGGTGTGAGGTGTGGGGGAACTGCTGCTATGAATCTGTGATCACCTCTTTGGGGAAATTGACCCGCCCCTCCGACTCTTCTCCACCCCCTATTTTTGTGGGGGGGGACTAAGGGAGAGACGCACGCACACACAAATCCTTCAACAACTGGCTGGATCTCTTCTCTCTTCCCCCCCCTCCACTGCCCACCATGACAACAAACCCAGCATTAGAATCGCCATCCGCCCCATGGCCACACAGCAGGTGAGTAGCCCATCTCTCCTTTGATCCCCCCACCCCTTCATGGTTTTTAGGGAGTACTCCCCACCTCTAATCTCCTCCCATCCTCAGGCACCTTTTGCGGGTATCTGAGATATAAGAGTGTGTAGATATGTGTGTGTGTAGTGATTGTAAGACGTACAGCATCTTTTCTCTTTCGGAGGCTGCTGATGGATGAGGAAGAATCTTTGGTGCCTGGATGCGCTTCCCAAAGGTAAGCCTCTGCACCACCCCCACCTCACTTGGCTTTGCAAAAGAATGCTTTTCAAGGGATATTAAATCCGTGTCTAGAAACCGACACTTTCTCTCCCAACCCCCATCTCCCCATTCAAAATTAATTTGCTGTTCCCCTTCCCAGACATGATGGTCTGTGAAGGACCACCATCGCTTTGCAAAATAACCATCCCCCTCTCCACAAAAAAAATTAGGTATATGCAGGGTAGATCGTGTGAACGCACACAGCATGTGAAAACATCACAACAACTCAGATGCAGAGAAGGGGGAGGGCTGTTAAGCTGCTAGGCAGGTTGCATGAATGTATTTGTTGGAGGTGGGATCTTGAGCTTCTAAGCCTCTTCTCCCCCCCAACTCCCCCTGAAACGTAAGGTATATTATTGTGTTTTCTCAGCTTTCCCATTCCTCTCCATATCTCCTTTGTTGTTTTGTTTTCTTGGGTATTCTTCTCTTTCCACCCTATGTTCTGTCACCTTGGGCAGGATTGTTTGGGGAGGGGGGATTTTTTGTTCCTCAGAGGAAAACAAGCAAGCAAGCAAGCAAACATCAGGGTGTATTATTTGGCCAGGTTGGTTTTAACTGGGAGGGGGTCACTTCTGGGTGGGCTAAAGCTGGTGGGCAGAGAGAAGGGGGGAAAGCAGAGTAGCTTTGATGTGTGCGGGGGCAAGCGTGGAACCAAAGTTTCTCCTCTACGATTTCCAGGGGAAGGAATTGCTGGCCGTAAAACGCTCTTGCCTCTGTGTGTTTCTCATGTTTTAACCCCTGGGGGAGGGAGGGAAGGGAAGAGAGGGGATGGGCTGCCGAATCAGCCGATTTCATGGGGCCCTGGACCTAGGATGGCTCCGGTCTTGCTCCTTAAGGAGCTGTGGGATCCAGAGGGATCTGCTGGAGGAGGATCACCCCCGAAAGCTGCCTGGACTTTAAAGAGATTTTAAAAGGGTTGGAGAGGAGAAGAGATGGGTCAAGCAGGTTGCAGATGGCGCAGAGAATCTGAGGGGATCCAGCAACGGGCACCATGTAGGGCCACGCTGAGGTGCATGGGATCCCTTGCCAGGACTGGGCCTGTCAGCTCTGAGGCCATGCTGGGGCGTGATGAGGTATTGGTGCCAAGTTCCTATAGACACAGTCGTCTTGCCATCTTGCCTGCCTGCATTCCGCCTGATCTTAAATGCTCAGGAGAGCGAGGGGGGGCAGCATGAGGAAGTCTCACAGTGTTCTGTCTGTAGTGTTTGTGTGTATGCTGTGTGACAGTGGGGAGGGGTGTGTGCCTGGGAGGGGGGAAGATACAGCAAGCTCAAGTTTGTCATTCAATTTTACTGAGGCCTTATGATTCAAGCTGCACATGCTCTTCTGCCACCTAACCCACTCTTCTCCCTGTGCCAGCCCAATGCCCATAACATCCCCTCATCCTGATAAAAGAAAATGTAAAAATGAAGTGTTTGATTGCCCTTTGCAGTAAATAACCTCAAAATGCTATAGGTATGCCCAATTCTCTTCCCTTGCCCCTTTCTCCGGGGGAACTGAAATTCATTGTAGGCAGAGATGATTCTGTGCGGTGGGACCATTTTCTTCTCTCAAATTCCTCCTTGAATCTTTTGGTGTGAGGCTTTAGCCCTTGCTCCTCAGCTGAGACAGTCCCCTGCCCAAGTACATGTAACTCTTTTTAATCATATTTGCCCCTTGTTCCTCTTGCTTTCCCCTCCCTGTGACAAAGCAGGGGCAAAAACAGTGCTTGCTCAGAAAGCGCCAGTTCTGCTCCTGCTCCCCTTTCCCCTCCCCTATAACGCCCGGAAGAATTTGCCCATGTCCTAACAACTCAGTGCGCTGCGTTCCCCTGGCTCTGTCACATCATTTGTTGCCAATGGTGGGACATGGTGGCATCATGACAGGAGGTAAGTTCTGCTGGGCATCATGTAGGAGCAGTAGAGAACTATAACTCCAGCTGCTGTGTCCTTTGGCGGTTGTCACATGCCTAGGGATTAGATCTAGTCTGATGGATCTAAATACTGATGGTAGAGGAGACCGTGTTTGGTCCTTAGATGGCGAGCACCTCAGGACAGAGACCTCTTGTCCTTTGCTTACACTGCTGTGCCATGCACCTGTTGATGGTGTTCTATAAATGAATGAAAGGGTACTTTAAGATGCTTGCTGATGACCTTAACTCAGTGCTTGCAACCCTTTCCCTTTTGGCTTTTCTTTTCTGCTTCTAATGTGAAATGTCTTTACATCTCCATCATCCCTCCTCTAGAAAACATCCTTCTCCTTTGCTGCCTTTCCCCTTCTTCTTTCTCTCCCTCTATCAGGAAAAGGCTCTATGAAAATGGTTGTTCTTAAATTAAGCATATCATTTTTAAAAAAAATTAGACTTGTAATGCTTTGGGAAGTGCTTGCCGTTGAGAACCAGGCTTATCATCTTTTGTTTATGTCCTTGTGATTTGCCCCCTTCCCTGTATCCCAGTCCTCCCTGAACTCTGCTTCCAGTCCCTCTGAACTTTCCCATATTGACAGGTAGTTCCTTGTACGTTACAGCTGTTCTTCCCCTTTTTTCTTTTTCTGAAGGTGAAACTCAAATATCCATTGCCTTCACTACTGGTAGTCACTCTCTGAATGTGCATCAATTTTGTATCAATTCCATTTTTGAGCCACCTGCTTGGCAAACAGGCCTCCAGACAGAGATTGGACATTTCTTGTGAGAAATCACGATAGTTTCTAAGAACTTGACTTGGCTCTTCTTCTTCTTTTTAACTCAGTAAATAAACTAATGTTTTCTTCTTTTCTCCCTTCCTTTTTAAACCTTCTAAAAAGCCTTCTGAAAGCATGAAACATATCCCATGCCCTCCTGGCAGTTTTTCCCCAGGAAGGTTCACCTTTCAGGATAGTGGCATGAAATCAGTATATGCACGATTCTAAACCAGAGATGGGCAAGCTGTGGCCTTTCAGATTTTGTTGGGACTCCAACTCCCATTACCCCCAGCCAGCATGGCCAGTGGTCAGGGATGATGGGATTTGTAGTCCAGCAACATTTGGAGTTACATTATTATTATTTATTTATACTCCACCTTATGGCCAAAGGGCCCTCAAGGCGGCTTACAAGAAAAACACAAATACAGGAATACATCCATAAAACAATACAATTTACAAAATTAAATAACAAATAACTATTAAAAAACAGCGATTACAAAACTTCGAATAAAAATACAGTGTGGTGCAGGCGCCTGGAACGGCAGAAACATCTCAGGCTACCCGCAACAAAGCTATGGGATTGTTCGTTCTCTCTCTCTCCCCCCCTCCCCCCCTCCCCTTCTATACTTGCAAGTCCGACACCTTCAATTGAACTTCTAGTCAGCTTCTCTGGTGGTAAAATACGAGTAAGCTTTCCCCAGCACCAGCTGGTCCCGCAGAAGCAGGGTGGGTCATGGCCTGGATGTTGTTCCCCATCCCGCCGCCGTAGTTGTAAATGACCCCTACCCTTATCCAAACCATTTTAAAGCAGCACAGCCTCAACTGCAACGTGTTAACAAATAACGTGAGAGTTGCTCTGTTTATTTAAAGGTGCTACCCTTAGCTAGGATGCTTGTGTCCTTCTTCCCTCTTTTGCCCATCTTGCTTTGTCTTTGAGAGGGAAAACTTGCCGGCTTTATATTAGCCCCTTCTATAAGAATCTGCCTTACACTGAGTCAGACAGTTGGTCCATCTAGCTCAGTCTTGTCTACACTGACTTGCAGCAGCTCTCCAGGGTTTCAGGCAGGGATCTGTCCCTACTTGGAGATGCCGGGGATTGAACCTGGGACCTTCTGTATGCAAGGCAGAGGCTCTACCACTGAGCTACGGCCCTTCCCTATAAAACAGTGGATAGGGAGAACACACATCCCAAGTGCCATGAACATCTGTAATTAAACCAGGGTGTCTTTTGTTTCTAAGATGTGAGCAAAAAAGACATAACCTAAAGGACCCCTGTTGAGTTGTCTCCTCGCTGAAATCCAGCTTCTCTTTATCCCAGTCCTGCTTTGTCATCAATATTGCACTTGCAGCCTGCATGGGGCTCTCCAATTCTCATTGCTCTTGCAACTTCCTTGTGAGATGGAGTCAATGGTGCTCCCGTTTTAGAGATAGGGGCCCGAGGTTGAGAGGAAGTGATGGGCCCAAGGCTATATGATGAGTTTCTGGCAGAGCTCATATTTGAGTCCAGATCTGAGTCCATCTTTCTTGCCGTTCCAGTAGTTTGATCAGCAAGGCATTTCTTTGGATGTCACTTACGCTTTTGTCCTCCTTGGAATCATTGGTGACCCTGTGCTTTATGACAGTATAAGACTAAGTAGGTTGTATCAGTTGGATACAACTACAAATTTTTGTCCATTTCACAGACAAAAGGTTACACTTTAAAAAAAAATCAGGCAATCCTCTGACCAATAGAATTAATTGGCTAGTTTTTCTTCAATAACACAGAACTTCCTGCAAAGATCCTTAGTTCCATTCATATTTTTTTTGGCATTGCGGTAGAATCGTATCCAGAGCTGTGCATATTCCGTGATTGAGCTGTACATGTGCAAAAGGTGATACTCAGATAGAGAATTCAGCATCAGGACCAAGTTTCTAGGCTTGAAAGTTTATGAGCCAGTGGGAATGAAATGTCTGAGCAGGATTTCCAGTGGAGCAGGGGGTAGAATCTTTGGAGAATCTGCTTTCTGTGACCAGCAGAAACAGAATAAGTAATGTTGAGGAAAGAAATCAATGCAAAACTGCTTAATTTTGCATTGTATATCCAGATCTCCAAACTCAGCTTTTATTAATTCAGTGCTTTGGTGCAGAATCTTTTGTTTTGTACCACAAATATACATAACACTGCTTATTACAATGTTTGCACTCACTGCTTGATATATTTTTCTCCCTTAGAATGTAGTTGTTGTTGTTGTTGTTGTGGGTATTTGATATTTTGGGTCCATAATTTTTCATGGGAGGGAAGTTAGTTTGCAATGAACATTTGCAAGAGGTTGGGACAAACTGGAGGGCTTTCTTTTGGGATGGAATCCCTTTTATCACTTACATCTATATCCTGCCTTTCCCCCATGATGGACCTTAAGGCAGCTTACAAAAGGTACCCAGGCCTGCTTAGCATCAGGAAGGTTGCCACTTCATGTGTCTTTAAAGCCATGTCCTGGAGCCAGTAACCCAGGGAAGGAACTGAAAAAGCTAGAGCCCTGGCCTTCTTTCTGTATTTGTTAGTATAGATCTGGACGCAAATGGAGAGAAACAGCAGACCGTACCCCATACCCTAAAGCCAACTGCTTTTGAAAGAAAAACCTCTTGGATTCAAAAGTGTCTTCTCTGTGGAATGGAGAGCTGATGCTCAAGAAACATGGGTCCAAAGGCACTGTTAATAATCGTGTGGAGGGTTTTCTGTTTTTCTTTTGGATCACAGACATAGTTTTGGAACTGTTGAATTTTATTCAGCTTGATCAGGACAATAGAAAATTTTTTAGAACTTTTCAGATGCTGGGAAATGGAGCTTTTAAAATCTACTATGAGTTTCTTTCCCCTTTTTTGGCTTCTATTTGAGAACTTTGCTGCAGTTATATTCGGCAAAGGCTACTTTGCTCTGCATTCTAGGTGTTGGTATTGTAAGCCAGATTGAGTCCTTACTCTGCTGTGCAATGTTTCTGAGAGAGCTGCAGAATCTAATGCATTTTGGCGAGGGGGGGGGGTTGTTCAAATACAGGGCATCTAAAAAAAGTTAGTTTTTGTGGCAGTTGGGGCCAGCAGACGAATATATTTTTTCCCCTTGTTCCAGTAAAATGGTTTGTTCCTAAGGGCTGCATAGTTCTATTTTGGACAAAATCTAAAGCCATGGCCATATACAGGGTCTTCCTGTTTATAACAAGAAACATTGCCTGAGCATGTTAAAAGCTTGATGTTGTATGTCTGGAGCATTTTCCTGATCTTGGAGAATGAAAATCTTGTGTATGTGTGTGTCAGTGATAACACAGAATGGCCTGATGCAGGTTAAGGTGGACAAGGCAATCTGTGGTCAGGGATGACGGTAAAATGAGGTTTCACTGATTGCTCAAGCCAAAGGACCAGGAAAGTTCGTAAAGAGGGCAGGCTTTGTCACATTACCTGTCCCAACCTAGATGGCATTGGGATGTCTCCTGCAAATTCTGGTTTGCAGTTTCATCCTCTGCAGATCTCCCAGACAGAATCTCTGCTTGACAGACTCAGAAGGTCTGGGCCCACTGCAGGCTCCCTGTGCATGTAGGCCCTCCCAAAGCTGCGAATGGCACCAAGGCGTCCTGCCAAAGTGGATTGAGTGGGTCACCCTTTTCACTTAGACTCGGTTCTCCTTCCCTACAGATTCAAACTAACGCATCATTAATGTGACTTACTCCTTCCAGCAACATGTTCAATTTTTCCTAGTCCCAAAGTTTGGTGATTGTGTTGCTGACATGTATCCCTTGATTATGGGATATTTTGCTTTCCACATCTTCCCTGTAGCACAGGGCTTTGCAGGCCCCATCGATCAGCTGATCAGTGGTAGCAGCAAACCCCCTTTTGGCTGAGCCACATCTTTACCTGTCCCATAGACAGCATCAGATTTAGGGCAGGTGGCTGGGGCGTGGCCAAAGAGGGAGGCCTGGTGGGCTTAGTGCAGCCTGTGGGCCAGAGGCTCCCGGTTGCTGCTATAGCTTCTTTCAGCCTATCATGTGCTTAAGGGTTTTCTTCCCGCAGCAACTATGCCAGGGTCTTGGTTCATTGGTTTTTGCCTTTCAGCGCCATGCTCTTTCCTCCACCCTGGTGACCACCACTTTCTTTACTGTGCCCACCTTGGGAAGCCCCTGTTCCCTCATCAGTTGTGCCTCTTTCCCCCCCCCCCTGCATTGCAGCCCAGAGAGTAGCTGAAGCGGGACGTAGCCAATGTCGTCCAGCAAAGGGGCGGGGGCTGGAGCTCGCCGGCGGCGGACGCGGTGCCGGAAGTGTAAAGCTTGCCTGCGGTCGGAGTGTGGGGAGTGCCACTTCTGCAAGGACATGAAGAAGTTTGGGGGGCCTGGGCGCATGAAGCAGTCGTGCCTCCAGCGGCAGTGTACGGCGGTGAGTGGGGAAGTGCGGGAGGCAGAGGTGGTTTGTGAGCAGTGGCAGGTGGTGGCTCCATGTAAAACCAGGTTTTAGGACCTGACACAGCTCCTTGGAAGTTTGGACTAAAACCCCGAGTAGATTCCACTGCCCCACTGGCATGAAGCCACCCGCCGTCACCGTTTGCGGGGTGGATTTCTGTTCAGGTTTGATGCCATTTGGGTGAGGAGATGCTGTGGTTTTAAATGTGGCATAGGTTTCTGGACCTTATGATTGTGAAGGAAAATGCCTTGAAGTCCTCATAGCCTCTTGAGTGTTCTCGATTTTCTCAAGAGCATCCTTAGCTGGAACAGATGATGAAGAATTCTGACTGCATCTCTCTTTTCACAGTCTTCATTCTGGTTTGTTTTTCTCTCTTCTGACTTTGCTGCAATTCTCGGGCATATAGAAAAAGGTCTGGGTTACAGTTGCCCCCGGCCTTTACCCCTTCAGGATGCATATTGGAGGAACTGAATATATGAATTCTTCTCCATGTTTAAAACACATACCAAACTACGTGACTCCTTAGCATATCAGGGGGAGAGGTTTTTGACCGGTGTTCTGCCTGACATGCTTACTTCTCACTTTCCACATGCAGGGCTTATTTTTCACATGGGAGGGCGTTCACATATGCAACTTCCCCCGCTTGTGCTCTGATGTGACTTAGCACTGTCCCATGGCCTTTCCCCCCCCCATCTGTCGAGAGCTGCAGGTAAAGCCAGAAGCAAATAAGAGCATATTGAGAGAAAGAGGAACTTTGCAAAGAAACTCTGCATCTAAAAATCTAGCATTTCAGGCAGAACAGTTGTAGGTTCTTCTTGCGTGCTAGCTCTTCAGTGCAGGAATTGGTTTCTTTGTTTGTATACTGAGCGTTTATGCATGCGGTTCTCCCTCCACCGCCACCACCCTGTCCTCACACCCTGGTATTGTACAGCCCAGGAGCTGAGCTTACCACAAATTGTGCTTTGTGGGGGGGGGTCCTTCATGTTTGCATCTATTTTCTAGAGGCTGCAGGAGACTGCTTTTGTGCCTGCTAGATCTGAAGCACTTTTGATCCGTTTAGATGCTGCAAGCTCCAGTTATTCCAGGAGCATCCCACCCCATTATTTTTTTTAATCTTGTAGAAGGCCCCTTAACTCTCTATGCCCTGTTGCTTCCCTGAAATATTTGTAGAATGACTTGTCCCATGTTTTAGAATGTTACGACTTTGATTGGCCCTCCTGTTAAAGGCCAGGAACATAGTGGGGGGGGATGCCTCATTTTCTGACTGGGCTGTCTCTGTGATAGCTGCTTTTGGCGTCCCCATAGTAACCACACAGGTGAGTTTGAGGCAGGCATGGGGACCTGTTGGCCCTCCTGATCTTGCTGAACTGCAACTCCCATCATCCCTGGCTATTGACCCTGCGTGCTGGGGCTGATGTGGTTGTCGTTCAGCAACATCTGGATGGCCAAAAATCCCCCACACTTGCTTTAAATGAAAGTGAAACAAGTTGGGACATGTTTTAACTCTCTCAGTGTGAGGCTTGGACCTGTGCTTTCTTGTGTTCAGTGGAGAAACCTTGTCTGTCCAGCGAGCAAATGAAAACTGTAAAGCATTCCCCTGAGTAATGGCACACTTGACTGGGAAATTGTCCCGTAGAAGATATGCTTTTCCACATATTTAAATTAGCTTAAAGGGAGAGTGGCTTCACTGCTCTCATGCATATTAGTTGACTTTTCTGCATGTGATTGCTGCACCCGGTTTTGGGGTTTGGGAAGGAGTCTCCCACAGTGGAAACGACCCTCCCCCGCTGGCTTCTTCTCTATTCCTGCCTCTCACTTCCCCCCCACACCCTCTCGTTGCAGCCAGTTCTACCTCACACAGCTGTGTGTCTGGTGTGTGGAGAGGCCGGGAAAGAGGACACAGTGGAGGGCGAAGAGGAGAAGTTCAATCTGTCACTCATGGAGTGTACCATCTGCAACGAGATTGTGCATCCGGGCTGCTTAAAGGTGAGGAGTAAAAGAGAGAGAGAGACAAGAGCCAGCCCTTGCGATACCACTAGGCCTAACGCATACTCCTCCTTCTCTTTTTACAGATGGGGAAAGCTGAAGGGGTCATCAACAACGAGATTCCAAACTGTTGGGAATGTCCCAAGTGTAAGAGAGAAGGCAAATCGATGAAAGTACGTCCATGGGGCTGTACGATGGGGGTGGTTGAAGATGTTTGCGTGGCCAGCCAAATATGGGCTGAACCCTCAGTGTCCAGCAAAGCCTGTCTTGCCTTGGAGTCTGTGCATGTGTATATGTGGGGGGGGGGGGGCGCAGGTTTGTGTGCACCAGGTTAGATGTGACTTCAGCATTTTTTTGCTCAGTGACCTAATTAGTCACTTCCACATCCAGGATAGGCTTCCAATTTCTGTGCCTTCCCCCACCTCCCAACCCCCAACCAACATCAGAATGAGTGAAGAATGGTTGTGGAGCCTTGAGGGGTGGGGGATTCTGGGGCTGACGTTTCGTGTTCTTGTTATTCAGCTAGACTCCTCCTGCATAAGAGCTGTTGTTGTGCAGAACAACCTCTTCTGAGGTCTTTTGTTTCATTTTTCAAATTTAAATAATTACAAACCACACTTCCATATAAAATATCCATACAGACTAAAAAAATGCTATTACAATAAATATGTTAAAACACGTTTTGCCCTCAAAAAAAGTGGAATTGCATGTTGCCTTCACAAACATATGCTCCTGAACCTCATGGAGGGCCATTGATGGGGCAGGCAGAAGAGAGGGGTGCTTAACCCCTTTTGTGGCCACTGATTCCTCCCCAGGGAATTATTATCCATGTGCAGCTGGTTCTCTCTCCTCCTCAAGCAGGGCTTTATGAATTTATAAAATTATTTATATCCCACTTTTTGACCCTTAAAAGTTCCCTCAGTGGCTCACAGCGAGGCATAAAAAGACATTAACAGTCCAGTTTGTTTATTTTATTTTTAAAAAACCTGAAACCAATAGCAGCATAAAAATCAGAACACGATCAGTGGCAGAAAGAGACGGAAAGAGAACTCAACCCCCAAATGCAATAAGAAGGTCTTAACAGCTTGCCTGAAGCTTACAATGGAAGGAGTCGCTTGAACCTCCTCAGGAGGGAGTTCTGTAGCTTTGATGCCACAACCACAAAGGCCTCGTCCTGTGGCCCAGCCCCCCCCCCCCCGGATAGGCAATGAAATGAAGTGGTTTACTTCTTCCCATTAACAATAAATGCACTGGCATGTTACCTATTTTGGAAATCGGCAGTGAGGGACAACATTTTGAAACACCAGTTCTTTCCACCAGTTCTTTCCTGCGAGAGCCGCTGTATGAATGTTGCAAGGAACATGGGCGTTTAGGGACCCCATGTTTCCCTCCTACTCTTGGTTGAAGTCCTTGAGCAAAGGTGATGTCTGGCTCTCTGTCTAGTATCTGGAAAACGTGCTTCCATTATTCCTCACTCAAGGGAAAGCATTGATTGCAGCGTACCATCTTTTATTGTAACACAGTCAGTGTGTAACACTGTCTTGGAGAGGCTGCATCCTGCCGTTGTCCCGTTTCACGCCCAGTGGAGGTTCCCCCCCCCTGCCTTGACATTCTTGTGAGCTCTGTTGCTTTTGTTTCCCAAAGAGGTGCCCCAACAGGCTCATCTCAGCTGCTCTGTACGTGTCGCGAAATCCCCAACTCCCCACTTTTGTAGGTTAGTGGGAAGCAGCTAGTGGGCAGCTTCCCTTCCTCTCCCTCCCACCCAGGGTCTACTTGCAAGTGGCCCATCTGCAGGCACCTGCTGACTCCTCCTGCCTGTTTCCTGTCCTTGTGTCCTCAGGACTCGGGCGACGGCACAGGGAAGCGACGTTCCGACAATGGCGAGGACGGCGTCCGGTGGAAGTTGACGGACGAGCCTGCTCAGAACAAGAAGAAGTTGGTGCCGGCCCCGCCTTTGCCCCCACCATCCACCGAGGAGGGCCAAGTGCAGGCTGGAGCCCACAAGCGGAAGAAGGAGAAGGAGCTGCCGCCCCCGGATACGGGGCCCAAGAAAAAGGTGAGGGGCTCTGCCTGGAAGGTACTGCGTGCCTTACCAGAAGAAGGGGTGGATGGCTGCCAGGGATTCAGGGCCCTCCCCTCCCTTTCTTCGCACTCCATCCCTGGCATCTCCAATGCTGTGGGTACAGCGGCACCTTCTGATACCCTCCATGGTGCTGGCCAGGCCCTCTTGGCTTTATCTTCCCTCCTTTTTTCAAATACATACTGTAATGACTCCCCCCCCCTTTGGCAGTGACTGGTAGGGTGGGTTGATTTTTAAATCAAGGCAATTTTAGATCATGACTGAAATTGGCAAGGAATCAAAGGCCAATGTAAATTGCCGTTTTGTGATGGTGCCCGTGCCAGTTTCTCAGATTTCCAGGTGTGTCTCTGGGTCCCCTAAGGGCTAGCCAGGGGCTTCTGGGAGGTCCTTGAGCGATGTGGAAAGGCCATTGCCCTCCTCCACCCTCCCTTCGCAGCTTATATTCTGTGCCATATTGCCTTTGAATGTGGATATTCTTTCTGACACCCCTTCTTTCATCTTGCCCGGTGGGGTACCTGAGGAGAGACCCATAGTTGTTGCTAGAGGTCTGAACTGATTGCTTGCAGAGGGCTTTTGAAATTAGGCCAAGGGTTTTGTGAGATTAGGGCCGCACGTTTAAACATCTCTTCTGCCCACTCGCTGGCTAATTTCAGTCATCCCTTCGTAATGTACTGACAGTGGAATCCAGGAGCCCTGGTTACTCTTTCTTCCTAATACGTTAGGAGGACTCTTTTTCAGCCCAGGGGCTGGATCAAGAACCGGCCCACCCTCAGCGGACTATTTTTGGCAGACGGAGGGGGCTGCCCACCTGTCAGTTACCTGGTATCAGATGGCAACTTGAAAGGAGCTCATTCTAAACTCCTATCAGCTGATTGGTAGTGAGAACAATCCCAGCTTTGTCCATTTGCAGGCATGGTTTGTATTCAAACCGACCCGCAAATGGACATTTTTCAGACTTGGTGATCAAGCTAAATGTTTTGGCTTTCTGAAATGACCATAGTACTGGGGGTGTGGAAGATGACTTGTTTCTTCTAGAACACCTCATTCCACCTTCTTTCTTCTTTTTTTATCTCCTATAACTTGCCACACCTTCTTCCCTCCCAGACGTCAAGACAGAGCCCACAAATCTTTGCCCTAAGCCTACTAGATTCCTCCCACTTCCACAGGGCTTCCTGGCTTCCAGGATTCCTCTTGGGTCTTCTAACTTAGGGACACTCCAGCCCAGAGTTCCAACAGCCTTCTCTTCTCTCTTTCAGTTAAAAGGCACGCGGGAAAAGCATTTGAAAAAGGTGAGTGTTTGTGAGTTTCTCCACCCAGCTGGCTTTCACGCAGCAAGGCTGAAATAAGACAGCAGGGGCCCCTGGAGATTTTGTGGGGAGGGATGTGCTTTGCTGGGAAGGCTATGCTCTTCACGCTTACCACAGGCCGAGTTTGGGGTGCCTTGTCTGGCACAGCCACAAAGCCAGATCTGAGCATTGCACTCAGGTGGTATGTTATTTGACCATAGACTCACAGGGTTGGAAGGTCATCTAGCCGAACCTCTTTCTGAATGCTGAATCTGCAATTCAGGGACCTACTGCAGAGACCCTGAGAGATGGCTGCCCAGTCTGGGCATAAAAATACGCCCAGAGAAAAGGAGAGCCCGCCACCTCCCAAGCAGACGTCTTCAAGGAAGCTTCTCCTAATGTTTCACCAAACGTTGCTTCCCTGCCGTTTCCGCCCTTTGGTTCTAGTTCTGCCCTCTAAAGCAGCAGAGAACAAGCCTTCCGTCTTCTCTGGACCTAAGCCTGAGCCATCTCTCAGGCCCCGTTCACATCAGTATAAATTCTGGTGGCTACTGTGTCAGATTTCAAATGGGGACTCGCATGAATCGGTGCTTTTTCAAAGCTGCCTGCATGGAGGCAACTGGCTCTCCTCTCTCCCCCTAGTCCCCTTGAACTTTCTTCTCTTCCCTCGCCCTCCCCACTTCCTTTCCAGGCTACTGAGCAGCAACCTGGTGGGAACAAGTTGCAATCCATGCAGACCTGGAGCCGTATGGGCAGTGGGGACTTTGAGGTGAAGGGCACCATTTCCCACCCCTCCATCCACCTGAATCAGATCACCGCCAGCGACTTAGAGGTGAGAGGTTTGGGCAGGCAAGCAGGACGGAATAAGTGTCTGTTCTAGTGTTTAGGTTGGAGGTGATTAGATGGCGGCCTTTAGAATATAAGAAGAGTCCTGCTGAATCAGGCTCAGGGTCCATCTAGTCCAGCATCCTGCTCTCCTCACTGGCCAACCTTTTTGGGAAGCCCACAAACAGGGCGAGGAGATGACAGGCCTCTCTCACTCTTGGGCCCCCTGCACCTGGTCCCGAGAAGCATCCTGCCTCTGAAACCAGCAGTTGTCGAGTACAGGGAAAGTGGAAGGGTGGTCAGTTGAGAGAAAGGCCGCAGCGCCGTGGCAGAGCATCTTGTCTGATAGCCTGGACAGCCGCTGCCAGTCAGGGCAGGCAATGCTGAGCTAGGTGGACCAATCATCTGACCCGGTATAAGGTAGCGGGAAGGAGGTGGAAAGGCAGGACCTCTGGCCCTCGAGGGAAGCTGCTTTATACCATGCCCAAACTATTTTTATTTTATTTTATTAGGACTATATCCCACCTTTCTTCCAAGGAACCGAAGGCAGCATTGCATGGCCTGCCCCCGTTTTATCCTTACAACCACCCTGTGAGGTAGGTTAGGCTGAGAGACAACAGCTTGCCCCAAGGTCAGCCAGCGAGCTTATGGGCCAAGTGGGTATTCGAACTTGGGTCTCCCTGGTTGTAGGCCAGCACTCCAACTGCTGCCCTGCCGTGGCCCTAGCCAGTGACCAGCTAGCGCCGCTAACAGGAGCTCTCCGGGATCTTGGGTAAAGTTCTCTCGCTAACCTGGAGATACCAAGGATTCAACCTGGGAGTCATATCACTGAGCTACAGTCCCACAAAGCAAGCAACAATTTTAGGAAAGAGGGACTGGGGTTCTTTGCTAAGCATTCTCAGTGTGTTTATTGCCTGTCCAATCCCACTTTTCTCTAGGCTGCTCAGAATAGCGATGATGTAGTTTCCGCAGGTAGTCTTCATGCAGGCACTGACCAGACCAAGACATGCTTAGCTTCAGCATGGTTGCTGTAACACCCATCTTCACTAAACTGCATCCTCCAAGTCCTTGGCAACCAAGCTGGTTTCACATGTGTGTAGATGTGCCCCAAATGGCACTAATAATCACACAGGCCATAAGAATGGCCACTAACTTGGATGGCTTTAAAAGGGGAGTGGTCAAATTAATGGAGGATAAGGCTATTGGTAGCTGCTACCTGCAGAACTGGAGGCGGTGTGTGTGGGAACCTGACAGGGAGAACCAGGGAAGGACATCACAGTGTGCCTCTGAATGCCAGTTGCTGGGGATCAGGAGCAAGAGAGTGCTGTTGAGCTCATGTCCTGCTTTTGTGGGCTTCCCATAGGCCATCTGGTCAGCCACTGTGAGAACAGGATGCCGGACTAGATTGGTCTGGTCCAGAAGGACTGATCTCATGTTCCCTTTGGCCGCTAGGTGGGGCTGTAGTCATATGACAAGGAAAAGCAGTTCCCAAACATTTGCTTCCCACGGACCACTTGAAAATTGCTGCGGGTCTTGGCTGACAACATAAATGATTTTTCTGCCTGTTGTAGCAATTGTGATTCCATGGAATTCAACTTGTAATGCAGTAAGATATAAGAAACAAAAATGGGGAAAAAATAGACTGCCTTCAAGTTAATCTTTATGGCGACCCTATGAACAGGGGTTTCATGGTAAGGGGTATTCAGAGGTGGTTTTACCATTGCCTTCCTCTGAGGCTGAGAGGCAGTGACTGGCCCAAGGGCACCCAGTGAGCTTCATGGCTGTGTGGGGATTCGAACCCTGGTCTCCCAGGTCGTAGCCCAACACTCTAACCACTACATAAAAATATTAATATTCAGTATGATGGAGGTGCTGTCTCCCTTCTTCAGCCACATATCCACAGACACACCCTGAGCAACCCAAATGAAGCAAAAGAACCACTGGTGGTCCACGAACCACTGGTGGTCCACAGACGATGGCTGGGAACCCCTGACAGGGAACATTATCCACCCTGGCCATTTGGGAAGTAGGTATGTACTGTGAAGGGACTCTTCCCCAGGCTCCTGCAAGCAACCCTCTGGGCTAATTTCTCGTACGCAGAGATACACCAGACTGGGAAAGCGACATTCTGTTGTGTAGAGACACAACTGTGGATATCGGTATTTTTAATTTCCATGGGGAGTAAAAGTGGTTTCTTGATCCTTTACATCTATTTGATTTATAGTCCATCCCATCTCAAAGCCTCAAGGCAGGTAACAACGTATTGAAAACATTAAAACACTCCTTAAAAATACTAATCTTTGACGCCCTTACGGTCCCATCCCTGGCTATGGGTTTTAAGAGCTGCCCATTTTTTCCAGAAGATGTCTGGTCTTGGGCTTTGCTGAGTTGCTAGGCAATTTTGTTGATTTTAAAAATATTTGTATCTTGCCTTACAACAATAACGTTCCCTCAAGGTGCCCCACAAAAAATTATTTAAAACAATATTGTAATAGAAACATTGCGAAGCAGGATGCAGCAGAAAAGCAGCGCAAAGCAGAATTCACTCAAATACTGCTAAATGTTTGGCCAAATATGCTGATACAGCAGTAAAGTAGATCCCCCCTCCCCAGTCATTAGGTTTGGGGAGAAAGTCACATAAACAGGGTGCCACCACTTGCCACTAGTGGCAGTCAGCCTCCTTTCTGAAGGTAGGTGCACCTGGATCAGGGCCTGTTGGGCACGTTCATATAGGAGTGGGCATCTGTCCAATCCTGGGTCCCAGGCCGTTGAAAACTGAAAAGGGCAAAACCAGCACTTTGCATTGTGCCCAGAAACACACCGGCACCCAGTGAAGGCTTCTTGATGCTGACCTGATGTCATTGGTTCTGATTCCAGTTAACAGCCAAGCCGCTGTGCTCTGAATTAGTTGTAACTTTCTGAATGCTTTCCATAGGCGATCCGATGTATAATGCCCTTACAGCTGCCTAACCTGGACGTTATCAAGGCATGAATAACTGTGGACTGTACTCTAAGAGGCTAGACTTAGGCTTGCTTTCAATTGATCTTGGAGGTTTCAATGGAAAGTTTTATTGAATTAGTTGTCTCTTGCTTTGCCTTCCATAGCTGGTATAGCACAGTTGGGAGGAGAGCCTGGCTGGGAGTCCAGAGTCTGTGAGTTCAAATCCCCACTCGTGTCTCCTAGGTGTAAAGGGCCAGCTAAAGACCACTCCCACAGTGAGTGGCTCAGGGGTTATGTGCCCTGCCACCTGGACAGCCATGGGCAAGCTGCCTAGTCCCAAGGAGCCCAGTTGCCCCCCAGCTGGCAGTTGTGGACAAGGAAGGGGCTGGCTTGTGCAGCTGTGGCAAGCTGAGCAGGCCCTAGCCAGCTGAGGAGGACTAGCCTCAGAGGGAGGCAATGGGAAACCCCCTCTGAATACCGCTTACCATGAAATTCCTATTCATAGGGTAGCCATAAGTCAGGATCGACTTGAAAGCAGACCATTTCTTTTTTTTCCCATTTTGCCTTGCCTTCCATTATGGAACTCAAGGCAGTGGGTGTGGATGTCTCAGGATGTGCTGGGCCCAGTTTGTGTTTCTTTCAGGTGTCTCGAATTGCATTTTATAAGCTAGTAAAGTTGTAGGGATCTTGCCCCATGGTAACAAATAATTATTTTAAAACAAATATGTAAACCCTGTCATTGGTGAATTCCCCAGAAGGAAGATCCATGCCGAGGCCACCTTATCCAGGGCGGCTCAGGATTTCATGGTCTCCATGACAACCATGGGACTGTCCCAATATGCCATTGGCCCAACACATGTAGCAGGGCATACTCTATACTTGGTTTTTGCAACTGGACATGGAGATGGTGATCTGAATGTGGGGGGCCTTACACCAGTCCCTCTGTCATAGACAGATCACTGCTTGCTGAAGTTTAGACTTACAGCGACCTTTCCCCCCTGCAAGGGTGGGGAACCTATTAAGCTGGCCCGCCCCCAGAGACTAATGGATCCGGATGGTTTCCAAAGGGCTCTGGGGAGTTTTCCGGCTGATAGGGCTGGCGCTACTGTCGAAATCCTGGTTGAACTATGGAATACAGAAATGACCCGGGCGGTTGACATGATTGCTCCTGAGCGCCCTCTCCTGTGTAGAGCTCATACAGCTCCTTGGTATACCCCAGAGCTGAGAGCGATGAAACAATATAGGAGACGGCTTGAGTGCAGATGGAGACGAACTCCTGGTGGATGCAATTACACACTGGTAAGTGCCTATGGTAAGCTGTACTTAGGGGCAGTGAGGGCAGCAAAAAACACAATATTTTGCTGCCACTATAAAATCATCAATCTGCCACCCAGCAGAGCTCTTCAGAATTGTCCGGGGGCTATTACACTCTGGCCCCAAGGACATGGTAGAACCACCTGAGGCCCACTGTAATGAATTCGCTAGGCACTTCCAGGATAAAATCTTTAGCATCCGCCAGGACTTAGACTCCAATGTTATAGCAGATGAATCAAGCGAGGTATCCAGAGCACAGCCTTGACCTGATTTCTTGGATGAGTTTCAGTTGGTACAGCTTGAGGACGCTGACAAGGTGCTTGGACAGTTTCATGCAACCACTTCTGTGCTGGATCCTTGCCCTTCTTGGCTAATAAAAGCTAGCAGGGATGGAACAGCCAGCTGGGCCAGGGAGGTGATTAATGCCTCTCTGCGAGAGGGGGTGGTCCCTGGCTGCCTGAAAGAGGCGGTAGTGAGACCACTCTTGAAGAGACCCTCCCTGGACCCAGAAAATCTTAATAACTATAGGCTGGTAGGAAATGTTCCATTCCTGGGCAAGGTCCTTGAACGAGTGGTGGCAGGCCAGCTCCAGACACTCTTGGATGTGACTGATTATCTGGATCCATTTCAGTCGGGTTTCAGGCCTGGTTTTGGCATGGAAACAGCCTTGGTTGCCCTGTATGATGACCTTTGTTGGGAGAGAGACGGGGAGTGTGACTCTATTGATTCTCCTTGATTTCTCAGCGGCGTTCAATACCATCGACCATGGTATCCTTCTGGGAAGACTGGCTGAGTTGGGAGTGGGAGAGACTGCATGGCAGTGGTTCCGCTCCTACTTGGTGGGCCGGCTCCAGGAGGTGGTGCTTGGGGAACATTGCTCGGCAACCTGGACTCTCCAGTATGGGGTTCCGCAGGGGTCAGTTCTGTCTCCCATGCTGTTCAACAACTACATGAAACTGTTGGGTGCGGTCATCCGGAGCTTTAGAGTGCGTTGCCATCAGTATGCTGATGACATGCAGCTCTATTTCTCCTTTTCATCTTCTTCAGGTGAGGCTGTCAATGTGCTGAACCAGTGCCTGGCTGCGACAATGGACTGGATGAGGGCTAATAAACTGAGGCTCAATCCAGACAAGACAGAGATGCTGCTAGTGGGTGGTTCTTCTGACCGGATGGTGGATGTCCAACTTGTTCTGGATGGGGTTGCATTCCCCCTGAAGGAGCAGGTTCATAGCTTGGGGGTTCTCCTTGAACCATCTCTGTCACTTGAGGCTCAGGTAACCTAGGTGGCACGGAGTGCCTTCTACCAACTTTGATTGGTGGCCCAGGTACGCCCCTATCTGGACAAGGATAACCTGGCTTCAGTTGTCCATGCTCTGGTAACCTCCAAGTTAGATTACTGCAATGCGTTCTACATGGGGCTGCCTTTGAAGACAGTTCGGAAACTGCAGCTTGTGCAGAATGCAGTGGCCAGATTGGTAACAGGGACCAGACGGTCCAAACATATAAAACCGATTCTGGCCCACTTGCATTGGCTGCCTGTATGTTTCCAAGCTCGATTCAAAGTGCTGGTTTTAACCTATAAAGCCTTACATGGCTTAGGACCACAATACCTGATGGAATGCCTGTCCCGACACGAACCCACCCGTACACTATGCTCAACCTCCAAGGCCCTCCTCCGGGTGCCTACTCCGAGGGAACCTGGGAGTCTGGGAACAAGGGAGAGGGCCTTCTCAACGGTGGCCCCCAAATTATGGAATGATTATTTTGACGAGGTGCACCTGGCACCAACACTGTTATCTTTTCGGTGCCAGGTCAAGGCTTTCCTCTTCTCCCAGGCATTTTAGCATGTGTTTTTAAATTGCTTTTTAAAAATGTGTTTTTAAATTTGTATATTTGTTTTTAATGTTTTTAATTGTTGTAAACTGCCCAGAGAGCTTCAGCTATGGGGCAGTATACCAATGTAATCAATCAATCAATCAGTCAGTAAGTTTAAAAGGTTATGACAGGACAGGGATCCTAGTGCCCTCCAGATATTGTAGGACTCCAACTCCCATCAGCCCCTAGCCAGCGAGGCCAATGGACAGGGATGATGGGAGTGGTGTTTATTATTACGTTACATTTATGTCTACCTTTCCTCCAAGGAGCTCAAGGTGGTGTACCTGATTCTGTTCCCTCTCCATGTTGTTGTCACAACAACCCTGTAAGGTAGGTTAGGCTGAGAGCTTGTGACTGGCCCAAGGTCACCCAGCAACCTTCATGGCTAAGTGGGATTGGAACCCTAGTCTCCCAGGTCCTAATCCAACACTCTAACCACTATACCACACTGGCTGTAGATGTTGTTGGATCTAGTCCAACACCGTCTAGAGGGCACCAGGTTCCTCTTGCCTGGGTCCAAGGAATTACTATGCTAGAGTTTAAATAATCCAGGATATGAGCCCTATGACTGAAAGTATTTCTTTTCCCATCAGAAACCGAAGGGTCCTCCAGGCTCCTTGGAACCCTCGACCCAGTCGGACAAGTCCCATCAGCGAGAGAAGCTGGAGCGCTTCAAGCAGATGTGCCAGATGCTGGAGCGGGTGAAGAATAGCAGCAGTTCTAGTTCCAGTTCAGACTCGGACTCTGACACGGACTCCCGGGGCTCTGACGGCTCCAGCGAGGGCGTATCAAGCCGAGCCGCCTCCCCGGCCACTCGTTCCCAGCGCCTGGCTGCCTTGGGCTTCAGCGCCAGCGAGGACGAAGAGGAGGAGGAGGAGGAGGAAGAGGAAGGTGGCCGGCGCAATGGCGGCTCGGAGACAGCGCGTAACGGCAAGCAGCCAAAACCTCGGGGGAACTCTCAGGAGAAAGAGAACAATCATCGTCCGTCCAGCCGGGGCAGCGAGCGGGCCAAGCAGCAGGTGGGCGGGCGCAAGGCGGGCCGGCCCGCTGGGCAGACAGGGCTCCGCATGGTGGCCCGGACTCAGTTCCTCAACTGGCCCTTAGTGCCCTCCCCTCCCAAGCCTCTGCTGCAGCTGGAGAGGCACGTGGTCCGGCCGCCCCCCGACAGCCCCGAACCAGACTCCCTGCCCTTGGACAGCGGCTCTGACCACATCATGCAGCGGGACGTTTGGTTGGCCGTCTTCCAATACCTCAGCTATCGGGAGCTGTGCGTCTGCATGCGGGTGTGCCGGACGTGGAGCCGTTGGTGAGTGGGCGGAGTGGCGCGCGTGCCCGGGGATAAGCATTAGGAGGCCCCCTTGGGAGGCATCTGAGGTCCTCGGAATGGAGTGGGTGGGAAAGTTTGGCGCTGTGCTCTGACAGCCGCTTTCTGCTGTTTTCTCTTGCGCTGTGCATCAGCCCTGCTGTTCGGAACCATTTTGCCTGGTGGATCCTCCCCCCGCCCCCCCGGATGGGGGACCGGGTGTATCCCACAGCTCCACAGTCACTGCATATTCAGCCTCCCAAGCCTGTGAATGGAGATTACAGCGGAGGGGGAAGAAATGAGAGCGCATGCTGCAAGCATTGATGATGACACCAACGCTAGCAAAATTGCCTGGCATGGTGGATGCTAGATCTGCAGGGGGGACTGGTTTGTGCCAGGGAGACCTGCAGTGTGTGACAGGTCTCTGCCTTGCGCTCGTAGAGATGTATTCCCTGAGCTCATGCGTGTGATTTCCCTTGGGGGGGGGAGCTTCTCCCTGTCCCACGTAAGCAGTGGAGGGCTTATGTTTCCAGGCACAGAACTCTACATAGCATGAGAAGGAACCCTGACCATTCGCGTGGGAGAAAGCAAAGGGAGGCACGCAGGGTCACTATGTGGTGCGGGGGGGGCAGCTCCTAGGGACTCCTGCCATTGGGAACTGAGCCTCCTCCTGTTTGTGCTGTAGGAGAAAAGGGCTGTAGCTCAGTGGTGTGGAGCACAGCCTTTGAAGCTGGGACCTTTTGCAGGCCATCTCTGACGTCTTCTGGTAGGGCTGAGAGAAAGCCCTGCCTGAGGCCCTGGAGAGCTGCTGCCTGACAGTGTCAACAGCAATGAGCTACACGGTCCCAGTTGTCTGACTTGGTATGAGCCAGTTCTGATGTCCCTAGGCCAGCCGCTTCATAGACGCCATCCTGGCTTTTGTGTTCTTTGTTTTGCTAATTCCTTTTTTATTTGTTTGTCTGTTATCCCGTCCTTTCTCCAAGAAGCCTAGGGTGGGTTATGTATTTTCTCTTTCACCCCCAAATGTCATCATCACAACGACCCTGTGAGGTAGATTAGGGTGAGGGAAAGAATGGCTGGGCCAAGGTGGTTTGTAGTTCAGCAGTGATTTGACACAGGGTCGCCCTGGTTTCAAGAAATACTAAGAGGCTTCCCCCCTCAGATAGGCAGAGCACAATCGCTGTACGTGATGCTTTAGAACAGCCTTTGCCAACCTGGTGCCCTCCTGGTGTGTTAGACTGCAGCTCCCATCAGCCCCAGCCAGCATGGGGCAATGCTTGAGAGTTGTGAAAGTAGCAAAGGAAGAGCTTGCTCTCTTTTAAATTTCGGCTGTAGGAAAGGGAGAGACAAAGTCAAAGAGGCAAAAATGTGAACAAACCCAGTGATGCACACTTGGGTTTCTTGGCAGGTGGGCATGAGGGCCAAGAGGTTAAAAATGGCCTTTAACTGTTCTATTTTCAGTCCCTCTTCATCACCAGCCTCTGTACACGTACATGCCAACAATCTTATTCCGTTGGTCTTTTTATTAAAACCAGTTGTAAGAAACAGGATTTGGGATGGCGCTGGTGGGGCATCCTGATATACACGAAATTCATGCACGAGCAACAGTCGCCACGAGGCCAGGTGCTTGAGATCCCTCCCTGTGGTTGCCACTAGCTCAGTATGGTGTGCCACCTGCAAGCAGTGACTTGGCCTATGGATTGGGGGTGGGGTATTTTCTTTGCGCCACTGCAAAAGAAATCCCACCACCTTCCTGCGCATGAGCAAGTGGAGTAGTCTTTTCTGTGTAGCAGCCCAATTATGCGTGCCTGTGTAGCTGTTAAAACCTAAAACTGGACCTTTTTTCCAGCTTCCTTTTTTTTTTTAACCTTCCACATTCCTTTTTCACTTTCTGTTGAGTAGGAAACATCTCCCCATGCCCTCCCCCCATTCCTAATGCAGTTAATTGATTATCTGGAAGCTGTGAATGAACATCCCACTGCTTTCATCCATTCCACCAATCTGCAGCTAAAAACAGCTCTATCTCTTTTAGGGCCGCCTCCATTGTCAATACTCTGTAGAGTTCCTTGTGCCTCCCTGCGCAAACAGAATCAGAATTATAAAAAAAATTAAAGCAGATGTATGTTCTTTTGCATAAATAATTGCAGCCTTCCTTTGTGCAGAATCTGACAGTGTGTTTTGACTTCCTAGAATGATTTTGACATAGCTCAGAGATGGAGCCTGTTCTTTACATGCAGAGGGTCCATCTTTCAAACACCAGCATCTCCTGCTAAAAGGATCTCGAGTATCAGGATTGGGAGTGATCCTTGCTGCTGGAGACTTTGGACTTAAAGAATGAAAGAGAAAAATTAACAAATGTACACAGTCCTGGAAAATGGCTATCACTTTCTTTGACATGCTACAATTAGTTTTATTAAATATATATTGAATTGTGGATCATTCCTGTGGAGAAAAGTTCCTGCTTTTAGCCCAACATGTTGCAAAGTTTCTCTTTCGTATTTCCCAATAGTGACTTCTATTTTTCAATGATATGAGACCATTGTGGAATTGAGTTGTATCTTAGGGTTCCCAGTACATATAAATAAAATTTCATTGATTATGTTTAAAGACGTTTGTATGCTGTTGAAATAATAGGAGCCTCTTTTGAAATATTGAACATTTTTGTCCCACTTTTCTTCCAAAGAGCTCAGGGTAAGATATATCATTTTGTTTTTTTATCTTGACAACAAACCTGCAAGGTAGGTTAAGCTGAGAGATGGTGATTGGCCCAAGGTGACCTTTGCAGCTGATAGGGGATTTGAATCTGGATTTCCCTGATGTAAGCAATACATTAGCCATTACACCACACTCCCTTAATAAACGTACCAGAGCATGTAGTGGTTAGAGTTATATCTAGCATCAGGAGACTGTGAATTTGAATCTCTATTCTGTCACGAATTTGAATCTCCATTCTGTCATGAAACTTGCTGGATGACCTTCTGCCAGTCACTACCTCTCAGCCTAGCCTACCTCACAGAGTGGTTGTGAGGATAAAATTAGAGTGGGGGAGGGCCATGTATTACACCTTGTGATCTTGGAGGATGGTGAGAGAGGATCAGTGCATTTTTAAAGAAAAGCTGATTCTCATTATTTTTCCTTCTATCATAAATATTATTGAAGATATTTTCTTCTTACATCCCAGAAGCAAAATAGTCTCTGAAAATAAGCAAGTGTGCCCTTAGCACTCAGCCCCACCCATTAAGGAATCTTTTCCAAATTCAGTACACCTGCTGAGGTGAGGATCCCTAAGATGTCTGCCGCAAAGCTCCTTCACCTTGCATAGGATTCCTGGGGAATTTATTTGAGGGGGGCACCCTCAGTTGACATGGGACATTGTCCATGCCTGCCAAACCTCCCTGTCACCCAGCACGAAGTGACTGTGCGCTCTTGAATGTACAACTCTTGTCAGCTGCACACTGTAAAGGGGGATTTGGCATTGGTGGTCAAGCTATCCTTTGGAGAAGTTTGTCTGCCGTTCCTGATCGTTCTAGCTGAAGAACCCCTGATGAATGTCTGGGTTGAGCTGCAACCTTTGGTCAATTAAGCTTAATCAGTTATAGACTGAAAAGGCACTTCCATTGAATTGATTGATGCAAGATTTAAAAAATGTTGTTTTACTTACATACTTGTGAAAGAAGCCAACGATAAACTCAAATCATTGAAGAGGCATTCACTCTGCACAGGAGGGGAAGCCTCTTCTTGCCAGGCATTTCCTGTGAGCTATGTGTGCACCATCTCATTCTAAGACCTAAACTGTTTTTGTTGCTGTTGCTGTTGCATGCAAATGTGTGCAGATCGAATAGTTTTGATAATGTGAGTCAAGTGAAAACTCATTTGATTGGCTTAAGATTTATTGAATTGGGTGGTCATCCTGTTTCTGTGGGACTGGGGCACAGTTTGAAAGCAAATGAATGCAAGCTTTAGATCAGGGACAGAGAGCCAGTGACCCTCCCAGAAGGTATTGGGTTTCAACTCTTACAAGTCCCAGCCAGCATGGCCAACGGCCAGAAATGATGGGAGGTGTGGCCCTCCAGATATTGCAGGACTTACAGGTTCCCACCCCTGCTTGAGTTGATGAAGCTTTGTGAATAAGCCCCCTAAAGTTAATGGCCAGCTAAGAGGCTAGTAGCCAGTAATTCCACACTTTCCTTCAGCTTGAAAATGCAGGATGCTAGCCTCTTAGCAAGTTAAGCCCCCTCCCCCCCAAATTCCTCCTGCCAACCAGTCTGCCAGAGGAGATCCAGAACTGAAGGAGGGGCTTCCCTTCCTCCACACCCAGCCTGGAAACCAAGCATACTGGGGAAAGGATGGCAAGATCTGTCCCCCTCTGCCAGCCCACTCACTCACCTGCATGGAATTTCTGGTTGCCTGTGACCACCAAGCAAGTTGTAATGACTACTCCTTCAAGGCTGTGCACTGCTTCTCCTGCCAGAGGCAATATACCCTCTGAATACCGATTTGCTGAGAATGGCAAGTGGGGAGAGTGGCTGTCGCACTCAGGTCCTGCCTGTGGGCTTCCCATAGGCATCTGGCTGGCCACTGTGAGGACAGGGTGCTGACTTTTGGCCTGATCCAGCAAGGCTTTTCTTATGTTAAAAACAAGACTAGATAAATCCACCAGTGGTAAACATTTCAGCCCTGCTTACGAACGATCACACTGACACACTTCCCTGATTGAGTTACCATTCTTCCTTTTTGCCCTACCCCAGGTGCTGTGACAAGCGGCTTTGGACGCACATTGACCTGAGCCGTCGGAAATCCATCACTCCCTCCATGCTGAGTGGCATCATCCGCCGGCAGCCAGCCAGCCTCGACCTCAGCTGGACCAACATCTCTAAGAAACAGCTAATGTGGCTTCTCAACAGGCTACAAGGTAGTGCTTGCAGGGATGTGAGGGAGGGGAGGGGGAGAAACGGGTACTTACATATTTGGAGCATGTATACCCTCCTTTACTTATCCAAAAATTCTCAAGTTGCTGTACAATATTTTAAAATTGGACAAATTTTGCTAGCAAGGGGTAAAACTGGGTATATAATTCCTCCGTCCCTGGTCCTCAGATGTTCAGGTTGCTGCTCTGTTGCTGAATCCCTGGGCTTGGCGGGTCTCAGAGGAAATAACCCCATCTGGGAAACATCTGCTGAAGCAGCCAGATGTTAAGTTGCTCAGAGGGCTGCTGCTGACGTCTTTCTCCGCTTCCGATTCTTGGCAGCCAGAGGCACTGGGAGGAGCAAGGATGTTTACACAGACCTGCCCCCCTATCTTCAGATGTCCCAACTGCCTCTTTCTGCTGCTAAATCTCTGGGCCTTAATGGGGTCTCTGAGGAAATAACCCCGGCCAGGAGTAAAGCTGAGCCATCGGGGACTGGAGTACGAGGTTCAGGAGTGAGTAGCAGAGAAGGAAGAGGGCCTTTGTGGGCATGAGCAAGGGGGCAGTCCTTACTCTGCACCCCAACAACTGAACCATAATTTCTAGATCCTTTTTCTTTCATTTTTTTAACAGGAGCCCCTCTTCCTTCTCTTCTACTCGCTCCCGAAAAGTCCACCAGGTTGGATGGCTTTAAAAAAGAGGATTAGACAGATTCAGTGGGGAATGAGGCTGTCAGTGGCTACTTGCCAAATGGGCTGTGCTCTTCCTGCATGGTTGGAGCAGTGTGCTTCTGAATACCAGCTGCTGGAAACTGCAGGACGGGACAGTGCTGTTGCGCTCAGGTCCTTCTTGTGGGATTTCATGGGCATACAGTTGGCCACTGTGAGAACAGGGTTGCTGGACTAGCAGGGCCACTGACCTGATCCAGCAGGCTCTTCTTCTGTTCTTACATGTCTGTAGAACTGAAGATATGTGGGAAAACGTATAGGTGCTATTCTTCTCATTTTTCATGAGAAACTAGCCTGCTCCTCCTTTCAGTGTTTATCCCCCTTCCCCATAAAAATTCCCGTAGACGTCCATGCTTGGGCCAGTGTTCGTTGCGTGTGTTAGGTGGTAGGAGATGATCGAGTGGGTTGGGCAAAGGGTATGTTTGATAACCAGAATTTCTGGGTTCAGGGAGACCTAATGTAGAGTCTTCGTTCTCTGAGGCCTAATTTGCACTCTGGTGGCAAATCTGCACCCAGGTTGTACCTCTTTATTTCTTTAGAACACTGGTATCTGCTTTTGTAACCCTGAGAGGCTCTCAAAGCAGCTTTCAAAACATTCTCAGAAGAAAAATGTTCTCCCAGATGTAGTATCAGGATCCTAAACAGCCCTATGGCGACAGGGTTGTTCAGACGCATTTTCTGTCCCTTTGATCTCCCTTGGTGATGCCTTCTGAAGCCAGGGAGGGCGTGAGCTGAGCTGCTGGATCGCACTTCCACCCATGATGGAACCTGAGAAAACAAGAAGAAGTTGCTGGATGGGGCCAAAGGCTCATCTCGTGCAGCATCGTGTTCTCACAGTGGCCAATCAGATGCCTGTGCACAGCCCGCATCTGGATCCTTCCCTTGCTGGCAGTTGGCAGGGCCAGACAACAGCACCCACTGAGGACCTCTAAGGCAAGGGAGTGGGGCTGAGTGAGCTGGGTCTCAGTCAGCCCATGATGAAGGCCCATCCGAGACAGTACAGTACTGAGGGAGGTTTTTTCTTCTGTATGTTTTGGTTGAGTATCTCCCTGCCCTGTACATGGCCTGAACTGAAAGACAAAAGCTATCTGTTCCTTTCCCCTCAAATTATACGTTGTTTTTGTTCAGTTTGCTCAGGCCTTTTCTGTCTGGACTCTGCCTGTGCCAGTTCCCATCCCCAGTGCTGCATCCTCAACTCTCTGAAGTGGCTTTTGGGAAGGAAGGCAAGACGGGCTACAGCAGGAAGGGGGCAAGGGCTGGAAAACCCGCACTGCCTTTAGTCTTTTGGATCCAAGCATTCTTGGGGGTGGGGAGGGAGAGGATTGGCCTGGAGCAGGGCAGGGAGAGAGAAAAACATGACGGTTTTGGCAGGGAAGGATCTGGAGTTGAAAGTCAGAACTTGCAGCTTCTTGCGGGAGGAGTCCAGAGTGAGGATTAGGTGCATCTCTTAAAAGGGGGTGGGGACCGTTCAAGGGCGGGGAGGAGGACCTCAGCAACTGTGTGTCATCTCCTCATCCCCACAGGCCTCAAGGAACTCATCCTGACAGGCTGCTCCTGGTGCTCTGTGTCAGCGCTCAGCACAGCCAACTTCCCCTCCCTGCGGCTCCTGGATTTGCGTTGGATCGAGGATGTCAAGGACTCTCACCTCCGTGAGCTGCTGTTGCCTGCCACGGATGCCAAGCCGGGTAAAACTGGGTCCACCAGGGGTTGTTGGAGGAACACTTTCTCCCACAGTGTGGCCATCTGCCCCGTTTTGAGACTGCTCTAAAACCCAAACTAAATCAGTTTAGTAGGTAACAAGACTTTGTTCTCTGGATGTAGACAGAAGTAAGTCTTACGGCAACTCTCTTGTGCAGATCTGTATTTAACTTGTGTCTGCCTTTAGCTCCCGGAAATTTGGAGCTTCGTTTCATTCCACGAGAACTTTCTGCCAATTTCCGCCTAGTCAGGGCACCAGTTTTGCCCAGAGCACAGATAATAAAGTGAGCCTGAGCTGAAATCTCTGAGTGGCTCCCTTCCTCATCTACCTGAAATCCTAGTTCTCTATGTGTATTATCACACCGTCAGTGTGCGTGGCACTTCACAAAGTACAAGGGTCCCTCTCCTAAGGAGCTTACTTACCCTGCAACTACCTTGTTCCTGTCACCAAGTGGCTGGCAGCTGGATCCTGGCGTCCACATGAGGGGTTGCCAGTGTGGTGCTCCCCAGATGTTGATGGGCCACAGCTCCCGTCTTCTTGACCGTTGGGAATGCCGACTGAGGCTGATGGGAGTTGTGGCCTAGTAACCTGAACCAACCCAGACCCTGTGTTCAGTTTCCGAAGCCCTTCTTCATATGCTACCTCCGAGGGAGGTGTGGAGGGTGGCAACACCAGAGTGGGCCTTTTCAGTGGTCGCTTCTTGTTCAAGGAATGCTCGCTGCAGGTCATCTACCTTTAGGTGCCAAGCAAAGACATTTCTTTTTACACAGGCTCTTGGCCTTTAATATGCAGGAGTTTAAACATTTATGGCCGCTTTTCAGTGGGTGGGATGTGTTAGATCTGCTTTTTGTGTGGATGTGTTCATAGGTTTTCATTTTGTTTTGGTTTTGTAGTGGTTTTTATTTTTTGTGTGTAAAAAACCCAAAAAAATTAATAAGGCTGACCTGCCCACCTCACTCATGCACCTCTTCTTCTCTTGACTGCCAGGCCAGACTGACAGTCGGGGTCGGCTCCAGAATGTTTCCGAGCTGCGGCTCTCTGGGCTGGACATCACGGACTCTTCGCTGCGCTTGGTGATCCGGCACACCCCCCAGCTTGCCAAACTGGATTTGAGCCACTGCAACCATGTGGGCGACCAGTCTGTTAACCTGCTGACCGCTGCTAACTCCCCACTCCGAGAGACCCTTGCCGAGCTCAGTCTTGCCGGTGAGTGAGTGTGTGTGTGTATTCCCTCTCCCTGAATGCTGTGCTTAATCCTGTCTCTCCTGGTTGCCTGAGTGCCAAACCTTGCCTGCCTCTACCACTTAACCATCCCTATGGACCCCATTGGTAGTCAGTTGCCAGTCTTTCCCAGTTGGAGGCAGTATGCTTCTGAATTCCAGTTACTGGAAACCACAGGAGGAGAGAGTGCTGTTACGTTCAGGTTCTGCTTGGGGGCCTCCCACAGGCATTTGGTTGGCCACTGTGAGAACAAGATGCTGCACTGGATGGGTCACTGGCCTGATCCAGTAGGCTCCTCTTACGTTCCCACCACCAAGAAGGCCCTGGAGCAAAGCCACCAGAGGTCCATCCTTTCCCTGTTGCTGGCACTGGCCAGATCTGAATGTTGCAGGGAAACGGTGTCCTGTTTTAAAAGCAGCTTTGCTATTTCTGCCTAGCCCCAGCACTGCCTCAGAACGTCCAAACGCTGCTCTGGAAAAGAAGGAAGAGCAACTGCTTCTCATATTCAGGAGAGAGCCCAAAGAGCAGCTAGAAAAGTGTGCAGGGCGTACCAGCTTCATTAGCATGAGTAGAGATGCGAAGGCCCAGCAAAAAAAAATTGGGAAAAATCGAGGGGGGGGAGGGGGGCGCTGAGGAATGTTTTTTCCCAAATGGTTCCAGGGTTTTTCCTGAAAAATTGGAAAGGGGGGGTTGGGGTTTTTTCTTTTAATTGCATTTTTCCCCAGGCCTTCATGGGTTTTACAGCTTTTTAAACTGTCATGGCTCTCAACTCCCACCCCCAAACTCCTGAGAATTGTAGTGTATCGAAGGTGCTGAGAATCGCATGAGAGATCCCTGGACCAGCGTCTCAGGGCTACAGTTCCCTGGGCCAAGAAAATAACTCTTACACCTGTTAAATTTAGATACGTTTAGCACCCCTAGTGCAAGCCAACTTAGATTTTTCCTCTGCGTGCTTATCTTTTTTTAAACTTACATGCCACAGGCATGTTAGGTTATTCTTATGCTTGAAAAGCTCTATTCCCGAGTCCTCTCTGTGAGGTTTTTTGGTTTGCATCCTCATTTTCAAGCCTCTCTGGATTTCTGAGAGCTAGAAAAATTAGCTGTTTGTTTGTTCATGTTGAGTCTTGTCTGTTAGAGGGGGAAAGCTTGATCCCTGGGGCCCTGAGTTTGAACCTGTCCCTCCTCACAATAGGGTCTTACAAAGAGAAACTTTTATTTCTATCTGAAATTGAAAGACCTTTGACTTGCTTGTCCCCCCCTCCTCTCCCCTCCACAGGGTGTAACCGACTGACGGATCAATGTCTGCCCCTTTTCCGCCGCTGCCCACGCCTCTCCCGCATTGACCTGCGCACCTGCCACCACATCACGCCTGAGGCCTGTGCCCGCTTTGCTGAGGACTCGGTCTCCAACAGCACCTCCGTCCTGCCTGCCCCCGGCTCAGCACCTCCCGGCCCTCCTTTCCGTTGCCCTGAGGAGAAATTGCTGCTGAAGGACAGCTAATACCCGCCCTGGGGTGGAGGCGCAGGGAGACTCTGCCTCACCGAGCTGGACAACCAGACACGGACTCTGAGAGGACCTTTTTACTTAAAGCCATGCACTGAACCGGAGTGGCGTCTCCACCCCCTTCACGTGTGCAGCAAAGACAGGGTGGAGGGTTGTGCTCTCCCCAGCCCCGATATGGCCTGCCAGGGAGCAGGCCGCCTCTTGCTCCACCCCCTCGTTCCAGGACAGAGCCACGGAGTAAGTGGGGCCTGGGGTAGCCTTGTTGCTTTACAATGCTGGGAAAGTCATATTCCTCCTCCCACCATGCACTGCGTCGCCCCGTCATCCTCTCCCCCAAATCAGTCTGTGCCGCAGTTGGTACCATGCTGTCTTGGGATGGGGGTTGACACACAGCCTTGAAATGCTGACTCTGGAGGAAGGCAGCTTATTGTATGGTGTCAGTTTTTTTTTTCTCACTCCAACACCCCCCCCCAACGCAACTGTGCACTCCAGCCTCATCCATCCCTCCACATGCTGCCTTTATGATTTTGAAAGTGAGCGTGCGTGTGTCTACCTGTCTCTCTCTTTCTCCTTCCCGTCCCTCTCCAAAAACACATTTTCAGTGTGGTTTTAACGAGGGGCTGGGGGAGCCGGCAGCTGATACTTAGATTCCCCCACCCCGCCTTGCCTCACTACACACCCACACTGAAATCCCCTCCGCCCCACTTCCCTTGCAGTGTGTAGGCTTCCAATTGCCCTGTATGCGTGGGGTTGACTCCCTGGGTGCCCCAAAGGTGTTCTCTTTATATACACAATCTTCCCCCACCATGCAGGTGCATGCACAGAAAGCATCACCTGCTTCCCTTCATGTTTCCCCCTCCCCCGGCTGATCTGAATGTGCAGATGGTCTCCCAGGGGCAACACACACCCCCCCCCGGACCTTGACATGTATTCCTAACCTGTGCACAAATTGCCCTGAAAAGCCAAAACCATCACACGCGCACACGGCAATCTGTACGTATGCTGTCTCCGCTGCTGTATTGTTTATACTCCTGATCTACATGCGTGCACGCACAAGCCATGTGCAGGAATAGACTCCCTGATGAATGTTTCAGTGCTCACCATGTGGCCTCTCATTCTTCGCCCCCAGCCGCCACAGTTCACGCTTGGATATATTCTGCATCTGTTCAGAAGCCTTCCTTGCGCACACAGGGTCATAGGAGTATGCTCCCCAAAATACTTCAGGTCCATTGTGTGTTCCTGTGTGGAGACATATATTGGACATCTGCTTTTCTTTGGCAGCACACTCCCATCTTCCTTGTTCTCAGTAAGCAGAACTGTAGCTTTGCACATCCCTGCATGTCACCTTGATCCCAGTGCCACTTCAGGCCACAGATGTGTGGACGCATGTGTGTGTGGACATATTTGCACACGCATGAAATGGAACTTTTTTAAAAAAGTATATGTGTGTGTGTGTGTGTGTGTGTGTGTATATACACACACACACACACACAAAAAGTATATATATAAGTATGTATATGCATGCACACCACCTCCCATTCTGAAGTGGTACTGTCCATTCTACCCTCGGTGCATTCAAAACAGCTCCAAAGGCCCCTTCTTACACGTCTTTTGTGGCATGGGAGATGCTTCAGTGCGGCTCCTTTCCACATCACAAAGGTAGTGTCAAAATCCTTGGGCCACATGGGAGGGGCCGCACTGTGAAAGTAGCATGAGAAGTGCCCTGGAGTCAGAAGACTTTGGCACTGTTGATACCAGGAGAACAGAAAAAGGTGGACCCCATGAAGAGTGGCCATATGCACCAGTCCATTCATGCCACAGGTATATTCTCTACCTTTGCCCACCCCACCCTGGTGCATGCGCATACCTGTTCATCCAGGCTGCCCAACCACCTCCGTGCACACTCATGAATTCTTTGCCCATCCCACATAGGCCCCTCTACCTACAATTCCACTCTAGTAGCATTTCAACCCCCCCCCCCACTTGTAAGTCATGTTTCTTCCTCGCAATTCTTTCTCTTACACCCCCCCCCCATGATGTTTTTATGGGTCAGTACTGGGAGCAAGCAGGAGGGGAGAGATTAGTGGTTTCAGAGTATTGTCTTTGTGTGTGTGTGAGAGAGAGAGATTTTAAACCATCCTGGGAGAAGAGATGCGGCTGTCTGTCCTGACCCCACTCACCCCTCCCCTCCATCCTCGTCTCCCTCTTTTCTTCTTTGGTCCATAAGCTTTAATGACCACTTTTTGGAAACCGAGGCAGGGGGATCAGGGAGCTGCATTCCTTTGCCAGAGCGCCATGCCTGTTGGGTTTGGGTAGGCCAGGCCTTGTCTTAAATTCTAGTCGCCCTCCGTCGCTAGAGTTTCAAACTTGAATACACACATCACCCCTATCCCATTGCGGGTGTTTTATTTTTCCTTTTTAAAGAGTGTGTGGGAAGGGGGAGAAATACTGTAGAAAAAGGCACACAAAGAATGTTCCAGACCGAAGACGTGCCTGTTCATTGGTCTTTTTTCTTCTTCTTTTTTGCTCCTTCCATGCGGAAGTGAGATTCCATGGTTTAATACAGACCTTATTCCTTTCCTCTGTGTTCACCCTGTCCCAGGAGCGAAGCTTGTACCCTCTTGAGGTGCCCACTGAGTCATCTTTTGCTTCTTTTAGATCCTCTTCGTCACTCCACCCCCCCCCCAGTTTTGCTTTCTTACTGACTTGCTGGAGGAGGCCGGGATGGGATTCATACAGTTCTTGAGCCCACCCCTTCCCATCTTCTCAAAAGTTTCTCAGACTTTTCAGAGCCTCTTCTCTTCCTCGCCTCACCCCCGCTCCAGTTTCCCCGTCCTGCCTCCCAGGGTCTTCATATGGGTTGTTAGAGGGCACCAGGCAAGCGCAGCCCACCTCTGTGAGCACATTTGGGAGGAAAGGGAGAGATGGCGTGAGACTGGGGGTGGGGGTTTTTGTTTTTCAAATTGGTAACCGTAACTACTTCTCTCCTTTTTTAATATATACTTGAACGTTCATTTATTACTAAAGCATTACTTGAAAAAAATACGCAGCGATAGGTTGTGGAATTGGAGGCGAGGTTTTCGGTGTTTGTTTTTTGTTTTGTTTTTAAGGTTCTGTTGGGTGCTTTTTATATTGTTTTAAGAAAATTGGTTTTGTTTTTGCTATTGCTCTTTTTTCCATTTGTCTACTTTTTTTAAATCCTTCCCTCTCACTTGATTAGCCAAAGAGGGCCGAGGTATCTTACTTTCTCCCCTCACCCTGTTCACCCCTTTTCTGGATTTCCCATAGAGGAGTTTCCCTCCTCCCACAGTTATCCCCTAGAAGCTCCTAAAGGGAGAGTATTAAAGATGTGAGGAGTCGGGGGGACAATTTGGGCTAAGATATGATGGAGGGGTGTGTGGGGAGGTCAGTACTGTGCATTTGTGAAAGGGGGGAAACTATCAAACAGACCTTCTTTCCCACATCCTTACAATCTTAATCCCCCTTTTTGACACGGTGTCAATGTGTACTTCTGGCCTTCACTTGATTCACTGCTCCCCCCCCCCTCTGCTTGGCATTGGACCTCCAATCTCGATTCCTCCTCCTGCCAAAGGAGACACTTGTACACTAAGAAATGGCCATCTATGGTTTGGGGGTTTCACTGTGTGCTGTATGGTGTGGAGGGGGTGGGGGGTGTACAAAAGCGTGATACAAAAGGAGGGGGTCACACTCCCTGTGCCATGGTGACCCTGCCCTCGGCTTTCCTTCCCTAACCAAGGGCAGTGATGGCACGATGGTGCTGTTTCAGACATATTGTTTAGGGTTTGTTTTTTGTTTTTTAAAAAATGTTTTTAATGGATGTTTTAACGAAAAGAAAAAATACCTCAGGTTTTAAAAGAAACGGTGAAAAGAGAGAGAAAATTAAGAATATCATCCAAGGGTGCGTTACTATAGACTGCTGCTTTGGGGATGGGGGGGGCAGGGGAGTCACATGGGCCAACTCAAGAGAGGTGTCCATGGCCAGATGCTCACTTTGGTCAAAGAGATGGCCACAGATGATAAGCCCACCTCCTTGCTCTGCCCCCCACAATCTCTCCCCACACACACAAACACACATACACAATCACTCAAAAGGCATATGCGCATTAATACACAGGCAGCTGTCTCTCAAACCTAAATGGTTTGCTCCTGGAATGATAGAAGAACATGGGGAAACATTTCCTAACACACACACACCCACACACCTCAACTGTCCTCCCTCCTCCACTCCACAGATGTAGCCTTCCATAAAATGTTCCAAGGGATTTTTTTTCCAAGAGGTATACCATGGAACATCACCCGGTCACAGACATATATACGCACATAATCCTTTCCCCAGTTTAGCGGACCAAAGCTATATATTCCAACTCTTCCTCACCCGCCCCCCAACCTCCCCAATCAATTCTTCATCTTTGGCTACAACTTTAATCGCACATGTGCCCGTGCTTTTTCCTCCTTACCTATCCATTGAGACAAAGATAGCCCAGGGGGTGGGGAATGGGAGAAAAAGAGGGGGGGGACTTTAAAAATCCAGATTGGAGCAATGTGTCTTTCGCAATGTTCAGTCTGCACATTTCTAATCCCTGCCCCTTGGGACTACTTGGACGTGGGGAGGGGGGCGTGAGACCAGGTTCCGATCTGAATTTCAGGGGTTCTATTATTGTACAATAACTGTTTGCTATATAAAACAAAACAAAAAAATCAAAAAAAAGGGAGTATGTGTTTTGGTCTTAAAAGCCTGTTTTTTTGTTATTTTCCTTCCTCCCCGGTTTTATTTTCCTTCCAAAAGAAATGTTGCAAATAAAAATGTTGGGGTTTTTAATTATTTTTTTATTTTCAATGGGTTCTGTTTTATGGTTTCTGGAAAAATTTTTTTATAAACTCTGTTTTTCGTTTTTCCCCAAAGGTTTTAATTTGTTCTTACTTTGTGTTGGTCCAATGGGCCAGGCATTCTGGTTTTGGGGCAGTAGGGAGGAGGGGTTTACATTGTGTAGGCCAATCTTGCAGGGATTGACTTAAGTCAAGGAGCATTAGTAATAATAATTGCACTACATCCCCCTTTTTTTCCAGGGAGCTCAAGGTGGTGAACACGATTCTGTTAGCGTGTGTAGGAATTGCGTGTCCGGCTCTTTACAGGTGAACAGCGAGAAGAGTAAGAGATCCAAGCACAAACAGATAACTTGAATAAGAGTCCTTTACTATGGACGTTAGGGACAGCAAAAAACACAGAGCTCACAAGACTTTTCTCTTCACCTCACAGCTACAAAACATTCGTACAAGAACTTCTCCCCCCACAGAGCTTCTTTCGGTTTCTCTCCAGCCTTTTGTAGATAAGGATGGCCTCGCTGGGCACAGCTGCCTGCCAACGTCCTTGGTGCTCACCCCGGCTGGATTAACCCCATAATTACAGTTTGGCTCATCTACTCATGTGAGGCACACACACACATATCCAACAGCCCCCACCTGTGTCTCACACGCACATTATCAATACATTCATTAGTGCAGCTCTACAGTCCTTTGCCACATCACAACATTACGTTCTTCAGTACAGCTTTACATTCTGGTTTACATTGGTCATTGGTTCCTTTGGGTTTTATTCACAGAATTTGGGTTTTACACAATGCCAAGCTTTGTGACTAATGCGCTGAACTTCTCTTCGCACAACGGCTTGGTCATTATGTCCGCCAGCATGCCTTTTGTGTTGCAATACGTTAAGGCAATTAACCCCTTCTGCACATGATCCCTTACGTGGTGGTATCTGACGCTGATATGTTTGGTCCTTTTCGTGTGGGCCTCTGAGAGTGCCATACTGATGCAAGTCTGATTGTCTTCATGCACAGGAATGGGCAGTGGCACCAGTATGTGTAGTTCCTGCAGGAGCAGGTCATACCATTGGAGCTCATTACAAGCGTTCGATAGGCCGACATATTCGGCCTCTGAACTGGACGTGGCGACTATCGCCTGTTTTCTGCTGCTCCAGTCTACCACTGATCCATTCAATACTACCACTATACCCGTGGTAGATTTCCTGCTGGACATATCACCTGCGTGATCCGCATCGACATAGCATTCTAAACCACCTTGCGTTTGTGCAGAGAGCAATAGACCTTTTGTTTTTGTGCCTTGCAAGTAACGTAACACTCTTTTAATACCTTGCCAATCGGCCTCTGAAGGCTGCGCAACCTTCCTACTTAGAATACTGAATTACAAATGTCTGGCCGTGACACTTTCGCCAGATATTGTAACTTCCCCAGCACACTTCTGTACAAGGCTGGGTCAGCACAAGGCGTATCTGTAATATCCTGTTGGAATGTTACTGTCATGGGTGTTCGCACCCTGTTACATTCTTGCATGTTACACTCCTTCAAGAGACGTGTGATTTTTCCCTCCTGCTTAAGTATTACACAGCCATCAGTAGTGCGCTCTATGTCTGTACCTAGGTACTGTGCCACAGGACCCAAGCTTTTGGTGTCCACCTGCTTACTCAAGCAGGTATGGAATTCTTTTTCCTCCTGTTCATCATTATAGAAATAGAGGATGTCATCCATGTAGACCGCACAGTACGTGTACCTAGTTCCTGTCGCCTTGACATATACACACGTGTCAGCCGTGCACCTGCTGAAGCCCATGTCCCACAACACACTATCGAGTTTCTTGTTCCAACAACGGGCACTCTGTCTCAAGCCATACAGTGATTTATTCAGCTTGCAGACCAACCCCTGTTCGGCTATAAAACCTGGGGGTTGCTCCATATAAATCTCTTCCTTCAAGTCACCATGTAGGAAGGCCGTGCTGATATCGTAGTGATTTATGTGCAAACCCTGCATTGCCGCCAGCTTCAACAACACTCTCACAGACTCGTGTCGGACAACAGGCGCAAATACCGCGTTGTAGTCTGTGCCATGCTGTTGAGTGAAGCCTTTAGCTACCAGTCTAGCTCTGTACCTCTGTACCTCTCCTGCACTGGTCCATTTTCTTTTAAAAACCCACCTACACCCTATAGCCTTTTTTCCTATAGGGAGTTTACTCAGGGTCCATGTGCCATTATTCGCCATAGCCTGCAGCTCCTCCTGCATGGCCTGTTGCTATTTGTGCTGCTCTGCCTCAGGCATCAGCCTGATTTCGCTAATAGAGGATGGCTCCTCGTGTGCTGTGTTAGGCACCTGCGTTCTGGCTGTAAATACCGGCAGTGGGCTGTTGACAGCAGTATTCTTGCAGCTCTGTCTGTCGTTCCCTCCATGCCTCGTTAACCACATGCCATTAGTGCTTCTCACACGCAACACACCCATGGGCAATTGAAACAGCCCCTTTGTCATAAAACCTCTGCAGGTGACCTCGCCCCCCTTTTGTATAATACATTTCTCTTTGTCAAAGATTACAGTATACCCAATATCAACTAACTTCTTTACAGACAGAATATTGCTAGCTAACTGTGGCACATACAAAACGTCTGTCAGAATTCCCAGCTTACTTATTTTCACCGTGCCTCGCGCCAGAACGTCCCTCCTGGATCCGTCAGCCAACAAAACAGAGTCGTTTACTGCTCTTGACGTGTGAAACAGGCTTAGGTCCTTTAAAAGACAATGAGAAGCACCACTGTCACACACCCAGTGAGTATTGATGGTTTGAGGCTTCTCTGCGCTGACAAAGTTCACACTCGACTGCTTCCAGCCTCCGTCTCTGCTTTTCCACTTGGCTGCACAGTTCCTTTGTATATGCCCCCGTGCTCCACAAAAATAGCAGGATTTCAGCCCCTGCTGCTCCTTGAAGTTGGATTGCTTGCTTTTGACAGCTTCCTTCGGCTCAGTTCTTTTTGTCTCCTGTCTTCTTTGCCATTCTTGATTCAGTTTTTCCTCCACAAAGTCCAGGTTCAGGCCTCCATCTGGCATAGCTTCCATTGACATCACGAGGTTATTCCACGTTTCGTCAAGCAAAGACAAAACTATATACACCTTTTGTAGATTGCTATGCTCAATTCCTCTGTCCTCCAATTCTGCAAACAAACGTCTGAACTCTGTTAGATGCTCGAGCATGGTGCTTTCCTCCGTGAGACGCATCTGGTACAGCCTTCTTGCCAAACAAAGTTTGCTCCCCGCTGTCTGTTGCACATGTACAATTTGCAACACATCCCACATCCGTTTCGCTGTGGGTTCGTCTCTCACATAGAGCAATTGAGAGTCAGAGAGTGCCAAAGTAATAAAAGCCTGTGCCTTCTCATCCTTACGCGTCCAGGCCGCCTGAGGAACCGCCGGTGGGGTGGTGTCGATAACTTAAAACAAGTCTTCTTTAATTAGGAACGCTCTCATCCGTAGCTTCCAGCTGGCATAGTTGGTCTCCGTAAGCCGTTCCATTGGCATGCCCACAGACATATTCACTGCCATTTCCGCTCACCTCTCCGAGGCACAATCAAGCTGCTGCCTGGATCAGAACTGTCTTCACTGCGCTGTAAAGTGCGCTGGATCTAGGCCCATAACCCTGTTAGCGTGTGTAGGAATTGCGTGTCCGGCTCTTTACAGGTGAACAGCGAGAGGAGTAAGAGATCCAAGCACAAACAGATAACTTGTATAAGAGTCCTTTACTATGGACATTAGGGACAGCAAAAAACACAGAGCTCACAAGACTTTTCTCTTCACCTCACAGCTACAAAACATTCGTACAAGAACTTCTCCCCCCACAGAGCTTCTTTCGGTTTCTCTCCAGCCTTTTGTAGATAAGGATGGCCTCGCTGGGCACAGCTGCCTGCCAACGTCCTTGGTGCTCACCCCGGCTGGATTAACCCCATAATTACAGTTTTGCTCATCTACTCATGTGAGGCACACACACACATATCCAACAGATTCTCCCCCTTTTCATTTAATCCCACAGTCACCCTATGAGGTAGGTTTCTGGCCCAAGGTCATCCAGTGAACTTCATAGCTGAGTGGGGATTTGAAGCCTGGTCTCCCAGATCCTAGTCCAGCACTGTATCCCCTACACCGCACTGCTCTCTTCAACACTGGCTTTCCCCCCACCTGTAGTCTGTAGTGGTTAGGTCCATGCTACCACCTCCATTTTGCTGCCTTTGTAATTTGTGACCCTGAGAGAGGCTCAGGCTGGCAGCCAAGATGTCCTGCATTGTTCCTTAGTAGACTAGCCCTGCTTCTGCTGTGACTCTCCACATTGAGGGTGATAAAATGATCCAGGCACCCCCAATGCTGCACTGGTACACTCCCTGGCAAAGATTCCAAGGAATGGCAAGTTTAGAACTATTAATCATTTAAAGAAGTAGTGGGCATTTTTCTGGGGCTGCATAGTTTAAATTTCCCAAGGCCACCTGCTGATCTTCACAATCGAGTGGAGATTTGAACCTGGGTGTGCTTGGATTTAGTTCAACCCTCTAACCCAGCCTTTGCCAATGCGGTGCCATCCAGATACGTTGGCCTACAGCTCTCCATCAGCCCCAGCCAGCCAGCACTGGAAGTAGTAGCCCCAAACATCTGGAGGGTACTTGGAATAGTATTCAGTGCTAGTCTTGCTCAGAGTAGACCTGTTGAAGTTTATAGACATGAGTAACTCAGGTTCATTAATTCATTGGGCCTACTCTGAGGAGTACCTAGTTGAATACAAGTCTTGGTTTATTTATTTATTGTATTTATATACCGCCCCATAGCCGAAGCTCTCTGGGTAGTTTACAGTAACTAAAAACATTAAAAACAAATATACAAATTTAAGACACATCTTTTAAAGACAATTTAAAAGACAATTTTAAAAAATTTAAAACAATTTAAAAACACATGCTAAAATGCCTGGGAGAAGAGGAAAGTCTTGACCTGGTGCTGAAAAGATAACTGATGGCGCCAGGTGCACCTCGTCACACACATCATTCTATAATTTGGGGGCCACCACTGAGAAGGCCCTCTCCCTTGTTGCCACCATCCGAGCTTCCCTCACAGTAGGCACCCGGAAAAGGGCCTTAGCTGTTGAGCATAGTGTATGGGTGGGTTCGTATCGGGAGAGGCATTCCATCAGTTATTGTGGTCCCAAGCTGTGTAAGGCGTTATAGGTTAAAAACAGCACCTTGAATCGAGCTTGGAAACATACAGGCAGCTAATGCAAGAATCAGTTTTATATGTTCGGACCGTGTGGTCCGTTACCAATCTGGCTGCTGCATTTTGCACAAACTGCAGTTTCGAACCGTCTTCAAAGGCAGCCCCACGTAGAGTGCATTGCAGTAATCTAATCTGGAGGTTACCAGAGCATGGACAACTGAAGCCAGGTTATCCCTGTCCAGATAGGGACGTAGTTGGACCACCAACCGAAGTTGGTAGAAAGCACTCCGTGCTACCTGAGCCTCAAGTGACAGAGATGGTTCTAGGAGAACCCCCCAAGCTACGAACCTGCTCCTTCAGGGGGAGTGCAACCCCATCCAGGACAGGTTGGACATCCAACATCTGTTCAGAAGAACCACCCACTAGCAGCACCTCAGTCTTGTCTGGATTGAGCCTCAGTTTATTAGCCCTCATCCAGTCCATTGTCGCAGCCAGATTGGCAAAGTTTGCTCTACCACACTAGTTCTTATTATTTTATATCCCGCTTAATGGCATAATAGGCTTCTAAGTGATTTACAAAGTATAGAAACCAGTTGCACAAATATCAGAATAGAAATCCATTTAATTAAAATACACAATAAATCAATCCCATTAAAGCAGGGTTCAAGATATCAAGGGAGTGCCTATGTAAACCTATGATGTATAGGTATATAAGTAAATCTTAAGTGGACAGGTTTTATTTTGTAGTTAAATCATACAAATAAATACATTAAAGCCTAGGATTCAAAGAAATGAGTAGGGTCCCACAAGGAAAATCCCAATTAAATTACTACTTTTTTCATTCTTCCTTTGAACCAGCTGGCTTCTCCCCCCACCATGTCTTATCATAAAAACTGTTTTTGAAACTCATTTTTGCTTCAAAAGCAGTTTGCTGCTCAGCAACGATGTAGGTGCTGCTGTTTTGAGAAAAAACAAGCTTCCCCACCCTCATGATTCATTTCATAGTCCTTGGGTCCTGAACTAATTTTTTTGTTTACATTAATTTTTTGCTGAAAAATAGTAACAAGTTGCATTTTCAGATAGAGCAGTTTCTGACCATTTTCACCCTTGTAACAGCCCTGAAAGATGTGGTGGATAAATCCTGTTTTATCTGGGACTGGCAGCAGCTTGCCCATGGTCAGCCAGTGAGTTCATGTCTCAGTTGAGATCTGAACCTGCCTCTACTGATTTTGCTTGATAACAGGATTTTTAGCCTTCTGGCAGCACAAAATGAGGATGAATTGCAAACACTCTAGAAGACATGATTCCAAGCCATAATAGTTACAATAAACAAGAAGAAAATTTTAAGTGGTATAGCCTTTTTACCTCTGCATTCCTTTTATGTTTTGCACCTTGGCTGGGGTGAGAGGGGGGGTGGGGGTGGCGGTGGCGGTGGCAGCTATTAATAACCAAAATATTGAAGGAAGGAAGAAACTCCCCTATGCTTTGCTTCCTGTGTCAGTGTAGGCTTGAAGCTATCTGTGTATTTTATTTAAAATATTTCTATCCTGCCCTTCTAGCATACAGGGAGGCTCTCACAGCAGCTCACAATGCCATCATACACAGTAAAAAACACACAAAAATTAAAATAGATAAAAATACGTAAGATACAGGTAATAATTCAAGGGGAGAGATATTAAAAGGGGACTAAAGAGGTAAAACCAGAAAGGGGGAGGGGGGAATCAGTTTCAGGATAGACCTTCAGTCCCTCCCAACGGCTCTCCTGGTTTCCAGAAGTCTCCAAAACACCACCAGGGAGGGAGCAGAGTGGGCTTCTTAGAATCATAGAATAGTAGAGTTGGAAGGGGCCTATAAGGCCATTGAGTCCAACCCCCTGCTCAATGCAGGAATCCAAATCAAAGCATTTCCGACAGATGGCTGTCCAGCTGCCTCTTGAATGCCTCCAGTGTCGGAGAGCCCACTACCTCTCTAGGTCATTGGTTCCATTGTCATATGGCTCTAACGGGAAGTTTTTTCTGATGTCCAGTCGAACTCTGGCTTCCTGCAACTTGAAAAGCATCTGGAGCAGAGCTTGGAAAAGTTACTTTTTTAAACTACAACTCCCATCAGCTCCAGCCAGCATGGCCACTGGATTGGGCTGATGGGAGTTGTCGTTCAAAAAAGTAACTTTTCCAAGCTCTGATCTGGAGGCCACCTCGTTGACAAAGGCTGGGGTGAGCAGATAATAACATAGCTGGATGGATCAGTGGTCTGACTGGACAGAAACACAGGAAGCTGCCCAATAAGTATATCCTGTCAGGTTTATATTTCCCGTCAGTTAAGTGTACGAGCCTGATGCCCAGAATGTAGCTGTGTCTTTATGCCTTCCTACATATTTTTGGCCATCCTCAGATCTCCGATACATCCACCATGTGCACATCTGTCTGCCTTTCATCTATTTTTCTGTTGAGGGCACAAGATGTGTGTGAAGGTAGTCAGATGATAAGCAACCCTTGAGTTTTTTTACTCGGACCGGAGAGAGAAAGTCTGACCTGGAAGCTTTTAGCCGGGTAGTTTTGCTTGACCTGCTCAACGTCTACTGATAGATAGAAGCTTCTCGTGATGGTGTACTCCTCTAGCTGAGCTCCTTGCAGTTCCCCCCCTTTAGCCACAGCTGGGCGGTTGCATACAGGCTAAATTCTGTATTTTTACTGCAGGTTTGAATCCTAACATTGCTCCATATTGGTTTATTTCAAGAGATCTTGTATGATGCCCTTGTTTTATCTCATTTCACTCCCTTCAGAACCAGGCTCTGTGCGTGTGTGTGTGTGTGTGTGTGTGTGTGTGTGTGTGTGTGTGTTCAGAACCAGGCTCTGTGGTGTGTGTGTGTGTGTTCATGTTAATTCATATTCTCAGCCCCCACCCCCACCCCAGGCTTCTTGGAGGGAACTGTCAATGGTCAAACCATTTTGATTCTCATGCCACAACTTTATACCTCTATCAGATGGAGAAGCCCTTGAAGGCCCTTTTCATTTTTGCCTTTTAAATCATTTTCATCAGTTTCCTCCCTTTTGATTGACTAAATTATTTTTTAATTCAAATTTTATTTGATTTTCCACAAGCTCTGGCCTGGAGTGTATATTTTCTAGGAAGTGATTCCTTTTGAGCACTCACAGGACATTGAACCTGATTTAGAGGCTTCATCTAGTTCTCTTGAGCAATGCCTCTGCATGTGTAAGATATTATTCAGGCGGGCCATGGATACACTTGCAGCTATGGCCTAGTCTATGTATGCAGTACTATGAGGTCAGAATGCGGTGGCAGAAGGCTAAGATGATAGAATGAACTCTACAGTAAAAAAAGGGGGGAAATCCCAAGATGCTGGAAAATGTGGTGTTTATTTTTTTAAAAAACAACCCAACGCATTTCGGCCACCATATTGCCTGGCCTTCGTCGGTGGATGGACTGATCTGTGTAATATTCTTTTCTAGCAAGATTGCTTGAAATGATAGACAACCATCAAATCTTGCTAGAAAAGAATATTACAATTAAGTGTTGGGCTTTTTAAAATAAATAAATAAATAAACACCACATTTTCCAGCGTCTTGGGATTTCCCCCTGTTTTATTTTCAGCTTCTTGGATGCTTGCCACTTTCTGCCTTTATTTATTTATTTATTTATTTAACTTATCATTTGATTTATATCCTGCCCTTCCTCCTGGCAGGAGCCCAGGGATGCATTCTATCTTTTGATAGAATGGATTCTACCACTTCAAACCACATGTGGAATATACCAATCTGAATGCTCTTACACACACACACACACACACACACACCTCAATGCAAATAAAAAACTAGCAGCTATTTCAGGGATAGAGCTCCTAGACGCAGCCTGTTATGCTGTTTTTCCATCTGCAGGGAGCTTTTAACAGAGGAAAGTCTTCAGGAATGGCATTCCTATCTGCAGTCTGAAATGGTGCAATCTTTACTTGCACCCCTTCAGGCCACAACCTCCTCTTGCCGCATGTATAGACTGGGCCAGCTTGGATGTGATTTCCCCAGTTCAGGGAACGGTGGGGCAGGGAAAATGTTCTGATGTGATCCCAAAGTCACTGTGTGGGAAACTGCAGCTGTGTCTGTGGCTAGCCCATTTGACAGTCCCATCTTAATGTTTTTCACAGAGATTTGCCCCTGCAACAAACTGCCTGCTGGGCCTGGTCTCCATACGTAGCCTTTGTTACATCTCTGAATGGCCCCATTCAACCTGCTTTGGTCATATCTGAAGTAACTATACATGACGGAAACTTGTGACTGGCCAACGCAGCAGACCTGTGAGCAGATCTCTAGATTTTAAAAGAAAAGAAAAAAACCAACTCAACTTTAAAGCAGCTGGTGGGAACTCTGATTTTAATCAGAACAGCAGTGCCGGGGGAGGGATTAACCCACACGGAAAATAATGCATTTCCATAATCAGCAATCAATGTGCACGGAGATTTTAAAAAGTCAGGGTAAATATTTTTTTAAAATCTTGTACTACAAACACATGAGAATTTATTGAAATACCAATCATAGAAAATATCTCCAATCTTCAATTTTCCTAGACATCATTGACATAGATGTGCAACATTTGTAACAAAAAACAGTGTGTCTCTAGGACATGAAAATCAATAGCTAATATTTTAGTGTATCCATTTCAGAGTAAATATTTTACTTGGCATTTGGCTGACAAATATTGATAATCTTCATTACTGAGTCAACATACTATAAGATACTGAAACTGTAAACGTAAGGCTAAAGTCCTGTACCCCAGGCTTTCTCAGCTTGCGAAGACTTCCACCAGCCCGGCCAATGACCAAGGAAGATGGGAGTTGTAGTTTAACTGAAACACCTGGAGGGCACCTGGTTGGGGGATGCCTGCTGTATGCAATGACCTTGGCAGTTGGTCCCACTGAACTCAATGGGGCTTGCCTCTGAGCAGATAATTACTGGAATATAGGAAGCTACTTTATATCAAGTGGATCAGGAAATCCATCTACACCATACATTTAAAGCACTATGACACCACTTTAAACAGTCATGGCTCTCTCCCCAAAGAATCCTGGGAATTGTAGTTAAGGGTGCTGAGAGTTGTTAGGAGACCCCCTACTTCCTTCACAGACCTACAATTCCCAGAGTGGTTTAACAGTCAACCCCTCTTCCCAGGGAACTCTGGGAATTGTAGCTCTGTGAGGGGAATAGGGGGGTTTCCTAACAACTTTCATCCTGCCCTGTGGATCCTGCATTGACCAAGGAGTTGGTGACTCCCATCGTCCCTTCCAATGTCCACGTTTTGTGATTCTAAGTCAGAACTATTGTCCATCCAGCCTAGCAGTTTACTCTGACTGGCAGTGACTATAGCAGGAAGTCAAAGCCATTAAATGCTTTGGTTTGGTTCCTGGTTAGGTTCAGCTGCAACTGAAGTTTTTCCAGGCTGGTTCCAGTTTAGGCCCAGAAATGTTCAGTAACTGGTTCAGAACCCTTAACCAACCCCTCTTCCCACAAATTACCACAGAGCTTCTTTTCATTTTATGTTTTGAAATTAAACGTATGCATGGATACATACATGTAATTACATTTACTTTCCATCAAGATATGCAATCAAGGAGAACAATAATCAGATCTTCGTATATCAAAAGGGACTGATAATATTTTTACAATCAGCTCAGGTCAGTATTCAAAAACCTGGTCACATGTATAAGTCACCCAATATAAATCCATCTTAATATTTCCTTATTCAGATCAGTTCCAGGTTTATACATATTAAAATACCAATAGTGTGACAAATGCAATCGAGTATGCTACAACAATATAAAGACAACTAATGCAATATAGTCTGAGGTTATAAATATTATAATTAACCAAAAGATTTAAATTAGTTTAAAAGAATTATAGCAGTTAATGTCTAGTCCATATCTGTCCCTCATCATTTGCCCAATTATAAAAATGCCCAATTATCATAAAAACTTTTTGTGTGCCCCCGTCCTGATGTCCTGTAATTTAACACACTCTGTAACCTTTGCCATTTCTTTGCAATATTCCAGATTTTAACCAATCACATGTTCAGTGTTGGTATTTTACAGTCTGTCCACTTAGGGCTCATCCAGACGACTGCAAAATATGTAACACGTGCTCTATGTGTGCTTATTATTTTTCGGTCGTCCAAATGACGTTGCGCAGTGTCACACATTTTCGCGGGTTAAATCCGCTCCTTCCAATACCGGCAAAAATGTGATTTGCTGTTTGAAATCAGGAATTTCATTGGGACATTTTTTTTCATTGGGAAACAGCGAACAAAAAGGCGAAAAGTGAGGACTATCAGCTGACAAACCGGATATGGAAACGGTGGATTATCCCACTCCGTTTGGATAAGCCCTTAGTAACAATGTTTGTAGCAGGCTCCATAGTAGCTCATGATGTCCTCTCTTTACTGCATCATTCAAGTATAACCTAATAACATCATGAGACGATCTAGTGATTGTACTGTATAACCTAATATTAGATATGACATATAGCTAATCCTTTTTCCAAAGCAAGTTAATTTTCAGGCCAGTCCTCCATATGTGGCAGAAATTAGCCGTATTTTTAGTACAATGGTAGCACCAATCTGTGGGGAAGCGCTGCATGTGTTAACGTTCCCTTCAGAATTCTCAGGAGAAAAGTTAGGCCAACCCTTCCTACCTTGCTGTGCTACTTTTCTACATGCAAGGAGAACTGTCTGGGAGTGAAGCTGCTGCCATGTGTGTGCATAGCACAGGGACTGCTAACTTTCTGCTCTTCAAATGGTGCAGACTAGAATTCCCATTATCCTTGACCATTGGTCATACTGGCTGAGGCTGATGGGCATTGTGGTCTAAAAAAATCTGGAGGTCCATAGGTTTATCACCTCTGGTGTAGCACAAGTGTGGGGAACCTTTGGTGCTCCAGATGCTGCTAAGCTGCATCTCCCATCAGCCCTAACCAGCATGGCCAATGGCCAGGGATGATGGGAGTTGTAGTTCAGCAACACCTGGAACACCAAAGGTTCCCCACACCTGGTGTAGCATGTAAACATGCACCCTCCGCTTGATGATGCACATCTTCAAGGCAGGGGCGGGGAGTTCGTAGTCCTCCAGATCTTGCTGGACTACAACTCCCATCATCCCTGACCACTGGTCACTCTTGCCTGGGGTTGATGCTGGAGTCCAACATCATCTGGAAGCCCACATATTCACCACCTGTGCCTTAAGGGAACGCCTTCTCACTTCATACCAACTCTATACCAGGCGAGTCTGTAAGTTCAATCCCTGATCGTGTCTCCTGGGTGTCAAGGGCCAGCTAAATATCACCCCACAGTGAGTGGCTCACGGGTTATGTTTCCTGCCACCTGTGCAGCCGTGGGTAAGCTGCAGAGAGCTATTGCTAGTCGGGCGGTTTATAAGCTTAATTAATAAATAAATTAATAAATACTCCCAAGGAGCCCAGTTGCCCCCCAGCTGGCAGTTGCGGACAAGGAAGGGGCTGGCTTGTGCAGCTGTGGCAAGCTGAGCAGGCCCTAGTCAGCTGGGGAGGACTAGCCTCAGAGGGAGGCAATGGTAAACCCCCTCTGAATACCTCTTACCATGAAAACCCTGTGCATAGGGTAGCCATAAGTTGGGGTCGACTTGAAGGCAGTCCATTTCCATTCCAGGGGATCCCAACATCCCTTCCTTACAGTGCCTGTAGGTGGCTACTCAGAGAAGTGAATTGCATGGACATCCCACCCGGTAAGCCCATTGAGCACAGCAGGGCTTACTTCTCTGAATAAACCTGCGGAGGGCCTGCACTCTTAATAGCATCTCTCTCCCCACCCCATCTTCCTCCTTTTTGCAGACCAGGATTCAAATCCTGTCTCAACCAGGAAGCTCTTTGGGGGATCTTGGGTCAGTCACTGTCTCTCAGTCTAATCTACCTCACAGAGATGTTGTGAGGATAAAATGGAGAGTGATGTATGCCCCCTTGTGCTCCTTGGAGAAAAGGCGGGATATCAATATCAAAATCACCTTATTGTTATGTGCCTTCAAATCAATTATGACTTTTGGTGACCCTATGAATCAGCAGCCTCCAATAGCATCTGTTATAAACCACCCTGTTCAGATCTTGTAAGTTCAGGTCTGTGGCTTCCTTTATGGAATCAACCCATCTCTTGTTTGGTCTTCTTCTTTTTCTATTCCCTTCTGTTTTTCCCAGCATTATTGTCTTTTCTAGGGAATCCTGTCTTCTCATTATGTGTCCAAAGTATGACAACCTCATTCATCATTTTAGCTTCTAGCGATTGTTCTGGTTTAATTTGTTCTAATACTACCAGCAGAAACCAGTAATGATTTGAAACGAATGCTGATGAAAGTTAAAGAGGAAAGCACAAAAGCAGGACTACAGCTGAACGTCAAGAACACTAAAGTAATGACAACAGAAGATTTATGTAACTTTAAAGTTGACTAGGACATTGAACTTGTCAAGGATTATCAATCCTTGGTGCAGCCATTATCCAAAATGGAGACAATAGTCAAGAAATCAGAAGAAGGCTAGGACTGGCAAGGGCAGCTGTGACAGAACTAGAAAAGGTCCTCAAATGCAAAGATGTATCACTGAACTCTAAAGTCAGGATCATTCAGACCATGGTATTCCCAATCTCTATGTATGGATGTGAAAGTTGGACAGTGAAAAAAGTAAATAAGAGAAAAATAAACTCATTTGAAATATGGTGTTGGAGGAGAGCTTTGGACATACCATGGACTGCGAAAAAGACAAATAATTGGGTGTTAGCACAAATTAAACCAGAACTATCCCTAGAAGCTAAAATGATGAAACTGAGGTTATCCTACTTTGGACACATAATGAGAAGACATGATTAATTAAAAAAGATAATAATGCTGGGGAAACCAGAAGGGAGTAGAAAAAGGGGAAGGCCAAACAAGAGATGGATTGATTCCATAAAGGAAACCACAGCCCTGAATTTACAAGATCTGAACAGGGCGGTTCATGACAGATGCTGTTGGAGGTCGCTGATTCATAGGGTCGCCATAAGTCATAGTCGACTTGGAGGCACATAACAACAACAAAAACACCCAATTATTTGTCTTTTTTGCAGTCCATGGTATGTGCAAAGCTCTCCTCCAACACCACATTTCAAACGAGTTTATTTTTCTCTTATCCGCTTTTTTCACTGTCCAACTTTCACATCCATACATAGAGATCGGAAATACCATGGTCTGAATGATCCTGACTTTAGTGTTCAGTGATACATCTTTGCATTTGAGGTCCTTTTCTAGGTCTCTCATAGCTGCCCTCCCCACTCCTACCCTTCTTTTGAATTCTTCACCATTGTCTAATAAAACCATAATCACTTAAGGACCGTTCGCCCTCCCACCCCGTCCCATCCCATCCCATCCCATCGTTTCTCTTCTCTCGCTGCTTCCCCTTTAAATGCCGGCGGCTGGGAGCCAAAGCAAACTCCTTTCTCCCCGCCCGCCGTCCCGCCTCTTTCCCGTCCGCTGGTTCTCGCCCAGCCCAGCTGCCTGCGCGAATCGCAACTTTTTTACCCGACGCGGCGCTGGATCCGGGCGCTCCCGTCGGACTTTTCCTTGTCTGCTTCTCCTCCGACCACCCGCAGCCCCCGTCACTGCTCCCTCCGTTAACCCCCCCTTTCCTCCCCTCCCCTCCTCTCTCTTTGATCTTCGGGGAGGGTCCGCTCTTGCTCTCGGCGGCTCCTCTCGCCTTGGCAACATCTTCGCTCCTCGCCGCCACCCCCCCTCGCCGCCTCCCTCCCCCCCCCACTTTTAGTCGGGGGTGGCCCCACTTTGCCGGGATTCCCCCTCCCACACGCACCTTTGTTCCCTGCCGCCTCCTAGCCCAGACCTTCCCCAGGCGCCCCCCAAATCTGTGACCCAAGACACCCCCGAATTTACTCCGCCTCCCCCCAGACCCTTTTCTCCCTTTGTTAAACCCTCGCCCCTACCCCTCCCTCTGTGGGCTCCCTCCACCCCGCTGCTGTTGGGCAATTCGTCCATTCTCGCCCCGGCCACTCCTCGGATTTGCCTCCCCCCCCCCTGTCCTTTCCAGCGCTTTTTTTTTCCCGGCAGCGCAACTGGTCCCTTCCCTCCTCCCGGACCGATGAAGCCCGGCGGAGGGTCCGAGGGGGCAGACGCCGAGGGGGCAGAAGGAGAGCGGGAGCCGCTGAACCCCGAATCCTCGGAGACTCTGGGCGCCTCGGCCACCTACCGGGAGTTTGTCCGGCGGAGTTACCTGGAGCTGATGAGCGCCAACCAGCATTCCCTGCACGCCCTCAACTGGCGGCGGCTCTACCTCAGCCGGGCCAAGCTCAAAGCCTCCAGCCGGACCTCGGCCCTGCTCTCGGGGTTCGCCATGGTAAGTGGGGACAGAGGCCACCCCCACCTGCTTCCCAGGGAGGCTTGTTCTGAAGCGCGCGGCTCCAACCCAGCCTTCGCCAAGCTGGTGTCCTCCATATGTTTTGGACTGCAACTCTCACAGCTGTCTGGGATTGATGGGAGTTCTCCAAAACACCTGGAGGGCACCAGGTTGGCGAAGGCTGCTTGAACACGGCAGGCCCTTGTTCCGTGGGTGTAAACACTTGTCACTAGGCTTACTTTCCGGAGAATTTGGAGGCTCTGCTTCCGTATCCCATGCTGCTAAGCCCCTTTGTGCTTTTTCCTCCCAGGAGAATCCAGGAATATTGTTGTTATAACCACTAGTCATTGCTCCCTTTCCTGAGATAATCCGAATACACTAACTATTACGTCCTTTTTCTCTGTTTCCACTATCGGGCTTCTGGATTGCTGGTTCATAATTAGTAGACCCTTCCCAGAGTTACGAATAGAGCCCAGGAGTTTTGACAAAACAAGCTAGTCAAAATCACCTTCTACTTTTTAAATATATTTTTAAGGACTGTGTAACTCTTTCAGTAGCGTTAGGACTGTCCGGAGTTCTATGCAAAGGCTGGCATGAGTGTGGGTGGTAAGAGCAGAGAAGTTAGGTCTGGCGCAGAGCTTGGAAAAGTTACTTTTTTTGAACTACAACTCCCATCAGCCCAATCAAGTGGACATGCTGGCTGGGGCTGATGGGAGTTGTAGTTCAAAAAAAGTAACTTTTCCAAGCTCTGGGTCTGGGTCCCCATTTATGATGCATGCTGCCGCTTCTGTTCCCCTCCCTGCTGCCACCTTTCTTCTCCCCAAAATATGGTGGGAATCTTGAGACTTTTCCAGCTGAGTGGGCCCCTCTGTGCTGCTGCTGCCCAAGTGGGCTGAGAGTGCAAGGCCTGATGCTTGCAAGAAGACAGAGGCGGTATTGCTGACTTGATGTTAACTAAAGTAGCCACCAGTTTGACAATGGATAGTGATTTGAATTGCCACCCCACCCCACTGCCCCCCTTTCCTTTGTCTGAACAGACCTACAAGCACCCCCAGAGTCTTGTGGCACCTTAAAGATGAGGAGCTTTTGTGGTGGTATGTGCTTTTGTGGACTAGGGTATCTGGTGCTCTGGTCCACAAAAGCTTAAGCCATAACAGTGCTGTCGGTGTGCTCCAGGATTGCCCGTGTGCTGTAATATCTCTGGAGTTTGGATCCGAAATCAACTGCGCATCTTGGAAAGGGAACTGTCTTTCCCATGCCCGTATAGTTTGAAAATACTCCACGGGAAAGAAGACATGAGAAGCTGCCTAAGGTGGAGTCAGGCTGTAGGTCCACCTCTCTCGGTGTTATCCACACTGATGGGCAGTGGCTCTTCCAGGGCTTCAGGCAGGCGTCTCTCCCAGCCCTGACTGGGTGCTTTGAGGGATTGAACCTGGGATCTTTTGGGATCTTCTACATGCAAAGCAGATGCTCTGCTGCCAAGCTACGCCCTTCCCCATCAGCTTGTGTTTATGTTCCTTGGTAGCGTGAGCCTCTGCTTGCTTTTTGGAGCCACCTTGAGCCTCTGCTCTGTCAGTACTTCTTTGCTGCAACTCAGTTTCATCAGGGTGTGTGTGTGTGTGGTTCTTTTCCAAACACCAGGGATTCCACCATGCAACTGAAGTAGAGAAGATGTCTGAGCATGCACAGAAGGCCTCCCCTCTCCCAATCTAAGTAACCATCATAGCCCTCTTTCATGGAGTACATAGGGTTGCTGTTCTTATACCTAGCATATTGTGTAAAATAATTCCTATTATTATATTACACAGATGCCACATTTATTCCAAAGAGCTCAGGATGGTGTACAAGGTTCTCTGCACCCCATTTTATCTTCACAACAAAACTGTGACGTATTTTAGGCTGAGAGAGAATGACTGGCGGAAGGCCACCCAGTGGGCTGCATGGCTGAGTGGGGAACTGAACCCAGGTCTCCCTGGTGCTAGATATCAGGGTCCTGCTGGATCAGACTAAAGGCCCGTCTAGTCCAGCATTCTGTTCTGTGGCTAACCAGATGCTATGGGGATGCCCCCAAGCAGGACGTGAGTGTAATATCCAAGCTGACCCTAACATTGGGCAGAGTGAGGCAGCCGATGCTGGATTCTGTGAAAGGGCAGTGAACAGTTATTACTGTATTTTAGGAAGAAGAGAGGCCCTTGTGGGCTTTTCTACCTCAGATGCAAAAACTTGACCAGTGATGCACCTTACTGCGTGGGGACACCACCCCATTTGCTTCTCTGCCCCAGGCAGCAAAATATCTTTGGCCGCCCCTGGCAATAGCCCTCTTGCCAGTTCCCAACTAGTGTATCAATGATTGGGGGAAAACTTGCTCTGCGGTGCCTAATGGTCATTATTCAGCTTTTGTTGTTGTTTTATTATTTATAAGCACCTAAGAATTGTCCTATGTAGCAATTTCAGTTTAGAGAGAGGAAATGAAACCAAAAAAGTCCTTACTCCATATTTTCTCAAAACATTTTGTCCTCATCTGATTTTTAAAAAAATGTCTATCTTCTCTCTGCCACCATCCAATCAGAATATGAGAGAACAGGATTGCTAACACCAGGCCCATAGTCAGCCTAAAAGTGTGGGCACACCAACAGTAGTAAAGGGGCTAAGTATTTATTTTTTGTTTTTTTTAAAAAAATAGGGGGGACAGAAAACTTTAGGGGGTGGTCCCTCCGGCCTCAGGCCTGGCTCACACGCAAAGTAAAATATACCCTCAGTGCATCATAAAATCCCATACTAATTTCAGACAGATCTCTCAAATGTGAAAAATGAACAAATGGGTGAAGACCTTGGCGGTATTTGCCTACAGTCAAATAGCGCCTTGCCAACGTTTCAGTGGGTTGATTGTCAAAAAGTGCATAGAAGAGAGGTTTGCAGGGCCAGTGGGAGAGGGAAACAGGTGTAGAAAATTAAAAGAAAATCATACAGCTATAACTTTGCAAATGTTTGGGGGGGGGACATTTGAAGAAAGTTGTTCGTGTTTCTTTAAACATGCAACTCTTCCTTGCTTCTTAAGGCCACCCTAGAGCTTTTGCTCAAATGTTCAGGCCTATCGTTTGGCACCTCTAGTTTTAAAATGTCCCAACTGGGGCTGTTCTTCATAACCCATGCACGTGCACACTTTCCCCCCAATGACCCAATTTCTCATTCACTTCCCCTTTCCCTCCTTTCACGTGGATGGTGCTGAAATGAAGCATCTTAAATGTGGTTTTAACTTCTACTTTTGGATGTTTGGGAGGTGGGGCATTAAAACTCAACAGTGTGGAAAGTGAGGCAAGCTGCAGCACCACTGGACCGGAGTTTAACTTTCTAGCCTTACCAGAACAGAAGGATGTAAACTCAGACAATAAATGTTGTGTGCGCACGTGCTGTGTTTTGCTCTCTTTTTTTTTGAAGTGTAATCTAAAGATCCTCCCTTCATTGATATGCTGCTCTTACAAATATAACTGCTTCTGATCAGAAGGGAATTGCACAGTATGCTTAAAGGCAATGTGTCCTTAGATCCATTAAAAGCACTTTTTAAACTAATTCCTTTCACAAAAGATAGCTACTCTGCACATGCTCATAGACATGTTGCCTTCAGATATTTTGCAGGGCGAGGGGGAGACCAGTGGGAAGAAACTCTGTGCACCTTGAGAGAAAGGCCTAGGATTGAAATCATTCAGTTTTAATCAAGAAGTTTTGAACATGCATGTGCAACCCTGCACAAGTACGTCCATGCCGAGAAATGGGTGTTATTTATGAAGCTGTAGGTGACTAGGTGATTATTATTTAATTGCTCGGGGGGGCACTTGTAAGTTTAACAATTGATTTCCCCCCCCCACTCATAGCCTGCTGGTAACTCCCTCTTGTGTGTGGGTGGATGCTGTTTTGGCTAGATAAGTAAGAGCACTTACAGCCTGAACATCAGATATAGCCGAAATGATATTTGATGGTGAAGATGCAGTGATGATTTCACCCCCAACCCCACCCGTGTGTGACGGAGTTTCATGCAGTTTTCACTAGCTGTCTTTGCCTGGACCCACCCATTAGTTCCTATCTCCAGCTTTTCCTCCTGTAATCCTGGGCTGCCGCAGACGCATCCCATCCCGCAGATTTAGGCTTTGTGCCACCTTAGGTAAACTTTTCTTTCAATAGCACCACACCCTATCCTGTAGGCTCATGGCTCCTGCTTATAATTTTGAAACCCAGCAGCATCTGCAGGGGAGAAAAGGCTAGCTGGCTCTTTTTAAAAATCAAGCCTAGCATATAAATGCACATATGTAGTTCCTTCTCTCACTGGGCACATCATTCCACTTTGTCTGCCTTTGGAGTTCTGACACCCTTTCCCTGTGTGGTCACCTCCTGTCAGCCACTGTCCAAGACATTTTGTAGTAGAGCCAGCTGTCTCCTGCAGTGTCCAGCCTGCCGTACTCTGTTGTTCTTAATAAGATCGTTGCAAGGATAACAGAGCACTTTACCGAATCCGAAGAGCTTTACATGTGTTCTCTCTTTTACAACAACCCTGTGAGGCAGTAGGATAGTATTATGACAGCCTTGTAAATAAGCCCACAAAAGTTGCTGGCCTGCAGAAAGGAAAACTAGGCTGTTGGGGGCAGGCAGAGGAGGAATGGAGAACTCTGTCCCTCCTTCAGCATTTCTTGGATGGGTGTAGGGCTGGGGAGGTGGATGCTTTCTTCCTCTGGCAATCCACTTTGTTTCTATGCTGGATGCAGAGGGTGACGGAGCAATCTGTTTCTCCTCTCCTCGCAACCTGCTCTGCAGTTTTCTTGCATGGGAATATAGGAAGCCACATAATACTAATTCAGACTCTCAGTCCATCTAGCTCAGTATTGTCTACTCTGACTGGCAGAAGCTCTCCAGAGTTTCAGAAGAAGCTTTTCTCAGTCCTATCTGGAGGTGGCGGGGATTGCGCTTGCGACCTCCTTGCATGCCAGGTGGATGCTCTACCTCTGAGCTACGGTCCTTCTCCGTGTGGTTCCTAGTTGCCAGTGGCAACCAGGGTAGGGCTTAAATACACAGCGGTACCGTGACCCGCTCTTTGCCCCATGTTCCATGTGAATGAGTGGACTGAGACCAAAAGAAAGAGAAGGCCAATTGCTTAAGGCTATGTAATAATTTTTTGCCAAATATCAGATTGGCTGCATAGACTATATAGCTCAATTCTAGAGAATACTGGGAAATAAAATCTTCAGTACAGTGGGGCTTACTCTCATATCCAGCGTATGCCAGATGGCAACCGTAGCTGTGAAGGCTACTCCAGTTTCTCCTCCATCTTGCCCTTCCCTCCCAAAATGGTTGTACTGTTTGATGGTCTTCAGCACACGCGCGCATACGCCCTTGCCCCAAAATTGGTCTGCCCGCCTTTTAAAGTGTGTTGTCCTCTTTATCTCTATGTCAGAGCGACTGGGGAGAGTTGGGTTTTCTAATCCCTGCTCAGCCGCAAAGCTCACTGCTGACCCTGAGCCAGTCGCTGGTGCCCCGCCTAACCCACCTTGCAGGGTTGTTAGGGGTATAAAATGGGAACGGGACCAACAAACGCCATTCCGAGTTCCTTGGAAGAAGAGTGGGATTAAAAAAGAAAAGGTCCCAAGGCAAAACTGCATTCCGCCCTGTGTGATCTCATTTGCTTGTAACCAAAGCAACAGGGGGAGCTTAGACAGGGAAGGGAGGATCTGAGAAATTAGACCGGCTGCAAGGCCTATTTCCGGACCGCCAGTTTTTGGGGCGGGGATTTTATGAAAGAAAATGTGAAGGTTCTTCTCTTGCTGGAGCACCTTTTGGTCCGGCGGAGGTGGCGCCGGGCTGGGTTGGAAACCGAAGGCTGGTGACTAAGAAGCATGAGCGTTGAGATAGGGAAGTCTCCAGTTTGAATGTTGTCTCTGTTCAGGCAAGCCGCCCCGGTCTCTCAGCCTGAGCTGCCACCCACCCACCTCTGCCTGGTGTTGAGATAGGAGTGGGATGACACTGCCCTGCCCTGCAGGGTTGTTGTACGGTATACAAGGTCCTAGGTTCAATTCTTGGCATCTCTAGGTAGGACGGGAAACCATGTAAGGCTGCTGCCAGTCACTTGACAGTAGTGAGCCAGATGGATCCAAGGTCTGACTTGGTATGTGGCAGCTTCCTCTTTTCTGTGTTCGATCCTTGATGTAACGCACATGAGGCCCTTTGAGCATGCACAAAGAACTAGAGAAGTTGTCATTGTTTTGAATACAGTGGAGGACTTTCTCCTATAGGGAGCAGAGGTGCCAGTTTGAGGTCATCTGGATGTTGGGGGGTCAGAACAGAGCCTAACTGAACCTCTGAAGTCTGTTTTCAGGGTCAACGCAGGCCTCGGTCCTGGAAGCGGTGAAACCATAAGGCAGCAGAGTGCCTCTGAGTATATGCAGAGAGGTTTCTCGCACAACTGCTTAAGAACAGCCAAGCCCTACATGCTTCCAGGCAAGCCGGAGGCCTGCGCCTCTCATTTTTAGAAACAGTTTGGTAGCTTCTAAGTCTTGCTTGGAGAGGGTGGGTACCCTGGTGAGTGTATCGCATGCACATCTTAGTTATGTTTTGTTTCGGTGGTTCACGCACTGGGAAGTTACTCTTTGGTCATGGCTTCCTGGGAACAGTGTCAGTAAATATGGTGAAGCAAAAGTGTGTGTTCGAGGGAGCGTGCATTTTTTGCGTGTGAGTTTCTTAGACAGGAGCGTGGTGGGTGTAGGAAATTGGCAGTGTATAGATTGGGCCTAAGAAATGGAGTTAGAAAGATGCTGTGTGTCTCTAGGGACAGTGCAGCAAAGGCTAAGGGACGCCTGTGGCAGCCTCCAGCGCATGGGAACAGGGTGACTCTTGGCAGGACGCCCTCTCTGGGTTGCAGGAGCCGAAAAGTGAACACTTGGTCAAAATCCCTCAGTGGCCCCGTGTGGCAGCGGCGGCAGCGGCATGGCTGAGCAGATATTCTGGGTGTCTCAGCCAATTGCTCTTAAAGGGACCTCTGAATGAGGCCCAGAGGGAGAGGGTGGGAGAGAACCTGCCCCTGAGCGTTGTCATTTGGCTCTTGCTTAGAGCAAGAAGTACTGGGAGCCAATGGGCTGGGGCTTCTGGGAGGGGAGGAGAGTCTAAAGATTAACGTGAGTAGTGGGACACTACATGAGGGACCGTCATATTTTTCTCCTCCTCCAGTAATAAAGAGCATGTGCTCCGGACTTGCCCATAGCTGTCGTCTCGATTTAGCGCAGGGGTTTAACAATACCTCTGACATGAGTCTTCCTCACTCTGTATGTGGGAGGCACTCTGCATGTGCTCAGAGACGCTTATGATTTCATAGGCTCCAGGCCTAAGTAGGGTACAACTGCTGCTACCTAGCCTGTAATCCTGCCACCAAAGCCAGCATGCGAGTGTCCTCTGCCCTTCCCCCCCCCACACCCCATTTCCTTCCATTCATCCCCTGTCAGCTTCAGCTGAGTCTCCAGCACGTGCTACCTCATAGGGCCTGTGCCAGCCAGCTGTCATCACTCAGTTTAACGTGGTCCACTTTCTGAAAATAAGCCCTCAACCGCCACTGTCTTCCCCCCCCCCCAGTAACTAAACTCAAGGCGTCAAGGTTGGCGAGGGTTCTTTTACTGTGACACAGCAACACACACACACACACACACACAGGGATTACTTGGGGGAATCTTCTTTGGCCAAGCCTCACCTTTTTGAAGGGGCTCCCCCCTCTCACTCGGGGCTCCTTAAAAACTGACTCCTCCTTTGCTTCCCAAAGGTTTTGGTGTCTAGCCAGGCTGTGGGAACTATCTTGCGGTGGACTAAATCCTCCATCTGCTCTCTCTCCTCTCCCACCCACCCTGCCGCATCCCCATTCTCTGGGGAAACTGCCAAAGAACTGGGATCTAAGCCAGATCTGGAGCTGCGACCAGTCCGACTGGAATATGGGACACTTTCCCCTCTTCCCCCCTCCCCACATTCATCCATGCAGAGGGTCTGGTGCCAAGTTGGGATTTAACAGGAATGCCGCTTTTAAGGCCAGCCATGATGGCTCCGGGCCTCAGCCACAGAGGTGTAGCAGAGGGAAACAAGACAAGCCACACCCAGGCCTTACTTTTTCTTTTTCTTTCTTTCTTTCTTTCCCTCCCCCCAGGAACTCAAGGCAGCATAGATGGTCCTCTCTCACTCCACCCCATTTCATCCTCGCAACCTCCCTGTGAGGAAGGTTAGGCTGAGAGTTGTTGCCTGGCCCCAGGCCACCCAGTGAGCTTCATGGCTGAGTGGAGCATTTGAACCTGGGTCTCCCCCTGCCCTGTAGTCCAACACTCTTAATCCACTCCCACCCCCACCATACTGGCTCTCTGAAAGCACGCTGTGGGGTGACAGGACCCCAGCACGTAGTGGGAGTTGGTGGCTCTACCTGCTCCTCACATTTCTGTGGGGCAAACCATATTTGCCCGTCGCCCCACCCAAGCAGTTGAAAACTGGAGGCGCTGACCAAATTGCCGCAGGGCTGGGCCTTCTTGGCCTCAGTCATCCCACTTACAATGTTGGAATAACACTGCCTTAATTTAGGGGGTTCCGTTTCTGAGGATTACTGAGATATCTATATCTTTGTATATGCGCAAAGGCCCATCAGTGGCGCATGTTTTAGCTGTGGTTTTTCTTCTGTTTGTTGCTGGATGAGAGCTAGAGCTTTAACAAAAGAACCTTACTGTGATCTTTGTGCGTGTGTGTGGGAGAGAACGCAAACTGGACAGATAGAGACGGAGGGTTTATCTCAGGGGTTAACTGGGAATTGGGTTGCAGCCTCTGGGCGGGGTGCTGCACAAATTCCTCTCTTGAAAGCCCATGCAGGAGTGGCTGTTTCTCTCCACTTGTGCTCTGTTTTTTTTGCAAATAAAGCAACAATTACAAAGGTACTGCTCTCTTCCGAAGGAAACTGAGGCTGCCATCCTAAACACAAGAGCAAGAGTCAGTCCCTTTGAACTCAGGACGACTGAACTTCTGAGTAAACATGCATTGAACCTGGATCTTCCTGGTCCTGGTCCAACACTCTGTTTAAAGCAGGGGTAGCCGACATTGTGCCCTCCAGATTCCGTTGGACTCCCAACTCCCATCATCCCCAGCAAGCACAGCCAAAGTCAGGAATGATGGGAGTTGCAACCCAGCATGGAGGGCAGGCACTATGCTGACTCTCCCTGGTTTAGAATGTTGGCCTAGGACAGCTTTCCCCAACCTGGTGCCCTCCAGAAGTTTTGGACTACAACTCCCATCATCCCTGTATTTAAGTAATAGAAGATAATCCTATTTCCCTCCCTTCCAGGTAGCCATGGTAGAGGTGCAGCTGGAGGATTATGACTACCCCCGGGAGCTGCTGGTAGCCTTCAGTGCCTGTACCACAGTGCTGGTGGCGGTCCACCTCTTTGCCCTCATGGTGAGCACCTGCATCCTGCCCAACATCGAAGCCGTCAGCAACATTCACAACCTCAACTCGGTCAACGAGTCTCCCCACGAACGCATGCACCGCTATATTGAGCTGGCGTGGGGCTTCTCCACTGCCTTAGGAATCTTCCTCTTCCTCACCGAGGTGGTGTTGATCTGTTGGGTCAAATTTATGCCCGTTGGCAGCGTCTCCTCCGCCACAAAGTGCTGCCCGCCTGTGCCGGCCCTTGCTGGTAACACCACTGTGGCCCCTCCAGATAACTCCGGCTGGAACGCTGCCATGGCCTCCACCGTCATCATGGTCCCAGTTGGCGTCATCTTCATTATCTTTGCCCTGCACTTCTACCGCTCCCTAGTGGGACACAAGACTGACCGGCACCAGCAAGAGCTGGAGGAACTCAGCCAGATCAAATATCAGTTGGATGGAGAAGCCACGGCATTGCAGGTGGTGTGAAGTTTGGTGGCCTAGGGGCAAGGCCTTTGACGCAGTGATTATTCCGAGAAGAGGCTGCCTGGTTGATGCCTGGATTCCTTGCTGAGTGGGGCAGCTGTGAAGTGACTGGCACAGTTGGAACTAACCAAAAAGCTACTGTGACCTCTTTTTCTCTCCCTTCTCTATCTTTTTATCCCTGTTGCTTTTTTAACAAAATTCACTCGCGTTGCCTGGAAACGACAAGGAAGAGGGTATTGAAACCCAGAACAATTTGTTGAAATGGGCTACTTCTTGAATTTCAAGTAGAAACTTGAATTCCCTGCCCAAATTCCTGCTACCCGATGGAGATTTCAGGATGCAATAAAATGTTAACTCAAAGCAGCCTTTGAGTAAGGAGATGGTATTTGTCCCCAGGAGAAGGGACAGTGACTTTACTTCTTTGGGTGCCATTTGTTTCCTCTTGGCTATGCTCTTTTTTTTTGCACCCCCCCCCCCAAAAAAAAAACCCAAAGAGAGAAAAAAGATTTTCAATATTTTACTCATACAAGCTGGGATTTAAGAAAGGGAGTGGGAGGTGGGGGGGGTCTGGAAGGTTCAGAGCAGTCCACCCATCTTGTCCTTTTGCCTTCTCTCCCTCAGTAGGAAAGTCTGTAGGGAAGGGATGGGGAGGCTCAGGGGCCAAATGTGGCCCTCCAGGCCTCTCTGTCTAGCCCTTGGGATTCTCCCCGGGCAATACTCCCTCTTCCCAGAGGGGATGGAAAGAGAACCGTTTGCAGTTGCCTAGTAACAGCAAGGCACATTCCTCAACACTGAGGAACCTGTGCTGTGGTTGCCAAGCAATGGCAACATCTTCCCTTCCTCCCAGAGCTGAGAACACAGTGAGTGGGGTGGGGAAGCAGTCTAATGGCAGCCGTGGAGCACTCGGCTCCTGGCCTAAGACAAAAGATGTGGGCAGTCTGTGGCGTGTGTGTGTGTGAGAGAGAGAGAGAGGCAGAGAGAACCACACACACACACACGCTCTGTCACTGGTCCAGACAGCAGTCAAGTTCCTAGAGAAAGCCTTGCCTTCCAGATATCAGGCAAGGGGATGTTTTAAAGATGACTCATGCTCTTTAGTGTTGTTGAAGCCCAGTTCTTTTTCTCTATAGAAGGACAGTTCATCCTATCTGCCAGGCCTGAAGGGAAGGGAAATAGTATATTTTTGTTGGACAAAGAGGAAACGGAGGGGCGAGGAATATCTGAAGCTGAACCGCACACAGCTGTTCCCGCTCTTTTTTTCCTGCTGGTTTTTGTTTTCTGTTTTGTTTTGCAGAAATGCCCCTTGCGCACAAGCACACAGATTGGCGCTCGGGGTGGGGGTGGGTTTCTGGGTGTAAGCTCTTCTTTGTGAGAGCCCCATTTCAAATTATTGACAACGCCAAGAAACGCAGAGGTATATAATGTGACTTTCTGGCCGAGGCCTTGTGCTATCTCCTCCCCACACACACACATCCTGCCCCACCCAGCCATATTTATTTGGGGTGGACAACTTAAGCCTGATCTTGGTGACCCCACTTGCCTGGCGCAGGGGGCAGATTTTGCCCTCCCCTGGGACTTTTCCCAGCAAGTCCCAAAGGATGTGGTGAGAGCCACTGAGAATTTAATTGGTCCACCTCAGCCCCTTCATGCCCTGGGGCCTGTTTGCTGGGTCAGGCTAGAGCTTGGGTCTCCAACATGGTGCCTGTGGGCACCACAGCACCCTCAGACACCCCCGTTGGTAGTCATCAAGGCCCCTTGCCTTTCCCAGTTTTTGGAAAATGACGGCTTATTTGGTTACATGGGAGGAGGTTGCCTGCTTTTTTCCCTTTTTTTGTCTTGGGGTGTGGGTAGGTGCTTTGCCTGTTTGGGGCAGAAGTGTTTCTGAGCATTGCCAGTTTTTCATCAATGAAATGGGTGTTTTGTGGTGCCCACAACAGTTTCTTAGAGTTCCAAATGTGCCCCTTGGGCCTCCAAAAAAGTTGGAGACCTCTGGACTAGAGGATGGCCAAATTCATGCTTTTATAGATATGATGTTTAAAACGAGACGTTGCATTTTTTTTTAATTGGGTAAAAGAGCTGTAAATGGCCTCTGGTTGAGCCCAAGAGCTGCTGTTTCTGCCCCAGATGTTCATCCACTCAAAATCTTGTCATCTGTTCCCTTCTCCCCCAAGAGTTAGAAGGGGATCCATGGACCTATAGAGAAAAGTTTTTAGGGGTAGGAGAGGAATGAGAGATTTTGAAAGGACGAATGGGGAAGATTTTTTTGAAAAATCCTTTCCTCCTCTCCTCCCCCTCCACAGCCTGGTGTTCTCTGCTCTCTTCGTAGCTGTCTTATTTAATAAAAGAATGTCTTTGGGATGGAGGTACGGATTGCAGAATTACCACATCCGCATTTAAAGTTGATTCACATTCCTAGGGAGCTGCAAATGTTCGGTGACGGCTTAGCCCAGCAGAGGAGGAAAAGATAATTTCTTGATGCACAGCATCTGCCTAATGCAGATGTTCAATGCAGCCTGCTATGGAGCAGTGCTGATATATTACCCTATTTTTTCAATTGATTGTATAAACCAGGGATAGCCAACGTGGGTGCCCATCTGGATTGTTTTTGGATCGCCGACTCCTATCAGCCCCAGCCAGCATGCCCAATGGCCAGGAATGATGGGAGTTGCTGTCCCAACAATTATAGGGGTTGGGCACTACCCCTGTTATAAGCTCACTATTAACCACACCAACTCACTCGTTTGTATGCCCCAGGATGTGGTTGTCTTGGTTTTTAAAAAAATGTTTTTCCCTAAAGGGGGAATTGTTTTAGTTTACGTATTAACCACATGGGTTTCACACATGGAGACAGGACATGCTTTATGTTTTGGTACACACTTGACCATGTATTTCTGGTCTGCTCTCTCCTTGGTGGAGTAGGGGAGACCGATTTTTGGCACTTTTTATTCTGTGTATTTTTAAAATAAAAATAAAAAATTTAAGAAAAAAAGGAAAAGTTGTCCAAGTGAACTTGCTGCAAACTGTAGAGAGATTATGAGCCATATACTGGTGTTTTGGCTGCTTTTCATTTTCTGTATTGTGTATCTTCTCAAGAAGTGAGTGAAACCATATATACTATTTCAGAAGGCAGATAGGGTGCTGCATATGTAAATATTCCTTCCCCCAAAATATATATATTCAAAAATGTATCCCTGCAGGTTGAAAGCTAGCACAAAAAAGCCAAGCCTGATGTGCTATTTCTCTATATGCAGGGATTTTCATTACCTGTGAGAATATTTGCATGGCAGGCTGGCCCAATGGAAGAGTGGAAAAATACTTGTTCTGTACTGTTGGCACTGCTCACAGTTGAGTACTGTACTGCTGAAATTACTGCCTACAGTAAACTACTGCTGTTTTTAAGATGTCAGGGTGGTATATAACAGATGCTACTGGAGGTGATTCATAGGGTCGCCATAAGTCGTAATCGACTTGAAGGCATATAACAACAACAAAGTGCAAACACACCCATGGTAGGAATGCTACCTGCGGGGTTTCATTTGAGGCAGGTCCTGGAATCTGTTTTTAGAGACCAAGTTCCTTATCTATCCTATAATATATTTTCTGGAATTGTATTTTGATTAATTTTCTGTTTGACATAGTATATGCTCAAAATAGGTCTCAATCATATTTGGCAAGGAATTCTGTGTAACTTAAAAGCTTGCATATCTCAGTCTTTACCTATTGTGTGTGTGTCCCTTGTTCTTCTAAAGAAATCAATGACATTTAGAAGACTGCAGTATAGTTTACTTTCTCTTCTGCACCTTTCTCGGGTGTCTAAATATGTGTTAAGCTAGCCACTGTTCTCTGGCTTTCTATTACTATTTTTAAAGCCTATGTTCTCTTTTTTAATTACTCAGAAGTGTTATTTGAAAACATGTTTTCCCAACTGATACTTCCCCCCCATGCTTCCTGTCATTGCCATTTCAACCCACTTCCCCTTTGTCTTAAATTTTGTCTCTCAAGAATTCACCATGGACCTATACATAACAGCAGAATTAGATGATAGAATATGAAGCTGGTAGACTAGACTGCATTACTACAGAATGCAGGTAGGGATTTGTTTTCTTTCTTTTGTTTATGATCCCTCGTGTAAAAAAATCCCTGCAAATAGACATCTGGTACACCAGGGAGAAAGGTTCTGTCTCCACCCCTATGCCAGCTAGGCTAACTTCTACTTTCAGGGAGTTTTTAATGTCAGGAAAGCATTTTAAAAATGTGATCATCCCACCTGCCAACTCAAATTGTACAGTCTATTCAGTATTTGACCAGCCGGTTCTCCTGCATATATAGAGACACGCTGTCAATGTAATGCCATCCTTGGAAGTAAGTCCTGCCTTCACATTCATAAGTAAGCAGACATGAATAGGATGGTACTGTTACTCCCAGGAAAGCGTGTAGAGGATTGCACCCTAATGCCAATGAAACCAAAAGATATGAGTAGTCTAAGGCTAATTGGAGGGAAGGTGCTAAGTAGCATTTTTTAAGATGTCTTCAAAGCTTTTTAAAAAATGTTTTTAAAGATGTTTTGTTTTAATGTATTTTAAAGTCTGTTTTTATGATGTTTTGGGGTGTTTTTGGTGCTTTTGTTTGCCACCCTGGGCTCCTGCTGGGAGAAAGGGCAGGATATAAATCAAATAAATAAATAAATCATCAGACAAATTATTCAAATCAAAGAGGAATTTTTCAGATATAAATCTTTTTTTTTTTTAAAAAAGAAATAACAAATGATGTCATTCCTAAAAGGGGCTCAAGGTGGCATACGTACAGGTGTTTTTCCTCTCCTCCGTCCTAACAACCCTGTAAGGAAAAGAAAGCTAATAGAGAATGACAGGACCAAAGCCACCTGTGAGCTTCATGGCTGAGTGGGGAAAGTGACAGCCTAAAAAACAGGAGGGCCCACAGCTATAGCATTATTAGCCTAATGGTTAATCCAGCCTTGAAATGGACACCTTCCTTGCCTAAAACCACTCATTTTGATATAACTCTTACCTTGAGAAAGCACCTTGGACAGGTCCTTGAAAGTTTGGGCTAATACCCAGAGTGGATTTCACATTACATGGAGCCATCAGCCACCACTGCTTGTAGTATGAGAACCTGGAGGCATCTAAAGAAGCTGAATGTTTGTGGAGATTCAGGCCAGATGACAAAAAGTACTTTACACAGCCCATTGTTGAATGACTGGTTTTCCTACTGCTGGCTGTAGTGAAAGCCAGCAGCCTGGATGGCTTTAAAAGGGGGTTATACAAATTTATGAAGGATACCGCTAGCAGTGGCTTCTAGCCATGGTGCCTTTATTCTGTTTCTAGTGTGGGAAGTAGTATGTCTTGGAATGCCAGGTGCTGGGTTTCAGAAGGGCGGCAGTGGGCTGTTCCACTCGTGTTCTGCTTGCAGGCTTCCCATAGGCATCTGGTTGGCCGCTATGAGAACAGGCTGCTGGATGAGATGGGCCATTGGCCTGATCTGAATTCACCAGGCAGTACTTTTGCACGAGCCTAGTTGAAATAGATGCAAGCAGCGCAAGAGCCCACACTGATTTTATCTCCAGGAGCTCACTTGGGGCACTGTACATGGTTCTGCCCCCTCTCCTTTTGTCCTCATGACAACCCTGTGAGGTGTTGGATGTTGTATCTGGTGCAAGCAGATGCCCAGGATGCAGAACAGTATAGTGACAGGCTAGATGCCAGTTGAAGCAATGAGCCGGACAAGCAATAAGTTTTAAGAGTCACTTTACTGACAATATATCACAAGCTCTCTCTGTACAAACTCCTCGACCCCCACACTCATAAGTGTCTGCTGGCCCTCTATATAGATAAGGCCAGCTGCCCGAGCCTAGGTTTCTTAGCAACGTGTCCTTGAAGATGGCTCGAGCTCTGCCAACTTTCGCTGCTAAGTCACGTAGCTCACTTGTGGAAATTTAACCTCTGCTTTCTCGGTTTAATAGCCAACAATCCCCCACCTTAATTTTCCACATTCAGCTAGTTACATTTCTCTTCCATTTACATGTGTTACATTTTACATGTCATTACATTTACATCATTTGGTTTTATTTCAGTTTACATCACTTTCATTTGTAATCATTATTTCATTACAATCGTAGCATCACTTTTATTACATACAGTTATTACAGCAATTATTCTCATGAAATTTCACACTTTTGCTGTCATACCTACTTGATTTATCAGTTTTGAGAACTTGTCTTCACTTAGTGGTTTTGTCATAACGTCAGCCAGCATATCAGCAGTGTTACAATAAGTTAATTCCACAAACCCTTGTTTAATCATTTCTCTGACGTGGTGATATTTGATGCTGATATGCTTGGTTCTCTTGGTGTGTGCTTCTGACTGAGCTAGCTTAATGCAGGTCTGATTGTCCTCATATATTTTGATTGGTTTGTCTATGCCTTTTCCAATTTCAAACAGTAGATGGTCGAACCAGGTAAGTTTGTTACAAACCAGAGACAACGCTATATATTCAGCTTCTGAACTTGATGTTGCCACTATAGTTTGCCTCTTGCTGCACCAATCAATCACTGAATTATATAATAGAATGACAACACCAGTAGTAGACTTGCGGCTACTGGGATCGCCAGCATGATCCGCATCTACATAGCAGCACATACTCCCGTGTTTACTGCTGGACAACACTAGACCTTTACTGCTAGTACCTTGCAAATACCTCAGGACTCGTTTTATTCCTTGCCAATCTGTCTCAGTAGGCTGTTCTGCTTTTCGACTTAAGATGCTAACAGCATTACAAATGTCAGGTCTTGTTACCTTAACAAGATATTGCAACTGTCCTATGATGTGTCTGTACCTAGCAGGGTTTTCACAAGCTGTCTCTGTGTTTTCTTGTTGAAATGATGTTGTCATGGGAGTCCCTACTGCCTTACATTCAGACATCCCACAATCTGCTAGTATTTGGTTTATCTTTCCTTCCTGTTTTAACACGAAACTCCTGTCTGAACCCCGTATGACCTCTGTACCTAAATAATGACTTACAGGTCCCAAACTTTTCGTTACCACATGTTGTTTCAGACTATTATGGAACTCTCTTTCGTCTTCCTCCTCATGGGAAAAGTACAGGATGTCATCCACATAAACTAGGCAGTATGTGAGCCCCCCCTTTGTTTCTTTCACATACACACAGGGGTCTGCCACACAACGCTTGAAATTCATTGACTGCAGAACATCATCTAGTTTTTCGTTCCAACAGCGCGCACTCTGGCGCAGACCATACAGGGATTTCTGTAACTTGCAAACTAGACCTGGCTGTGTTTCACATCCGGGAGGCTGTTCCATATAGATTTCTTCTTTCAACTCCCCATGTAAAAACGCCGTGCCAATGTCATAGTGGCTTACATGCATGTTTTCTATGGCAGCTATTTTTAGCAAAACCCTGATTGACATGTTTCACCACGGGAGCGAAAACTGCATCGTAGTCCGTCCCGAATTGCTGTGTAAAGCCCTTAGCTACTAGGCGTGCCCTATACCTTTGTATCTGTCCTGTACTCGACCGCTTACGTTTAAATATCCACTTACACCCTATAGCTTTCTTCCCTGGGGGCAGAGGTACTACGTCCATGTGCCATTTTTTCGCATTGCTTCCAGCTCCTCTTTCATCGCTGCATGCCATTCATTCTGTTCGGCTATGGGTAATTGTTTTATATCCCCGAGGCTTGAGGGTTCTTTTTCCTGCTCTGTTTTATTAGCCACGACATCAGCATCAATCACTGGCGTCTGTGCTTTCACTGACTGTGTTAGGTTAATCCCTATTGAACCTCTATGTGTCCTGTCTGTGTCTTTACTGAGGACTCTCAGCTGCATATAGAACAGTGACTTCTTTACTATCCCTTCCATGAATATTTTTTCTCCTCTCATTACATGCACTGAACCCCTTTTGAACATTACTGTGAACCCCATTTCATTGAGTTTCGAAACAGCCATGATGTTACATTCGATATCAGGAACAAACAGCACATCTGTCATAATGGTATTGAAACCTGCTAATTTCACTGTACCCCTACTTTTGATAAGTTTCTTAGTCCCATCAGCCATTATTACATGATCCTCTACGTCACAAAATGTATGAGACATGGATTTATCTTTGATTATACTATTTGTTGCCCCACTGTCAGTTGCCCATAAATCTTTACAGTTATTTCCCTGCTCATTGTTAATATATTGTTTATTCTTACTAGCATAGATCACCTGTACACATGGTTTTCTTCCTCTTTCTCTTCTTCTTGCTTCACAATTTATTTGTAGATGTTGCCTGGAACCACAAAAATAACACGCCTTTTGTCCATACAGTCTCTCTTGTGCAGCTTTGTTGTTCTGTTTTTCCACGTTGTGTTTAGACTCAGTCTTTTCCTGCTTTGCCATTTCCTGCCTCCTTTGGAATTCTTGTAAAAGTTTGCCTTCTATATAATCCATATTGAGATTTGCATCGTCCATTGCTTCCAAAGAGCTCACCAGACTATCATAACTTGAATCTAGTGAAGCTAATGTGATATACACTTTTTGCATTTGAGAATGTTCAATTTCACGTTCTGACAACTCAGTAAACAGTCTGTTTATTTCCAACAAATGCTCTGACATGGTTGTATCTCCAGATAAGCGCATCTGATACAATCTTCTGGCAAGATATATTTTAGAACTGGCAGTCTTTCTCACATGAATATTTCTTAAAGTTTCCCAGGTTTCTTTTGCCGTTGTTGCATCACGCACGTGCAGTAATTGAGAATCATCAATAGCAAGAACAATTAACGCCTTTGCCCTCTCATCCAGCCTTCTCCAATCTGCTGGAATTGGCACTACGGCGGGTGGGTCTTCTGCGATAGCTTTCCACAGGTCTTCTTTCACTAGAAAAGCCTGCATTCTCTGTTTCCAAGTGCCATAATTTTTCCCTGTCAGCCTTTCCAAGGGAATCCCGGCCGATAACGTAACAGACATATTCTCGCTTTTCACAGTTCACCGCCTTTGTAATTAGAGCTTCTCACCTCTGTCCTTCAGTCAGTTATTCCCATGGCTCTCTCACAGCTTTCAGCTCAGCTTTCGGTTTCTCCGTCTTTCCGCTGTTTTACTCGCTGGTCGGCATTTCCGGCTTTTCTCTGCCACTTTTCTGCAATCCTCAGCACCAGGTAACCATCCTCTGCTACCACTTGTTGGATGTTGTATCTGGCGCAAGCAGATGCCCAGGATGCAGAACAGTATAGTGACAGGCTAGATGCCAGTTGAAGCAATGAGCCGGACAAGCAATAAGTTTTAAGAGTCACTTTACTGACAATATATCACAAGCTCTCTCTGTACAAACTCCTCGACCCCCACACTCATAAGTGTCTGCTGGCCCTCTATATAGATAAGGCCAGCTGCCCGAGCCTAGGTTTCTTAGCAACGTGTCCTTGAAGATGGCTTGAGCTCTGCCAACTTTCGCTGCTAAGTCACGTAGCTCACTTGTGGAAATTTAACCTCTGCTTTCTCGGTTTAATAGCCAACATGAGGTAGGCTAGGCTGAGCGAGAATGGCTCAAGGTCCTCCAGGGAGGGCTTCATGCCTGAGAGGGGATTTGAATGGAGTCCTCCGCAGTCCTAGTCTGAAACACTGTCATGGCTGGGGTGCCACTTGGATGGCCGGCTTCAAGCAGCCAAATGTCTTCACAGCTGGCTCTATTTTTTGTCTCTTCGTTCTGTTGTTTTGGAACATTCCTCTCCCTCCACCCCCAGGGCTTGACCACTCTGGATCCTACAACGCCCTCATGTCCTTGCACCCCCCTCCCTTCTGGATGGAGCTTAACTATATATATCATCCCTTTCTGGCCCTGGCCAACCTCCAAGGTTGGTGAAAGGTTTATGCTGTCTGGGAATACGCCTGGTCCCGGCTGGGAAGACGCCAAGAAGGCCTGGGAGAGAGAGAGAAGGTCAACGGCAGCTCTCTGGCTGGCTGAGATGAGTGGGTCATTCGGTGGTAAAACATCTCTTTGGCACGCGGAAGGTTCACTCCCTGACATCTCCAGGCCCCTGTCTGAAATGTTGGAGAGCCACTACCAGTCAGTGTAGATGGTATTGAGCTTGATGGACCATTGGTCTGACTCGATATAAGGCAGCTTTCTATGTGTGCCCCAATTCTGGTTCCAAAATGCATACTTTCACTGGTTTGGGTGTATCCAGAGGGGAATGTGCTCAAGAATCTCCATTTGGTCTTCTAGGGCCGGGGAACTTGCGGCCATCCAGCTGTTGTCGGGCTGCAGCTCCCATCGACGCCAACCAACACGGTCAGGGTCAATGGGAGTTGCAGCTCAGCAACCTCTGGAGGGCCCATGGGTTCCCTAGCCCTAGATCTAGGTGGGTTGGGATTCCTGGTGGTTATTCCCTGGGCAGAAGAAAAGTGTTTCCGACAGCCCTTTGCTGTAATTGTAACCTTTGGGTGCAGGTAAACAGACGTCCTGGCTAAGGAATGATAGAAGAAGAGTAGCTGAGGTGGTGCTCTTAACATGTGGACTACAGTTCCCAGCATCCTTGACCATCAGCCATGCTGGCTGGGCTGATGGGAATTAAGAACATTAAAAAAAAACCCTGCTGGAACAGGGCTGGGCCCCATCAAGTCCAGCATCCTGATTTCACAGTTGCCAACTGGAGGGAAGCCCGCTAGCTTGTAGTCCAACATCATCTAGAGGGCACTGTGTTGGCTACCTCAGGGATAAATAGCAAATCTTGCCATTGAAAGTAGGTTCCAGAGACACCCAGATTGTGCAGTAGCTAGTGCAGGGGAGGGCAGGGCGGTGAACGGTGAACCTATAGTTTTCCGGATATTTGGGACTACAACTCCCATCAGCTTCAGCCAGCATGTCAATGGTCAAGAATGATGGGAACTGCAGTCCACAGCATTTGAAGAGCACCATGTTGGCTGGCTACCCCTAGTTCACATTGACTGGTAGTGATTCTAGGGTTTCAGGCGTGAATCAGGAGTTGTCAATACCTTCTGGAACTTGGGACTTTCTGCATGCAAACTGTGTGCCATGAAGCTATGGCCCTGCAACCTTTGTGTAAAGGTATGAAGGCCAAAATTGTCTGCCACCAATCCTGCTCCTGCCTGTGTATTTGTAGGGATCAGCCAGAGGTTAAATTTTAAGACCTTAACTTGTGCTGCCCTCTGGTGGAAAGCAAAATAAATAGTACATTTTCCACCCCCACCTCAAAGCTCTATTATTGAAAAGAGAAAATTTGATTGAAATAGGCTGTCTCCTTTTAGGGTTAAGACCCTGAGTTGTATTCAGCTAAATCCTGCTTAGGGTAGACCCACTGAAATGAATGAACCAAAGTTGCCGTGCAATCCAATACATGTCTACAATATAAAAATTGTTTTTATATTGTTTTAAATTTTAAAAATTGTCTTTTAAATTGTTTTTAAAATATGTGTTTTAAATTGTATATTTGTTTTAATGTTTTTGATTGCTATAAACCGCCCAGAGAGCTTCGGCTATGGGGCGGTATACAAGTGCAATAAAATGCAATAAATAAATACTCAGAAGTAAGCTCCATTGAGTTCAATGGCATTTACACCCAGGTAAGTATGTATTGGATTGAAGCCTTAGTCATGTCTATTATTTTCAATGGATCTACTCTGAATAGGACTAGCATTAAATACCACATCCTGGAAACTTTTTTTTTAAATGCACAATTTTTTCTCAGCATGGGAGTTCCTGTCATAACTGGAAACTGAATTGGCACGGCCCAGATAATTTTAGCTAATTTTTAAAGACAGATGTAAGAGATTGAAGCAGATATTTAAATCTGCCGTACTTATTACTTATTTATAAAAATATTTGTATGCCGCTATTTCGTTAAAAACATCAAAGCAGTTTATAACATGTTTAAAACAACAATAACCACAGAATAAAAAACATTGAAAATACAATAAAAACAAAGGTCAGTTGTTGCAAAAAAAAACATGTTCTCAATTGCCTGCATAAGCCTGGCAGAAAAGAAAGGTTTTCAGCAGGTGCTTAAAATTTAAAACAGAAGGCGCCTGCTGAAACTCTGTTGGCAGAGCATTCCAGAGAACTGGGCTGATGACACCGAAGTCTTGATTCTGTGTCGATGTTAAATGAGCCTTGCGGGATGACCAAAGCCGCTACTGAAGAAGATCTCAGTGATCAGTTACTGATTCTTACTTGTTTTATTATTTCAATTCTATCTTCTCTGTTCTTAAGGACTTGGGGTGGGGATACTGTAAGGATAGAATACTCAATTTGTAAGTTCATTAATTAAAATTATCCTGCACCACCTGCTTGACCCTGACTTGTAAAATGTCAGTCCAAATGCCACAGCATTTACCAAAGATATTCAGACTTGTGTCATTTATGATAATAAACCAAAACTCCAACCATCATAAAAACAAGATAGGAAAATAAATAATTCTAATTTATTAACAGGAAGCGATGGGAAAGTCTGACTCACTTAACACTTAAAATACTTAGGGGGATATCCATATGTTGAACCACTGCTGGACCTCAACATATTTTCATCATACACACTTCAAATCGGAAGAGTTTCTAGTGGACAATGTGGGTCTTGGAATAATTCTGGATTTTCTGCTCCAAAGTTTGAAGCATTGAAGTTAAAAAAGAAATTCCACCAAGATTTACACTTGGAAAATGTTCAAATATCGTAGAATATTTAACTGCAAGAAACAGCTCAGTTATAAAAAATAGGGAGTATTCTCCTCCCCCCATTCACTCTCTAAAAAGCAAGGAAGAAAGGCATCAATGTTATAGTTAGGCTAGGTGTTGCTGAGAGGTTTCAAATATTCTTATATTCAAGGACATAACAGTCAAAACGTATGACATTTCTGCATTAGATAGGCAGCCTAAATGAAAATTAACTCTGTGTGTGAGGACATGCATGCACGCATATGTACAGCCAATGTGTCATATTTGTTCTTTTTTATAGTTTAAATTAGGACCAATTTCTTGGGGTTATGGAGGGGTGAAGAGTGTTGTGAACTTTTGATCCTCATCATGCAACCCAATTGTCTTTTGCTACTATTTAAAAACCAATATACATATTATTAACATCATTGCCATTGATTTATTCATCATCAATTTATTACTAGCATTTGGACCCCGCTTGCTTTTAATGAAACATATCTCAGTAAAGTTCAACCTTTTTATCTTACACTGTACATCAAGGAGTGAGTTTTCCCCCTTTTCACACAGGCTCTTAAGACACTAGCCCTCAGTTATGTCAAATAAAATTTCTCCTTAGAGACCCTCTCTTACAGAAATCAGTAGCTCCAAATCACTTCCGGAAGCGAGCCTAGCTACATGCTGCAGATGGGCTGAGACAGAATGCCTCCAGGGTCAATGGGCTGCATCTCTGGATTATCATCATCAACACCACCACTCCCATCAGGCTCCACCCCTGTACCTGCCCAGGGATTAGCACCTTCACTGAACCAGGAGACTCCAGCCTCAAGCCCTACCTGGATATCAATTTGGCATTCGGGATGGAAAGATCTGTCTGTTTGATTCTCTTAGTTTCTCATTTTTCCAATGTTAAATTCTCTACATTTCTACAGGGATCTGCCAATTTTTTAAAAAAAATCCTCATGGAAATTTTCCACCATTTCAGTGTGAATTTCTCCAAATAAACATAGTTTTGTAGGCAGTTTTGACAAAGGTACACATTTTTGCAAGTAATTTCTCATAATTTCATGCCTTTTTGTATGTTATTTTCACTCATGTATTTAATGCACGCTTTCCCCTAAGATACGCATTTTTGTAAATGTTATTTAGTTGGCGAATTGCATCCTGAAATTCTAATAAATGCAAATTTCAAAGGATAGCTGTGTTTCAGTTCTCATATGGTTTCCGAAATTGTGAATTTGATAAATTCTGCTTGAAATGTGAATCAAAATTCTCACTCATCCCCATTTAGCATGCATAAAAATTGTTCCAAACCACAAATATGTAACTGGTCAAATCCTGAGCCCATGGTGGTGGTGCGTTGTAAATTTGTCCCTATATCTTGACAGATGGGTTGCAGAAATTCAACAGGGGAAGCTTTTCCTGGCATGGTGATGTAGCAACAAGCTACCGTAGTTGCATTTCTCTTGTCAGACAGCTGTTAAAGTTGCAGCCCCTTTGCCCAGGGTGATGATGTGCGTGTGTCGCCATTAGCCAACCCTACTTGAAGCGCCTATAATGCTTTATGTAACGTTATTTCACTACTCATGAGGAAAGTGCGAAAGGCAAATCAGTTTCTTGTTTTGCAATGTTCCTTCCATTTTTTCTATGTAAAGGGGAATAATCTTCTAATCTCAGTAGATTCCATAATTACCCAAAAATATGTAAAAGGAGGGGGTGGAGCTAGCACGCCTGCAAGATGGCAGCATAGTCTGGGAGCTCCTTTGCTTTGTATTCATTTATGCCTGTTGTCTGAGCGAAAGACACTAAAACCCAACCAGTATTTCATGCACCCTCGATATGGAATGATTGCTGAAGCAGCTAGAAGCAGAAATCTGGATTTAACGCACCACTTTCGACCTGCAGGGAGAAGCATTTGCTTAAGGCCTGTATCTGAGGAAACAACAGAGTCACTGGTAAATATGGCGCCGCCTTCCCCTAGGCCTGGAAATGATATGAAGCCTGAAGATATGGTGGGGATACAAGAAGCAGTTGCTGTGGCGACCAGAGTAGAAATACAAAAGCAACACCAAGCATTCAAAAATGATCTTATGGAAAGTTGGGCTACTATTTTGAATTAAAAAGCTGGGAGATTTAACAACCGGAATAGAAAAATCGGAATCCAGTATAGGAAAGATGGGAGAAGAGATGGGGGAACAGGGAAAAGTTAAAATGCTCAAAAAGGCTTATATAGAGACCAAAATTAAGCTGGAAGACCTGGAAAACCGAAATAGAAGACAGAATCTGAGATTTCATGGGCTGGATGAAGAAAAAGAAAAAGACAATATCAAATCATTCCATGTTAATTGGCTGAAGTCACTGCTATCTGAATTCTCACTCATGGAAGACGATCTTGAAAGGGCTCTCAGAGCATTGGGACCACGTTGTAAAGAGGGCTCCAGGGACAGGGACATTATTGTTTGCTTTGCTAAATTTACAAAAAAAGAGCCTTTTAAAAGAGCTAAGGAGCTTGGAAGCTGTTAAATATAAAATTACCCCAATCTTAGTCCTGCAAGACCTTTCCCCTGAAACTCTGCAATGACGGAAGTGCCTGAGACCATACACCTTAAAGCTACAGGAAGCAGGCTTTAAATACTTTTGGGGATTCCCATTTACCTCATTATCCCATACAAGAGAACAGCACATTTGGCAGCAACAATAAAAGAAGTAAGAAATATTTTGAACATCCTGCATTTGGATCCCCCAGAGGAGAAAGGCGCTGGGGTGGATGGCGGTGAAACCAATGAGGAATACATCTGGAATCTGATGGCAATGAAGATGAATGGGACACAGTGAGAAGGAAAAGACCTCAAAAAACACAACAGGATAAAGCAGAAAGGAACAACTATGATGGCAGCCATCCCTGGCAATGCTCTCTGCACAATTTGCCAAATCGCAGGAGATAAAATTTATATCTTGTACATATTAATCCAGGGTAATTAATTTTGTTTAGGCATTGCAGCACATATGGAAAAAACAGAAACGGCAATGAGAGGTCCTGAGCTATGTGGCTGTTCTATGAAGGAATAGAATGGTATTTCCGCAGTTTTTCTGTTAATATAGTTTTTATAGTGTAAGGGGGGGAAAGGAGGGGTTAATTTAATTTTTATATACTTTTTCTTAAGCTAATGGAACAAGCGGAATGCGAAACTTGTTTTGGAGGAAGAGAAACATTGATGTTAATTTGTTTATTGTTAGCTTTAATGCTCCCCCCCCCTGCATCCATGGTGTAGCCGAGCCTCAAAAGGAGGGGTGTATTGGCAGGGTTAACTGGGAGAAAGGGGGGGAGGGAAGTTCTGAGAAAAGGCGAAAGGAAGGAGAAAAGATGACCACTTAATTTAACTAAAAAGGGAGCCTATAAACAGTCCAAGTGGGTAATGTGCTTAGATGAATATAACAGCTGAACTGAAGACTGTTACATTAAACGTAAGGGGGATGATTTCTGTAATAAAGAGAAATAGGCTGTACAAACTGCAGCCCAAGATCTTAATGTTGCAGGAAACTCATCGTGCAAAATTAGCAGCTGGTCTTTTAAACAACAAAATATGGAAGCATAAATTCTTAGCAAAAGGATCAAATAAGGCAAGAGGAGTAGCACTATTTATTAGGGATGATTTAGATTTTAAACCCACAAGAAGGTTTATAGATAAACAAGGAAGATTCTTTTTTGTAGAAGGAAAACTGGTCAGACTAGGACTAATTACATTGGTTACTTTTGATGCCCCCGATAGTGGACAACTAACTTCTTTTTATATGTTACTGAATACATCATACAAATTTACAAAAACTAATATAATTATGGGAGGAGATACTAATATCAATCTACAAGAATTACCAGGGCAAGGGATTACTACAAAAAAAAGCTCACAAGCAAAAAAACTTTTAAGCAATATACAGTAAAAGGGGATTGAGAGAGGTGTGGTCAGAATTATATCCAGAGTATTTTAGTCATTTATTCCTTTCTAGGGTATGTGGTTCATTTTTGCAGTTAGAAACCATATTTTTATCCAAATCTATATGGCCTCAAGTTAGAGATGGACACTTTGGTGAAATAAAAGTCACAAATCATGCTCCTGTAAGTTTAATATTGAAACAACAAATTTCTGCCAAAAGGAGTTATAATTGGAGGCTTAATCCAGATTTAATTGCTTCTAAGCATAGTAGGGAGAAAATGAGAGAGGGTCTTACTATGTTACTGATAACGCAAATGAGGAAATATCAGAGGAAATTAGATGGGAGGCAATGAAAAGTGGTAAGAGGAATATGCATTAGCGAATGGTCTCACAAAAAAAGGTAAAAAAAAGCACTTGGAAGAAATAGAAAAAGAATGGACAAGTCTAACACAGGAATATAAAAGAACAGGATCTGCCAAAATAAGGAGAAAAATGGAACAAAAAACAGAATTAAACTTGGCAGATATAGATTATATCATGGCTAATATGCTATATTCAAAACAAATATATTATGAATTTGATGGAAAGGGCTCTAAATTATTAGCAAATGAAATTTAAAAAAAGAGAAAGCAGAATTTAATCCGGACTTTACACATGGGAAATGTTACTTCTCCCTTAGTAAATGACAGTTTGGAGATAGGGGAGGTTCTTGCTAATTTTTATGAACAATTATAAACATGAGCAAAATGACCCCACACTCATTCAAAATTATCAGGATAACTCAAATATCTCCAAGCTATCTAGAGTAGAACAAGAAATATGGGAAACCTATATCACGGCTGATGAAATTTTAGAAGCAATTAAATCAATAAAACCAAAGCTCCAGGAGCAGATGGGTTCACAGGAAAATTTTATAAGGTATATAAAGAACTATTCGTACCCCATTTATTGCTGTAATTTAAGTGTATTCTAACAGGGGCTTGATTGCCTCCTACCTGGAACACCTCGCATATTGTCTTATTATTAAAACCAGGCAAAAATCCTCCATCTCCAGATTCATATCGGCCAATCTCACTGCTAAACACAGTCTATAAAATTAAAGGAATTAAAGAAGAAATCACCCTGTGCTTTATAGATTACAGCAAAGCCTTTGACTGTGGAGATCAGCCTTTCCCAACTGGTGTGCCTTCAGATTTTGTTGGACCACAACTCCCATGAGCTTCAGCCATTGGCAATGCTGGCTGAGGCTGATGGGAGTTGTGGTCCAACAACATCTGGAGGCACACTGGTTGGGAAAGGCTGGTGTAGATCATAGAAAACTATGGAATGCTTTAAAAGAAATGGGGGTGCCACAACATCTGATTGTCCTGATGCACAACCTATATTCTGGACAAGAGGCTACTGTAAGGACAGAATATGGAGAAACCAATTGGTTCGCCATCGGAAAGGGTGTGAGATGGGTGTATTTTATCACCCTATTTGTTTAATCTATACGCAGAACATATCATACAGAAAGCAGGATTCGACCAAGATGAAGGAGGTGTGAAAATTGGAGGGAGAAATATCAATAATATAAGATATGCCGACGAAACCATATTACTGGCAGAAACCAGTACTTATTTGAATGCTAATGAAAGTTAAAGAGGAAAGCACAAAAATAGGACTACAGCTGAATGTCAGAAAGACTAAAGTAATAACAGAAGATTTATGTAGCTTTAAAGTTGACAATGAGGACATTGAACTTGTCAAGGTTTATCAATACCTTGGCCACAGTCATTAACCCAAATGGAGACAATAGTCAAAAAATCAGAAGTCGGCTAGGAGTGGGGAGGGCAGCTATGAGAGAAAAGGTCCTAAAATGCAAAGATGTCCTGATGTCCTGAGAATGTGAGAATGTTTAGAAATTTTGGAGGGGGTTACAAAGGGAAATAAGCAAAATAACTAGACAAACAATACAACTCACACCAGAATTTGCTTTATTAAATCTTTTTATTAACCAAAACTCAGATCTACAGTATAAAAAATTAATAGGATTCATGCTGATAGCTGCCCATCATTCAATTGCTCAGTGCTGGAAAAACCTAGATGGACTATCACTGGACTGATGATATAGAAAATTATGGGAATTTGCTTTGCTGGAGAAACTGACACAAAACTTGAAACAACAGCAGGCACTAAGAAGAAAGACACTTTCACGGACCAATGGATGCCCTTTACTGAATTTACAACCAAGGAAGAAAATCTTTGCCAAGTACCCAAACCCTTTACCAGTCTGTGGTTGGCTTGATGAACTCTTATGTTTGACTTAAACACTGTAATAGCTCTCTCATAAAACAAAACAGGGTCGTCAGGGAGTGGGGAGGGGTAATATGTTATAGTTGCTTTTCTGTATAATTTGAAAATAAAAAATAAAATTAAAAAATATTAAAAATATTTGTTCAGCTAAGGGGCAAAATTACCTAAACTGAAAATATTGCTTAAAAAAATCGGTGCCTTTAGTTTGCCTGGGCAGATTCAACATTATGCCGTAAAAGTATTTAAAAATAAACTAATAGACAAATATTATTGCTAGGAATAGTTATCTCTCCTTCTGGCTTCTCTTGCAATGCTTTGGCAATGACTTTATAATTTCGCTTGCGGGCGAAAGTACCACAGTCGACTCCGGCCAGCTCAGCCCCACCAGACATAGCCGCGAGTTCAATTCGGTAGATTCGGATCGAATTATTTACACGGGCCTTTTCCGAATGACGGTGCAGACTCGGAAGTTCTACACTTACCCACATTACCTTCTCTACTATTGTGAAATGGTTATTTAAATGCCAGGGGTCCCCCTCTCCGGTGGCGAAAGCGGCATACTTTTTGTTTTTACGTTTCCCATTCAGTTACAACGAGCTTAGATTTCGCTCCCTCAGATTCGTAAGAAGCCCCATTTTTTACATCTGAACAGCTTGAAAAGTTCTGCTTGCGGCGTATCTCTTCCATCACTTAACCCGCGCTAGTCATCCCATATAAGCGTGGCTCGTTTTCATTCTGGCAAAGAAAGAATGTGCGAGGAAACAATCGCGTACTAGATCTTCTCCCTCCCCATCTAGAGTCTAGTTCTCGTTTCGGATCGAACGATTCGCCACGATCCTATGTTCGCAAGAAAGGGGTGAGTGCGAAAACAGCCCGAAGTTACGTTGGAGCCACACGGAGGAGCTGGACTGACAATCTATATAGTGAATACGTGAACGGCTGGTTTTCTTTCACTCCCCTTGGTATCGAAAGTACAGATTAGAAAAACCAAATAGGAGAGCCGGCAACACCGTCTCCATAGAGAGGACGGGGGAGGGGAAGTGAGGAGGAAGGAGAGAGGGTGGTGGTAAAAAGCTGCTCTCGCGAGACCTGACGCGAGAGTCTCGCTTGAGTGCTTTGGCCCCGCCCCCTGGTCCCTGTCGGCAGCGGCAGAGGGTTGTCACCCTTTTCCCCTTCCCTCTTTTCTTTCCCCCTCCCTCGTCCTCCCCTCACAGGTCGCGAGGCAAGAAGAGCGGCAGAGCACGCGACGCTGCGAAAGAGAGAGCGGAGGCGCGGGCGCGAGACGGCCGGACGAAGGAGGAGGAGGGGGCCGCCGCCGCGCGTGCGCCCCCAGAGAAGAAGAGGAGGGGGAGGAGCGGGTAGGGGCAGGTGACGCGCGAGTGGGAGGAGGAGGAGGAGAGAGAGGGATAGCGCGCGCGAGAGAACCCCTTTGCTGGTAAGGATGGCGGGGGGGGGCAGCAAGGAGGGAGGGGGAGAGAGAGAGAGAACGCGCGCGAGAGCAAGGCGCGAGCGACGGGTGTGTGTTGGGGGTGGGGTAGGGAGAGGCCGAGCGGGTGCATCTGGTGGGCGGGGCCGGGACACCTGATGGGTGGGGAGGACCCTAAAAAAAGGGGGGTGTTGCGGAGTGTAGATGGAGGGGAGAAGAGAGACCGGTATCGGGGGGAAGGCCCAGGACATTGCCTATGGGGGGAGGGAGGAAGAGGCTCTTTTGGGGGTGGGGAGGACCGAGGAAGGAGGCCTCTTCTCCTCCTCCAACTGGCCAAACAGCCCAAACGCACCTTCAGGATACATATTTGTGTGCGGTCGGGATGGGGGGGAGTCTTGTTAGTGGTGCTGAAGTCCCCTGCCCCCCACCTTCCTCCACTGGAGGCATGAATTAGAGGAGGGGGACAACAGTGGGAGAAGTGTGGGGTGAAAAGAAGGGCTCGGTGGGTGTTTGAGGAGGGGGACATAGGGCGAGTGGGCTGGGGATGTTTTGGAATGGATGGCTGCTATAGGGAACATCCTGAGGGGGTGTTATGAAGGGGGGGACAGGGGACCAGTTGAGGAGGAAGGGAGGGGTGAATTGTGGGGATGGTTCAGACTGCTTTGAAGGAGGTTCTGATGACAGAAAGGGGGTGAGATTGAGGACGAGACATTGAAAGAGGAATATAACCTGTTGGTTTGAAGAGAGGGAAAGGGAGATCTCCACTGATTGGCTCTGTAGGAGAAATGGGTGACATGGGAGATGTGCCGGTGGGGAATAGATTTTCTATATCTGCATGTCTCTGTAGAAGTAAAAGATGAGGACGAGCAGAGGGAATGGGACAATAGAGGACTATATTAAGGGGCTGTAGTGAGAGAGGGAGATCCCTCGTTAAGACATGGGAACTAAAGATGGCTTGGAGAGAAGTTGAAAAGGCCATGATAAATGGTAAAACTGAGAGGTAAGGCCTTCCAAGGATAGAGGAGGAATTCAGAAATTAGGAATGTTGAAATGAGCAAATATTTGAAAGAGGGAAACAACATGTGGGGGTATTTTAACTCCAAAGAAAATTAAGGATGAGGGCTGTGGAGCACAGGGAACTCCTAGAGGGATAAGAAAAATATAGTCTGGGGAAAATAATTTTCAGAGGACAAGCCTGTGTCAGGAATTCTGTTGAGGAAAGCTGATACAAGGAGGAAGATGATTTATAAAGCTGAAGAATATTGGGGAAACTGTTAGGATAGACCCCAGCAGAAGAGATGGATTGTGGATTTCTGTGTCTCCGCTCGGAAAATTAATGTACAATATGCCATACCATAGCTTGGGCCATCTGAATTCACATTGCTTCACCTTTTTCATTTTAGTTTTGAGATGAGAAATTATTGCATAATTTTGATTACTTCTTAATTTGTGAACATTAGTAGTTTTTTTTTTTAGAAGGAGGAGAAGATGTTGCTGGGGGTAGAATTGGGAGTCCTGCTTCCCAGCATTCCCGGTTCTAACATACTGTTTCATCTTCCAAGGAATTCTGGTTATGCTACTGCCTGAGAATGTTTCATTATTCAAATCTGGACTTATCAATTGCTTGTGTTTTTTTTTTAACATGTTGTGTTTTTTATTCCTAGTTTCCCAAGTGTTCTGTTTCACATTATGGACTGAACCACCTCCAACCAGGTTCTGTTGGGAAGGAGTAACCGCTGTGTCTGTACACTGCATTTTGCCATTAGCTTAACCACAGAAAAGATAATCCACAACAGGTGCAATTTTGTTCTTGCCTTTTGCTTTCTTTTCATTCTTTTTGCGTTCCACTTATTTTGAGATCTATATGCTGTCCTTATGCAACAGGCAGCTTTGCAGGGGGATGAATATATAATGATTGCAATTGCTGGGCTTTCCAAACTTGGCATTGCTACTTGGAGAGGGTATTTGGGTCAAGCAACTATTTTCTTTATATTTATTAGGAAGTAGAATATGAATAGGCGGCAGGAAAATGTGTTAAATTGACAATTTAAAAATATTTAAAAGGGCAAAACTAACTTTGAGGTCAGACCAAGATTGAATGAGTTGAATTTTATAGTAAAGTAGGTTTTAAAACTTCCTGCCCATAAGAACAGTAGAGCCATGGACAAACACTGCCTTAGGAGCTTTTGAGATCTACTACTTAGAGATTTGTCAGATATCTACCTGAGTTACTTATATAATGCAGCCTATATTAGGCTGCATTAACAGAGGTATAGTTTCCAAATCGCGTGAAGTATTAGTTCCCCTCTATTCAGCACTGGTTAGGTCTTATCTTGAATACTGCGTCCAGATCTGGTCTCCGCACTTCAAGAACAATGCAGACAAACTGGAACAGGTTCAGAGGAGGGCAACAAGGATGATCGGGGTCTGGAAACAAAGCCCTATGAGGAGAGACTGAAAGAACTGGGCATGTTTAGCCTGAAGAAGAGAAGACTGAGGGGAGATATGATAGCACTCTTCAAGTACATGAAAGGTTGTCACATAGAGCAGGGCCGGGATCTCTTCTCGGTCGTCCCAGAGTGCAGGACATGGAATAATGGGCTCATGTTGCAGGAAGCCAGATTTTGACTGGACATCAGGAAAAACTTCCTAACTGTTAGAGCCATACGACAATGGAATCGATTACCTAGAGAGGTAGTGCGCTCTCCGCCACTGGAGGCATTCAAGAGGCAGCTGGACAGCCATCTGTCGGGAATGCTTTGATTTGGATTCCTGCGTTGCGCAGGGGGTTGGACTTGATGGCCTTATAGGCCCCTTCCAACTCTACTATTCTGTGATTCTTAGTTCTGAGGCATTTTGCTTTAGGGTGTTTTTCACTGGAAGAGACAACTATGTGAAAATTGTATGGGGCAATAGTTTCTTTTATTACTAAAGTCCTCTCCTGTTTTAACAAAGTTGTTTGATACTAGTTTCTTTCTCTTTAAAATCATCACCTCTAAACCAAGGCTAAGTGTATTCCATGCTTTAAAAAAAATTGGCTCCAAGAAAAGCTAAATTCTGGGCCCTTTATAAATAATCAGCCAGATTGTTATTGTCTGTAGCTGGTGGCCCTTGCAATCTCTATAAAAATTGCATAATTTCTCTTATTTTGCACAGTTTCTTCTAATACTCATAATATTCTAGCCATGGGAGATGCAAGACCATTGATATTCCACTCCAGTGGTTAGAAATCTTATTTTGACAACAGTCTAACTTCTAAGATTGCAGCAGAGATTGTCCATATGCTTCCAACCATTTCTTCACAATATTTTATTTTATTTATTTAGATGAATTTATAAACCACATAATCAAAGAATCTGTATAATTATCTGTATAAAAATGAAAATCAGCAATTCTTTAAAAACAGTTATATGTAACTTATTTATATGTCTGAACAGGTTTGCTGAAACACAAAAAGGTTTTAGCAGCCATCTAAAACAGCACAACAAGGGTGCCTTATAATCATAAGAACTGGAAGCTTGCTAACAAAAAAGAATTCTGCACTCAATACCACATTTTTTGTTTATGTGAAGCTGCAGAATTGTAGCATGCCCACAGCCCTGTAGTTCTGAGTAGATTCAATGTGATTAATCCCTTTTCCAAAGTGGCCAGTTTAATAAAAGCTTAGTAAGTCCTGCGATGGACATCCAAATACCTTTGCGTAACCCACTGAGCCTTGTGTAACATAGTATAGTACTGTAGATGTTGAATTGAATTGAATTAGTTTATTACGGTACAAGACCAACATCTAGTACTGTAGATGTTAAAAGGATTCTGGAGAAGTGGTATAGAACAGTGAATGTTTGTGCCATTTGTCATTTCAGACGTTATAATATTAACCTCCCTTCTAGTTCTGGGATATGCAGAAACATCTGGTGGCTATTCTGGGTGTGAGGGTGTCCCTCTCAGAATTGGCTAGTAGGGTCCCTTGTTACTGTAAAGTCTTTCTGCCAGATGTAATCAAATTAGTCAGTGTTCTGGTTCCCTTTCCACTGCTCTAGGGTAAATGAGTCAGAATGGATCAGGAAGGTGGGGGTGACTTCCAGAAAACCCCTAACTTCCAGTGGAGAAACTACAAGCTCATCATTGACCCAGTACTCAAACAGGGACCTCACAAGATCTACCGTTACGATGGAGTGCATTTCAGCACCAATGTAAGTGGACAGAACCGGATTCTTATTTGGATGGGAGGATTTGGTTGATTTATACTAAGGAGGGAAGGATGGTTCTGGCTTTCCTGCTGTAAATATTCATGTGTCTTTCTAAGCACCGCCTTTTTCATTTGTGTCCTCCTGATTTTCAGCTTGTTGCTTCTCCCGTTCTGTTAGTCTACTGTGTTTTGGGTGTGTGTGTCTGTCATTAACTCCTTGGTTTTCTCCAGGTCTGAGTGGACAGCAAAGTCCAAGACAGTGTTACTCAAAATCTTTGATGGGTCAGCTTTATGCCATGCAGTTCCTGTGGGGGCTATTGGTTCTGTGCACCTCCTGCTCCTGGTTGTCATAAGTTCCCTATCCCCACCTGCCCCACATTTTTTGTGTCCTTGTTCATTGAGGCTCTAGATCAGCCTTTCCCAACCAGTGTGCCTCCAGATGTTGTTGGACAACTCCCATCTTTCCTGACCATTGGCAATGCTGGCTGAGGCTGATGGGAGTTGTGGTCCAACAACATCTGGAGGCACACTGGTTGGGAAAGGCTGCTCTAGATACTGGGATACTTGAATGTAGCAATCTGAATCCTTTGCACATCTCTGAGTAGGGCTGGTGCCTAAACTTTGATGTTAGCTTCTGAAGAATGGAAGCTGGCATTTAGATGTTTTAAATATGTTATTTTTATTTTGGCAAATTTTTTAAACACAGAACATGCAGAGTGCTGTCAGGAAAAATGGCAGGTGGATTTTGTGTGCAGACAGCCACTGAGAGAACAAAGAGGTGTGTGAGGTGAACAGAGAAAGGAAGAAGGTTTGTGACTCATGGAGCGTGTGCTGAGGAGTTTTTGGAAGGTCTAAGAGCCTGCCTGACATAGGGATGAGCAAGGGTGCTTTGGGTATTGGGGAGGCCAGAAATACCTGGGTTCATGAACTCCCTGGACTCTGTTTCATCTCATATTAAATCAAGTCACTGCTTTTTCTTTTAGTTCCACTGGAATAGTTGAGACTTGAGCAACTGAGACCCATTGAAATTTAAGTGGCTTAACTTTTCCTCGATTGCACCTATTGATTTTCTAGGTTTATGAATATAGTAATATAGCAATCCAAAGAATATGGCTGAGGTTGGTTTATGTCTGTCCTATGAATTAGGTTGCTAATGAGCAGGAACAATAGAACATGGAAAAAACATTTGGTTTGGTCCTCTGTCAGATTTTGCTGGCATCATGTAAAGAAGACAAGGCTGTTGGTGGTCTCGAGGTCTATTTCTCTATATTCTATAGTGTGTTACAGTAAATGGTAAGGCTCAGTGGAGACCACACACACCTGCTCCAGTTCTAGTAAGATACAATTAAACCGTGGCTGTTGGCTAACTTTGATTGGATGTCTTTTTTTAAAAAAATAAAATGCTTTGGTTTTTTATTTGTCTTTGAGGTACCATTGGTTCTTATTTTGGAGATGCCATTAAACTCGCTAACGGGTTGGTTCCATTTCAGAGTCCTCCTAGAAATGAGAACAGGCCTTGTAGCAGTGGAACAGTTTGAAGATCGTAGTGATTGACTCCTGGGTTTTGCCTGCCATGCTTGAAACCCATACAACTTTATGCCCAGGTCACAGAAAGAAAAGCGAGACTGAGAAGAATCCTGAAATAATCTGTCTCAAAAGATAATTTCTCCCCCAAACCACAATAGTACTTAGAATTTAGAGTACAAGGACTAAAATCTCATTCCAGCCCCTTTTGCTAATTGCTATATATTTTGGAAATTTGTTTGCTATGCATTTGGATATCTCTTTAACAAATCATAACTAAATTTTGCCTGGTGGTTCCTGAGATCTAGGAGTAGGTTTTTGTCTATTGTTGAATACAATTGGATGCCATTTTGAATCAAGATGGCCGAATGAATCTTTCAAAACTCCACTGATGTTAACCACCGATTTAAAAACTGCATTGATTTGTTGGTTTCTTAGAATTCCCAAGTGATTCTGGGTACGAGGCTGCTAGTTTTAAACATTTGCTATTAAAATACTAAGCCTGAAGTCCTACGTACACTTTTAGTGATTCTCATCCAGCCCTGTGGAACTCACTTTTACATTTGGGCTGTAGGTGTTGTCCCAATTTTCTTTACAAGCATCTTGAGTTCCAATAAAATATTGTTACTTATCCTAATTCTTCTGTTAAGGTAGGAGAGAAACGTGAAAACACAGACACTTGAGTCATCCATGCCCTCCCTTCTATAATCTTTCTTAGACTTCTATTGCCAGTTACAGTGTTGGAGTTATGTTTCACAGATGCAATGTGCACAAAATCCAGAACGTTTTACATCTCAGTGCTGAGAGGGATACCAAAAATTTAAGCTAGCTCCTTGAGATATTCTGATTGCTGCAGTCAAAAAGAGAAGCAGTATCTTCTGTTTACAGTCCCTGCATAACTTGACAGCATTTGAAGGCTTAGTTTCACTTTCTCTAGCCTGGGAATCTATTTCCCTTGTAGATGCCGCTTTGTTTGAACATTTCCCTAAGCAACAGAAGCAGCTGTGACAAAGACCCAAAGCTGTAAAAAGAGCCTGAGAACAGGAGGAAAGGAGAGAGAAAAGCTGGGTTTGAAACTGTGATGAGTTAATGATTTGGGTCATGTTTGTTCAAACAGGCACTGATGACCGTAAGATCCATCCTTACAATTCCACTCAAGAACAAAGAATAGCAAGTTTGTAGCACTCAGACCCATTGTTGCCCATAGCATTTTCCCCTCTTACGTCTAATAATCAATGTGTACATTGGATATGACAGCTGGTATAGCACAGTGGGGAGGAGAGCCTGGCTGGTAGTCCAGAGTCTGTGAGTTCAAATCCCCGCTCGTGTCTCCTGAGTGTCAAGGGCCAGCTAAAGATCACCCCGCAGTGAGTGGCTCAGGGGTTACATGCCCTGCCACCTGTGTAGCCGTGGGCAAGCTACATAGTCCCAAGGAGCCCAGCTGGCAGTTGCGGACAAGGAAGGGGCTGGCTTGTGCAACTGTGGCAACATGAGCAGGCCCTAGCCAGCTGGTGAGGACTAGCCTCAGAGGGAGGCAATGGTAAACCTTCTTTGAATGCCACTTACCATGAAAACGCTATGAATACAACCAAAAAAAGGATTCATAGGGTTGCCATAAGTCGGAATCAACTTGAAGGCATATAACAACAGCAGCATTAGAAATATGTTTGATTTAACTTGGTGGAACTTATTTCCAAGTAAAGTCGTTTAGGCCTGGAGTGGAAATGGGCTAACTTGGGAGTGAAGATGGATATGTTGGCCACAGTCCCAAAATCTATAGCACACCTGAGCTTGCCTCTGTTTCTACTGCCAGTACTGTTAACTTGCAAAATGTTTTACAGTATTTGTCTTCACCCTCCTAACAGTGAGGGTAGGTCACTGTTCCCACTATATAGATGAAGAAGAGGGAATGACTCACTCAAAAGTTGTACAATGAGTCCATCACAACCAACCTCAAAATCTGCCCTACACAGGTTTTTATAGTCCTCCTCAAGAGCAGCTGCTATAGTGTATTTCACTCACCTGGGCCCCATATAGACACGGTTATTATATTCTGGGAGAGATTTAAAAAGAAGCTTGGCTGCTCACAGCAGAGCCACAAGTTCACATATAGCGTTCACCCTTAACAGTAAGTAACCATAACAATTGTCTTCCTTTACGTTACAAATGGCAAACTACCATGAAAAACAAAACAATCCTTAGTAATATGGAGAAGTTCCTAATAACTTGTATCATACATACTTAAAGTTCTGTTGTAGATTATTACATCTTAAATCCTATTTCATAAATGTTCCAGTGTTTCGTGTTACATTTCCTCTTTTTCTCTGTTTTTCCTTTTTATAAAAATTCCAGCTTAAGTCTTCATCTTTATTTCCATATCTGGGGCTCTTAAATTAACTGCTGCTTGAATGCCTGGGGAAAGTTGCTTATCATACTCCTGCGTTGAAGCGGTGGTATAGGAAATCTTAGTGTGTGATCTGTACTCTGTTCCAGTTGTCTTACCACCTTTCCCCTGAGACCTCAGAAGCCTTCAGCCAAGGAGTACTTTACTCTAAGGACTTCTGTTTTCCTGTTTTTAATTGCCATTGTTGTCTAATGAAATTTGCTCTTCTCAAGGATTCGCGCCATGTCCCCGTGTGTGATGTGCAGGATCCTAGACGCAGGAAATGGTCTAAAAACAGAGACATTTCCCTGCCTGTCCCAAAGTTTAAGGTAAGCATTGCCCACCTGGTTGTGTATCTTTCTCCAATTCTCTAAATGTTTTCAGTCTCCCAAGTTCTTAGCACAGCATCAGTGCCACATCAGCCTTTCCTGGAGGTCTGCTAAATTCCCAGGAGTGGTCAAGTGTACATGAGTGTAGTTGCATGTCAGGCTGTAAATAAATTGGATTAATTTTACCCTAAATAATCCTCCTGAAACCTGCTCGCATTTCCAGCCATCTTTCCGCAATATGAGAGTATTATGGGATTAAGCTGGTGGGAGAGCTGGGAACTTGGTGAGTGTAGGAAGTACAAATACATGTCTTCATCTGCCTTGACCTTGGGGCTAAAAAGTAGCAATCGTGTCTTACAGAGGAAAATGCTTGGATCTAATCATAAGAGGAGAAATTGTTAAGAGAGTTCTGGGAGGGCAGAAAAGGAAAAGAAAACTGCATCTTTCTTGTCATTTTGCTTCATGCTGCTGCGTTCCTTTGAATATGTTGCTGTGAAATGTCAATGGATAATAAACATTTTTCTGCAGAGTAAAAAGCTGAGTAAAAATTATTTTTAAAAAGAGGAGAAAATTCTTCAAAGGAAAAAAAACACAATTTGCCCTCAGAATAAACTTGGCAAATTAAGAAGATCCAAAGTACAGTGAATATAACTCATTGTCTGGAGTTACACAGACATGGAGGTTTTGTTTTTGGAAATTACTAGGGAGGTAATAGGAAAAGCAAGGTGTACTTGATGTAATCTGTCTTGGGTGGAGATTGAGAAGCATGGAATAGGAGGGTCAGGGATCTGGACAACACTTATGGAAGGTCCACTCAACAGTTGTGTGATTTCTGAACCTCCTCTTGTCAGCACTCTAAAGCTTTTGCCCATTGAATGCTTTTTCTTAATTATTGGGGTATGGTCTTTGGCAGCTGATTTAAACCCCTCATGCCATCTCACCTTCTGTTTTTGCTGCAGCTGGATGAGTTCTATGTGGGTCAGATCCCTCTGAAAGAGGTGACCTTTGCCCGTCTCAATGACAACATCAAGGAGCCCTTCCTGGCTGACATGTGCAAAAAATATGGAGACATTGAGGAGATTGAGATCCTCTACAATCCCAAAAACCGCAAGCACCTGGGCCTGGCCAAGGTGCTCTTCACCAGCACAAGGGGGGCCAAGGAAACAGTGAAGAAGCTGCACAACACTTCAGTCATGGGCAACATCATTCATGCCCAACTCGACATCAAAGGTGGTTGTCCTACTCCAGTCATAACTCCCAGTTCACTCTTGCCCCCGGTTCATAGTAGTTCCCACTTCCAATAAATGGCTTTTTTCTCCACAGGTCAGCAGCGAATGAAGTATTATGAACTGATTGTGAATGGCTCCTACACACCCCAGACTGTCCCCACTGGGGGCAAAATAATCAATGAGAAGTTCCCAGCAGACTCGGTAAGTCTGCTAAAGTCTCTCATTTGAATGTCCAGATCTAGAGCCACTTCTCCACAAGAGGCCTCACCAATGGATTGTTTTTTCTATTTAGGGCTTGCCTGTTGATCCTAATTCCTGATTGGAAAATAGCCATCCTTTGGCGCTCTTCCCCCTGTCGTCACCACCACCACTGCTTTGCCTTCCCTCTGCTGCTCTGCCGTCATTGCCCATCCAGAAGGCTCCTGCCACCTGCTGGCTGCCAATCCCCAAGCTGGCCAGCTCAGTTCCCTGTTAGACATTTATACACTTGGTTTACCAGAGTAACAGAGGCAGGAAAACAATGACCCAGTCATGCTTCTTTGCAAAATAATTGGTGTTTTCCCTTAGAGGTGACTGCACCCCAGGCAGCTTGGAAATAGCTACATGACTTGGCAACCCAGCAGTCCCTCATATTTCAGCTGCTGGCGAGAAGTTACTATGCAAGAACTGATCTGCTCTCAACTCTTTCCTTTTGCAGTCAGAGTCCCAAAGGCGCCACTCAACTGATTCCTCCTACCCTAGTAACACAATGCCTTCAACGCCTGGCAACGGCACACCTTGCTCTCAGGACACTCCCTATTCCAGTGGCAGGCAGGACACACCTTCGTATGGCCAGTACACGCCACAGTCTTCCCAGGGGACTCCGTACACCCCCCGGGGAGGGACACCATATTCCCAAGATTCTGCTTACTCCAGCAGGTAGGTGGTTTCCCCCCCCCCTCTAAGCGCTGGGGAAACTATTTCACAGGTGTTGTGTCCTTGAGCTGGCCTTTTAGGGCTAGCTAAATGGAAGAGACTAAAAACAGGGCACTCATGGTAATGCTTCTTCATCTTCCTCTCCAAGGCAAGGGACTCCTGTCTACTCTAGCTACCAGCCAGAGTCAACATTGTACAAATCCCGCCGACATGAGAACAGCTTTTCAGACTCGTACTCCCGCCGGCATTATTCTTCTTCGTCCTCCTCGTCCTCGTCCTCCTCGTCCTCTTCCTCCTCCTCTCACTACCGCAGCAATGACCATCACTACCCACCCTACAGTCAACAGTTTGATGGCAGCGGCAGCAGCAGTAGTGCTGCCATAGCCAGCAGCAGCCGGTACCAGCGTCTCTCATCCACCTCTGAAGGGCGGTCGTCTTCCTCCTCCTCCTCCTCTCATCGCTCTCACCAAAGAGAGGACTCTGGCTTCCATTCCCGGCATAGGGAGCGCTCCCAGCGGGAGGATGCTACTCCTTCTGCCACCCCCACCCCTGCCACCACCCCCACCCCTGCCGCCACCCCCACCCCCTCCTTGTCTTCGGCTGTGGCAACAGCATCAGATGGTGCTCAGTTCCAGAACAGTCACAGTTTTGCTCAGCAGAGTGCAGAGCACTTTCCAGCACCCAGTGTGCTCTACCCATCTTATGCAGCCACTCCGGATCCATTCTCTCTCCCGGCTGAATCTCACGCCGTGGACCAGGACTACCGTCTGCTCCCCACAGCTGAAACTTTTGCTGCCAATTCCTTGCCTCCCACCGAATTTCTTGCTCAGGAAACTAAAGAGAACATCAGCCCAGCAGTGACAGCAGCACTAGGGGCGGAGGAACAGTCCCGTTCTCCTGCTGTGCAGACCTCGCCAACCCGATCTGGCTCCCCCGCACCTGAGACTACCAATGAGAGCGTCCCCTTTGCTCAGCATAGCAGCTTGGACTCGCGCATTGAGATGCTGCTGAAGGAGCAGAGGTCCAAGTTCTCTTTCCTCAATTCAGACACCGAAGAGGAAGAGGAGGAGAAGGGGGCGCCCAAGGGAGTGGAACCACATGGGCCCTGCACTCCCCCGCCGCCCCTTCCAGTCAGCTTTGAAGATGTGGTGCCAGCAGCGGACGTGGCATCAGGAGCAGAATCTCCCAAAGCCAATGGACAAGACAAAGTAAGAGCAAAGGGTTTGAAATGTGATTGATAACTATCTCTCTCACATACATAAAATGCATTTATTTATTAGGTTTATATCCCACCCTTCCTCCCAGTAGTAGCCCAGGGTAGCATATATGTTTGTACATGCACACACAAATAGGAAACTCACTCATTCTCAAGAGTGTGGAACTTTATGTAGCGAAAACAGCATAATCAGCTCACAAGAGGGAGGTCTCAGCAGGTTTTGGGGACCCCTAAGATTTGCAGAAGTAAAAAAACCAAACACTTCAAGTGGGAAATTACTGGGGGACAAACCAGCCCAATGAAGACCAAGCAAAGCATGCTCGGTGGCTGCAGAATGTTTAGTGTCTTTGGAGATGGGGGAGAGCACAGTGGAGTATCCTGGAAGAAGGCATGGTTGGAACCTTGGACCAGGAGTATTCCATGCTGCACTATTTTATTGCGTATGTATGTATCCAAAATTCTGTAATTGGAGCATATGCAAGTAGTTAAAAAAATACATAAGATTAATTTGTATCCTTGTCACACAAATTTGGGTTATGTTTGCATTTACAGATTTGGAAATTTGTGTTTGAATAATTAGACATGTTCTTTGGGGCATTTAATAGCGCTTTGGGAGATTTGAGATGAAGGACTGTGGGGAAATGATGATTGCTGTTTCCTGGCTGCAGGAATCATGACAACTCTGGGATATTAGCCTTCTTGGTAGATGCTGCATTCAGCTGTTTAAGATTTTCTGCACAATCATGAGGGATAGAAACTTGGGGTCTACAAGCTGGGAGAATGAGAGAAACTGAAAGCTAGGAATTGTGTGTCTGATCTTGCTGGCATAATGAAATTTGAATTTGTTTCCAGATTATCACTATTTAATGCAAACAATGGAACTATAATGCTAGGGTTAGGCAGGTGAGAAGGCTGATGGACAGAAATGGGGGGGTTAGCATTTTTGGATGTGGTTTGTGGAGATTGCTTTCAGGAAAATGGATGACTCATGCTGCAGAAGCTGGACAGTTGGCTCACTGTGCCACCTCTCTCTCCTTCCCCTCCCCAACCAGGCATCTCAGCAGTCTTCAGGTGAAGATATGGAAATCTCTGAGGATGAAGCAGAGGTGGAGCCCCCAACCCCTGTGGCAGGGGTGTCTGAACCCCATTTTTCTGTGATGCCATCAGCCCTCAGCCACATGCCATTGGGTGTGTCCTCCTTTACTCCCCACCACCGGCCAGAGTTGCCCCCTACCTACCCAATACAGCCTCTCATGTCTGTCTCCCTCCCACATCTGGCGAGTAAAACCCATTCGCTCTCCAACTATGGCCAGGTGGGCCCACGGCATGCTCACCGCCTCTCGGACTTCAGAGGACGGGCGGGTGTGGTAGGCGGAGGCCGAGGTGCCCCCCACATCTATGACTTTGTCAACTCTATGGAGCTGATGAACCGGCTGGGCAACCAATGGGGCGGGATGCCCATGTCCTTCCAGATGCAGACCCAGATGCTGAGCCGCCTGCAGCAGCTGCATCAGAGCAAAGGCCAGTTTGAGGACCCTTTTCCCTACCACCGGGAGGCGGCTTCTTTCTGTGGCCGGCCCCTCTATGGCCATGGCTATCTACTGGACCAGGGTAGCCGCCACTTCCAGAGAGACCAGTTGTTCATGCAACAGCTATCGGCAGTGGGGGTCTCAGAACAGCAGCAGCAGCAACAGCATTCCTCGGAGCAGCCCCCTCTGCCACCCCCGCAACGTCTACTTGATTTCCGAGCAGCCCCATGGGGTTACCAGGAGGAAATGGCCCCACCCCCACCTCTCCCCAAGGACCCCCATGCCTCTGTAGTGGACAGTGTCCTTGCAACACTTATGCAGGAGATGAAGAGCATCATGCAGCGTGACCTCAACCGCAAGATGGTGGAGAATGTGGCTTTCAACACCTTTGACAAGTGGTGGGAGCGCAAGGAGGAGAAGGCCAAGGTGACTGGTGGGGGCAGGGGTGGGATGGGGTGAAAATGCCAAGATCCCCAATCTTGGGAGGGGTGGAGGGTTGAGTAAATTTGAGACAAGATTCCTAACTCTTTATTCCCACCTTTGGATGGGATGTTGACGGGTCATGGGAAGTTAAGGATTGAGTCAATCTAGATGACCTATGAGGCCTGCTTTGCAGTGAGTGATGTGAAAGACTTTTAAGTGCCATTCCTTACTGGTAATATATAAAGTGAAAGCTCAGAGCTCTCAAAAATGTGGGCTTCCTCTCTCTGAGACTGCTGCAAGCCTCTGGATGCTGCAGCCCCAGGTTGGCAGTGTTGCTAGATGGCATGGGGGGGGAGGAGGGTAGAAGCTTAGTACAGGTGTGAAGTGTGTTGACAGGACCCAGGTGGAATAGTAAAGAAATTTGGGTGAGGATGTTGTAACTGGGCAAGTGGGTATGAAGTGACACAGCATAGAAGCTGAGCAGATCAACCTAATGAGATCTCTGCATTTAGGAAGGTTTTTGTCTGCATTCATGGATAGAAAGGGTGCTGTTTCATCACATTTGACAGACGCTGCTAAAATAATGATTATCAGACGTCTCCCAACATGTTATGCTGCTTCTGAGCATACTTCTCTGAAAGATTTTGCTGTGCTGTCTCCCATTCCCAAACCTTGAACCCCCTCCCTTGGCCATTCACCACTGTCACTGACACTCCGGTCTCATTATCTGCAGCCTTTCCAGAGTACGGTTAAGCAGCCAACCAAGGAAGAGGAGAAGGATAAAACGAAATTAAAAGACCCTGCCCTGCTATCCCTAGTTGACTGGGCCAAGAGTGGTGGTACCGGTGGCCTGGAAGGGTTTGGCTTTGGGACTGGCTTTCGAGGAGTTCTCAGACTCCCATCCTTCAAGGTGAGGGTCACATATCTCTTGTGTTGGCTGTGGCAGCAATCCAACTTACCATGAAAAACATAAGGAGAGTTTGCTGGGTCAGGCCAACGGCACATCTAGTCTAGCATCCTGTTTGCACAGTGGCCAGCCAAGTGTCTATTGGAAACCTGCTAGCAGGACCTGAGTACCCTCTACTGTGGTTTCCAGCAGCTGGTATTCCTAAGCACACTGCCTCTGACCATGGAATCAGAGCATAGCCATCAGGGCTAATAGCTTAAGGGTCCAGCATATTACTTTGTTCAGGGGGCTATAGGTGGGAAAGGGATAATCTCTGTTAAGAGACAAAGTCTCTGGTTTAAGCACTTCCTTGAACTTTGGCTCTCTGAGCCCTTCTCACTCCGTGGAACCTTTTGTTGCAGGTGAAAAGGAAAGAGCCATCAGAAATCTCAGAGGACAGTGAAGTGAAGCAGCCATGTCCTTCTACTCTTGCCGAAGAGGATGAGGAGGGTCAGTTGCTTCACCTGTGGATGTTTATGGGCAGTTCTTAAGCTTTTGTGATCAGACAGGGGTTGTGTTTTTGGTTTTTTTAAGTTGACTCCATCCTATTGTTTTTCCCTATTCCATCTTGCAGATAAAGATTCCTCAGAGATACACAAGGCTTCCAAGAGAGACGATGAGCGGATCAAAGGCCCAGGGAAACGGCGGAAACTTTTCTGCCTGGACAGCGAGGGAGAGGAAGCATCTGAGGACTCATCTTCTGAGAAGGTGAGAAAGTGTCCCATTTTCGCTGTTCCCACTGGCGTTGGAGCCATCTAACCTGATAAAAATTCAGTTTCTCCCTTAAGCCTCTCGGGAAATAGCATAAGGCAGCTGAATGGGTCTTTGTGGTGGAAAACTGAAATAGTCTGGATGCTGGAGTTTCCCTCCCCATTGTGCCTGGCCAGGTGACTTGCTGAGTCCTGACGAGGGCTGCACTCCTCCTTCCCTACACCTGTCTCAAACGACCATCCCTTGCTAAGTTCCTCAGTGGGCCATCTCTCCTCCATGCCTGTCAACAAGCACAGAGCCTTGTGTGTGTTTTTGCTCTTTGTTCATTCGCACCTTCTGTTACTGCTGTTGTTGAACCTACTTGACTCTTAGGGATTCCTGGCCCTTCCTTTTCTTCTGTGTCTGCTCCCCCATCCACCCTTTCTTTCCTTCAGCAGCCAAGGAAGCCTCAGAAGGCAAATTACTTTGCTGTTTGCGCCTGTAGTCCAAATAATTTTGGAGGGCTTAAATTCCTTTGTGGACTGGTGCTCATGCCCCCTTCCAGCCACTCTGGAATTCAAGATAAGATTTTGCTATACATAACCTTTTCCCGTGTTAATGGGCTGGTTAAAAGGTTCAATCCCTGAGAAACCTTTTGTACCGCTGTCTTCACAGGAGGAGGAGGAAGAGCGACGGAGGGAGGAAGATGAAGACGGTGCCAGGAAACATGGCAAGAAGGTGGAGGAATCTGAAGGTATTTCCTAATTGGCAGTGGAGTGTAGGGAGCTCAGTAGTTGGCATTTGCCACTCAGAACTGATGGATTCCCATGATTAATGCAATCTTTAGTAACAGGCTACTGTCTTACATGGAAATGAAAGGTTGTAGGATCTTCTTTGATCAGTGTGCTCTTTTCTGTATGAATCATACCACTACCATCATTGGGGTAGGGTTGCTCCCCACCTTTTCAAGTATGCATTTACATTCCCTATCCATACAAGTGGTATCTCCCTTTTTTTGTTCTTGAAGAGCACAGGACACTTCTTAGATGTAAAGCCAGCTGTACTTAAGCATTTTGCAGAGTTGCTGGGTGATTGTAGCCTGAGCTTTATATACTTAGTGTTTATGTTGTTTAAAAACCCTTCTTCCCAAAGCCAGCATCCTGTGTAAAACATTCAAATTCAGCCATATTTTTATTTGTACATTTGAATTTTTTCAAGAAGTTTTGTATAATCTTGCTTTTGTTAATTATAGAGAGGGGCAAGGAACTAGAAATTTTGTTCAACTCTCTCTCCAGTTTTTGAAATTGCACTAAGCATCAACCATGTGCTTTCAAGTATATCCTTGCAACCATGAGGACTAGAATTTTTTAAATATATAAGCTGATATACTTTTGGAAGCTAAATATTGGGCCAGGATGACATTCTGCACTCTGGCTGAGCTCTTCACGGAAGTGTGATATGCCCACAGCCATGTTGATAGTCTTTACCTGTCCCCTTATCCTTTCTACGTATGAAGGCGAGAGCGATGGCTCCTCCAAGTATTCTCTTTATGAAGAATCTGATGAGGACAGTGACAGCACTTCTGACTCGGAGAGCAGCTCTTCATCCTCCTCTTCCTTGTCCTCCTCCTCATCTGACGAGGAGGAACCTGAAAGCATGGAGGAAATGGATGAGCCCGCCATAGGCAGCTGCCCTACTGAGCTACTGAGAGAGATGGAAGAGAGAGCACGACAAGCTGCAGACACTGAGCGGGGCAAGAAGAAACCAGAAGCAGGACTGCTCCAAGGTAAGATGCACAGCTCTGAGTTCCCCCAGGAGGTGGCCCATCAGCCCTGCCAGGGTAAAGGCTGGGAGATGGGGAAATAGTTCAGTGCAGCTGGACATGTCACCGTTCCAAAGCTTTGAAGGCCAAGATAAGGATTGCCATGTTTGTCCTCATTAGCTTCTCAAAGGGCTGGTGAACCATATGTGCTTTGTCCCTATTCCATGGCTTTGAGCAGCACCTGTACGCTGCTGAAACCCAGCTCTGCCTTTTCACCCCAGAACCTCTCCCTCCCTCTGGTCATGCATCTCCTCTCAGGTATTTCCGCTTGGGTGCTTCATCATAGTTTCAAGCTCAATATGTCCAATATGGACTGAACTCATAGTTCCTCCCAAGCCCCCCTCTCATTATCCACTGACAATCCACCCTGTTGATCAGGCACAAAGCCTCGGCTTTCTCTTTAATTCATTCCCCCTCCATTCACCCTCCTTATTCATTCCGCTGCCAAATCATGCCACTTCTCCCTTCACAGCATTCCTAAAACCTGGCTCTTCATCCGTCTCCTCAGCAAAAACACTAGTCCACATATTGCTTGCCTCTCACCATGACTGCTGCAGTCTTCTCTGTGGTTTCTCATTGTTTCACCATAGTCCATACATATATCCAGCACTCACTTGCCAATATTACTCACTTACCTTGTTACTCTGACCACATAAATTCCTACGCTAGCTCCCTGCCATCTTTGTTTCCTGCACCTTAGCTTTAAAATCCTCTGTGACATTGTTGTTCCTCCCCCCCCCATTATCCATTCTTGAATTGAAATAGATCCCTACCTGTGGCCTTACTCTGTCCACCTCCATCACCCACAGCCATTCTAAGGTCTCCTGTTCCAGAAACAATTCTGCTCTTTCTTCCTTGCTGCCCATTATGCCTAGAACTGCTTCCGTGAGACCCAATTCAGTGAAGTGGGTTTTCCCATGCATAGGGAAATTTGCATTGGAATGTTTTATGATGCCCTACAGAGTGATCTGTTCTACTTTTATTTAGTAAGCAAAGCTACATACTTTGAAACTGCTAAGCTTGCCTTACTATTTATTTGCAGTTGGCATCCATTCATTGTTACTAATAAAATTTACAAAGTAGAACATTTTCCTTGGAAAAATAAAACACTGGAAAGGTTTACATGGAAAATTTTCCATGCTCTATCATTGTATCCAACTTCCTTCCAATTCCTTCTCTAAACTTGTTTTTTTTTTTAAGCATTTGGAACAATTCCCTAGTCGCAGCATGCTACTGCAACTAAGCTGAAGTGCATTTAACTGAAACACTGCATACAGTAGGGCCCCGCTACTACGGCGGGTTAGGGACCAGGCCCCCGCCGTAAAGCGGAAATCGCCGTAAAGCAGAACCCATAGACTATAATGGGCTGCGACACACGAAAATGACGCGAAAATGTCACAAAACGCCGTAAAAGTGCAAAATGGGGAATTTCCCCAAATTGAAAGCCGCCGCATGAGCGGAATGCCGCAAAACGGAACGCCGGTAAGTGGGGCCCTACTGTATTCTTTCCACTTAAGGCACGTCCCATTTCCCTCCCCCTTCCTCTATTGTTTCTTGCTTATCTTTTTTTTTAGATAGGGTCCTGTCAAGCCTAAGTGCTATATACATAGATGGTGCTCTGTATATTAAATAACTATATGTTAGGGTTGGTCACTCAGGTAAAGAAATCTTAATCAATTAATTTAAGCTGTAGTCAATCCATTGATTAAATTTACGTATGTCTAAAACCAAAATGAAAATATAACATCTTTGTTATAAATGGCATACTTGAATGATGTGTTCTGACTTTATTTAAAAAATTGTTTCCATCCCAATGAGAATGTCCATGGTGCCAGAATGCAGATGAACTAAATCAGTCATATAGCGTCATCAGCGAGGGGGTTACAGTGGAAGAGATTATTTTATTCGAACTCTCAAGTATTATACAGGAATACCCCGCTATACGGACCTTCACTTTATGGACACTCGCGAGTATGGACATATTTACAGTAGCACCATTCCCCTGTTTACGTATGCTCACTTCGCAAGAACGGACACTTAACGGCATGACGCCACCGCCTGATCAGTTTCCAACTACAAACTTTTTCTTAAAATAAGGCCTACTGTGTTTATTTTAGTTATAAATGCGTTATTTACATCAGTTATGCCCGTACATGACGATTGCAGTGCAGTATATGCATTGATAAGTGAAAAAAGGTAGTGCTTCACTTTAAGTACATTTTCGGTTTACGTACTCGCTCTGGACCCATTGTGTACGTTAATGCGAGGTATTCCTGTATTGGAGTGAGATTTGGATCCACAAAACTTTATAATCATTTCAATTTAAATATTGCAGCGCAACTATATGTATGGAAAATAATAAGTATTGCGGCTAAATGATTAAATGGTGAGATTCACTGGATCTGTTGATGGCAGGGCAGGAATCAATGGGTATAGAAACTTGCATTCTCCGCCATAGGAAGGATGATATACACCTTAGTCATTGGGATCTATAGCAGATGGCTACCAGATTTTGTAATGGTGTCTTCTCCAACCCCAGAGTTAATGAGATAATGGGGACAGGTGTATTGAACTCATTGGGAACAAGAAACAGATGTAGGTGGGTGGCTATCAGGGGAAAGGGCCTTTCAGTTGTGCTCAAACTGTGGAACTCCCTCCCTGAAAATGTACACCTGGTGCCTTCTTTACTGTTTTTGATATGCCAGACAATGTCCATGCCTTTAATGGCTTGTTAGAATGACATATTTAATTGTCTGTTACCTTTAATGTATAAGCTGAAATTTGTTTAGGTCTGTTTTCGCTGTTGATTTCTGCTGCTTTTAAGATGGGGGCTTTAATTTTGTTGAAAGCTGCCTTAAGGCCACTGGTGATAAGGCAGGGTAGAAATTTTATAAGACTTCATGGAGATGTTTGGCTCCTCATCTGAGTCGCTCAGAGGATGGTGGAGGAGAGAGATTCAGATAGCTGCAGCTTGAAAGACTTTGCTGTTTGGATGCCTGTGCACCCCCCCCCTTTAGTGGGAAGGGCCTCCAGAATGTAACTGAAGAGGGCCACAATACAGCTAATGCACAGTTTATCTCCCTCATGCAGGCCATGTGGTGGAAGAGAAGCCTGCTTCTTGGAAGGAAAGCATCCCAGTCCCACCACTAGAGGAGAAGGATGCTGGAACAGCACCAGAGGAGCGGCCCCGGCCAGAAGAGCGACCTTCCTCACCTATCCCACTTTTGCCACCACCCAAGAAACGCCGAAAAACAGTCTCTTTCTCAGCTCCGGGTGAAGATGACGAGATGAAGACGACCTTGGAGAAACCACCTGAACTGGCTCCTTCAGTTCTTCTGCCCCCACCACCCCCTCCTCCTCTTCCGCCTCCTCCTGTCCCCACAGAAGAAGCACAGCCCCCATCAGTGCCTGTGGAGCCCTTGTTACTGCCCCAAGTGTCCTTAAGCTCAGGTGCCCCAACTCGTCCAGTTGCCGGTTCCCTGCCTCCTGCAGCATCCCCTGTCAAGGCAGCAGCCCCTTCCAGCCGCAAGAGGGAGCCCCCAAAAGCCAGCCAAAGAACAATCAGCAATCTGCCAGCTGACCATGCTTCCCTTGTGAAATGCTGGTCAGAAGAGCTGCTGCCAGCGGGTCGATCGCGCAGCCGCTCTCGCTCCCGGACCTCAGTGCCCCTGCGGGTACCCCAGCCCCCAGAGGAAGACTGGCTGCACACGCGTGAACAAATGGGGGCATCCTCGCTGCTTGAGCTGGCAAATCAACCCGACCTGGCTGTGTTGGCAGATGTGGCCCTGAAGATGCCTGTTGGTGCAGGCAGCGAAGACTCTGAGGAGACGGAGACCTCTGATGAGGCTGAAGAGCCCAAGGCCCTACCGCCAGCTCCTGTGCTGTCCCTGGAGGTCAGCAGCATTCTGATGGAGCATAACTACGCAATGGCTGTCCGTGCAGCGCCAGCAGCTGCCCCCCGGAAATCAGACGCGGTGTTGCTTGGCTCCGCTGACCTGTTGCGGGTGGATTTGTACAGTGAGCACATTGGCGAGGTCCTGGAGGCTCCTGAGGAGGTGGTGGCAGATGCCAGCGAGGTCAAAGCTGAGCCTGATGTGGGTGAACTTGTTGCATTGCCCCCTCCACTTCCTCCGCCGGCTGAGAAGCCCAAGGCAGCTGTCCCAGAGCAGCAGCAGCAGCAAACACAGGCCAAGAAGCACCCCCCTTGGCTCAAGGAGGAGGCATTAAAGGACCTGGGGTCATTGCAGTTTGGGCCTGAGGATCTGTTTCCTTCAGAGAGCGAGGAGGAGGAGGAGGAGGAAGATGAGGAGGAGGAGAGCGCCGACAGCAGCGACGAAGGGGAGATCCGCAGGCGCTCCCTGCGCTCCCACTCACACAAGCACACCCCAGCTCAGCCGCCTCTGCTGCCCCCTGCCTTTGAGACACGCAGTGAGTTTGAGCAAATGACTATTTTGTATGACATCTGGAACTCGGGGCTAGATTTGGAGGACATGAAGTACCTGCGACTGACGTATGAGCGCCTGCTGCATGAGGACAACAGCACAGACTGGTTAAATGATACTCACTGGGTGCACCACACCAATATCCTTCCTGGAACAAATGACAGGTTGTGGGGCAGGTAGCTTTGCTACAGATGTATACTGGTTTTATACCATTTTAACTATTATGGCTTCTTCCGCTGATTTCTGGGAACTGGTGAGGCTTACAGCCACTGAGAATTCTGTTTTAAGATCTGTTGTCATTCCCCTCCCCACTTACAGTTCCTTGAGAAGAGGGAATGACTGTTAAATCAGTTTAAGTCTATAGTGTGAGGATACGTTGGGGCTTTCCATCTTTCCTGTCATCAGGGATTTTTGGGGGAGGGGGCTGTAGAGCAGGTCCCAGAGTATTTGACCAGTGATGGGCCAAAGCCAGACTTGTGTTTGCAAACCATTGTCCCCATTACTAGACTTATACTGTGCATATTAATGAGATTGTCCCAAATATGGCCTACTGACCTTGGTGTACTTCATTCTACAAGGCCAGCAGAGTGGCAGAGACACTGGGCAGCAGGGATATGTTGTCAGTGGGAAGATTCGGCAGCTGTGCCTGGGGGAGCTGCTCCAGTTGCTAGCATTGGGCATTGTACAGTTGGTGATGACATATGCAGAATGTCTTGTGAACACTGCCCAGTTTGGCAGTAGCTGGCGGATAACTGCTATGAGTATTGTCATTGTGCTCTATCCCAAAGACAGAGGGTGTGTGGCAAAAGTGAAAGGCTGGTTTTGCTTTTTGAAATATCTGAACTGTAGTAATCTTTAGAAAAGCAAACATTGCCAAAAGGTGTCTGGCTTCTTGTTTCACTTTCCCCTCGCTGCACTTTTTTCTTTTTCTCCTTAACTCCCCCTGCCTCCACTCACAAACATTGCAAACCCCAAGCGGAAGCGCAAGTCATCAGACCTGCGGGAGCATCAGACGGGCTGTGCCCGCAGCGAGGGCTATTACCACATCAGCAAGAAAGAGAAGGACAAGTACCTTGATGTGTGCCCAGCCACTGTGCAGCAGCTTGATGCTGCCGATACGCAGGTTTGACTCCTTTTGCGTCCTGACTGTGTAGTGGAGGGGTGACTGTAGAATATTAAGGGCTGTTATTGCCGAGGTGGTGGTGCATGCGAACAGACACACATTTTAGAAAGAGTAGGACAGGGCATACTCCGCATTAAAAATACATAAAAAATTCTACAGCAGGTGCGAGGATCTTTTGGCCCCCCAAATGTTGCTAAACTATAAGTCCCATCATCCCTGGCCATGCTTGCTTGGACTGATGGGAGTTGTAGTTCTGTAACATTTAGAGAGCCAAAGTTTCCCCACACCTGTTCTGCAAGCTAATTGTGATTCTGTGATGAGAGAAGATGAATTCCGTGACCTGCATGTCTTACGCACATTAAGCAATTTTTTAAAATGCTTTTTCTTAATACATATGAATTATTTAGCTATTTCTGTTTTCTTGGCCTAAAGCTTATAATTATGGAGACAGGCATAGCTGGAACAGGGCACTGGAGCTCCACCTCCCAACTATTGAAAATGTTCTCCAGTAACTCCTCTAGCTGCTTAGACTTCATCAATTTGTAAAGCAGATATTTGCAGTTGTAAGGGCTAGAAGTATTTTTGAAAATAGTCTTAACGTTCTCAGGAAGCAGAAAAACCACACAAAACGTAGCACTTGTGCAGAATTGCAGGATATACATACATCCCCTGGAAATAACTACATTGGTAATGCTCTCCTCTTTATGCTAAATTTTGTGCAGAATTAGAGAAGCAGCAGCCTTTGATTGTGGCACATTTTTTACCATCTTTTGTGCCCTATAAGCAGCGGCCCATTAAAAGTATGTGCGCTGTATGTCAGCTGCTCTGTGTACCTGAACAAACTGACTTGGGAGCAGCCTAAGGTTTGCAAGCAGGGCACACTCACTGGGACTGAGAGAAATGAAAGTGGAAAAGGAAGAGATTTGTTGCCAGTGTAGTTTGAACAGTCTCACAGTAATTGAGGGAAGCAGGACTAGAGGAAGAAGCAGTAATTTGACCCACAATCTATAAAGGGGTGGATGTGATGGTGCATGTGTCATAGGGTGCTGCCTTGCACAGAGTCAGGCCACTGATCTGACTAGCTCCCATGAGCACTTTTGAATATTGACAATGTAAAATGAAAAACAGAGGGGGGAAATTGCCATTGTTTTATAGATGTTGAGAAATTATAGTACCATTCTTACTGCTGCTTAGGGATGCTGGCTACCATGATGCAGATCATCTCTCTGAAGTTGGATAAATGTGTGTGTGGCATAGTGGACTTCTATTAAGGGCTGTCCCTTTCAATATGTGTGACTAGGCAACATACCTCAGTGGCATTTTCCTGTCCTTTGTGAGTGGGAGATTTCATTTTCATTCATTCATTTTTAACAAGCTCTCCTCTCCTTCCCAGGGCACCAACCGCATCCTGTCAGAACGGCGATCTGAGCAAAGGCGCCTGCTCAGTGCCATTGGCTCCTCTGCCATTCTTGATAGCGATCTTCTGAAACTTAACCAGCTGAAGGTACCCAAGCTGTCTTGTTAAGCAAGTCAAAAGAGTGAAGCGGAAATGTGCCGTATGGCTGGGGGAATGAGGAGTGTGATTCTATATTCTTTGGAAAGGACAAGGAATTTGGTCTAGCATGCAGTTCAAATGCTGTGGCATCCTGGAATTGGTGCTGGGCTGAGAAGGCTTCTCAGTAGGGGCTGCTTTCCCCACAGAATCATTCTTAATCCGTGTGATACATTAAAGCATTTTCCACCTTGGAAAGCAAGGAAGGACAAGCTTTCAGAGAAAGGTTTTATAAGATTTTTTTGTACAGTTTACCAAAAATAACTCTTTTGGTTTGGGGAGAAAGATAGCTGTATGCTCAGATTAAATAGTTTGAGTAATGCCAAATAATCCAGTTGGCACAGGATCTTGTGTGTGTAGTGGAGCATTTGCAGAATTTGGCTCTCTGCTGTTGCAAATAACATAATGAGAGCTGTGAGTGTCTTAAGACTGTGAAGGGGGAATGGCTGGGATCATTGGGAGCATAGAAATCCTGTTTTGAGCTTTGGCAACTTATCCTGTTGTTTTAGATCATACTTTGTGTTTGGTAAATTTTTGTGTGTGCACACATTGGGCTGAAATCATAAGGCAGTTTTTTTCTAGAATCCTAAAGACTAATCATCTTGGGTTTAAAAAAAGAAGAAATGTCAGGATTCCAGATTGTATGCTATGCGTTTTGCACAAACATGCACACTCGGAATAGCCCTGGGCTCCCATCTCTCCCAGACAGCACTTCTCACTTCTCCAGTATCTGTTGTTCCTCTTCTTATTATCCTCCTTGTCCCTGTAGTTCCGCAAGAAAAAGCTACGGTTTGGTCGGAGTCGAATTCATGAATGGGGCCTCTTTGCCATGGAGCCAATCGCTGCTGATGAGATGGTCATCGAGTACGTGGGTCAGAATATCCGGCAGGTAAGCAACAGTAACAGTGAGGTCTAGGAGTGAGTCTTTGTTTCTTCTGCCTTAGTGCTGTGTGCCAAGTTTCTTGATAACCACACGAGAGCGCCAGAGCTGTGGCTCAAGTGATCAGCTTTGATCATATGTCTAATTTTGTCTTGTTTTTAAATGTAATAATACTCTCCAGGCTAGCAATTTTTTTTTTTTAAAAAAAGGTCAGACATCTTCCAGGAGCGTTCTGGCTTTGGCTGATATTTAAAGGTGGTGGCAGTGACATGGTTAAGAGGGCAGTAGCAGAGATCTCTGTACATGCTCTTTGGTACCTCAGAATGTGGGATATTTAGAGGGCTTTGTCCAGGATTTCACCACTGCTTTGAGGTCTGAACGCTCATCCCCTTCTTATACCTTTTCTTGTCCCCTATCTTTGTTTGTATTGTCTGTTTTTTTAAAAAATCTTTGGAGAAAAATGCACCTCAAGTGGGTGCAGTTGGGAAGTAGGGAAAACAAGGCTACCAAAAAAAGTAAGTTTGGGCTCTGAATTTGTTTACTGAAGCCACATTTCCTTGTACAAAGTGGTGAGGGGCATGTCTTCAATCAAGCCGATTGAAGCACATGTGGCCAGTTGACACTAGGGGGTGCTCTGGAGACTGCTTTAAGCCTTTTCATTGCTACCTTGGGATGACCTGTTTGTTTCCTGAACAGTTCAGTTTGTTTCAACCTTTTCTGTAGCTACTGAAGATACCAAGGCATTTCCTTCCCAAAATTATGGCCACACTTGGGGAAAGCACTGCAGTGATAGCTGTCCAACTGCACTTTAGCACTGGTAAACAGTTTCATAGCTGTTTTCCAGAGGATTAATCATTTGCAGCAAAAGGTGTCTTGGTGGCACCTTAAAGAATTATGGCACAAGCTTTCATGCACTAGAACCCACTTCATGCATCTGATGAAGTAGGCTCCAGGCCATAAAAGTTTTATACCACAATAAAAATTGTTAGTTTAAGGTGCCACAATACTTTTACATTTATTAGCTGTTACCCAGCTCCCAGATGTTGACCAATTCCACCTCCTAGATTGGAGTGGGCAACCTTTTTGGCCCATTGGGCCAACTTGTCATCTGTCCCCATCTCCACTGGCCAACTTTGACAGGTGGGTGGGACATTAGGAAGTCATATGATTGAAGGTGAGCTGTCCCACATACCTCTCAAAGTCCTTTGTGCAGCACTTCCCAAGTGCCCAAAAGCCATCATATGTGATGTCAGATGTTGGGGACAGCTGCAGGTTCCCCGTTCCTGTCCTAGACGATAAATCCCATCTCTTTTTCGGATAGAACAGCTTTGATTTTTGTTAATATAGCCTGTACCTGAGTGTCCTGATGCACTCATTCCCCTTTGTAGGTGGTGGCTGACATGCGTGAGAAGCGGTACGCCCAGGAGGGCATTGGGAGCAGCTACCTTTTCCGTGTGGACCATGACACAATAATCGATGCCACCAAATGTGGCAACCTAGCCCGCTTCATCAACCACTGCTGCACGGTAAGTTATGTGGCAATTGCAGAGAAAGCGATCCCTGTTGTTGCTCTTACAATCACCATCCCTAAGCATATTAAATTGCATTTATTTATATAATGCTGTCAATGAACCTAGCACCGTACAGAGTTCATGGGGGGGGGGGAAACCCAGGCACCTGCTCCACAGGGTTTCCAATTAACGCTTCTGCATTATTCAGATTTTGAGGTAGGCTAAGCTGCCCCCTAATGCGCATGCTTCCATAAAAAAAAAAATGATTAGGATTCTACCAGCAGACATAATGGTGCAGAAGGTGGGAAAGAAGAATCACCTCCTTTTACCTTGTTACTGGTGCTCTTTAGCTTTACATACAATGGTTCTGGTATTCTCTTGCATTCCACATGCATTGGGAATTATAAACTGAGCCTGTGGGCTTCTGCTAGCTTCTCAAGAGATAACATACTGAAATAGTGAGACAGAGGTGCTGGCATTGGCATATAGCTGACTGTATTATCATCCCGTGCAGTTGACCTCTGTTCATCTTTCCCTCTCTCAGCCCAATTGCTATGCCAAAGTCATCACCATAGAATCCCAGAAGAAGATTGTCATCTATTCCAAACAGCCCATCAGCATCAACGAGGAGATCACTTATGACTACAAATTCCCGATTGAGGAGAACAAGATTCCTTGTCTCTGTGGCACAGAGAATTGCCGGGGCACCCTGAACTGAGACATAACCCTGGTGTTCGTATTTATTTTGTCTCTCCCCCCCCCCGTTCAGACCCTTTTCTCACCTATCACCCATAGCTCAACTTCTCTTGCCACATAGTTGTGGTGGGAAAACACTCAGTCGCCTTAAGACCCATCCAGATACCTTTTAAGTTCCTAGCTAATGAAAAAGCACTTCCCTCTCCTCAGGTTCTAATCAACGAGAAGTCCCCTTTTCCTCCCAGCCAATCAGAAATGCTTCTCACCTCCCAGCCAAGCTGCCAATATTTTTGTGTGTGTGTGTGTTGCAATCATTTTTGCTCTAACCCTCAACTTCTCCCTGGGGAAATTATAAAACAAAACATTGTACATTCTGACTCTGCAGAAGTCAAATATCCTTCCCTTTCCAGCTTTAGAAAGCCTGGGAATTAGTTGTGGCTAATTCTGCACGGCCAACAAGCCCTGCTTCTAAGCTCAGAGAACAGAAATCAGTAAGTGGTTTCCTTTCTAGGTTTTCATCTATTTCAGTTTATGGCTCTCCAGCACACAGTCGTTATTAGCCACTGACTTTGAGAATGGCAAGTTGCGAGCAAGACTTCCCACAAAACCTTTTGAGACAGTGGAAGGCTCAGTGCCCCCTGAGGGCGTGGATGCTAGTCGGTAGTTAGAGCTAAGAACTGTCAAAACCCCTGAAATTTAAGAATGGTTGGGCATTTTGTCCTCCCACCCCATTTCCTCCAAAGAGAAGGGTGTGTTGGTGAGTTTGGAGAGTTTGCTCTGGGTTAAAGATTGCTCTTGAAATATTGCTGCATGTGACCAGGATGTGCTGGGAGAGGAGGAATTGTTATTCTGCCACATCATTAGGCTATATTTGTCATCATGGGCAAAGACGAACCTCCTTGTTTGAGGCTCTCTCCTAATAGAATCACCATCCTGTTAATTCTTCCTCCTTCCAAGCACTTGAGGCCAGAGACATAGAGGTCCTGAAAGCCAGTCGTTCATATTGCAGCCTCCCTGTCCCATTCCTTTCCTGTTTCTTTTTATCCTGTAACGTCTAGTAAGAAGGTGGGGGGGGAGTAGCCATAATAATGAAGGGGAGTTGAGTTTCTTTCCTTGCTACAGTTATGGCTTCAACCCATGCTGATTTGCGGTATAAGCTAAGACCATCCCACACACCCACCCCTAATAATTTTTCTTTAGGAGAAGAAAGTTGTGTATATATCTATTCCAGATGGATTGGCTGTTTCTTGTAGAAACATACACGTTTATTAGTATGTAAATATTTTATTTTGTTTTCCTCTTCATACTAAAAAGAAAACTGTAAATAACATTGCATTGTATTTCCTTCTCCTATTTCTTATCCTCACTTGCACTGTGCCTCCCTTTTCCTTTGATGCCGAGTGGGATTTTTTCTCTCTCCTGGGGCAGCGAGGGGGAGTGTATAACCTTCTGAATGGTGCATTGTCAGGGTCAAAAAGCATATTTCTTTATTTCTTCCAAATGGGAGTCAGTCTTGAAAGTGAAAGGCTTTAAAAGTAGACATAAGGAAATATTCTAAGAGAATTTTGTTTCTTTTTAAAGTTAGATCATTCTGTCTGCCCTGTTTATCTTATAAATAGTGTTGAATTGAATATTTCCATTAGAGCATTTTTTTCCTTGCTAGCATGCAAATTCCCTGTCCTGAATGTCCTTTCCATACTGGTGGGAAGGTTCTGGGGGAACTAAGGGGACACCTGAAAACATGGAGTTCCCATCTATGTCTGAATGGTGGAGATGTAAGGAGGGTGGGCTTTCATGGTATGCTCAAGTGGCAGCTTGGTTGCTAAGTCTCTTCTGCCGTCTGCTGCTGCATGACAGTTTCCTCTGCTCCAAGGCAGCTATTCAGAGAATCCTTTGTTTCCAACCATTTGGGATATATGGTGTGAGATAAATGGTTAGTAGCTGCGCTAGTCCAAACAGAATAAAATGCAGCCCATGTGAAATACCTTTTATTGACATCACATATCAATGAACGCTTGGAGTGAACTTTAGAAGTACCCATCTGAATGTGATGTTCAGAGGCCCTAACAACTGTATTTTGTCAGCAGCCATGGTGTGCCAGTCTGTCCTTGGCTATATAATGTTAATGCTGGAAGTGGGGCATTTTCAGCAGATAAGGTATCAGTGGAAGGAGGCATGCTTCATGTTTCCCCTGCCCACTGCTTCTCCCCCACAATTCTTCCTTCCAGCTATTTTGTCCTCATTCCCCCTCCCAGCTGGGGGTCCAAGAGTGGAAATAAGCAGGGGGGGGAGTTGCAGAGGGAAGCAGTGAAAGCTTAAGTATCTCCCACCCACCACTCATCCAGTGAAAATGCCCCCTTCCTTACATTTTTTGTTACTTGGCAAAAACAGTTGGAAACCCACGTTTGCTGATGTGGCATGTAATTCCATCCCAAGTTTCTTCCAGTATTTTGAAAGTTAATTGTGTTCCAGTGAGAGGGATCTTCTCACTTGGCTCTGCATTTAGTAAACCATTTCCCATGCCATGCTTCCTTTGGGTATCCTCTTGGGAGCAAGATTAAGATTTCCGGTGCATTCTGCTCTCCCTCTGCTAGGGACTTGAAACCAGTAGCATCTTGGACGTGCATTCCCCTCACCCCCACAGCGAAGCACTTTGAAGGGTATTTGTGAGCAGAAGTTTGAGACATCCTCCAAGGGACTTTCTTTTCAAAATGGTACGATCGTGGCACCTCCCCTAAAAGTCCTGGCCATTTTTGAGGTATACTCCTTCTATATGGAAAGAAATGGAAGAAGACTCACTGTCTTGCTTTAAAAGGCTCCATTAGAACTTGCCCAATTGAAGTTGGGTTTTGGTTGTTTTGTTTTTCACACGGGAGGAAATAGACCTTCAAACAGGTTTGCTGAATTCAACTACGTAACTTTTGGCTCTCATCTTAAGTAGTTAATAATTTGTGTCAGAAACATACCTAATTTTTCCCCTTACCACTTCAGTGTTTTGCAAACAGTCTCCACAACTTCCTTTCTCTGTCTTAGCAACTAGTGTATTGAAGTGAAACGGCTGAATCATCTAACTGCCTATTTTGTTTCTCACTATCAGGACCCCCCCCCCATCTCAGTGTCGAAAAGCCATCCTTCCCTTTCTAAAGAAATACTACACATATAATCTAGTTCTGGATTTAATATTTGGGGTGTATTCGGTATATTTTCATGAGAGCTAATCATCCCCCACCCCATACTCTGTTCTTTTCTAATTCCGTTCTCCCTAAAATCCTCAGGTGAATATTCACCTGCACGGAAGACAAATGTATCCGATGTGATTAAATAGTGAATGAAAACACCTGCAGTAATAAAGTCTCCCTTCTAGGCATTCCCTTTTACATTACTCATGTCCTTATGTAAACTCAAGAAATACTGGCCTGTCTTTGGTGTGATCTCCCAACTCGAATCACTGCTGTATTTAAAATTATAAATGAATTCTCTCCCTTTCCCTCCATGGCTTTTACGAATTATTCATTGCTGCAGTGTTGTTGGTCTATTTGTAAGTTCCCCTTCCTCTTGTATCCGAAGGATACAGGTGATGCTTTTGCATGCATTTTCCTCCAGGTTTTCTTTTTAAAAAGCAAAGCAACAAACCAATCTGTTGGAGCTGAACTTTTTCAGAGATTCAAGGCTGCTGTTTCAATAACTCCAATCCCTTAAGATCTGTATTATCTTAAGGGTTCAGAAACGAAAACCTTCTATTACTTGTTTCTTATCATAAACGTTTTTTGTAAAAAAATTTAAAAAGAAAGTAGAACCTTCTAAGTCTCCTTGACAGGTTAAAACAAGTAGTCACCTCTTAACTATAAGCCGTTGGCTAAACTTTAGCAGCCTAACTTGCCGGATGCTGGTTTTAACTTAATTTTTTTGTAAGAGCAAGCTTACTAATCTCAGTTGCTATATAAATTCCAAACAAGGGTGCTTTCAAGCACAATACATTGGCGGGGGGGGGAGAGAGATTAAATGACATAATTGTGTTTGGTGGCAAGCTTTTGAAAAGCTGACTAGATCAGCAGATTGGCATGACAAATCAAAGCTTTTACTAGATGCAAATCTTTTCTGCTGAAGTCAAGTCACACATGCTATGTCTAGAAGCACTGCACCATCTTAATCCCCAAATATTGCAGAGGGAGGTATTAGCTGCTTTTAGAGTGTGACTCCCCTTGTTTTAGACTTGTGGGTATGAATCACTTACCACTGAGATACAAGCAGAGGATTAGAGCTATGTCCCTTTCTCTTTGCTCCATTGAAATGCAGAATACCTAGCAGTAGTGCCGGTAGATCTCATACCATTATTTCACTTTCCTTAGCAAAGTCCGTTTATTAGATTTTGCCATATCTTTTGTTTTTCAAGCAGTTAAATCCCCCTATATATTTGTTTCATGCAGGAACTGATTCCTGGTCACATTAAATGTCAGCTGTTTCTTTGCATACACCAGTGTGCCTTTTCCACAGTGTGAATAGAAATCAGTGGTTGGCTCATTGACTGTGGTTGATTGCTCCAGCTAGTTTTATTAACCATCAAACCCTTTATTTTGTCTCCCCAGCTCTTAAATATACATAAGTATATGTTTTTAATGAGTTCAGGGAGGAGGGAAAAAATAATGCTTGTTCTTCCTGAAATTTAGGAGTTTTGGTTGCTCTGCAGTGGTTTCCCCCCACCACACCAAAGCTATAAAGAAAAGGAAACCATGTTACCCAAATAATTCAGTGCAGTCATCTGTTTTACCCTGTTTCCAACTCCTGGCAGAACAGATGAGGATTTTTTAAAAAAGAGAAACAATAACCAAACCTGTATAAATGGTTCCTGATGCTTTAACAAATGCCACAAGGTTCTTTCATCTTTCAAAGCTGACTCTTAATTTGCCAGCTTGTAGATCGGAAGAGTTCTGGAATTACCCACCCATCCACCTATTTCTCTATGTGCATTTTGTTCTGTGTACATATATGTAAAAAATATGATAGATATACAAAAATATCTCTATACCAGGGAAGGTTATGCTTTCTAACCTCCTTTAGCAGCAGTGGCAGCTTGCTGACAGTTTTGTGTTTAACACAGAGAGTGGAAGTGTGTGCACAAGGATGGATGGATGCGTCCCTTTTGTTCTCTCTCCCCCCCCCCCCTTCCCTGGGCTGACCAGTGGATGGGCCTCTTTAAACTTAGACACCTACTCTTCTGTCTATATAAATATTATATATATAGATATATATAAATATATTTTCATTTGATCTTATTGGCTTCCTACTTGTAAATATGTTAATAATTTGTGGATTCATTACTTGGTGCCAGATAGCACATTTTTATAAAAGTCATTAAACTTTTATTGTACAAAAGAAAGCATGACTTTTCTTATTTCTGTGCTTGGGGGCTGAGTATGCACCACACCAAAGTTGTCTGGATTTTTATATCATAGAAACCCAAATTGTGTGCTCTAAATCAGGATAGCAGGGGTTGATGGGAGTTGTAGTTCAGCAGTATCTGGAGGGCCAAAGGTTCCCCACTCCAGGGTTACAGTGTTGAATTGTGAACAAGGAACCTGGGGTTTAAATCCCTGCTCAGCCATGAAACTTGCTTTGAGCCAGCCAGTCTCAGCATTAGCCTGTTCCTACAATGGTATTGTGAAGATAAAATAGAGGGGTGGGGAGAGAACCGTGTATGTCTCATTGAGGTCCTTGGAGGAAGACTGGAATAGGAATGTCATAAAGTAAATCAGGGCTGTCAAACTAGACATGATTTGGAGGACCAACCCTCTCCACACAACGGATTTGTAAACGGCCATTTTCCTGGTTGCATCAAAACCAAATTCCCTTAATGCAGTTAGGGTGGCAAGCATTACAGAAATTGGATTTCTTTTTCTTCTGAGCCACCATCAGTTTGTACATACATTACTAGTTTACTGGTAAAACGATTGTGGACAACTAACTCATGCTTAATTATTTGTAAGCCTGCCCTACTCTCATCCATCAGAGACCCTGGGCCTGTGTCCATAGTTCATTACCCAAATTCTACCTGAACTGAACACCAACCAACCAATTCCTCCCTAATTAGACTGCTGACATGAAAAACTAAAATGCGTTTCTATGCAGTTCTGGCAAGCTATCCCTATCCGTTTCACACTTTTCATTGCATGAATCAAATTATTTGATTTGCATATATTTGATTAATAGAATGCATTCTATTTTCAAGGAATTTGAGTGTTTTGATTTTAAAAAGGAATGCTGGAGATGAGTTTTAAAAGTAAGGGTTGTATCCAATTAAACTCCACTCAGAGTAGACATGTTGGAATTAATGGACACAAGTTAGTAATATCCTTTAATTTTAGTGGGTTTACTGAGAGTATGATTAAAGTAGAATATAAGCCTAAGGCCTTTTCAGATAGTTTGTGGTAAGAGCCATTTAAAATGACTACCCTGGAAAACCCCATGTGGTTCCAACAATGCCAGCTTTATTTGACCATTTAAGACACCAAGGGTTAGTTACACGGGTATTCCACAACAACCAAAAATTGAATGGAGAGCAGTGTGTAAGACTTCTCATCCTCTATGAAAGTGACGTGTTCCAATGTGATCAGGTCAGGAGGGCAACCAGAGATACATGTGTGTTTTCCTTGTTTATTTATTTATTTATTTATTATTTGATTAATATCCCGCCGATTGAAAGAACTAGTCCTAGTTCCAAAAGAAACTAGTCCAATTGACTTCTCACCAAATGGTAAGTTGATTTTTTAATTTATATACATTACATTTGAAACAAGTCTTAAATTGTTTTTTTCTTTGTCCCAACTTAATTCCCCAATCTCTGCCTCTTCCTTTCAACATAGTCCTTGCCATTTCAAATCTCCTGTAAAAGTTCCTTCCAATTAAAAATGGGATTTTTAACAGGAGCTCTCTGTATATATCACAGTCAAAAAAGTAGGAGTGCCTGAATGAGGAGGAAGAATTGGGGAGACAGAAGAAAGATGGAGAGAAAGAGAAGGGAACAAATTTAAAATGCCACATGAGCCTTGGTACAGCATCAAAGGAAGAAGTCACGTGAGGATATTTGCAGTATAAAAAAATATCCTCACATGTGACTCTTCCCTTTGCTACTAGGCCCAGTAATGGATATCCTGATCTTTCAGTCTGGATCAGTTTTGCCTTCCTGTTTACCCACCGTCCTTTTTTTCAGGCAACCAATGCTTCTGCGATCCAAATCTGTGGTTCTTTCACTATACTACAAATACCTGGAATGTATCTTAATTGTGAATTATTTGAAAGACTATTTCCCCACATATTCCTAGAACTAGTTTAATATGCTTACGCTTCCCAGAATGCAACTGGACCTTCCCGATACATATGCTCCAAGGTGACTGCACCCCAAGTAAGCATCAGTTGATGATGCTCCTGTATCTGAACGCTTAGACCCATTTGTGAAGGATCACATTAGTTTCTGAGAGAGTCATTTCACTTCTCATGGATGACAGAGGTCTCCAAGTGGGTATTGTAGCTCCCCCTACAGCTCAGAGACAGGAAATGCTTCAGCAAATACTTTTGCTTCTCCCATCTTGTTGAGGCTCAGTTTCGTTTCCTGTCTTGGCTCGGAGCACATCCTATTGAGTTGTCTTTCCTCTCTGAAGGATAACAGTTTCTTGTCCCTTACTGTGTTTATCTCTTCATTTGTTTCAAGCTTCTTTCCCCTCGGTTTGTTGTTCTTACTTAAAAAAAAATAATCTCACGTTCTTCATCTCCTTCCCTCTGTCAGTTTTCTTCGCCTTCTGTCAGCTGTCTTCCTCGTTCTTCTCCCTATAAATAATAATAATAATAAAATTTTATTTGTTAGTCGCCTATCTGTCCGAACTAACAGACACTCTAGGCGACGTACAACAATATAAAATACAAAATACAGATCAAAACCACAATCAACAATTTATCTAAAACCATCCTTCAATTTATACATAAAAAAAAAAAACTAATCCACCCCAGAAATCTTATAGGCCTGCCTGAAAAGCCAGGTCTTTAAGGCTCGGCGAAAACCCATCAGGGAGGAGGCATGTCGCAGGTCAAAAGGAAGTGAATTCCAAAGGGTGGGGGCCACAAACGAATATGCCCTCTCTCTGGTCCGCACCAGCCGAGCTGTTTTGACTGGTAGGACCGAGAGAAGGTTTTGTGAGGCTGATCTTGTCTGGCGGCATAATTGGTGATACTGGAGGCGCTCCTTCAGATAAACTGGGCCGAAACCTGCAAGACATGGACAAAATGAAAGGTCAGACAGCAAGGACGAAGAAATATTCTAAAAGTCTGGGCAGCACTCGGCAGTGGCCGCAGTCAATTCCCGCCTGCTCTGACTTCCCGCCAATTTTCAGCAAGGGCTGCTTATTGGCGGTGATGACCCACTTAAAGGGATGTCTTCAGGGCTTAGCTTCGCAGCCCCCATAAGCCTACGCACAATTACCAAGGCCTCAGCACGCAGCTGCAGGCAGTTTTCAACGAAAAGGCATTTTAAGAGTTTTGGGCAGCACTCGGCGGTAGCCACAGTCAGTACCCAGCTGCGGGCAGTCTTCAAAGAAAAGGCTTTTTAAGACATTTGGGCAGTACTCGGTGGTAGCTGCAGTCAGCACCCAGCCGCTACAGATACATGCCATTATGCAGCAGGCACTAAAACTAGACGCTGATGATCCCACTGAGGGGACTTCATCAAGGGGCTATGCGCTGTCCCCAGTAGGTAAGTCCACGGAGGTGTCACTAAGATCTCTGGGGTTCAGGGAAGCACCAGTGCCTGCCATTGCGGAAAGGAGTGGAGCAGCAGCACTGTTTGGAGCAGCCCACCATTTCTGAGGCAGCGCCTGCCATTTCTGAGCACAACAGAGGCGCCCGCCATTTGGAGCACAGTGGAGCTGCTACACCTGACAAATTGCATTTTCCAGACCTCCCATATTTAATGCCAAGTGTGTATTGGGAGCAAGAACCCCATCCTCTGTTGAGGAGGTGGTAGTAATGGGGTATGGCCAATCAAGCGACACTTCGGTTGCAGAACAACAGCCTGTTCACAGAACAGCAAAGTTGCAACAGGTTAACCCCCTCATCTGGCAATAGCCCAACAGCTCTTGCTGCCCAACTTTTTTTCGCATGAGGTATGGTGAATTTTGCTCCTGGTGGTTTTAGAGCTCAAACTGCTCTTCTCCACTGTGTCTGGTGATTTCGGCCTTGCTGTTTTTGCCCTTGGCTGCATTTAGAGGTCTAACCGGTCCCCTCTGCTGTATGTGGTTATTTGGCTTCGCTAATTCACCACACTCCTCTACCAGTGTGTGTGTGTTGATTAATCAGGAATTTATCCATATAATATCTGGTACCGCTTCCCTTCACTGTATGCGTGTAACCATGGCTGAGCCATCCTGGGCTGTTTTTACGGATATCATCATTGAGGCACAGCGCAGTGATACGCAGCTGCAGCTAACTCGGTGGCCAGCTGTTTTCATACATTTCACGGCCCGTAGCAGCAGGAATTCCACCAGGAGGAATGTTGACCTGCAATTTGGGTTTCTAAGAGAGTCGTTTCACTTTCCATAATGTACAAATATTTGTTCCACTCTTGCCACTGAGTCTGAACAGACTGGTTTTGAAACAATACAAAGCTCTGTTTGCCCAAGAAGGAATGTCAGATTGAGCATGCTCACCAGAAGCACCAATCATTCCAAAAACACCTTCAACTCTCTGCAAAAACTCATCTTTCTCCAGCTCAGGTGAGTCTTCTAACCACCACGAACAAAGAGAACGTTTTCTTTCTTGTCATTATAGTTACTGTCTGCCTTAATCTGATCATGGGGTCAGCTCTGGTTAAAGTGATGAAGGTAAGTTAAGGTAATTTGTTGTTGTTATATGCCTTCAAGTCGATTACGACTTATGACAACCCTATGAATCTCTTTTTGGCTATACTCATAGGGTTTTCATGGTAAGGGGTATTCAGAGGTGGTTTACCATTGCCTCTTTCTAAGCCTAAGGTATTCCCAGGTGGTCTCCCATCCAAGTACGAACCAGGCCTGACCCTGCTTAGCTTCCAAGATCTGATGAGATCGGGCGTGTTCAGGGTAGTGTGGCTGTAGGTGAGTTAAGGTAATAAAATAAAAGGGTGAAAATTATGGAATCTGGAGGGTGCGGGTGTGAAATTATGTCCATACCTATCCCAGAGCTTAAAATTCCTAGGTAAGTTTATGGGAATGGAAAAAATTCATTTCACTTTCATCTGCATCAGCTGTTCTTGACAGAGGCAAGAAAGGGCTTATTCTTTTGAGTAACAAAAAATGGTACAGTATGTCAATGCACAGGCTGATTTGTATACAACAGAATGTTTTGGGGGCGTTAGCAAACAAGAAGCCTAAAATGCAAAAGTAAGAGATATTTCTCAAAGCTCAAGGATTGGATTGTTGTTGTCTTGCATGTCAGTTAGCGCAAAGTATTGTGTTGGGGGCAGGGATATGGCAAAGTAGATCAGTCCAAATTTTCTAGTTTTGATGAGGCTGTGAGATTACTTTCGCTGGAGCCCAACTTGGAACCCAAGCATGCAACTGTGCCTGCTGTGAGCCAGTATGAACTATAGCAAAGGTACATTGCTAAAGCATGAACTTTCTGCCATTTTAGACAGATTTCTAGGGGGAGTAGGGAACAAGATCCATGGCGAGGTTCAAAGTCACGCTCTGAGAAATGTTGCAGGTCAAATGGTGGAAAGGAAAAATATGTTAAGGGAATTAGTTACTGTTACCTCCTACTTACAATGATATAATCAGCACAGGTCAAACCACTGTGTATAGGCAATCGCAAGAGAGCCACTGACAGTCAGTGCTGGATTTGATAGACCAATGATCTTAGTATAAAGCACCTTGATATGTTCACTTGCCCTTTTATTTTGGAAGGGATGTGTTCCTTTGACATGCTTATCAAGGGCTCCTCCAGATGACCTGTTTATGGAGCATCCCAATTTGCTTGCACAATTCTTCCACAAAGCTTAGACTATGTCGGCCTTTATTGAGCATTAATTCTGATTTGTTGCAGGGAAGTTATATAGCAATTGAGCATTCATGCTGATTTGCTCACATGATGGTTATATGTCTTCCTGTTGAATCTTTCATGCATCCTGCACTTTTCATTGCATTTCTGTTACATGTATACATGTGAATCCCCACATGTGTGTACACCCACTGGGAATTCAAGCACCACCCCTGAGAGGGTAGTGGAACCTTTTGCTGGAATTAAACCCTCATGTCACTCTTACGTGTGTGTAACCTTAGCACCTGTACTACTGTAAGGACAGAATATGGAAAAACCGATTGGTTCCCCATCGGAAAGGGTGTGAAACAGGTGTATTTTATCACCCTATTTGTTTAATCTGTATGCAGAACATATACAGAAAGTAGGATTGGACCAAGATGAAGGAGGTGTGAAAATTGGGAGAAATATCAATAATTTAAGATATGCAGACGATATATTTTTAGCAGAAACCAGTAATGATTTGAAACGAATGCTGATGAAAGTTAAAGAGGAAAGCACAAAAGCAGGACTACAGCTGAATGTCAAAAAGACTAAAGTAATGACAACAGAAGATTTATGTAACTTTAAAGTTGACAATGAGGACATTGAACTTGTCAAGGATTATCAATACGTCGGCACAGTCATTAACCAAAATGGAGACAATAGTCAAGAAATCAGAAGAAGGCTAGGACTGGGTAGGGCAGCTGTGAGGGAACTAGAAAAGGTCCTCACATGTATCACTGAATTGTTGGAAGTGGGGCAAGAGCAACTCCTGTTTTGTTCTTTTGTTTAAGCTCCAGAAGGAAGATAGAGCTAGGGTCCTCCAGATGGACAGGCTTGTTTACATTTTACCTGTGACGCTCTGACTGACTTCCTTCTGTCGCTAGACTGTGACACCTTTAGGGAAGCTTATTGTGCAGAGTGGGACATTTAGAAAGAAAGATAGAACTGAAAGAATGTTTATATGTTCCAAATTTTAAAGACTATTTAATCAGTGTTACCAGGATATTAGAATTTGGAGGCGAACTTCATATAAGTGGAGAATTTTGCCATGTTCTAAGTAAAGGAGTAATAAGTTGCACTGCAAAAGTGAAAGATGGACTTTTAATTCTTGATTGCTTGGAAACTATGCATACAAATGTGGTCAAAGAAACCAGTGATTTTCAATGCTTACACATCCGGCATAGAAGGATGGGACATTCCAGTTTAGCCAGAATTACTGCCCTTGAAAAGGAGAATTTAGCAAGAGGCATTAAATGAAACAGTGCAATTGTACACAAACCTGTGAGTGCTGTATTAAAACTAAAAATGTGAAGCCAAAATTTCCTAAGAAAAGTGAGAGGAGAACCAAAAAGCCTCTAGAATTTATTCACACTGATCTTTGTGGGCCAATGAGAGTGCCCTCCCAAGGTGGAAATTTATACATGCTGTCTTTTATAGATGACTACTCCAGATATACTACAATATATTTAATAAAGGAGAAAAGTCAAGTACTTCAAAAACTGAAGGACTATGTTAGGATTGTGTCCAACAAATTTGGCAGAAAGCCACAGATCATAAGGTCTGACAATGCAAAGGAGTATGTGTCTAGGGCTATGCAAGACTTCCTCCATGAGGAAGGCATAGAGCATCAGACTACAGTGTCCATCCCAGAGCAAAATGGGGTTGCAGCACACATGAACTGGACTCTTGGACAAATGATTAATTCCTTGTTGGATGATGCGCAGTTACCAAAGGAGTACTAGGGAGAAGCTGCAGTTACTGCCACTTACCTGCAGAACCGGCTTCCTGCATCTGCAACCAACAAAACACCATTTGAACTGTGGCATGATAGGATACCAAATATGTCACACCTTCATGTATTTGGGTGCAAGGCCTTTGTGCACATCCCAAAGGAAAAGAGATCCAAACTTGACAACACTGCCAGGGAAGTGATTTTTATTGGATATTCTCTAACGAAAAAGGGATAGAGAGTAATAGATCCCCAAACTGGCAAAGCTGTCCATTTTGATGAAAGAAAGTGTGCACACTGACCAGAAGGGGCACCACACCAAACAGATGACAACGAAATGGAAGAAGCTGAGTTATTCTTCCACCACAGAAGGTATAACAATATAGCTACAGAAGAAGGTGAGGAGTCTGAACCAGAAGGGGCAACAGAGCCAGAACAGGCATCAGAGCCAGAAGGGGCAGCCGAAGCACCAGCACCCAGACGCTCTGAACGCACCAACAGAGGTGTACCACAGAGAGGCTTGCTTACCTCGTGAGAGATGAACTTCCAAAACCAGAGACCTGGAAAGAGATTGATGCCTTACCCAAAGCCGAAGCTGAGAGGTGGAGGCAGCCAGCCAAGGAAGAGCTGGAATCTCTACACAAAAGTGAAACTTGGACACCAACCAAGCTTCCTCAAGGAAAGAAAGCTGGAGGCTACCAGAGGAAATTCAAGAAGAAGCCAAATGCTAAAGAAAAGCCTGTATATGAGTACTGTTACCAAGCCAGATGTGGTGGCAAGAGTGGGATACCTGTGCTGAAAAACCAGCTCGCCAACCAAAAGGGACTGGGAAGCAAGCGAGAACGCAACAGACTCTTGGAGTCAGAAGGGGTGAGTTCATGCACCAAGTACATAGACGTGAAGCAATCACCTGCCGCAGAGGACTACTCAAGATGGAGTATTGTCCAACAGAAGACATGACTGCAGACGCTGTCACGAAGGCGTTGGGCAAAGTCACACATTGCAAGCTGCGAGACAAGACGAATCTCTTGGACTGAACAAAACACTCGTTGAGAAGGGGTGTTGGAAGTGGGGCAAGAGCAACTCCTGTTTTGTTCTTTTGTTTAAGCTCCAGAAGGAAGATAGAGCTAGGGTCCTCCAGATGGATAGGCTTGTTTACCTTTTACCTGTGATGCTCTGACTGACTGACTTCTGTCGCTAGACTGTGACACCTTTAGGGAAGCTTACCTGCCCCTCCTCTTTCTGCCCTTTCTGCTCCTTTCTTCTCCGACTGTCTGGGAGAGAGGAGACATCCCTTTGTCTCTGCTCTCTCCAAGCATGGGGCTAACTCCCACACCTGGGCGTTATGCCTCCAACTTAGCTAGTTAGTTAGGTTTGCTTTTCTATCTACAATGCATTTCTATAAATAAAGTAGCTTTTCTTATTTTACTAAGTCTCAAGTCTCAGTGATGCTGATACAGGGTAAAAGCCTGCTTTCTTAGGCAAACGCGCTGTCGTGTCCAGGACTGGACTCAGGAACCAGACCAGTGGGTGAAAGCAATTCAGTCTTTATTAAAGTAATATCCAAACAGAAACTACGTCTTCTCATGAAGCAACACAATAACACGTGTCCAGCGACATGCAAGAGAGTTGACAGAACAAGGAATCTCTGCTCCCCCTGACCCTTATAAAGGGGGCTTTCTGGTGCAAATTCGCTCACTCCACCTCAAGGTGCTCTCTTCCACACCCCTCCTCTCCCCCTTGCTCTCTTTTGTTTTCTCCGGGTTCGTGGTGAAGGGGGAAGCGCTGCCCCCTCCCCCTTCTGAGGATTCTATCTCTGGTATTGGGGAAAGAGGGGGGTGGAGGCCATGCCCATCAGGCGGGCTTTTCTCTGGCTGAGGAGGGAGTTGAATTCCCCCTCCTTCCGTTTCTAACTGCTCTGATTCGGGAAGGGGGGTGAGCGTGGGAAGTTCCTGGGAAGAGTCTGTGTCTGTGTCAGCTAGAGTTTCAAGGTCTCTACTGCTGGGCAGCAGCCACTCTGGGAAAATGATCTCCTCCCCCTCCTCATCCTCTGAAGTGCCAGGACCCCAATCCTCATCCTGACACGCGCACACACGCTGGCACACTCACATTTCAACATCTGCTGTTACTCTCTGCTGCTGTGGTGCTGCTTTTAAACGAAACTAAGCAACACAACTACACGCAGCGCAACAAGAACACCAAAGTCAAGATCATTCAGACCATGGTATTCCCGATCTCTATGTATGGATGTGAAAGTTGGACATTGAAAAAGGCGGATAAGAGAGAAATCAACTCATTTGAAATGTGGTGTTGGAGAAGAGCTTTGCACATACCATGGGCTGCGAAAAAGACAAATAATTGGGTGTTAGAACAAATTAAACCAGAACTATCACTAGAAGCTAAAATGATGAAACTGAGGTTATCATGTTTTGTACACATAATGAGAGGACATGATTCTCTAGAAAAGACAATAATGCTGGGAAAAACAGCAGGGAGTAGAAAAAGAGAAAGGCCAAACAAGAGATGGATCAATTCCATAAAGGAAGCCACAGACCTGAACTTACAAGATCTGAACAGGGTGGTTCATGACAGATGCTGTTAGAGGTCGCTGATTCATAGGGTTGCCATGAGTTGTAATCGACTTGAAGGCACATAACCATAACAACAACAACAACCTTAGCACCAATAAAGCACACAAAACAAAACAAAAGCTGGCTTATTGAAAGGGGAAACAGGAAAAATACAGCATTTGCCATTACAATTAATACAAGCAGTGTCTAAACTTTAGCCAGTCATTGTTCTCTAGCATTATAGCATAAGACAGAGACCCTAAATCTAAGTACATTCAAAGTTGAACCAAGTCACACAGAGAGAAGAGAGAAAGAAACTCAAGAGGTTGGGAGTGAATATAGCTTTCCTTAAGAATGCAGTGAGGCTCCAGATCAGAGTGGAACTTCCGTGTCGCTGTAACCTTCGCCAAACCCCAAAGATCACACCCTTCCTTAGTTTTTGTGGTTCCATGTAGCTCCAGTGTTGTTCCTAGGGTGCATTGCACAGAGTGAAGAAGTTGTTGAAGCCCTGAGAGGTGCTACCAACTCTCCAAAATTACTATGTTTAAATATGCTTTGAACCTTAATTGGACTCAATGTAAATTGGGAGTGAGGGGGGGATACCAGTGAGTAATTTAGGTCATGACAGAATCTCCTGTGATGGTTCTACCTTCCAGAGTTAAACGTTTACTTACAGTCTCTGGAGAAACTGTATCAATGTACATTGATCCTGTACCTTATCGTATGTGAGTTTTGTTGACTTGAGCTTTAAACTAGGCACAGACCATTGTTTAGTTAAAGAGATTATTCCTGAGTAGACTTGAAATTTAGAATCTTCCGTATTACTAGTTAACACTGTTGGCACGTGTCTTCCTGAGATCAGCAAGCCAGTTCTGACCATCTTGTGTCTTGGGATCAGCGGAAGGCCTGTATTATAGAGTCCACCCATACTATAGATTCTTATGCTATGATCCATTGAGATGGATCTGAGAATTAAAAAAACCCTTTTATGCATATCGCCTTACATTTTCCTGACTGTAAAAATGTCTGGTTTTTTAATGTGTTGTGCCAGGGGGGTGGAGTGCTTTAATCCATGTTCATTGCATAAACTTACATTTCGGACATGTGCTTGAACCCCTCCTGCAAAATATTAACAGTCTGGAGATGATCCAAGCCCACGGGCCTAAATTCGGTAAAGCATTAATGACTTAGTAGAACCAGGTAGTTGCCAGACATTGAGGTATTCCTGAGGAATCATCAGATAGTGATCTGAAACATTACTGGCAAGAGGTCACACGCTCCCCCCTCCTGCAATGATGTCTCTATTCAGCTCACGCCCTCAATGTCTCACAACAAATTAGCAGTGGAGGCTGGTGGCTCCATGTCGGTGGGCAGTGAAATCTGCTCCAACTTCAACCCGGACTAAAACCCAGAGCAGATTCCACGATCCCACTCTCATGGAGTCATCAGCTGCCACTACAAATTCTAAAAAAATCTCTGCTCCCTGTCTTTTTTCAAGAATATTTTCTGTGCTGTCTAAGGGCAGAGAATGCCAAAACCTGCAGTTCTGTCCTGACTTTAGGCAGAACATTGTTAGTGTAGGAACATGGACTTGCTGGGCTCATTTGGTAACTCTGGAGGTTGCCAGGTTGGCTCTAGGCAGGTAGTGGAATCGAGAGCAGTTTTGGGGAGGAAGGGAGAAGATGAAAGTGGGTCTCTGGAGTTTTTAAGGAGACAAATGTGAGGTTAGATACATGGGCTGAGGTGCAGGACTCCTGCATCCCAATCAGGGCTGTGGAGTCGGTACGTTAAACCTTCGACTCCGGCTCCTCTATTTTTCTACTGTCCGACTCCTACTCTGAATCCCTCATAAATGGCAAATGTATATTGATTTATGTTGAAATATTAATATTAAAATATTAATTTTATTTTGAAGCCGGAGTTGGTACATTTCTACCAACTCCGACTCAAAATTGCTTCCGACTCCACCCAAAATTGCTTCCGACTGACTCCACAACTCCAACTTCACAGCCCTGATCCCAATTCCATATTAGAACTGTATTGCCTCAATTTTAGCACGCTGAAGGGAGGATAATCTGATTTTCCTATGAAGGCTTCAGCTTTAAGGGAAGTAATGCTGTACACTGGCCACTAGGATGTGCACTATGTTAAGTTTAATTTCAGCAAGAGCAAATTAGGTGAGGCAATGATGGATCCTTTCCTAATTATCAGGGGAGAAGCATGGATTATTTGCACTAGCCATGATCCAGAGTCAGTTGCTTAATGTCTCACCCCAAGGCTGCATCGACGGTAGACTACTTGCATTAGCTACCATTTAGCAAAACAACGGAACAGCATTTGGAGGGTCAACACAGTCAGCATAACCAATGGTCAGGAATGGTGGGAGTTGTAATTCAACAACTTTGGGAGAACCACAGTTTCTTCATCCCTGCTTTAAATTATATTTTTTTGGTGAGGGGGTGTGTGAGAATTTTTGGGCAAGTGCATAAAGAACTGGTCTATGAATGGCTATTATCTATTATGGCTAAATGGAAGCCTTCACGTGTTCAAAGGCAGTATAGCTCTGAGTACCAGACGCTTCAGGTGAGCAATGGGATGGCTTGTGCAGAAGCAACTTCCTGGCCTCTCATGGAGAGTAAATGCTGAATCACATGAATCTTTGGTCTGGTCCTTCAAGGTCCTACTCATTATGTCTTCTGATAAGAGAGAGAGGCAGAAAGTCAAGGACTCACAGAGAAGGGGTGAAGAAAACAGAAAAAGGGAAATGTAGATAGATCAACGAAGAGTAAAAGTATGAAATAGGAAATTGATGAGGTGTTCCTAGCCATTTCTATCACATCTCATTCCACTAGCCACTAAAGTAATAACTCTTAGTATATAACATCTTAATTTCACATACACGCTCATGGGGTCTGAACTGGTGGTGACTGACCAGGAGAGAGACCTCGGGGTTGTAGTGGACAGCACGATGAAAATGTCGACCCAGTGTGCGGCAGCTGTGAAAAAGGCAAATTCCATGCTAGCGATAATTAGGAAAGGTACTGAAAATAAAACAGCCGATATCATAATGCTGTTGTATAAATCTATGGTGCGGCCACATTTGGAATACTGTGTACAGTTCTGGTCGCCTCATCTCAAAAAGGATATTATAGAGTTGGAAATGGTTCAGAAGAGGGCAACCAGAATGATCAAGGGGATGCAGCGACTCCCTTATGAGGAAAGGTTGCAGCATTTGGGGTTTTTTAGTTTAGAGAAAAGACAGGTCAGAGGAGACATGATAGAAGTGTATAAAATTATGCATGGCATTGAGAAAGTGGATACAGAAAAGTTCTTCTCCCTCTCTCATAATACTAGAACTCGTGGACATTCAAAGCAGCTGAATGTTGGAAGATTCAGGACAGACAAAAGGAAGTACTTCTTTACTCAGCGCATAGTTAAACTATGGAATTTGCTCCCACAAGATGCAGTAATGGCCACCAGCTTGGATGGCTTTAAAAGAAGATTAGACAAATTCATGGAGGACAGGGCTATCAATAGCTACTAGCCGTGATGGCTGTGCTGTGCCACCCTAGTCAGAGGCAGCATGCTTCTGAAAACCAGTTGCCGGAAGCCTCAGGAGGGGAGAGTGTTCTTGCACTCCGGTCCTGCTTGCAGGCTTCCCCCAGGCACCTGGTTGGCCACTGTGAGAACAGGATGCTGGACTAGATGGGCCACTGGCCTGATCCAGCAGGCTCCTCTTATGTTCTTAACACTTGAAATATAGGTGTGAATGCTAACTTGGATGCATATTTTATGCCAAGTGTCATGGATGGTGCTATGATATTTGTTTATATAGAGCTTTCGATCCCACCATTTTAGTGTCAATGTGTGTTGCTCAGGGTGGCTTACAACAATATCAAATCATACCGTCATAAAATACAACAGAAATACATAAAAATACAATATTAATTGTCCTGTCTTTATTGAGCATTTCTTCCAATTTGTTTACTAGGTGGTTATATGACAATGGGCATTCATCCTTATCTGTTTGCAGAGTGTTGACACACCTTTCCCCTTAATCATCCGTTCAGTCCACACTTTCCAATGCATTCCCCTGTCACTTTCCAAACTACAAAAAGTCCAGCTTTTATTATTGTTTGTTGTTATTTTAAGTGAGTTTGTTGTGCAAGGGTGACAGAATGCTTTAATCCATTTCAATTGCAGGAACCTAAAGTTCTGGTGTGTACTTGAATCCTTCCTCCAAAATAGTGACAGTCTGGGGGCACTTGCAACCTTTAAGTAAAACAGCAGATACTGCGCAGGCAAAATCCTGGCCAAATAAAAATCCTGCTTTACCATCATCTGTGCTTCATGGGGCAAGAAGTTGTACAATATTGGTGCAACCATGGAGAAGGATCTGCCTGTCGTGTGTGTGTATAGTGGCATCTATTACAAATTGGAGGATCCTGACACAACAGAGATCTCAAAGGGAGGAGAGGGGAATGGATAAAAGGGAAGAATCTCCTATTATTGCAGTTGGCAAATTCAGGTTGCACCATTTAAGTTCCTTGAGAGGTCTTGTACAACAAAACCACTTCCCCAAAAGATAAAGAAAATGATGGGGAAATGCCCTGGCCAGCGTGGGAAGACGCTTGCTTTATGGCAATGTCATCTAACCTCTTTACAAAATAAATCAGGATGAAGGCTCCACAAACAGGTCGGCTGGCAGGGCCCTTAGTTACAGTAGGGAGGGTATACGATGATTGTTTCAAAGGCTTTGCAGAAAACAGGTCTTCAAAGAGTTTTTCATGCATTATCAAAGAAATCCTTACAAAAGCCCTTTAAAGCGCACCTGTATGGTCATTGCCATATTGGAGATCTGATGTTTTGTAGGGGGGATGGGCCAACCAGGTGGAGAGAATCATGGCTTGCTTGAGACCAGCTGGCCAGTTTGTGGCTGTTAGTTTGTGGCTGTTGGAAGTCTAACCTCACCTTCTTAGCTGCTAAGCAACACCAGCTCTGTGGGCTTCTTCTTGAGAAAAGAAACAGCCCCCACATCTTGCTGGGAACAGGGAACTGGGGCCCGCCAGAGCAACAGCAAGGCAGACTGTGGTTAAGAGGTCTGACCAGTGAGAGTGCCTCTGAGCATCTACTCCTCTATTCCCAGAAGAGAAAGTGTCTCTGAACGTGCCTCCCTATGCTGCTATGTGTTGTACACTTTGCACCCTTGCTTTTCTCTCTCTGTATATGTGTGTGTGTGTGTGTTTGTGAGATATATAGTGCATCTTTTTTTCCCCCAACCCTTCTATTGTCTCAGTGGCTCAGAATGGCCAACACTTTGGTTGGCTCCTGCACCTTGAAGAACACCTTGATGACTTGGACATGGAAGCAGGTGACAATAGTTTATCCCCATGCAGTAGGGAAAAATTAGCTGATTTCTGCAGCTCAAGCTGCATTTAAAGGCACAGGAGCAGGCTAGACTTCCCCCTTCCTCATTTGGTAAGCGTGCACTCCACCTGATCAAATGAATGAAATGAAAGTTGAACAGTACCCAACTAAATAAAATACTGCATACAAAACCAAATTATCATCCCCCTTACCTGATCACACCCCCTTTAATCATTGCATCACAGACAGAAATTTAACAGGTGCAGCCTTAGCGTGGGATAACAGTAATGGCCCAGGGACTGGGTTAATTTCTGCCTGTCATTTGCTCTTAAAGGCCCAGGAGCCTTGGCACGGAAAGGGGAAGAAAAGACTGAGATATGCTGGTGAACCTAGCTTAACACATGAAGCTGCTTTATCCAGAGTCAGACCAGTGATCCATCTAGCTCAGAGCAGAGACACACTCACTGTTCTGCCGCTTCCAGTGCATCTCCACCTCTCTTTTCTGAAAACGGGGACACACGCTGCTAGTCAAATCCCACCCCTTTTTACTGTAAAACCTGGTGGGATCAGCATGAGTGCATTTTTTAAAAACAAATTGCTTCAAAGAGATTTCTCAACTGATTGGCAGATAAACTCATTGCCCCTCCAGGTGCGGCCAATGGAAACTCTTTGCTGTCGGCAACTAGTGCGCTTATAGCCTCGGTGTTGTCTACACTCACTGTAGACTCTGCTCTCTGGAGTTTCAGGCGGGGAGCTCTCCCAGCCCTAACTGAAGATGCTGGGTATTGAACCAGGGACCTTTGCATGCAAAGCAGATGCTCTACCACTGAGCTGTGGCCCTTCCCAGGCATTTTTAAAGGAATTGTTACTGGGTGTCCATTTTTTCATTCAAATGGCTTGCATGTGGAAGCCTCTCTACCACGTACAAGCCCTGACATTTGCACCAAGTGGTTCAGGCTAAACAAAGAGTGAATACAGCCTTGCAAAGCATTTACAGAAATTACTAACCTAGGAAAATTCTTACTAGCTTGCCCACCCACCAGTAAATACATGATTTAAAAAGAAGAAGAATCTGTAATTTCAGAATTTAGGAAAATTGATTAAAAACACAACTGTTCTGGTATCACAAATATATTTGGGGGTTATTATTATTTTTGCGGTACCTTAATATATTTTAAAAAACTGCATAGCACACACAAAAAAAACCTAAAAATGCTGCAATGCCAGAACTTTAAGATCACAGAAGAATTGTTCTGAGACTAGGCAGGAGTGAAACAAAAATATTTGTTATTTCATTTTTATACTTTGTAGTAAAACAGCAATGCTTTACCTTTCTGCAAAGGAGGTTTTCTTTCTCCCTAGAAGAGCAAGGTTTTGCCGTTGAAACTGGATATCCACACCCATGCACTGTATGTCATTTTTCTCAGAACGTGTATGGGCTTCATACATGCCGGATTTCAGTCCTGGAGCAATATGGTTTCAATGCCAAACTCGCCAATTATAAAATCCCTTGAGAGTGTATTCGGAGGGCAGTCCCTCTCCCACCCTCCCTCGAGTAAATAGCCATTGATATTCAGTCAAATTAAGCCTCAGGGCCTCCTGGGCAGAAGGCTTTAAACTTCTGAGCCCTAATACGTTTCTTAGGAATGAAGGCCTGGCCTCTTGCTGTATGCAGAATTCCCTCCCCATCATGGGATGGACGGAATAGGTTTTTTCTGGCCCACTTTTCACAGATCAGATAATCCACTCATTAGGTAGACAAACAATACCTTGGAACTTGAGAGTTGTTGTTACGTGCCTTCAAGTCTATTACGACTATGGCAACCCAATGAATCAGTGACCTCCAACAGCATCTGTCGTGAACCACCCTGTTCAGATCTTGTAAGTTCAGGTCTGTGGCTTCCTTTATGGAATTAATCCATCTCTTGTTTGGCCTTACTCTTTTTCTACTCCTTTCTGTTTTTCCCAGCATTATTGTCTTTTCTAGTGAATCATGTCTGCTCATTATGTGTCCGAAGTATAATAACCTGTTTTATCATGTTAGCTTCTAGTGATAGTTCTGGTTTAATTTGTTCTGACACCCAATTATTTGTCTTTTTTGCAGTTCATGGTATGCGCAAAGCTCTCCTCCAACACCGCATTTCAAATGAGTTGATTTTTATTAATTGATTAAGTATTTTCTGTCCTTTTAAGGTCTATGGAAAACTAGTTCTAGGAAAAGAGTGCCATGCATGACTGAAAGCAGAAGTGAAGCTAGGATTTTGTTGTTGTTGTTATGTGCCTTCAAGTCGATTACAACTTATGGTGACCATATGAATCGGCGACCTCCAATAGTATCTGCTGTAAATCACCCTGTTCAGATCTTGTAAGTTCAGATCTTGTAAATCACCCTGTTTAGATCTTGTAATGGCTTTATTTAATGAAAAGCTGATGTGTGTGTGTGTGGGGGGGGAAGTAGGGAGGCTGCTTAAGCTTTGTCTTTCCTGCCACTTGTCTGCTCAAGATCACCCTCCCCAAGACACTTTTCTCCCCACTAAGGAAAAGATACAAGGGCCCCTCTAAGACCTAGTTCTTACTAAAGTGGCAACCTAAACCTCAGCTGTTCTGATTCAAACTGCAGGGATTGTTTTGGGGTGGGGGGCAGAGGTTACCAAATGTTCCTCTTCACATCAAATCAGTTCCCTGCACATAGAAGTCTAGTATGTGAGGGAGAAGGTGTCCAGCCTCCATAATCACAAGATTTGAGCAACAGCCAACAATTGCTAGTCATAACTAATCTAGATCCACAACATACATTTAAAGCACATCCAACAAACATTCAAATCACATGACTTTCTGCAAAGAATCTTCTGCTGCTGCTGCTGCTGCTGCTAGTGTTTAATGGCGAATCAAGGCCAGGATAATCCCAAAAGAATCCTGAGAACTATGCTTTGTTATGGTTGCTGGGGATTTGTAGCTCTGTGAGGGAAACCACTGTGCCCAGGATTCTTTGGGGGAAGTCATGTGATTTAAATGTGTGTTGGATGTGCTTTAAATGTATAGTGTGATCTCAGACCAAGGCCCTATCTGCACTAGACATTTAAAGCACCATCATACCACTTTAAACAGCCATGGTTTCCCGCAAAGAATCCTGGGAGTTGTCATTTTTAAGGGTGCTAGGAGTCATTAGGATGTCCCTGTTCCCCTCACAGAGCTACAATTCCCACAGCGGTTTAACAACCAGTCTCTCTTCCCAGGAGACTCTAAAAATTGTAGCTCTCTGAGGGAATCAGGGATCTCCTAACAACTCCCAGCATCCTTAAAAAAAAAAAACTCCCAGGATTCTTTGGGGGAAGCCGTGGGTATTTAAAGTGGTATAACTGTGCAGATGAGGCCGCAATGTTCAATATAACACCCTCCTCCAACCATTTCAGTGGAGCCAGGAGTTACCATAGCTTAGTCCTAGGACCTGTTTTCAGGGCTAGATGGCAGTCCCAGTCCCAGATCACGTGAAGCAACAACAGAGTACCTTCCAAACAGAGACAGGACTTTCTGTTGCCTCAAGTTGCCCCTATACATTTATGATGTGTAAGGTTGCCAAATTCTCTCTCATAGCCAAGTCCTTGTCCTTTAAAAATAAACAGCTGCACAACAGGCAAGAATCCAACATGTAAGGTTTTCCCTATTACTGCAAGCTGGGTGTTGCACAAAGAGCTTCCCCTCCTGAATTTTTCCCATCACCCAGGAGCAAGCAGCCATACACAGGGCTTCAGCAAGAAAGCCAAGCCAGACATTTTCCCCAAGAGTTCACAGGGTCACTCTGCATTTTTTCTTCTCCTCCCTGGATCCAATGCCTTAGCAAATGAAAGTGTCCCACAGAAATATAAAGCATGCATCCATCCCATCCTGCCAAAAGAATCCTTCCCAGACTTGGAATGGCATTCATTTTCCGCCCTCCACTGCCAACCCTTTCACAAAAACAAATACACCCCAAACTGGAAAGGAGCCGTCATCCCACAAACATATTTTCCACTGTAGGGCTCAGTGCCCAGAATATGTAAAAAAATTGAAGTGATCTGAGTATGTGCAGAGTGTCTCTAGCCACTAAGTAATCGATCACTGGATGATAAACTTTTCTATCCCACCTTGCCAAGGTTACTGTCCAAGGCAGCGGCACAATACGTAAGTGAACCAGTACACAGAAACGTTACCATTGTAGGCAGCACCAAACACATCTGATCTGAAGGGTTACAGCTTAAAAAAAAAATCTAAAACCACAGCACAAATTTCAAGGAGGCTTGTGCTTGACCACCTCTGCTTTACAAAGGGCCCCTCTGGAGGTACTTTTTATTGCACACTTGTGATGATTTGTGTTCAAGAAATCCTGCAAAAGGTGGTCATAGTGCTTCATTTCCAATCAGCGCATAACCGGTGAACACTGCTGAAATCTCATTAATATAGGAAGATAGAAAGCCGCCTTATTCCGATTCAGAGCATTGGTCCATCTAGCTCAGTGCTGTCTACACTGGCTGGCAGCGTGCTCGCCAACATTTCAGACCTGGTTCTCTCCCAGCCCTGCCTGTAAGATTCCAGAGTTTGAACCTGGGACCTTCCACATGCAACAGAGATGCTATACCACTGAGCTGTGGTCCTTCCCATAACTTTTAATGCCACAAATGTTCAGGGGTGTCAGTTTCAGTTTTTTATGTTTCTTACAAACATATCTCAGCATAAAACCAATGTCACCTTACAATAATTGATCCTGAGTTTCAGCATTTCAAAATAAAATATCACACAGAACAAAATTACAATGTACCATTGGTAATTCAGTAATATGAGAACACTGGTCAGGGATCTGATTACTTTTGCAAGGCACCGTATATGGCTTGTACCAAGAAAACAGTAATGGACAAGTTCTTTATTACAATCAGTTATTTGTAAGACAATTAATTGGCTTTGGAATGCAGTTTTAAATTTTTTAACCTTTTTCACAGATTATAGCTTACTTTAGAAAAGTTAGAAAAAGATGGCTTTGGCCATCCTGATGACATAATTAAAAGCTTAAGCAACATGAAAATACCATCCAGAGAAAATCATAATGAATTTTTTCCACTTTACATGATTCCGATATGCCAGTTTTCAGCTCTTGGCCTGTGGACTAATATGAGTAGTAAACAGAACCTCAGCCAGTAATCTGCATTTTGGACCAGCTGATGTTTCCAAGTCATCTTCAAGGACAGCCCCACATAAAGTGCACTGTAATAATCCAGTCTGGAAGTTACCACAGCATGGAGTGCAGTGGCCAAGTAACTTTTGTCCAAAAGGGGCCATAGTCTGGATAGTTCCTTCAAAGTTTAGATGAAAACCTGGAGTGGATTCACTGCCCCACTGACATCAGAGCCACCAGTCTCCACTGGACCTTATCGTGAAGGGTGAGCAAGAAATGAAATTAATAATAAAGACATATATATGTGTGTGCGGGCACGGGGAGGGTTAAGCTTTGCCAATCAAAATGTATGCTTAACGTGCGTTCGTTCAAAGAACTCCCATCTTGGTCAACCCTCTAACATTCGGCTCAGTCAAATTCTGTAGGTTGCATTGCATGCACAGTAGACCCATTGTAATGAACGGGCAGAAGTTAGCCATGCCCTCCCTTCATTTCAATGGGTGCCGTGCATGCACTCGTGAGGGCGATTAGCCTGCCATCATCCAACCCCTGCTAGGACCGGAGGGAAACCTCCTGGGCTCAGGGGGCGGGGCCACCCTCCGAGGCGTTCCAAATACAAAGGCAGCGGCCGCGATGGAGGGAGGCTTTGAGAGGCAAATCGGCTGCAGGGGACGCTCGGGCGGCAGGTCAGTAGCCGCCACCAGGGAGGATCAGGGCGTGTGGTTGGGGGGCAAGCAAGCAGGGAGGAGCCCAGCCCGCCGCCGTTCAGGCTTTGAGGACAACCTGCAAAGGGTAGGCGAGATCGGAAAAGGACGCTGGAACGAGCCTGGGCTTTGCTCAGCTGTAGATTTAAAAAAAAGGCGAAGGGCGCCCCTGAGCACGCGCAGAGTGCATTTCTATCGCGCTTCAGCAGCCACAGCCGGTGGCGCGACGTGTTCCTTTTGCGAGCTGCTGTTTGCAAACGAGCTCCAGCTACGTCTGTCTCTCTAAATGAAGTCTTGGACTAGAGGAAATGTGGGAAGAGGGGTCCCCCTAACGCCTAGCTCAGATCTAGCAGGCTCCCTGTGCTTCCCGCTCCGCAGGTGACTGGACCCCTGGCAGCTGAGCCGGTACCGTTGACTCTTCGGGAAGGCGAGCTATCAGCTGGGCTGTTCTGCCAGCTGGGCTTAATTCTGGGGCTGACTCGCGCTTCGTGCGCGCTGCAAAGCCGGGCTTCCGCCGGCTGGCGGGGCTCTGTTGAGAAAGTTGCCACAACGCGGCTCAGAGGGCGGCTGTGCTCTTGGAGCGATACCAGCGCGCCAGGCAGAAATCCAAAAGGGGTGGCTTTGCCCCTTTTCCCTTCTGCCTTTTTGGGGTAGACAAGCTTCACCGGCAGAGCCGTTGTTGCTTGGTTAGTTGCTGTTAGAAGCCCGGACACCCTATCGAGATAAGAAGAGAGAGAGGAAAAGAAACCGTTTGGGAGGCGTGGGGGTGTCTCGAGTTGTATTGGGGGGGGGGGGCTGAAGGATTTCAGTTTGGGAACTTCCAACTGGTGTTTTATCGCGGGTGTATTCTGCAGCGTATGCTTGACACAATCCTAGTGCATTAGGGATCGGGTTTTTTTCCTAATGCGTTAGTTGTCCTGCGATGTTCCCCCAATGCTACTGCATTATTGCTGTCCAGAGGGGCTATAGCGCAACAGAAGCTGCACAGCCCTCTCCCCCCACCCTTGAACATTTGTGGCATGAAAAGTTATGGGAAGGACCACAGCTCAGTGGTAGAGCGTCCGTTTTGGTCTCTCAGGGAAACCCTGGTCTCCCAGGTCATAGTCCAACACTCTAACCATTACACTACACTGTTGAGGGCAGAAGGTATAAAGAAATAGAGCTGGATGGCATGACGACCCAGGACTCCTGGGTTCTCTGCTAGCAATGTAGTTGATTTAGCATTGAGCAGGGGGTTGGACTTGATGACCTTATAGGCCCCTTCCAACTCTACTATTCTGTGATTCTATGATTTCTCCCCCCATCCCAGTCTCCAATCAGACCATTATCAGGTTAGTAACATTACTCCAAAACATCCTGGTTATTTTTTTGGTTTCATAATGGGATTTTTTTTTATCATACTCTTAAAGGGCAAAATATGTTGGTAGGATGATGGCTCCTTTCCAGTTTGTGGTGTATTAATTTTTATGAAAGGATTGGCAGTGCAGGGCAGAAAATGAATACCATTCCAAGTTTGGGGAGGATTCCTTTGGCAGGATGGGATGGACACACTCCTTATGTTTCAGTAGGACACTTTCATTTGCTGAGGCATTGGATCTGGGGAATGGAAATGGAAACGGATTGCCTTCAAGTCGATCCCAACTTATGGTGACCCTATGAATAGGGATTTCATAGTAAGCAGTATTCAGAGGGGGTTTACCATTGCCTTCCTCTGAGGCTAGTCCTCCACAGCTAGTTAGGGCCTGCTCAGCTTGCCGCAGTTGTACAAGCCAGCCCCTTCCTTGTTCACAACTGCCACCTGGGGGGCAACTGGGCTACTTGGGACTATGTGGCTTGCCCATGGCTGCACAGGTGGCAGGGCACATAACCCCTGAGCCACTCACTGTGGGAGTGATCTTTAGCTGGCCCTTGACACCCAGGAGACAGGAGCGGGGATTTGAACTCACAGATTCTGGACTCCCAGCCAGGCTCTCCTCCCCACTGTGCTATGCCAGCTGTTGGAACAGGGGAGGAGGAGAAAAAATGCAGACAGACTGCAGCGATAGGGAAAACCTTGCATGTTGGATTCTTGCCTGTTGTGCAGCTGTTTATTTTTAAAGCACAAGGACTTGGCTATGAGAGAGAATCTGGCAACCTTACACATCATAAATGTATAGGGGCAACTTGCAACAAACAAAGTCTTGTCTCTGTTTGGAAGGTACTCTGTTGTTACTTCATGTGATCTGGGACCGGGCCTGCCGTCTAGCCCTGAAAACAGGTCCTGGGGCTAAGCTATGGTAACTCCTGGCTCCACTGAAATGGTTGGAGGAGGGTGCTATACTGAACGTTTTGGCCCCATCTACTCCTTTATACCACATTAAATAGCCACAGCTTCCCCCAAAGAATCCTGGGAGTTGTTCTTTTTTTAAGGATGCTGGGAGTTATTAGATGTTAAACCACTCTGGGAATGGTAGCTCTGTGAGGGGAACAGGGTTCTCCTAATGACTCCTAGCACCCTTAAAAACCTACAACTCCCAGGATTCTTTGCGGGAAACCATGGCTGTTTAAAGTGGTATGATGGTGCTTTAAATGTCTAGTGCAGATAGGGCCTTGGTCTGAGATCACACTATACATTTAAAGCAAATCCAACACACATTTAAATCACATGACTTCCCCCCAAACAATCCTGGGCACAGTGGTTTCCCTCACAGAGCTACAAATCCCCAGCAACTTTAACAAACCATAGTTCCCAGGATTCTTTGGGATTATCCTGGCCTTGATTCACCACTAGCAGCAGCAGCGGCAGCAGCAGATTATTTGGGGAAAGTCATGTGATTTGAATGTGTGTTGGATGTGCTTTAAATGTATGCTGTGGATCTGGATTTGTTATGACTAGCAATTATTGGCTTTTGCTCAAGTCTAGTCTTTACAGAGGCTGGAGACCTTCTCCCTGACATACTAGACTTCTATGTGCAGCGAACTGGTTTGATGTGGAGAGGAACATTTGGTAACCTCTGCCCCTCACCCCAAAACAATCCCTGCAGTTTGAATCAGAACAGCTGAGGTTTAGGTTGCCACTTTAGTAAGAACTAGGTCTTAGAGGGGCCCTTGTATGTTTTCCCTAGTGGGGAGAAAAGTGTCTTGGGGAGGGTGATCTTGAGCAGACAAATGGCAGGAAATACAAAGCTTAAAAAGCCTCCCTACATCAGCTTTTTATTAAATAAAGTCATTGGTGTATTTTTAGGGGGAAGATGAAACATGCTATTGTATGTCACCTCCAGTTGGTCCTTTTGAAATCCAACAATGGGTTTCATTGTCTTATCAGCTGGCCTAGACCACTGGTGCGTTTTGGGGTTTTTTTTTGCAAGCTGCTTCATTTCTGAGAAAATTGGCAGGTAGCAGATCGCAATGCTGCAGAGTCAATTTTCACCTGCAACTCTTTTGTAAAAAATAAAAAAGTCCTCTTCTTCCACTTAACTATTAATGATCAAAGAGTCTCTGCTGGAACTATGAGTTGTCTGGAAATGATGTCTTTGGAACAGTTAAAAGGGACTCTGCATGTTCTCAGAAACACTCTTCCTGTTTGAGGGACAGCTATGATGCCATATTAGGCCTACTGACGGTTTTAAATCTGACCTTTGGGAGCTACATACTGCCTCTTTAGATTTCCATGCCCCGGCTCTCAAAAAAATAAAACTCTGGCATTAAACCATGTGAGGGGGGACTCTGCCTGATGTTGAAACTAGGACTGCTGACTCTTCCACCCTGACCCACTTTGGCCCTGTGAATTGGTTCCTTCTCCCTTGGGTGCCTCTAGCTTTCCTGCGGGCAGCTGCAGTCAAATGGGCTTATTAGGCTTGGGCAAATCTGTCAATTTCAGCTTTTCTTCCTTTGTCATGTTCCTGCTTTTACTTTTGCAAGGGACTGTATCAAGAAAAATGTGTATTTTAAGCTTAGTTTTGTTTGCTTCTGATATGACAGTTCTTCAAGAAATGTTCCAGAGTCCTTTTTGGATCCAACTGGTCTTTATATTGCTTGGCTTGGATTTAAGCAGTCGTTGAGTGTTGATTTCCTTCTAGCTAAGGCTCCTGGGTTAAAATTGTAGAGTTCGGGCTCTCCTGCAGACTTTCCTGTGTTACCCAGAGTGAGTCTAGTGCAGGATAGATCTGGATCTGTTAGTAAATCTCTGGGTGACTGTTTTTGTTGTTTCAGTAGTCAAGGATTTCTGACTTGTAGTTGTTTAATAATAGCGTCATTCCCCACACAATGGTTTGAATTTCACTGGAAGTGTTTTACTTGTTTTTATGATTGTATCAACTGTTTTTACCTGTTTGGCTTGTCTGAATATATTGTTGTAACCTGCCCTCTGACCGTATTTATTTATTTAAACAAGATTTCTATACCACCAAATCATATAAGACATATTATACATTAGCAATTACCAATAAAATCAGATGTTAAAAGCAAGTTTGCTTAAAATGTTTCAAAATAGCACCAGCAGTTACGAAAACATTTCCACTATAAAATAAAATTACATTAAAAAAAACACATTTCACATGCACATGTCTGGCTAAACAAAGCAGTTTTTAGCAGGTGCTGAAAACAGTGCAGTGCAGGTGACTGCTTAATATCAGTGGTCAGGGAGTTCCAAAGTGTAGCTGCCGTCGCACTGAAAGAATAAGTTCCTTGTGAGTGGGGCCATTATGTGGCATGTGTGGTGAACGGCAGGTAAGAAATCTTAAATACTGCTCAAATGAAGCTTGAACTTTGCCCAGCCTGGTCTAAATTTCCCTGTTTCTTCCTGCATAGAACCAAGGTGCTTAATCCTCTTGTGGGATGCAGACCTGCTGTTTCTGAGCCATTGTGGTACAAGGAAGCGATCTGAGGAAGCAGAACTTTTGTCTCTTGGAGAGATAAGACAGCACGGCAGAAGCTGCTTGGGAACCCTATGAAATAATGGGCCCAGGACTCTGCGAGAGGAGGAAATGGCTCCAGTAACAGATGGGAATTTCTAATTAATACCATAACGTGCTGGTGTGTGTTCCTGTAGCCAATCTGTGTCTAACCTGAAATAACTTCACAAGATTTTTATATAGGGAGAAAAGGTGGAGGCCGTGTTTACTGATTAAAAAGTTCAGAAAGTGCATCATATTTTCCAGGAGTCAGTGTTCTGTCTACCAGACAGATGGCCAGTCAAGTAGTTCAAGGTGGTAGATGGAGCTGTTGCTTTGGGATCCGTTCTCCCCTTTTCTTTTGTCCGTCCATCCGTCCATCCTTTGTTCATTGTCTTGGGAGAGGAAGATCCCTGGAAGGCTCCACCAGCTCCACCAGCGTTTATATCGTTGAACTGTTCTCAGTAAACTAGCGGATTAGTCTAGATACCAGGGCAAGCCAGAATTGGCACCTGTCAAAGACTCCTCGGGTCCACGACCCTGGGTCTTTGCTTCGGAGACCAATCCCCAACCCCCTGGGCAATTGTTCCTGGACAGACACTCCCCTTACCTCTCCTTACCAAGGTTAGGTTACAACCAACGCCAGCCCTGTAAGGTAGGTAGACTGCCACCCCCTTAACCTTGCTTTCCACTCTGAAGAGCACCAGTTGGAATGACAGAGATTCCCACGAGCAAGAGCAATTGTTACACTCCTTGCCCAGGAGCCTTTAGCCAAACCTAAAATAATAATCAGTTGGCTTGGTTGGAAGATGCCTGTGCATGAATTTGTTTTATGTGGGGAGATCAGTGCACGACTATCAACACACAATCTTGACAGAAAAAGGCTTTGATCCAATGGCATGGATACCATGACGATTAGAAGCCTTTTATCTGCTGCAGCCTTTATCCGCCTTCACAGCCGTTGTAACATACACATTGTTATCCTCCGCCTGTTCTGCCGTTGAGGACTTGGATCATTCTTTGTCTGGTTCCTCTCCCTTGACCTTACCGCCATGGGTGACCCTGCTGGGAGTACATGACTCCCGACGGCATCGCTCACAGGGTTCATTGGAACACGCAAGCCCACTCATCTAATACATCCTAATAATCAGTAGCGTTGTGGTCAAGGAACTGGATTCAGAGCCAAAGCTCCAAAGTGACACACGCCAAGTAATATGAGGTAGTATATTAAATATATAAATGCATATAAAAACAGCAGCATACAAATTCCCTTAAGCCCAAACACCCTTAACAGGGCAAGACATAGTCAACACTTACATAAAACACAGTGAGAGATTCAAACAGACAAAAGCTCACTAATCTAAGCTAATACTCACTTCAGAAAGTACAACAGCCTGGTTTCCTTTGGCTCCATATATCACAAAACATCCCATAGGCGAGTCAAGATGGCATAAGACAGGAACAACTAACTGAAGAATTGCCCTTCTTTTTATGGGGTTTTGCCTGACAACAGCAAGAGGGCCAATTAGCCAATCCTGACACCTCTTGATGATGGAATTGCCTAGGAAGTTCATAGCAAGGGTGGGACTACTAATTTACACAACTCAGGCCTCCTGATCTTGGTACCAGGCTGATAGATAAGGGTCAGCTGCCTCCCTTTGGAATAACTAATCTGCAGCTGACTGGTACAAGACGCCCTAATTTTTCTCAGCACAGCACCTGGGAGCCTATGCAAAATATTCCCCATAATTCTCTGGGATGAACCATTTTACTTTGGTCACCCTTAGCTCAACCTTAGGTATTCTTGACAGTGCCCTCCAGGTATTGTTGGATGGCCAATGGTCAGGGATGAGTTGTAGTCCAAAAATACATAGAGGGTACCATGTTGGCTATCCCTGTACTTGGTGCAGGCAACACTGCATGTGTTTAATAAGCCATTTCCCTTTGGCCCAACCACACTGATAATGTTCTCCATTAATAGCACATTCACATGTGGAAAGGCTCTGTACTTCATCTTGGCCATGTGAGGGGTGTTGCCAGCTAACCAGGGATGTCAGGGCTCACAGGATCAGCGGCAGGCCACTTTGGTGTGTGTGTGGGGTGTTGTGGGGGAGCACAGGCTTGGGCCCTCTTTTGCAACTTCATTGTCGGAAGCCCTCCAAAGAATCTAGTAACTGAAGCAGGTTGGTCTCTCAAGTTGCTCCTCTTTTTGTACAACAGGAAGGAAGCCATATATCGCATGGCAAGGATGTGCTGAGGTAGGGTTAGCATCCAGGATACATGACTTCTTGTCATGCAAAGTGGAGGAATCCTCTCTCTGGGTGCTTCTAAATGGGGGCTTGATATCTCAAAGGATTGTTTGGAGATTGCAAATAGGATGTTGGCAATAGGTGTTTTTTTTAAACTTACTGGATTTTCCATGAAAAGGGTAAATTGGGATTTAAATTGGAGGCATAAATATGGACTGGCATCTGATTGGAAGGGGGAATATGGGATGCCAACAGTGTGGCTGCTACAAAAAAAAGTTGCGTACATGAGCAGGACTGACCCCAGAATAAACTTCCGTCTGGAAGCAGTCTCTCACACACACCCTTACATTTGTGCTTTCTTTCTTTCCCCCCCACTTTTTCACTTTTATTTGAAATCTAACAAATTGTACCTAAAATATTAAGCAATCACACATCATCAGCCGTTGTGCATGGAACTGGAAGACTTCCAAGAAGCCTCAAAAGATCTGGGTTATGAACCTCCCTATATTCTCCAAGGGAGGTGAAGTCTGAGGTGGGTTCCTGCGATCCAATTAAAAGTAGAGGAGGCTGTCTTTAACAAAGAGTTGCTGTCCCTCAGAAATAGATTTATGGAAACAGAGATCGATGATCCACTATCAGTTTACTCAGATATTGTGCAACAAGTGGGTAGTCTCTGCTCAAATAACTTGCCTTATAAGCCAAACCCCCGATCTATGAAGTGGTTTGATGCAGATTGTAGACAGGCAAGTTGAGATCTCCATGTGACATACAGGCATGCTAGTCTTAATGCTACCTCCCCAATGAGGAAAGCATGGATTGAGAAGCGACGTTGCTATAGGAAGCTGCTAAAACATAAACAAGCTGCCTTTTATGCTTTAATGGGGTCAGAAATTAAAAAGGCTGCAACTTCCAAAGACTCTAAAAAGTTTGGAACCTGGTGGCGTCCAAGCTCAAGGAGAAGAAATACGGGCTGGATGATTTAATCCTCCCTAAATTTAATCAACTTTTTAATTTCAATTCTGATTTAATTTTAATGAGAACGTTTCCACCCATTCAAATTCCTGATATTAAAGATACCCCTGCTTGGCCCCCAGTAACTACTTCTGAGGTGAAAAGTCTAATATCTCCTCTGCGCAGACAGAAAGCCCCTGGGGAAGATATGCTTCCCCCTGAGATATTTCTGGATAATCCAAATTGGTGGGCTCCAGTATTAGCAAAACTCCTTACTTATGTAAATACCTCTGGCAGACTGCCCCAGGGATGGGACCAAAGTATTGTGGTCCCAATTTTTAAAAAAGGAGATAAATCTCTCCCAGCCAACTATCGTCCAATCAGTCTTTTGGACGTATCCTCTAAACTATACGCACATTATTTATTGGATAAGATTGAAACCTGGGTAGACAGCAACAATATTATTGGGGACGAACAAGCTGGCTTCCATCATGGGAAGTCAACTATAGATCAATGCTTTTGTTCTAAACCATTTGAGAGAAAAATACGCAGCAGCTCCTAGGAAATATCTCTTTGCAGCCTTTGTTGATCTGACGTCTGCTTTTGACAGGATAAATAGAGATATTCTTTGGAGAAAATTATGGAGACTTGGAATGGATGAACGTCTTCTGATTTTGATAAGGAACCTCTATACAGATACCAAGCTTCGAGTCAGGGTAGGTAGAGAAGGTCAGCTGTCAGGGGTAATTGCCTCAACTAAAGGAGTGAGACAAGGTTGCTTATTAGCGCCCCTGCTGTTTAATATATATGTGAACAACGTCATAGATCAATTAGCTGATAAATCCAACATTCCAGTAGCTCTTGGTTCACGGAAACTAAACATTTTGTTATACGCTGACGACATGGTCCTTCTTTCCCAGACCCAGATTGGTATGAGGAGATTATTGAAAATGTTTGGGGACATATGTGTGAATGAACAGCTAAGTGTGAACTATGCCAAGACCAAAGTTATGGATTTTGGCAAATGCCCAGTTAAACACAAATGGTTTCTAGATGGTCATCTACTAGAACAGGCCTACAGATTTAATTATCTAGGGATCTGCTTTGCATATAATTGTTCGTGGAATAATCACTGGCAGGCCAATAAGTTAAAAGCTCAAAGCTCAATGCAGTCTGTGTTGAAATTTGGAAAAGTCATGGGAGGGAGCCTTGTTATACCAGCCTTAAGAGTTTTTACTGACAAGGTCATCCCACAGATGATATACGGGGCAGAACTCGGCGGTGTTCCTGAACCAGACCAACTGGAATCTGTCCAAAATAGTTTTATACGTATTGTATTGGGTCTTCCATCAGGAACACCTGCAGCCTATCTTCGAGCAGAAGTGGGCGCAATGCCAATTTTATTTTTTATTCTTAGGGCCATCTTTTATTACCAGCAACTCCAGCATCAACCTACAACACATCAAGCTCACCAGGCAAAAATTACTTCTTTTTTTTCGCACAATCCTTCTCCAGAAATACAAGTTAATCTAGATCCAAGAAACTCAGAAACTGATATTGCTCCAGAAACAACACCTTTAATCATGGACTGGTCATTAAATTACATCAGCGAAATTACCCCATGGAACTGCGACTCCCATTCCATCCCTCTTAGTCAGGAGCTGGCAGAGGCTGATACATTAATTGAAAACAACTCGACAAGTGGCTCACTATTATGCCTCCGAGCCACCGCCTCCCCCCCACCCCCACCCCTGCGCAGCTCTCTTCAAATAAGAACACGATGACAGAGGACTATATACCAGCCCTACAACCAAGCAACATCATGGGTCTTCTACTTTTGATCCTTGATGAACTTAACCTAATGAAGCCTTTCTTTGAAGAATGCAATGTACTCTTAAAGTCTTTGACAACAATAGCCAAAAAATTTATACCAGCTAATTCATTGCTCCCAGAGTCTGAAACAACTAAGACAAAACAACTAGTTCGACTAAAGCCAGGTGATGCAACCAAATTAACCAAGGAGGATGGGCCAAAGACTGCTGATATTACCAGACAACCCAGTCACCTAAAGAAACGTATTAAGCCCAAGGAAAAAGCGAGGAAATCCAAGAAATCCAAGAACGTGAAGAACTATAAGCACCCTACTGGGAAGAAGCTAAACTTCAAGCCTCTGTTTGAAATTCTGAAATCAATAGACTCTACTACTCCGTTGCCTACCAGCAAACCAGCACATAAAGATCGTGGACTAGCTAAAGATGACATCCGACTAACTAATTTGGGGAAAAAATCCCCCACTCTTCAGACTTAAACTCTCACGACCATTCTCCATGCGAAAATGTAATTTTAGCCGACGCGATTGCTAAACCCAAATTGCATGGGAAAAATAAATCTTCAGCATTATTAATAGTAAAACCTTCTCCTAAAAAGTTCATAGAAGCGGATTTATCAAAGAGCCATATGAAGTTAGTTATGGAAAATAACAAAGCAGTTTTGCTTAACTTTCCTAACTTCCCAAGGAAGCACGGCTGCTACCCTGATAAATACAGATTCTGTGAGTTCTTAACTACTACTGCACCAATATCCCTTACTTCTTCGGATATTAACAATCTCTTTTTTTTATATAGCAATTGCCATACTACTAGAGTAATAATAACCTTCGCAAATAGTGAGATGGCGAAGAAGTTTCACACTTCAAAATCATTTCTGGCTGATCATGGATTATTTATTGTCCATTGCTTTAAGAATATAGTTCCTCCCTTTCCACTGATAACGGAAGCTTCCAGACTATGTAATTCCACAAACGAACATACCAGTCCTCTTCCTACTCCAGATGCCCAATTACAACAATCCGTTTTGGAGCATCAACCCTCTTCTAAGGACGCCTTCAATGAATCTCGTGAGTCGGAAGATCTCCAACTCATTGAAGTCTTTCCTGATCTACCACTGCATGAACAAACAAAAATAATTAATAGATTAGATTGATTGAAGACTGATTTGCACCAATTACAACACCAGCCTCTATCTTCATCTAGTAAATCTAACGTAAAATCCGCTAAGGCTTCTCCTTGTCTCCAGCCTGGAGTCCCCACCTCATCTTCTGTTTCCTGGACAGAGAGATGATACTTGGACTCAAACGAGATTGGATCTTGCTCCCAGCCCCCGCAAACTCCCTGCCGTACTAACAGGGGGGGCAAATCGATAATTTCAAATGTAAGTGTAATAAGACCGGAACTAGACCAAATTTTTCCATTAGCAGAACTTAACCCTTGAAATCTATTGACTTCCAATGACAGTAATTTGCCCCAGCCAGCCTCTGATGCTCCCCCTCCCTCCGGGCCCAGTGCTGTCTTTAATTTATTATTTTGGAATATAGCTGGATGGAATAACAAAGTTAATGGTCCTGAGCTTTTATCATTCCTCCGTCCATTTGATGTCATATGTTTTCAAGAAACATGGCTAACAGAAGACCAACCTTTTTTTGTTAATGGATTTAAATGTTGGACCAAACCCGCTCAGCGTTTAGCCCAGAAAGGCCGAGCCAGTGGCAGCTTAGCGTTTTTAATTTCCACAGAGCTAAATGCCACAGTAACAGATACCATTCCCAGCTCCGGAACATTGCCTAGCCCTAATCATATCTTTCAAAACACTTTCTACGCAAACCCCCCCTTTACTCCCACCACTTATTTGTATAAATGTATATATTCCTCCCAGTGGCCCGAGGCTAAACTCTCAAAGATGGCAGGACCTACTAGAATATATGGAGCAAATTCAACAAAAATATCCCATGTATAATTTAGTTATGGGTGGTGATTTTAATGCCGGGACGGGCCCTAATATTCCAAATTCATTAATACTTCCAGACCTGTGCCCAGGAGATTATACATTTCTACCCCGTACTTCATACGACAAAGTAACAAATTTAAATGGCCGCGCTTTATATAAGATGATGATAGGTCTTGGCTTGGTGTGCCTTAATGGCTCAGAATATGACTCGTCCGAGGGGTTTTTCACTTTTATAACCAAAAGAGGTGCCAGTGTGGTAGATTATATCTTGATCTACCCACAAATACTTGATCTTGTAAAGAATTTTGACATCGTTTACAGATCTGACAGTGATCATCTTCCACTGTCATTGTCTTTATCCCTCTCTGCTAGTAAATTGGAAATCCAATCGGACAAAGATTTGTTTCAAGGCCCGAAACGTGGAAGATGGTCTCCTTTGGTCCTAGAGGAAGTCAGGTCTATTCTAATGTCCCCTCCATTGATGGAATTAAGACATAAAGCTACCCTGCCAGCCAATGCCATTATTGAGATTTTTGAACAGATTGTATCCCATCTCCACTCTGTTGTCACCACATCCAAGGTCATCCCAGATATACTTCAACTTGGGAATAAACCGTGGTTTGATAAAGTTTGCTTGGCCAAAAAGAAACAGGTTTGTTATCAAACCCGTTTCACTAGATTACATTATTCGGAATTGGCCTTAGCTAAACTTTATACACTTAAAAAAGAATATAATAACCTACTAAAATATAAAAGATCAACCTATGTCACTTCATTTTGGCATCGGCTTGGAGTGGCGGCTCTTAATTCTAATCAGGAGAACTTCTGGAGATTGGTTCGAAATTCTCAGTCTGACAACTCCCATATCTCAATCCCTCGAATCCTCCCCGAGTCTTGGATTTTCCTACTTCCAGGCAATTTTTGATGATCCATCCTCCTTGGACCAACCTTCTTTCACTATTCCTATTGATTGTCCACAATGGCCCCCAGTAACTGGAACTGAAATAGACAACTTGATCTCACAACTGTGTTCTGGGAAAGCCCCAGGCCAAGACTTGTTGCCAGCTGAATTGTATCAATCTTTTCCTTTATGGTGGCGCCCTATTCTTGCCGCCTTATTTACTAAAATCAACGAAACAGGCTACATTCCCCACAGTTGGAAAATGAGTATTGTAGTCCCAATATTTAAAAAAAGAGATCCCACTAAACCATCAAATTTCAGACCCATAAGCCTTCTGGACGTTGTGGCAAAACTGTATGGGCGTTTCCTTCTAAATAAACTCCTTGACTGGGACAAGGAGCAAGCTATTATATCAGATGCCCAAGCAGGATTTAGGGAAGGGGCCTCAACACTACACCAACTGTTTATTCTCCATCATCTTATCACGCATGTACATATGAACCCGCAGTGCTCTCTATACCTAGCGTTTATTGATTTCTCGGCCGCCTTTGATTCTATTAACCGTCGTTTACTTTGGAGTAAACTTGAAAAGGCTGGCATTAATAAAAGATTGCTCTGGCTTCTCCAATCCTTACACCAAGACACTGTTTTAAGAATTCGCTTAGGTCACAATGGTCTTCTATCCCAAAAAAATCTAATGAGGAGAGGAGTAAAACAGGGCTGCATACTGGCCCCTTTCTTGTTCAACTTTTTTATCAATGATATAGTCCCGGCAATGTCCTCTCCATCATTTTTTCCACCTTCAATCAAAGATAGAAAAGTTCCGGTCCTTTTATATGCGGATGACTTACTCCTACTCTCCCAAAATAGGCTAGGATTTAAACGAATGCTCTCACAATTCCAGACATACTGTGCCACCCAATGTCTTCATATTAACTACTCAAAAACTAAAATAATGATTTGCGGAAAGTATAGTAAAGTTAAATCCATCTGGCACTTAAATGGGCATACAATAGAACAGGTCCACACTTTCAAATATTTGGGTATATATATTAACAACAAATTGTCATGGGCTCAACAGTTGGCCCATATTAAACTCGTAGCTCTCAAGGCCCTCGGCCTCTTGAAGAAATTTTTTTACTCCAAGGGCGGCCAACTGATGAGACCCATGTCCAAACTTTATATATCAAAAATTCTTCCAAAAATCATGTATGGGTGTGAGATCTGGGGCCCTTCTCTACGGTCAGCCCTAGAACCTATTCAAAACACCTTCTTTAAGCAAATCTTAGGCTTACCCAAAGGCACGCCGGCGGCCCATATGAGAATAGAACTTAAATCTCCCTCCTTAATGGCCAGAGCCGACCTAGCGTTTTTACGCTTATGGAAAAAATTCTCGGAGGCCAATCCATCCTCACTGGCCAAACTCTGCTGGGAGGTTCAGCTAGAAAAAGGGGGTTGGGCAAAAAATTTTATGCCCTGGGCATTCAGTATCTTCTGACCCCTTCTCTGCTCGCTAGTCTTAATTCAAAGGCTCTGTCTAACCAAATCTATGATAGTGACGCACAACAAGATTCCGCAGTGATCGCCACCTCCCATTTTTCCAAATGGTTTACCCATATTAAACCTAATCATACATGGCCTCCTTATCTAGATGTTCTAACAAGCACCCCGCCTCAGAAGAGCTTATACCAAATTACGATTTCAGGTGATGCCCTCGAACTATCTGTATGGTCGATACCTTGGTATCCCACATGCCGAAAGGCTATGCATAGCAGGATGTAGAGTGCCAGAAGACCTAATTCATTATATGCTCGATTGCCCTCTATTTTCTTCCCCACGAGCAAAATTTTTATCACCACTGATTCCAGCGAATAATAATAACGACAATAAGTCTCAGACTTTGATTTTGTTATTATCTGCTATACAGCCACACATGATAATTTCTATTGCAAACTTTGCTTTAGCGGCCAAGAAACTGAGAGCTTTTTATCCTGGGAATAGTTGATAAAATTAATTTCCTTGAAATTTTAATTCAATTTAATTCAGGATGTTTATTTTACAATGTGTTAATGTATATGGTTTTTTTGGGAATAGTTATTATAATTAATTTGCTTGGAATTTTAATTCAATTTAATTCAGGATGATTATTTTACAATGTGTCAATGTATACGGTTTTTCTGTTGTAACAGCCTATGGCTACAAACAATTTATTATAAATAAACTCATATTACCTTTTAAAACTGAACTACTCTTCAAATGAACTGGTCAAATTGTGTATAACAGAGCAGCTACATTTACCCATTCAAAATACTTGGCTAGCTAATGGCAAATTATCGCTACAGAAATATGGCCTTAATCTAGAGTCACTTATTGCTGCAGGAATCCTGTCCAGCCGATGTAATACCAAAAGGCATCTCCAAGATTTCTTTGCAAAGAAGGATATGGATGCTATTAGTTCATCTAGATTCTCCATTACTTTTCCCCTTATTAAAGAGCATCATGAGGAAGAGAAATATCTGTCTGAATTAAATCCACCTTTTCTCCACAAGGCATTTACTGCATTGTGCTTTCAGACAATGAAAACCAACTTCCTTGAAGGAAGATACAAGAGAATTCCTAGAGATCAGCGCATCTGTATTTGCAGTAGTCATAAGGTAGAGGATACCATCCACTATATGCTACATTGTAAACTGTACGAGACACTAAGGAAGAAATACTTGGAGAAATTTCTAGTGGCAATTTCCTCCTCTTCTAGTGATATAGAGAAGATCAAATATTTGTTGACCAGCCCAAATAGATCTGTAATGGTCAGCACAGCCAAATTTGCTGTGAGAGCTGCTCAGATTAGACAAGTTTGCCTTGCAATCTGAGTTTTACTTTCAAATGTTGCTACAATGGTATAATTTTTATAATTTTTGTTACAATTTTAGATACCACTGTTAGTTTTTAGATACTGCCTCTGTATGTTAGTATTTTATCTGGCTAAAACCTGTATTTGGTTGCCTGTAATAAACTGATGATGATGATGTGCTTGCAGAGAAGAAGAAAAGAATCCTGGTATCTGTTTCATTTGTTACCTTCCTAGTGTAGATCTCCATATTTGACCATGAGATACTGGAGGGTTATGTATGTGGTCTGAGGATCTGACAAATTGAATAAAGGATTACCATGTGATATCCAATTTATTTTTATGCGCTCTGCCTTGTGCTGTCTGTATTTGTGATGTCAAATTCTCAGCCAGAGCTATCAACCAAACATGGTTATACCATGTGTCCAGAGAAAGCCCTTCAAGTGTTCGCCACATGTGAGCAATCTCAAGACTAGCTGCTACTAATAGCAGTAGAACCAGTTCCTTGAAGATCGTATCTTGATTTGAATTAATCAAAAAATTTAACAGTGCTACTGCTTAGCCCAGCATAAAAGGTTGTCTTGTAATTAGAGTAATCTCTGAGAATGCCATTACCCAAAAGGATTGGACACGGGGACAATTTCACCACATGCGTAGATATGATCTGCATGTGTTGCATTGCCTCTAGCAGTCAAGACTAGTAGAGTTGGTGATGTGGGACAGCTTGAGTAGAATGATACTACTAGCAGAAACCAGTAATGATTTGAAACGAATGCTGATGAAAGTTAAAGAGGAAAGCACAAAAGCAGGACTACAGCTGAACGTCAAGAAGACTAAAGTAATGACAACTGAAGATTTAAGTAACTTTACAGTTGACAGTGAGGACACTGAACTTGTCAAGGATTATCAATACCTTGGCACAGTCATTACCCAAAATGGAGACAATAGTCAAGAAATCAGAAGAAGGCTAGGATGGGGAGGGCAGCTGTGAGAGAACTAGAAAAGGTCCTCAAATGTAAACATGTATCACTGAACACTAAAGTCAGGATCATTCAGACCATGGTATTCCCGATCTCTATGTATGGATGTGAAAGTTGGACAGTGAAAAAAGTGGATAAGAGAAAAATAAACTCGTTTGAAATGTGGTGTTGGAGAAGAGCTTTGCAGATACCGTGGACTACAAAAAAGACAAATAATTGGGTGTTAGAACAAATTAAACCAGAACTCTCACTAGAAGCTAAAATGATGAAGCTGAGGTTATCATACTTTCGACACATCATGAGAAGACATGATTCATTAGAAAAGATAATGCTTGGGAAAACAGAAGGGAGTAGAAAAAGAGGAAGGCCAAACAAGAGATGGATTGACTCCATAAAGGAAGCCACAGACCTGAACTTACAAGATCTGAACAGGGTGGTTCATGACAGATGCTCTTGGAGGTCACTGATTCCTAGGGTCGCCATAAGTCGTAGTCGATTTGGAGGCACATAACAACAACAGCATAGCTTTGAAGGGACACTTGGACCACATAGCCATCCATTGCTCCACTTCTGTTACGATATTAAGTTCCTGCTCCCACATCAGTTTAGTACCTATGAGAGAACCTATTGATCTACGAGTAATACTTTATCAATCCTAGAAACTAGTTTTTGAGGAACATTCTTTGCTAGTAGGATTAAATTTTCAAAGGCAGTAAGAGGTCACATGCCTACCCCGTAGCTATAGATTTAAGGAGGGTATGGATCAGTTGATTACAATGGGACACATTCCATTGCTGCCTGGGATGTGTTCTTTCATTGAGCTTCATTAAGTTTTCATTAAGACAATGGTAAGTTGTTCTCATACACGTTTTTTAATCTATATAGACCAACTGTTCCCAATCAGGTAGTTTAAAAACATCACCTGCCTGAATAAACAAAGGGTGAAAGGCAAAAGGTGTTAATGGGGAGATTGGTGGGGTGAGTTTCCTACACCAAGAGTTAATAAAAAGTTAATTTTAATAATGGGTTATCTATACTGCTTGTTTTCCTTTTTTTGGAGAGGAATGGCAAGGCCCTGTAAAGCAGATTAACTAATTCTGTATGATCCATAATTTGTTTGTGTCATTATGTATCAGAGAGCACATCTGTCGTAACTGAAAAGCATCAAAATAATATTGTAGGTGTGGTATCCCTAAATCTCTCCTGTATGCCATGTTGTACTGGATTTTGTTGCTAATCCTAGCTTTTTTGCCTCTGTATATTAAGCAATGATTGCATTCTCTTGTTGGGAATAGTCACAGGGAGAGTCTGAAAAAGGAATGAGAATTTGGGTAAGATAGACATTTTCACTGCTACTATTTGACCCAACCACGAGATATTCAGTTTAGCCCACCTCTTGAATTCCAGACAGATTTGGTGTAATAAGGGAGTATAATTCTCCGTTCCTAAGTGTGTTAGATTTTTGGTTAAATAGATCCCTAGGTATTTAAGTGTTTTAGGGCATTCCTTGAAACCAGACAATCCTCCTAATCTGCCCCCTCTCCATTTGTGTATGCTAGGTCTCTCTTTCTTGCCACCTGGAAGGCCGAGAAGCTTCTAATTCAGCTGACATAAGTTTCTGTTTTAAACCAGCTTCCTCCTTTTGTTATTGGGAATGGTTGTCCTAGATTGACTTTGGCCTGGAAAAACTTGCTTAAAGCATTTTGAGCGTCTGAAGGTGCCTGGCGTGGGATCAAGCCGTGACTCCCCTTAGCAGTCGGCTATGGTTGCCCGAGAACCGTTTTTGACTGGGGAACTGAAAGGGGGAGCTTTTGCTTTTGAAAGAATGAGCGATGCCATCCCTCCACCCTGATACAATAAAACTGGGGTGGGGAACCTCAGGCCTGAGGGCCAAATGTGGCCCTCCAGACCTTCCTACCTGGCTCTTGGGACTCTCTCCAGGCCACACCTCCTCCCTAGCCACACCCTCACCCCCAGGACACACCTCACTGGCCTCCACTTCACTCTCTCCTTGACTCTTTTTGCCTGGCTGTGCCCTTGAACTCTGCTAAAGCCGCTTTCTTGCTTGGATGGTGGGTAGTGAAGGGTGTGTGTGTATAGAAACGAACCTACTGTAGAAAGGTAAAATTCACATTTTTGCTCTATTTCCTTTTGCCCCTGGCCTTGCCCACCATAGGCCTGTGGCCCCTGGAAGGTTGCTCAGAAGAAAATGCCCCCCCCGTGGCAAAGGGTGAAATGGAGCTGTTAAAGGCAGCTGCTACTCTTCTCATCTGTGCAGCACTGCGATGTGTGCACCTGTCCAGGAATTCTCCCTTTCATCCAACTGCTAGGTTTTCTGCTGGGATTCTGCCGTCGCTTCCTTGCCAACCACCACACCCCCAGCCGTTTGCCATCCTAGTGGGGCCTTTGTGCAGAACATGCTGATTTCCTCCACCCCCAAGCTGAAATTGCCTCCCCTGCTGAGGTGGCACCAGTCCAAGGTCAAACAGAGCAAAAAGGCAACTTGCAGCAGCCTTGATCTTTTACCCAGAGCGAAATTGCAGACAGGGCAGCCGCTACTTCTGCTCTAATGACTTTGCTGTCGCCAGTGCAAAGTCATTCATTCTCATTAAGCAGAGCTTTTGACCTTTGGCTTCCCTGTGTGTGGCTGAGCTGTTTGTACAGGCTGTGTTTTGACCTGGAGTTAGTGTCTTGTCCATTCCCCGTGTAGGACTCTTCTCTGTGCCTGCAACAGGCTGAAATTCAGCGGATGCAGCTCCAAGCTGAGATGCTATGATGGAAGTCACTCTGTGCGTACTCTGGAACATAGCATGATTTTAATGTACTCCAGAGCAGAGTTCTAGGCCTAAACCCTAGAGAACCAACCATCACCCATCCTCGCTTAAGCGCCGCAGAGGAAAACCAAACAACCCTGAATCTTCATCTTGCCCATCTCCCATTAACCCACAAATTTTGGGGGGGGGGTTGATTCACTTCTCATTTAAAGGCAAATCTATCAAAGCTGCACTTTCCAAAACAATATAACTGAAACACAGCCATCTTTTGAAATCTGCACTTATGCAAATTTTGTGATGCAGTTCTCCAGCCAAACAGTGTTTGCAAAAATGCATATATTAGGGGAAAGTATGCATAAAATGGATATATTAGTGAAAATAACATTAACACTGTATTCTATTATATGGAAAATTGCTTGAAAAATGGTTACATTAGTCAAAACTGCATACAAAAATGTGTTTATTAGGAGGAATTCATACTAAAATGTTGATAATATTTCATTTCTTTTTTTAATTGCAAATTGCTACAGAAATGTGAGCTGAATTTAAGACTGAATAAATGAGAAACTGAAAGAACCAAAACGGATAGCTCCTTCCATCCCTAACCACAAAAGTCTCCTTCCAGAAATCTGGGCTTCCAGATTCCCATCCACAGTGTATAGAAACCAGGAATCTGGATCCCCACTTATCCAAACACTTTGATTTCTGTTGCACTGCGCAGAAGGAGCATTTAGTTGAATCAACACTTTCGTATTCCTAATCTGCTACCAGCAAAGCCTGAATGTTTGGACTCTGTATAGTTAACGTTGATGCCTGTTCATAGCCGGGTTTCGTGGCACTTGCCTGACTTGAACAAGTAGAGGCGAGATTTGACAGGTTGTATTACCAAACTTCTGTTGCTGTGTTTGCCCACAATAAGAATGGCTCTGCTAAAGCTCTTGTAAACCACCGTCTAATTATAGACTGTGAATCACCCAGTGTGTGTACATATACTTTTATAAATCTGTTTCTGCTTTTTATTGTTTTGTCTTCAGCCTTCTGCTAACTTTGAACTGCTAAGTGTGCCACAGCCACAGGATGTTAAGTTTCCTGAACTATTAAAGGCTCCTGTGAACCCAAAGAACCCAACCACAGAGGAGTTGCTCCCAAAAGAGCAAAAAGGTTTCTGCAGTGTCCAGGAGCACTTTTGCCCAGTTAAGATTGGTTGGCCAACTGCGTCCGTTTCTAGAGTTGTCCGATCTGACGAGAGTAACACATGCCTTAGTTACATCCCGGTTGGATTACTGCAACGCACTCTACGTGGGGCTGCCTTTGAAGACAGTTCGGAAGCTTAAGCTGGTTCAACGTGCAGCAGTGAGAATGTTGACGGGAGCAGGCCTTAAGCCCATACAACGCCTTTGTTACAACAACTCCACTGGCTGCCACTTCGCTTCCTGTCTCAATTCAAAGTGCTGGTATTAACCTTTAAAGCCCTACACGGCTTGGGCCCTGTCTATTTGTCTGACCGGTTATCTCGTTATGAACCTTCCCGTTCGTTGAGGTCCTCGGAAGAAATACTTCTTACGATCCCTCCAGTTTCACAAGTTCACTTGTCAGGAACCAGAAATAGGGTGTTCTCGGTTATAGCTCCTAGTCTCTGGAATGCTTTACCGAGTGAGACTCGGTTGGCTCCTTCACTTGCGGCATTTTGCCGCCAGGTGAAGACATTCCTTTTTCGGGTTGCGTTTAACTATATGTAGAATATGAATTTTAATAAATTATGTTAGTGAGTATATAATTATTGTATCTTTTAACTGTAATTGATTTATGTACATTTGGCATTTTACTGTTTTATTCTTTTTTATGTATTGGCTTTAGGTTGTTCACCGCTCTGAGTTTCTGGGTAAAAAATAGAGCGGGCTAGAAATATTTTAAATAAATAAATAAATAAATAAAAAGAGGCGGTGGTGGCCACCAATTTGATTGGCTTTAAAAGAGGATTTGACAAGTTCTTGAAGGATCAGGCTACTAGCCACATGGCTATGCCTATGTTCTCTCTCTGCTATTGCAGGCAGGATGCCTCTGTCTGAATACCCCCAGTTGATGGGGCTTGCAGCGGGGAGAGTGCTGTTGCGCTTAGGAGGTCTCTAGCAAAGTAGTTCCGTTAGCACAAGGATTTCTGTTTGCGTAAAGGAAGCTCTCCTCCCTCTCCCTGTACACCCCTTGCATCCCACCCAAATCTGCTCCGGAAGGTTGGTGGAAGCCCCAGAACAGATTTAGGAGGTGCATGAGGAGAGGGGAGGGAGGGAAAGATCTTGCACTAAAGGAACTACTTTGTTGTTTATCAGCCTCAAGTTCTGCTTGCCAGCTTCCCATGGATATCTGGTTGGCTGCTGTTAGAACAGAGCGCTAGACTAGCTGGGCCTTTAGTCTGATCCACAGCAGAACTTTTCTTATGTCCTCACCTGATGCAACTCTGTATCATTTGGCTGTTCTGGCGGTGAATCCTTCCAGTGGTTACGGAGAGGTCTGCAGCTCGGTGGTGGAGTACAGCCTTTGTATGTAGAAGATTGCAGGTTAGCATCTTCAACTAAAAAAAAAAATCAGATAGCTCTCCGGCGATTACCCGTTGCAGCTCTGTATGAATTACAAGACTGAGGAGGCCTTCCAGTTGGGAGGCAGCCCTGGAATAGTGATTCCTAGATGCACTGAAGGTGATCTTCTCAAAGGCCAAGTTACTTTTTCACAATCTTGAGCATGCCTCTGTGGGAAACATGGCCATAGGAGAATGTAGGCTAGGTCCGTTTGGTGCTGGTTACAGCAGAGGTAAGAGCATCAGAGACAGATAAGATAACTGCTAACAGTCATGGATCTTTCGGGCTTGTGTGCCAACAGTATTTTGGGTGGTCTTAGCACCTCCGCCACTACCTCTGGATTATGATGTCATCTTTCTCAGAGACTGACACAGATAAAGCGTTTCCTGGCATAGAGGGGAAGCATTTTTGGGTTTTCACCTATAGTGTCATCTCCACCTTCCCTTAATCTGCTGCCTATTCTGTCCTCTTCTCTCAATCATCCTGCTCATGATCCCGCCACTTGGCTTAGCTTTATTTATTTATTTATTTATTTTGCTCTTCTCACTCACTCTTTTTCCTGCAACATGCCTCTCCTGTCCTGGAAGTCCAGCCAAGATCACAACATTCTCTTTCTTCAGCCAAGTTGGGCTGTGTGCATTTTGTGCCTTGTTGCTCTCTGAACTGCTGGCATGTTCACAAAAGCTTTGTGACATCAAGTCCTTTTGGTCATCCAAGCTGACAAAGTTCTATTCCCTTAGCCAAGTTGGACCTTGTACATTCTGTGCCTTGTTTCTCTTTCAGCTGCTGGTACGTTCATGAAGGCTTTGTTACATCACATCTTATTTGCCAATTTACATGAAAAGCTTCAGTGCCACAAGCAGGTGATGGTGTCTTGTGGCCATTTGGACAAAGATTTTTTTATGTCCCCCAGTTCAGCCCTTGTTTGGTGTTGTCTTCCACTTTATATTGTATCTCCCTTACTTCATATTTTCGGTCTATGCTCAAAATCCATCTATTCTCTCATCACCTACAAATAAGGTCACTCCTTTCTCTTTCCTTGCCTCTCTCCCTGCCCCCTGCCTTCTTCACAGTCCCCTGCAGATAAATCATGGCCCCCTGCCCTTATAATTTTGTGTGACCACACATGGATGTCTCTGGGTCCATTTTTGTCATTGTTTTAAAAGAACTAAGCTTGGCCCTATGAAAGAAAGCAATCCCCAGCTGGTATGAAATGTGGGTGCCCACATGGAAAGGAAATGCATGGCAAGCTGGGTGGAAGAACACTGATGGTAGGAGATAGGACGTGTAGATTCTGTTCTACACAAGTTGCCTGTTCTTTTGGGCTCTTAACTGGTTAAATATAAGTTTCAGAACATAGGAAGCTGCCTTATACGGAGTCAGTCCATTGGCCTATCTAGCTTGGCATTGTCTGCGCTGACTGGCAATGGTCTCCCACGGTTTTAGGCAAGGGTCTCTTCTAACCCTAGTTGGGATCTGGGACGTTCTGCATGCAAAACAGTTGCTATACCACTGAGCTGTGGTCTGTCTAGTTGTTTAAATGCAGTGGGCTTTCAAACCCTGATTGCATTCAGGAAAGCCGTTCTCTGTTAGCTTCTTCAGCTCTGCTAGAGAATCCTTGCATATTCTCGCCACAGTCTAAGGCACACAGAGAACTCTGGCAAGGCCTGTTGCACGTCACTGTCTCCCTGTACTCAGTGCTGTTGGGCTTATCTGCCGCTATTCTGATAACCTCTGATAAGCTTCTGAAAAAGCTTTGGGTTTCCCAAGAGACACATTGAAAACCACTGCTTTTAGCTGACAAGTTATTGAGCGATCAGTAAAAACTGACATTTTAATTGTTGCCCCATTCAATAAATCACTGTTAATTGTACGAGTTGTTGTGTGTGTGTATTGGGGGAAAAGCAGTCATTCTAAAGGGCAGGAAGGGGGAGAATATTTTTGGTTGTATCCAACTAATTTCTATTCAAGAGCAGACTCCCTGAAATTAATAGATCTGTTAGTCATGCCCATTAAGTTAAATTGGTCTACTCTGAGTAGGACTAACTTTAAATACAACCGTTTGTTTTTTCATATGGTGCACACATGTGGCACCAGGGTACCATCTCAGAAGAGGCATTCCCTGTTCTCACTCACACATAAAAGAGGAAGTCCCTTTTCAAAGGGGGAGATTGCTATTTGTACTTTGTGCAAATCAGAGACATCGAGAGCCTGTGGACTTCCAGATATTGTTGGACTTCAATTCCCATCAGCCGTAGACAGCATGACCAACAGCCAAGAATGGTGGAAACTGCTGTCCAACAGTATCTGGAGGGCAACAGGTTCCTCATCCCTGGCTTAAGTCCTTTATTTTTATTTATTTATTTATTTAGTTAGTTAGTTAGTTTCATTTTTAAACCGCCCATAACCAATGGTTCCCTGGGCGGTGTACAACATACAAAAGGACATTTTTATGCAATCTATTTTGAATTGATTGATCAGTTAATTGAGAAAGCTTTACAGCCCTGCAGTGTATATGTAGTAGGTTTACTACTGATGGGGTTTGGACTAGATGACCTTTGGGATCCCTTCCATCTATATAGTTCTGTTTCAGAGTTGCAGTAGAGATATGGATTTGAGATTACCGGAGAATTAGCAGAAATGTGTGAGCGATACATAGTTACAGTACAAAAATCAGAGTGCATCAACAATTGCCCCTTGAAATCTCATGTGGTTTGTTTTTTGAGCCTGATAAGAGCTTCTTCAGAAAATATTGGTGCTGTCAGAGGAAGAAATAGTTTCCTGTTTTCTTTTTCCAGTCTCCAATGTACTGAATATGTCAGGGATTAGGAAGGTCAGAAGGAGAAGAAATAGATCTATTTAAGTAGCATATGATGATTGGTCATGATTTTTCCTACAGAAAGGTTTTCTGTCATTTTTATTTCAGAACTTAAGCAGTGACAGCTTTGTTTAGTGATTCATAGAAGGCAGAAAGACAGATCTGTGGCCCATGGAGCTTGTAGCCTAAAGTTTGACCATGTGGGGTGGAGTTAGGGGAAGCGATGGGAGAGTTAAAGATAATCAGGGGATATATGGGAGGAAATGCAGGTACCTGTCTGTAGATGTGCAAGTGCAATCATGTGCAGTATGCTCTTATGCATGTTAATGTGGAAATAGGAACCTCTGTTCAATGAGATTTACTCCCAAATCAGTGTGCACAGGATTGCATTCTTCCAGTATGAGATGAGAATTAAAGGGCGCTAATCAATGAAGCAGTTGAAGGAGAGAGGCCTGTTTTTTTAAGAGAAGCTGCACCAACACAATTGCATACTGCTAGTCTGTTGAAGGCACTTGACTGATGACAGAGCACACAGATATAAGCAATGCAACTTCTAGAGTCTCCCAAGGTTTTTTCTTGCTAACTCTGCAAAGAAATTAAGTGCATGTGTTTTTAGGAGCAGTACAGAGATATTCATGACTCAAAGCATCAGATGGACAAACACAAAGGTTGCTAACCCTACACCTTCAGTTGTACACCGCCCTGAGAGCTTTCTGCTATAGGGCGGTCTAGAAATGTAATTAAATAAATAAATAATAAATAAATTATGACCTAGGTGTCAGCTCTTCACTGAGACAGCAGTGTCGGTGGGGGTGCAGGCAGGGCTGGAGATTTCTTGGTAATTGCCAGGCCGTAAGTCCTCAGCCGGCAGCTTGGCTATAAATCTGCCACGCTAGCAAGGAGGAAGCAAGATAAGGGCAGAGGCCGTTCAAAGCTTACGTGCCAAGCCAGAAATCCAGAAGAGACGTCAGTGAAGGTCCAGGTCTAGTTTGCTGAGAGATCAGTCCAAGTCAAGGTTCAGGGGATAGGAAGACACACAGTAGTCACGCCTGACATTGTAGTCAGCAACAAGCTGAACCCAAGGTTTGACTTTTAAGGAGCAGGTTTGTCAGCAGGTGTGAGCCATCAGCGTTTTGGCCTTAAGTGGACAGGCCTGCCCCTCTTCTGCCTGACCTTCTGTTGTCTACATTCTGCAGGTGAGGGGGGAGTATCCTGTTCACTGACTGCGTCTGGCTGAAGGGCTTCAGCTGTGTCTGGGGTGCTCTGCAGCTGAGGGGGAGAAGGAGCTGGGTTCTCAGGAGTTTCCTCCATTTCTCCTTCTGGGTCTGCTGCTGTTACTCCCGAGTCATCCTCGTCTGATGAGTCCTCTGATGGGGCCATAACACTAGGTCAGGAGTGGGAAATCTTTGGTCCTCCACAGTAACAGCTGGTGGCTTCATATCATTGGGGTAGTAGAATCCGTTCTGGAGTTTAGTCTGAATTTTCAAGAAGTTCAGCACCTTGGACAGCTCCTTAAAAGTTTAGACTAAAACCCGGAGCAGATTTCACTGCCCCACTGACATGGAGCCACCAGCCACCACTGGCTCTTCCAGATGTTGCTGAACTACAGTTCACATCAGCCCTAACAAGCATGGCCGATGGTCAGGGATTATGGCAGCTGTAGCTCAACAACATCTAGAGAGCCAAGGAAGGAAGTAGAAGGTCCAGCGCCTATCTTCATCCCAGCAAATAACCAATCATAATTTGAAAGGAGCATCTCATGATTTGTCTCCTGATGTGACCAGAATGTTATGGAACATATTGTGCTTGTGAGAGCCAGCTCCTGATACCACCTCCGCTGAGGGTGGCTGCATGACTTACTTTGCAGAGGACAGTCCTTTCTTTGAAGGCACCATCCAATCAAAATTTTAGGTTTCTTAAAGTTGAAGAATCCTAAGAAGGGAGAGCAGGAGGCGGTTTGAAGTTTTCCCTCAGCGGTTGCACTTGAACAGCAGACTGAGCAGACAGTCACACAAGTCGCCTGGTCACAGTTTCCCCCTCTATGACAACATGTATTGCTATTTGAATTATAGTCGTTTCTAAATATGCATCTATGCTAATATATGAGCATATGAAGCTCTGTAGTTATCTTTCCCCTTTAGTCCTTGTTTGGGGATGTATAAGTAGCCCACGGTACATAGGCATATTGCTTATTCCTGATACCTGCACTGGGCTCCTACTGGGAGGATGGGCAGGATATAACTTAATAAATAAATGAATAAATGTATGTATGTAATGGTTTTGACAAATTCCTGATCTCATGGACGCCTCGCCCTTTATCTTCCTGGTCTCAGTGGAGAAACTCAAGGTGGAGTTTCTGCTATGCTATTCCATCTCTCCAAGAGAAAGAGTTTTCTGTATAACAAGGCTGTAGTCTGGCTGCCTTCTACTACATGCAGACTGATAACTACAATTTGCATCATCTCAGCCATTGGTAAAGCTTGCTAGGGCTGTTGGAAGTTGTTGTACAACAGCGTCTGGAGGGCCAAAGGTTCCCCACACCTGACTTAACTGAGGAAGTGGTGTGTGGTTTTTGTGTCGTCAGGTGTGTGTCATTTTGAGCCAACATTTGAAGGAAATGAGAGAAGTGGGGAAAATCCATATGTTCAGGAAGGGAGTTCCAGGCATCAAGGACGGTAAGGTGAACAGATGTCATGATTTTTGGAAAGCAGGCCCAGATTCTATGTAAAATGCAACGATTAATAAGTAGGTCTATAACAAAGGTCACATATGTATTTATTTTAAAATGTTCATGTCCTGATTTTTCCAGTATGTTAGAGCAATTTACAGTAAGGGGGACAGGGGAGAGAGAATAGAACAAGTGTTTATATTAAAAAATGGAATAGTTTATCCTTACAGTATACAGTGCCACTCTAAAAAAAGATCATAGGGGTATTTTATGAAACTTAATGTTATAGGTGGAGTGTTCAAATCTTACAATCCTTGCCAAAATTTAAAATTAAAAAGGGAGTGAAAGGGTCAGACTGTAAAGCCCAGCTGGTTGCCCTGTGGTCTCCACCCTTTCTCGCATGCAGACCTAAGTCGTAAACACCTCTAGTTTCTGATCCAAAGCTGCACACAATTGCTGTGAGATAATTTGTTTGTTCAAACACATCCTTAAGTCCCTTGCTTCATTTTTGATTATTCAGCAACTTGTGAGTGTGAGTGTGAATACTGTGTTTGCACTTGGCACACGAAGTGGCCTCCACCACCCTCTCTGGCTACTGTGCTGCATTTGCAGTATTTTAACTTTTTTGCATCTCAGAGGAAAATGCTTGCTTGGGTGAGTGTCCCTTAGTTGGTGGCAGGGCAGGGTCCAGGAGGTGGTTAAGTGAGAGAGATTATGCTTGCTGGCTGAGTGGGGGGTGGGGTGCACTTGGTTTGATGTGCAAAGATCTGAGTAATGGCCTCTGCCTCCCTTACCAGCGGAGAGACCACTGTTGCTATCTTATGGATAAAAAGAATTATTCTACTACCTCTGTATGTGTGTGTTTATTGTTAATGTTGTTTTAGGCTACTTAGATGTGCAGCAGCCAAGGCCAGCACCCTGTAGGTGTTTTTTTTTTAAAAAAGCAACTGAAATGTAACTGTAGTGATTACTTTTGAGAAAAAATAACCAGTTACTTTCAGAGCAATTGTAATGGTAATTGCTCCTTTTTTGGGCCTTGTAATTGTAACAGTAATTTATTACTTTTTAAAAGTAATCTTCCAAGCTTTGGCTGAGAGTTGTAGGAGACCCCTCTATTTCCCCCACAGAGCTACAATTATCAGAGTTCCCCAGGAAGGATGATTGGTGGTTAAAATTTCTGTACACATTACCTGGCTGGAGAAGTGCACTGAAAAATTTGAAGAAGTGCAAATTTCAAAGGTTGGCCGTGTTTCAGTACTTGTATTGTTTTGGAAAGTGAAAATTAGGTAGGTTTACCTTTAAATGCAAACTGAATCGAATTTCTCCTACAGTAGGCCTATTGAAATGGATGGAGCTAAGTTAGCATGTCCATTAATTTCACTGGGTCTGTTTTGAGTAGGTTTGACATTGGATATAACCCAGTACAAAGAAAGGCAACAAAAATAATCTGAGACGTCTATCAGAGCATAAAAACTATAAAAGCTTTCAGCAGTGTTCAAGTTGGAGCAAATTTTTTTTAAAGAGAATATAAAACAGATCTACAGCTGCTTGTTTAAAGTTAAGTCAATATTTTTTTATCCTGTCTCAAAGCACAAATGCTTGTCCCCCACATGGCTGTGGGCGGACCTAAATATAGTACCCATTTTCCAATTGGTTGGAAGACAATCTTTATTTATTAAGAGATTTTTATAGTTGTGGAACAAAGGTGGTATACAAAATTAAAAATATAATACATTCATAAGAACACAATGCAATAAAATAAATGCAGCTGAAAACAGGCAGGAATTAATTAGGTATTTGAACTAAGCACCAACAAAGGCCTGGGTACATAGGTAAAGTTTTAAAGAGGCGCTGAAGTGTTATCAGGAAAGTGACTACCTCGTTTTAATGGGAAAAGGGGTGTCACAAAAGAAGAGTCTGTCTCTGCCCATTGCTGCTGGTCAGGCCTAACGCCAGAGGGTGGCCAGGTTGGGCCCTGGCTGAGGGTCTCTGTGGCCCAGAGGGGCCCTTCCCCTCTTTACAGTGGGAAGGTGATGCTCCCATTCTATGATCTGCAGCAGTGTCATGTCCTGCAACCTGACTCTGCCACGGATCACAGAGAGGGAGCTCTCAAGCACCCCCTCCAGACAGCACAGACTTTGACATGTCCACTTCCTTGCCCCACCTACTTGTCCTGTCAGTGTGAATGGCGTACACACCGCACACACATGCCTGCCATCAACCAAGATGGCAGCAGGGACTTCCCTCAGGGTTTGATGCCCCTGTTGCCATCATTGTTGTGAGAAGTAGTTGGGATGCGCAGGCAGGCTTATTAGCCCCACGCAGCCTGTATTGGGAGTAGGTGTTCGGCTAAGGGGCCATGGGCCCAGGGCAGGCTGGTGCCCAAAGGCCCAGTCATGCTTGGTGCCAGCCCTGCTGCTGATTGAGCCTCCATTGGCTGCAATACCATCAGAGGAACCTCTCCAGATGAACACAACAAGTAGGAATGAAAGTGCTCCTGTCAGTAATCTGATCTGAAGTTGTTTAGGGGTTTATTGGTTAGAATCAGAACCTTAAACTTGGCTGACTAGTTTACTGGCAGCCAGTGAATGCGTGTACTGTGTGAGCATTACAGTGAGGCTCCCCAGTGATGATAACAGCTTCTGGTCCTACATGACAATTTTTCAAATTGGTAACAGACCTAGTTTTTAAAGAGCACAGATAGGGAGATTGTAGTATGAATAATATTGCATGTGAGGAGGCAACTCACGTGGACTGACAGACTTGCTTTATCGCTGCCAGATCATAAAAATCGGAGTGCAACTTGAAATGGCCCAAGTTTCCTGCTGTCAAACTTAATAAAGGCACTTGCGCATAATTAATGACCACACTCTGAATGATTATTTGCGTGGGATTTAAAAGAAAGAAAGAAAGCAGGCAGAGCAGCATTTTGTTTGCTGGCGTGGATGCCTCTTGTTGAGTTGTGGTGCCAGGTTTGTGCTGTGATGTAAGGCCCTACTGGTGTTTCTCTACACCTATCACCTTTCCCAGCAAATATCTATGTAGCCCAAGCCTACACATGTCTTTTTTTAAAAAAAAATCCCTTAGAATTCTGTCGAATTTGCTCCCAGATATGTACACACAGATTTCAGCCTTAGGCCTGGTCTATATCCGGGGCCAGCCCTACCATTAGGCAGTGTAAGACAATTGCCTGAGTGAACTGACTTTGAGCGTCATGAAAGGGTGGCAAATTCTTAGTTTTTTAATTACTGTAAGCAGTTTTGCTCTCACAGATTGCATCAAGTGTCAACATAACTTGGACAGCCTTGAATAGAACCTTGATGTGGGTAAGAGATACTGTTTGTTGTTTCACCTCCGGCAGCCCTCTCTGCTTATGCTACAGAATGACGTGGTTGAATTCTGAGCTGGCAGAATGGGCTGTGCCACTCTAAGCTAGGGGTGGTGGATATGCATTTGAAACTGTCCTATTGTAAACGACTCTTGTAAAAAACAACAACCCAAAAACCTAACTAGAAGCTCCAGCCCAGTCTGCTCTCTATCATGCTAGTTTTACACTTAAAGTCCCCCCCCCATTTTAAAAAAGTGCAGCTCCACCTGGATTCCGTAGTGGTACAGCCCATTCTGTTAAATGTGTCTGAGGCCTCATAGCTGGCCTTTTAAAATTCCTGCTCTTTGTCCCTCTGTTAATTAGTTACTCTGGCTAACCCACTGAGTAACTGAGAATGCTAATTCAAACAGGAGCTGGCATGAGTAAAAAATCTGGTTGCTGGGAATCAAGTGGAGAGAGTGTTATGATGCTCACGTCCTGCTTGTGGTCTTCCTGGAAGCATCTAGTTGGCCCCTGTGAGAACAGGATGGTGGGTGAGATGTGCCTTTGGGCCTGATCCATCAGGGCTCTTCTGTGTGGCCAACAACAAATCTGTGGATTTTTTCAGAAAATAAGTTATCTTCCTGCAGCCAGTTAGAAGTTTTTAGACTCTGGACTTAATGGTGTTCTGGGGCTCCCTTTCTTTAGATTTTAAATATGTATTGCCACTATTTGAAGTAAGCTAGCTCTGCTGAATTTTGGGGGGAAGGCGGGCTACTCACTATATTAGAAGCTCAACTGGAGTGCATACCGCAGGTCAGAAAAGGTACCGCCAGGGCCAAGAAGATGCCAGCATGGTTAACGAGCAAAGTCAAGGAAGCTCTTAGAGGCAAAAAGTCTTCCTTCAGAAAATGGAAGTCTTGTCCGAATGAAGAAAATAAAAAAGAACACAAACTCTGGCAAAAGAAATGCAAGAAGACAATAAGGGATGCTAAAAAAGAATTTGAGGAGCACATTGCTAAGAACATAAAAACCAACAACAAAAAATTCTATAAATACATTCAAAGCAGGAGACCATCTAGGGAGGCAATTGGACCCTTGGATGATAAGGGAGTCAAAGGTGTACTAAAGAACGATAAGGAGATTGCAGAGAAGCTAAATGAATTCTTTGCATCTGTCTTCACAGTGGAAGATATAGGGCAGATCCCTGGACCTGAACTAACATTTGCAGGAAGGGATTCTGAGGAACTGAGACAAATAGTGGTAACGAGAGAGGAAGTTCTAGGCTTAATGGACAATATAAAAACTGACAAATCACCGGGCCCGGATGGCATCCACCCGAGAGTTCTCAAAGTGGTCTTCGCATATAACACCTATTCTGGCGCGTCTGCACTGGCTCCCTATTTGCTTCCGGGCGAGATTCAAGGTGCTGGTTTTGACCTATAAAGCCTTACACGGCGTGGGACCTCAATACCTTGTGGAACGCCTCTCTCGCTATGAACCTACCCGTTCACTTCGTTCAGAATCTAAGGCCCTCCTCCGGGTACCAGCTCATCGGGAAGCCCGGAGGGTGGTTACTAGATCTAGGGCCTTTTCTGTGGTGGCCCCTGAGTTGTGGAACAGCCTCCCCGAAGAGGTACGCCTGGCGCCTACACTTCTATCTTTCCGGCGCCAGGTAAAGACCTTTTTATGCTCCCAGGCATTTTAATCTTTTAATTTTCTTAATCTTTCTACTTTTAACATGTATCCTTCTTAATTTGTGTTGTATTTCGTTTTTGTTGTGCTTTCTGTTGTTTGTTTGTACATGTTTTTGTGATTTTTTACTATGATATATTGTATTTTATCTTGTTTGTTCACCGCCCTGAGAGCTATTCTGCTAAGGGCGGTATATAAATTGAAATAATAAATAAATAAATAATAAAGAACTCAAAGGTGAAATTGCTGATCTGCTAACTAAAATATGTAACTTGTCCCTCGAGTCCTCCTCCGTGCCTGAGGACTGGAAAGTGGCAAATGTAACGCCAATCTTCAAAAAGGGATCCAGAGGGGATCCCGGAAATTACAGGCCAGTTAGCTTAACTTCTGTCCCTGGAAAACTGGTAGAAAGTATTATTAAAGCTAGATTAACTAAGCACATAGAAGAACAAGCCTTGCTGAAGCAGAGCCAGCATGGCTTCTGCAAGGGAAAGTCTTGTCTCAGTAACCTATTAGAATTCTTTGAGAGTGTCAACAAGCATATAGATAGAGGTGATCCAGTGGACATAGTGTACTTAGACTTTCAAAAAGCGTTTGACAAGGTACCTTAGCAAAGACTTCTGAGGAAGCTTAGCAGTCATGGAATAAGAGGAGAGGTCCTCTTGTGGATAAGGAATTGGTTAAGAAGCAGAAAGCAGAGAGTAGGAATAAACGGACAGTTCTCCCAATGGAGGGCTGTAGAAAGTGGAGTCCCTCAAGGATCGGTATTGGGACCTGTACTTTTCAACTTGTTCATTAATGACCTAGAATTAGGAGTGAGCAGTGAAGTGGCCAAGTTTGCTGACGACACTAAATTGTTCAGGGTTGTTAAAACAAAAAGGGATTGTGAAGAGCTCCAAAAAGACCTCTCCAAACTGAGTGAATGGGCGGAAAAATGGCAAATGCAATTCAATATAAACAAGTGTAAAATTATGCATATTGGAGTAAAAAATCTGAATTTCACATATACGCTCATGGGGTCTGAACTGGCGGTGACCGACCAGGAGAGAGACCTCGGGGTTGTAGTGGACAGCATGATGAAAATGTCGACCCAGTGTGCGGCAGCTGTGAAAAAGGCAAATTCCATGCTAGCGATAATTAGGAAAGGTATTGAAAATAAAACAGCCGATATCATAATGCCGTTGTATAAATCTATGGTGCGGCCACATTTGGAATACTGTGTACAGTTCTGGTTGCCTCATCTCAAAAAGGATATTATAGAGTTGGAAATGGTTCAGAAGAGGGCAACCAGAATGATCAAGGGGATGCAGCGACTCCCTTATGAGGAAAGGTTGCAGCATTTGGGGTTTTTTAGTTTAGAGAAAAGACGGGTCAGAGGAGACATGATAGAAGTGTATAAAATTATGCATGGCATTGAGAAAGTGGATAGAGAAAAGTTCTTCTCCCTCTCTCATAATACTAGAACTCGTGGACATTCAAAGCAGCTGAATGTTGGAAGATTCAGGACAGACAAAAGGGAGTACTTCTTTACTCAGCGCATAGTTAAACTATGGAATTTGCTCCCACAAGATGCAGTAATGGCCACCAGCTTGGACGGCTTTAAAAGAAGATTAGACAAATTCATGGAGGACAGGGCTATCAATGGCTACTAGCCGTGATGGCTGTGCTGTGCCACCCTAGTCAGAGGCAGCATGCTTCTGAAAACCAGTTGCCGGAAGCCTCAGGAGGGGAGAGTGTTCTTGCACTCGGGTCCTGCTTGCGGGCTTCCCCCAGGCACCTGGTTGGCCACTGTGAGAACAGGATGCTGGACTAGATGGGCCACTGGCCTGATCCAGCAGGCTCTTCTTATGTTCTTATGTTCTTACTCATTCTGCTAAGTGGGGCCCTGGTCGTCTGCCCTGATGGCCATGGTAGCGAATTGCTTTAAACACAAAGATAGGCCACATCCATGTCATACCTTTAAAGCGTTATTATGCCACTTTAAACTTTAAACTTTGGCTTTCCCAAAGAATCTGGGGAACTGTAGTTTGTTAAAGGCACTGAGAGACGTTCAGAGACCCTATTCGCCTCACAGATTTAGAGTTCCCAGAGTGATTTAACAATCAAACCTTCTTCCCAGGATCCTTTGGGGAAGCCATAGCTGTTAAAGTGGTGTAATGTACTGCCTTCAAGTCGATTCTGACTTATGGTGACCCTATGAATAGGGTTTTCATAAGGCTGAGAGGCAGTGACTGGCCCAAGGTCACCCAGTGAGCTTCATGGGTATGTGGGGATTTGAACCCTGGGCTCCCAGGTCGTAGTCCAGCCACCTTAACCCCTACACCACACTGGCTCTCAGTGTGGTGTAATAGCCCTTTTAATATATGGTACAGATATAGCCAAAGACTTTCCTAGAAAGAGCAGAATGCTATCTGTTTGAATGTGATACCAGGTATTCCTATGAGGATGCACGTGACCTATCATGCACTTATACCTGCAGGGTCCCCTCCCACTTAAAGCAGGCTCAGAAGAAGCATTCTATTGTAACCAATAGAAAGGTTGAACAGTGTGTGTGTGTGTGTGTGTGTGTGGTGCCCATGACAGTTTCTTTGGGTTGCAGATGTGCCCACAGCAGGATCGAAAATTATGTTGACCCCTGCTCTGTCCTTTGTCTAGGGAGCCTCTGTATTCTGAGGTCAGTTCAAAACATGGGCAAATTAGGGCACTTAAACCTCCAAAGAGATCAATCAATCAAAGAGATCCATGGACAAAATGATGTTCTTTGCTTAGCTGGAAGAAGATGTATATATTTGTTCTTCTGTTAATGAGTTACCACTTTACATATTGTGTTCATGTGGCTGGATTAACAACTTGTTCACTGGGAACTTGAACAGGGCAACACAATCTTTTCATTTTTTGTGTTTAATGTACATTATGTTTTGTACAGCATGTGTATCATGCTGTTTGTTATGTTACCATGTTGCAAACTGCCCTGTGGCCTTTTGACGAAGAGCAGTATATAAATATCTCAAATGGATAAACAGTAAAACTGCCACCATCCTGCACATTTGGGTTTAGGCGGAAATATATTCAGGGCAAAATGCACAGCTGGCCTAGCAACAAAGGCAAACTAGACAATCTCCAAAATTCCTGGGGTGCCAGATGGATGGATAGATTCAGGTTGCATTGATCAACCTTTTCCCCCCTTAATGTGTACTTATGGAAAAAGTGGAGACACCACAATTGTTAGTGGTGCCCAGGGTAGATTTGATTTAAATCATTATTTAAATTGCTTCTTTGAAGGGCTCAATTTTAATGATTTAAATCACTAGTAAGATTCTATTTAATCATCTTTTTTTAGTAGAAGTGCATTATTGTTTAATATAGTGCTAATACATATTCAAAGATGTAGCCTTCATTAGAAGGTAGGTGCACACTAAGCAATTATTCTGAATTGTTTTCAGATTATCATAAAAAAAATAGGATGATAATTTGGTTGTTTTAGTACTAAAGCAGAATGAATTTGTGAAGTAATTCAGGAGATGAATCAGCTCCAGCTGTTCAGTTACAATGTTCAGATGACTGGGGGAGGGCTGGTGTTGTCCCTGTCTTCAAAAAGGGTAAAAAGGAGGAACCTGGGAACTTCAGACCAGTCATCCTGACATCAATCCCCGGGAAAATTCTGGAGCAGATTATAAAGCGATCAGTCTGTAAGCACCTTGAAAACAATGCAGTGATTACTAGAAGCCAACATGGATTTAGCAAGAGCAAATCCTACCGGACTAATCTTATCTCATTTTTTTGATCGAGTAACCTCCCTGAACAGAAGCACCCCACACTGCAATATTTTGTTACAGGGCCTCACTTGTGTTTGACTTATTTTGTGAGGATTTTTTTTTGTATTATTTTGTTTTTTTAAACAGAACAAAAAACTAACTAAGAAGTGAGCAAGTTTTTGAGTACATCAAAACTCCTCCATCAGGCTGAATGTTAAACAAGAGTTTTGATGTGCTCAAAAGCTTGCTCACATCTTTGTTACCATTTAGCCCTGTTTACTTTTAGGATCTTTTTCTAATGTAGACCTATACGGTTACCTGCATTTTGGTCAAATTTGTATGACGGCTACAGAGATAAAATATCTTCCCCCCCCTTTTTTTTTTAGGTATTAGAAATAATGTGCCATATAGTCAGGTTTTTATGACAGGATAAATTGTTTGAAGTTTGGCCTTCAAAACAGGATGTTTGTCTGAAAATGTAATTTAAAAAAAAAAATCTGTTGCATATCCATCTGATGCTTTGCATACAGTACAGGACAGAGCCTTAAAGCATGTAATTTACTTAACCTATATTCATTTTAAAAGTGTACTGATTTTATCTGTGTTTTAATGATAATAATTTCATGTATCTTTGTTTTTAATAGCTTGTGGGTTTTAACTCCGTGTTATCTACAATTCTTTATGTACTTTATGTATACCACTTAGAGAGCATTGTGATTTAAGCGGTGGCATAAATCTTTCTAAATGAATAAAATAAAGATGTAACTGTTTCTTCAGGAATAAAAACCAACCCAAGAACAAAATGATGGTTTGCAGTTAGTCCATTGTATCAATAATGGCTTTTAAAGTGGGCCATATATAGGATTTGGCATCTATTAGATATTATACCTATGTGTGATGTCAAACCTGTGGTTGAATTAATGAGAATAAAAAATATCTAAAACATTAATTGGAACATAGAAACACTACCACACTTGGTAAAAATTCTTTCAAGAATTGTCAAAGCAGGGACCTAACGGAGTTATTTTTCCTTGTAGAAAATGTAGTTGGTTGTAGGTTAAATAAAACATATTTGCAAATACTGTAGACCGTGGCCAATATGAATTTCACCACATGCACCACATGATATATATTGCATCCCTGCCAGAAATTAAATGGATGGTTGCAGCAACACACTGTACGTGTGCCAGCCATGTGAAGAGTGTTTGGAAATTTTCAACGGGTTCAAAATGTAGCTGCCGGGCTAATAAGTGGCACTCGCTGAGAGGAATGTAGAACTCCTCCTGTCTTCATTGCTGACTGAATAAAATAAAATGGTTGGTAGAATGCTCATAGGCCGCTCTTCAGCAAACTCTCTGAGTGGCTTACAACGAACCATGAATATTGCGCTTAAAACAACAATTTGTAAAAACCAAAAATTCGAAACAAGACACAGCGTAACACATCAAATAAGATGCCGGCATGAAACTGCAGTACAATTGCAGTTGAAATGACAGCATTCAGCCTTCCCCAACCCGAAGGAAGGGCTGTGTAGGTCAGTGGTGGACCATCTGCTTTGCACACAGTATGGTTGGCATCTCCACGTAGGGCTGGGAGAGACTCCTTTCTGAATCCTTAGAGAGCCACTCTGAGTCAGTGTAGGCCGGTGGTTCCTAAATCTTTTTCCCCATGGACCACTAAGAAATGTCTGGAGGAGGTCTTGGCAGACCACTTAGGGATTTTTCTACCCAAGTGGCAGTTGTAATTCCTTACATTTGTAATACAATAAATGTAAATGTACTGCCTTCAAGTCGATTCTGACTTATGGCGAACCTACGAATAGGGTTTTCGTGAGGCTGAGAGGCAGTGACTGGCCCAAGGTCACCCAGTGAGCTTCCTGGCTGTGTGGGGATTCGAACCCTGGCCTCCCAGGTCGTAGTCCAGCACCTTAACCACTACACCACACTGGCTCTCTTGTAATACAGTAGAAGAAATAAAAGTGCTTATCGTCAGCCACAAATCTACAGACACACCACGGATCACCTGAATGAAACCCACAGACCGCTGGTGATATCCCTGTAGATATCCCGGTAGCCCTGACAATCCGCTGAATGTCGGTGCTTCTAAAGCACTGTGCAGAGGGTTTTACACAAGGCTTGTAGGTGCTGCTGACTCCCTTTTGGCCTAGCCATCATCTACGAGGTCAGGTGCAGGGCAAGCGGGCACGGCTTGGCCAAAATGCCCCATGGGCTAACAGGCTGGTAGTTCCTCATTGCCTCTCTAGTTAACCGCTTCTCTCTGGCTCAGTGGCTACCTCTCTAGCTCAGGGGTAGCCTCCAGATGTTTTTTTTTTGGACTACACTCTCATCATTCCTGACCACAGGCCATGCTGGCTGGGGCTGATGGGAGTTGTAGTTCAAAAAAGTAACTTTTCCAAGCTCTAGTCATGATGATGTAGTCCTCAAAGCTGCAGGAAATGAATGGTAAACTTTTCTTTTTGATGATGAGATATTTTTTCCTTTCTCATTTCCTTTCGGTCATCATATACATATATATAGTGGATCAAAAGGGGATTCAAAGTTGCGGTGAGCTAACTGCTAAGTGAACATTGTCTGGTTTCCCCCCCCCTTATCTGCTTTCGCTCTAAAGGGTTTCCTTCTAGTGTTTGGGTCTTTTGATTTCACAGGTATGGTCTTTTAATAAGTTTGTGCTTATACTCATATTGTCTTCAGAGTGTTCTGTAAGCCACAGATTGTTGTTTAAAATTGGGTTTTAATGGTATATAATATTTGTACATTTTTACCAACTTATCTTATGCAGGTTTGTGATAAGGCATCATTTAAAATGTATTGGCCAATTCCTTAACTATTTCTGCTATTTTCAGTTTTACTTGGGGAATGTGGGCTTCGTTTGTTCTTGATTAATTTTTTTTAAAAATGCTTCAGCAGGTATGCGTAGTATATTAAGATACTTACATATCTAAGAACTGCTGTGTTGTGTGCATGTTGTGTAGATTCCCCTGATGAAGATGACTGGAAACACACTGGCAATTAATTCTGTAATTTATTGGCCTTGTATTAATTCTTGCTATTGCCAGGGCTATTCTGCCCAGTGTCAGCTGTGTATGGGTGCCTCCAGACTGTCAGTATCTTGTGGGAGGGATTCAAGCGTGTACTGGGAAATTTAGGTTTGTGCTTTTAAAGTGGATGAAAGCGTTCCCTTGCCCTAAGCACAACGAATCCACTTTAAGAAAGAAATTGACTTTTTGCAGTTAGGAAAGTGACAGGGAAGTTCATTGAAAAGTGTGGAATGAACAAATGATTAATGGGAAGATATATAAAATACCTCACAAGCTCCTTCTTGTATAATTTCCCTGCTAATAAATCAGAAGAAATGCACAATGAAGATCAGACAGAATCTAAACTCTGCATAAGCTTTGGGTGAAGACACATATATTGCTCTGTTGGTTCCAGTGCATCTCCATCTCTCTTTTCCGAAAATGGGGGCACATGACGTTAATCAGACCTGACCCTTTTTATTGTAAAACCTGGTGGGATCAGCTTCAGTGCTTTTTTTTTAATCTTCAGACAGATTTTGCAGCTGATCAGCAGATCAACCTGTTTCCCCTACAGGTATGGCCAGTGGAAACACTTTGCTGCGGGCAACTAGTGTGCTCACAGCTTTTGTGCATGCAAATCAGGATGAATGGTCAATGAACAGATAATCTGGAAGAGCTCTTAATGAATTTTAAATTTGCCAGGAGCAGCAAAAGGTCTGTGACCAGTATTAGTGATAGGTGTGATGGTGAGGCAGACTTGAAACTCCTGAACCCCTTCCTATTAAAGTGTATACACATTATGTTATATAATGTTTAGGTGTGCAATATGATGGTATGCCTATAATGTGTTTTATTTTTATAATAAAAACATCTCGATTCTTTGACACAAGAATTGTATACTTTTTAATTACTATTCCACAGAGGACAGTCTTTTTCCATTTACATGCTATGCCCAACCCTTTCCAACTGACTCCACTCTAACTGCACTTAACTGACAATTCCAAGATCTTAAAGAGATATTACATCACATCTCCGTTTCATAACAATGAATTAATACAATAACATTTTTTTTAACATACATACTCCTTATATTTCAATGGAGAACTAATAGTCCTACCTCTAGATGTTACATATGCATTAGGTCTGTCTAAACAAACACTGACATCTTTATTTGTTACATTATCCCCTACAACAACAGAATCATTATCATAGAATTGATTTATTTGTTCACCAGACATTGACTCATCTTGTCTTATATCATCTATCTTATCACTAATGTCAGATGATTGTTGTTGACACCTCAAATGGCGCCTATTCCGACGATACTTTTGACCATTTGATGCTATTACTTGGTATGAACGTGGCTGTGCACACTTTTCCATGACTGTGGCTGGAAGCCAGCCTTCATTAGACTGGATAAATACTGAATCACCTTTATATAAATCACTTAGTGGCTTTGCTGTACGATCATAAAAATATTTTTTGTTTCTTTTGTATTTCTTTCAGATCTCTATGCACACCAGTTGGTATCTTAGGATACAATAAAGCATTTGTTACTGGAAGTTTACTTCTAAGCATTTGAGCAGGTGAATATAACATTCCCGTAACTGGGGTATTATGATATTCTAATAACGCTAAGTGTGCATCTACACATGAATTCTAAGCTTTTCTAATAAGTTGTTTAATTGACTGAATTGCTCTTTCAACCATTCCATTAGATTGTGGATATCCTGGACTGCTAAAACATTGCTCAAATCCCCAGTCATAAGCAAATTGCTGAAATTCTCTACTAGAAAAAGGCATGTTATCACTCACAACTATGCTCGGAATTCCATGACGAGCAAAAATATTTTTTAGTTTAACAATCACAGTACTAGCCGTTTTGTCAGATAAATTTAACACTTCTGGATACTTTGAAAAATAATCCACTACAAGAAGAAAAGAAGAAGAATTATACTCAAAAATATCCACACCCACTTTCTGCCATGGTAACTCAGGAATTTCATGTGGCCTCAGTGGCTCCTTTTGATTACATGGAGCATAACGAGCACACACTAAACAATTTCCAACCTCTTTTTCAATATCATTACACATACCAGGCCAATACATCAAAGATGTTGCTCTAGCTCTAGTCCTGTGAATACCTTGATGAGACACATGAAGCTGCAAAATAACACCTCGCCTTTGAGATATAGGAATGACCACTTTGTTCCCCAAGTAAATAATGCCATCATGACAGCGTAAAGAATCTTTTACATGCCAAAAAGACTTTGCAGCACTAGGAACATCCTTCAAATACTGCCATCCTTTCTTTATAAAAACAGCTACTTCTTGAAGTTGAGAGTCATGCTTTGTAGCCTCTTTTATAGTAGCTGCCCCCTTTGGATGGATAACAAGTGTGCCCAATCCATGTACTACTCTCTGTCCCACCATAGAATCCTCAACATCTGTAGATATATCTACAGCAGCCCTAAATAGTGTATCAGCAATATACATATACTTACCTGGGATATACATCACATTAAGATCATACCTTTGAAGCTGTAACAACATACACTGTAACCGAGCAGGAGCATTACCAATTGGTTTTTTAAAAATTATTTCTAAAGGTTTATGATCAGTATGAACTGAAATAACTTTACCAAACACATACTGATGAAACTTTCTCATTGCATATAGCACCGCCAGTAATTCTTTCTCTATTTGAGCATAATTTTGCTCTGCTGAAGTAAGTGACCTTGATGCATAGGATACAGGTTTATCTTCTTGAAGCAAACATGCTCCAAGACCATCTTTTGATGCATCTGCTTGCACAGTAACTCGTTTGGTAATATCAAAATATTGCAGTACAGGTGCCTGACATAGCTGCATTTTAAGCAACTCAAAAGCCTTTTGATGTTCAGGCAACCACTTAAACAAGATATATTTTCTTAATAAATTACGTAAAGGTGCTGTCAGCTCTGCCTCACCCGGAATATATTTGGATAAATACTGCACAGACCCTAAAAATCTAAGAACACCTTGTTTATCTTGTGGACATTTCATTTCAAAAATAGCTTTCACTTTATCAGGATCCGGACATACTCCTTGGGCAGTAACTATTTGACCCATGTACTTTACAGAGTCAACCTTAAATTGAATCTTATCCATATTAAACTTGATATTTTTCATACGTGCAATATCCATAACTTGACACAGAATCTGATCATGTTGTTCCGATGTTGCTGCTGCAATAATCATATCATCAGCTATCATATAAACCCCTTTTATATGACCAAAAACTTCCTCATTTTTCTGCTGAAACACCTCACTAGAAGACTTAAGCCCAAATGGCAAACGATTAAAACAATATCGCCCCCAAGGTGTATTAAATTATTTAATTTGCTCATATTTATCTTTGAACTTATCAGATCTTACAGCTTGTACTGGAACTCTTTCATGGGTTTTATCAATCACAGATACTGTATGCAACTCTTGACTTTCTTTTGAGGACGTTGACATAGCCTGCAGTTGAACTCTTGTTATTTCCTCTAAACGACATACTTCAATCGCTTTCTCCAAAGTAAGCTCGGGCTCCACAAGCAATCTCTTCTTCAACTTTTCATCTTTGACACTGAACACAATCTTATCTTGTATCATATCATTAACTGTTGAACCAAATTCACAACTACTAGCCTTAAGTTTAAGCTCAGTCACAAACTGTTCACTGGTTTCTTGATATCTCTGAGAGTGATTCCAGAAAGCATAATGTTCAAATATCACATTCTTACGAGGAGTTCAATATCTCCTAAATTGTTCAAGTACTTCTTCTATGACCCTTTTTATTGTAAAACCTGGTGGGATCAGCTTCAGTGCTTTTTTTTTAATCTTCAGACAGATTTTGCAGCTGATCAGCAGATCAACCTGTTTCCCCTACAGGTATGGCCAGTGGAAACACTTTGCTGTGGGCAACTAGTGTGCTCACAGCCTTTGTGCATGCAAATCAGGATGAATGGTCAATGGACAGATAATCTGGAAGAGATCTTAATGAATTTTAAATTTGCCAGGAGCAGCAAAAGGTCTGTGACCAGTATTAGTGATAGGTGTGATGGTGAGGCAGACTTGAAACTCCTGAACCCCTTCCTATTAAAGTGTATACACATTATGTTATATAATGTTTAGGTGTGCAATATGATGGTATGCCCCCCACCTCCCTGAGCAGTGGGATGACTTACATAAATATTTATATGTATATATACACAAATGGCCCATAGCCAGAAGCAATCAAGATGCACTCCCACCAGGAAGCAGTTCAACCACCTCACAGTAGATCCCCAAAGAGATGGACACTCTATCTTTTCCAAGTCTGTCAAATGCTCCCCTCCCCTTCATTGGAGAGAGTGGGAAGTGTCACCTTTCCCATCTCCAACATTTCGGAGAAATGAAACCAGATAAAAGAGGCGTTGCCTGGTCATCCTGGGCCATTAAACAAAAAAGTTCTTTTGTCAAATCCCAGGGTCTGATTACCTTTTCTGTTTAATGAAAATCCGCTGTAACAGAACTAGTTGTCAGACAGCAAACTGGCAGCAACGGTTGGCTTGGAGACTGCTTTTCAAAATGAATTTGGCTTTGTTTTCCACCAGACCATTTGCAGACGTCTTTGATTTCTACATCTTTGGCTTGTCAGACTGACTAAGCATCAGTTTATTCTTGGGAATGCCATTTACAGGGGGTGTTAGGGTGTGTCACAGCTGTCCCCACCCTATATATAAGTGTGATTCAGTGAGGGAATCTATTTCTCTGTGGTTAGTTCACTAGTTTTGCACACTGTATGATGATGAGAGATGATTTTAAGCAATTATGTGGGTCTTGTCCCTAGGTCTGCAAACCAATGGCCTATGTCACGACGATGCTTAAAAACAGAAGGTGACACTCTGACTTGTATGATGGTGTTGCTATATTAGAGGGAGGTAATAAATACAAACAAATGAAATGCTCTTAAAGTACATTGCTTTTTTAAAGAAACATCACTGTCAATATATCCAATATATATTGTGATTCTCCTATCCAGCATACTTCTCTTCCATCTCTCCCATCGCTTACATGCATACTCTAAATTCTGAAATGATATAATTATAAATGGGGAAATGCTACCTTTTCAATGGGGGTAAGGAGGTAATAGAAACAGCTTTTGTTTAGGCCCCTGTTGGGTTTGATTTCTGATGGGGGATATTTAGTTGTGGCATATTTCATGTGTAGTAAACTTCCACTTGTGCAAACGGGACTTCTCTCCCTCCCCCGTGCACCCCCCAAATTTGCTCTGGAACACTGGGGGACTCTCCAGAGCAGACTGGGGAGATGCAGGGAGGGAGGAGAGGAACAGGAAGTTGCATCTGCTGCTACGACGCTGGATCTCGCTCAGTATAAATCCAAATTTTCTTTCTTTTTTTTTGCAAATGAAAAGTGTGGATAGGAGTGATGAAACACCTTATTCTAAAATATTATCTGCTGGCAGCAAACATGGAAAGAAACCTAACACAATGCAATCTTACTGCAAATTTCCCAGGAATTTGTGACGAGATTGTGAGAAGCTTAATCTGGTTATCTTGTGAGGAGGATTTGGTCTGAGTTATCTATATCCACACACCCCACATTCAAAGTGAGATCTTTCTTGGTCCACTGGGTAGCCTCATACCTTGACTCAGCCTCCTCCATCAGGGCCCTGGCTGGAACCCAAGAATGCTGGATGTCAGGTTCTGTCCTCCTTCATCCACACTCCACCCAATTAATAAGCATTCCTCCATCTCTTTGTCAGTAGGGCTTGGTGCACCTGTGGGATGTTTTCAGGGCTGGTGCCAAAGGTCAGACAGGTGGGGCCCTGGCTAAGGGCCCTGATGCACACAGGAGCCCTTGAAGGGCCCCTTGTTAGGGCAGGAGAGTAGCGCTCCCCTTCCATGATCCATGGCAGGGTCCCTGCTGTGCATTGCAGGGAGGGAGCTGCCCTCTGGCTCACTTCATTTCCCAGGAATTTGTGACGAGATTGTGAGAAGCTTAATCTGGTTATCTTGTGAGGAGGATTTGGTCTGAGTTATCTATATCCACACACCCCACATTCAAAGTGAGATCTTTCTTGGTCCACTGGGTAGCCTCATACCTTGACTCAGCCTCCTCCATCAGGGCCCTGGCTGGAACCCAAGAATGCTGGATGTCAGGTTCTGTCCTCCTTCATCCACACTCCACCCAATTAATAAGCATTCCTCCATCTCTTTGTCAGTAGGGCTTGGTGCACCTGTGGGATGTTTTCAGGGCTGGTGCCAAAGGTCAGACAGGTGGGGCCCTGGCTAAGGGCCCTGATGCGCACAGGAGCCCTTGAAGGGCCCCTTGTTAGGGCAGGGGAGTAGCGCTCCCCTTCCATGATCCATGGCAGGGTCCCTGCTGTGCATTGCAGGGAGGGAGCTGCCCACTGGCTCATTTGCCGGCCCGCCCATGCCCGCTCGCTCACCCTCCACTCGCCTGTCCGCCCTCTCTCCCTCCCCCCCCCCGCTTAAAAACCCAAGAACATTTTGAGAGAATGCTGGTCATATTTGCTGGATTTATATAAATAGCATCTGCTGGATTGATTACTATTCTAAACCTGTACAAAAATGCAAACACAACAACTTCCACTTCCATTTCTGATGGAATTCACTGGCATACATATGTGAAGTGTCCGTTCCTAGTATGTGTTCTAGAAATAGCCTTATCTGAACAACCACCACTCAGGAATCTTAGCTTCCAGCTTCTGTTCACATGCCCCTATTCACTTCCTCCTTCCGTAAGTCTACAATTCTCTTGCTCCCTCATCCTAACACCATGATCTTTCTCTGCCCTCCCTTCCTGTGCACCCAGGTTTAATGGGGTCATCAAGCAGAAACCAGATCTACTTAGTGACGGGCGGCTGTGGTTTTCTGGGGAAACACATGGTCCAGATGCTTCTGGATGAAGAGCCTGGCCTTGCAGAGGTGCGTGTCTTAGACTTGCATCTGGATGAAAGCATGCGGCACCTGGACAGAGGTAAGAGATTTCCACGCTAAGAACACACTTCCCTGTGCCTGTAGGGATTATTTGTCTAGGTAGCCGGATGTGGAATGGATCCCACATCTCAGAGAGTCTTGCACTGAATGGGCAAACACATTTGAGAGTCTCCAAAGTCTCTCTGAAGGTATGCCCATCTGTATCCATAGCTGGCCAGAAGGGCCCACAGGTGAGGATGTGAATAGGGTCATCTATATCTTGGCCACCCCTCAGTGCAAACCACTTCCAAATGCCTGAGAACCTCTCCAGATTCCACTGTCCCTGGTTTTGGGTGCAAGAATACCACTGTGATATCAGTGTAGCTACACCAATGTCTGTTTTCACCTTCTTGCATTTGTACTGGTGAGACTCGGTAGCAAGTTCACCTCCAGTCTGTCAGTATTTTGCGGGAGGGATTCAATCACATACTGGAAATATAGGTTTGTGCAACTGACCTGGATGAAAGCGCTCTGGTACAACAAATCCGCTTTAAAAAATGGAACAAATGCTCAATAAAGACTGTACATCTTGTAATGTCCATGTAAGGTTTGTGCAAGGAAATCGGGACACATACTGGGATAACCAAGCCATTTGGAGGACTTCTAAATGTGAAGCATGAAAGGAACCCATGAACTGCTTGAGAAGGTGCCTTTGGCCCTCCAGGTGTTGCTGAACTACAGCTCCCATCATCTATGGCTATTGGCTGTACTTGCTAGGGCTGATGGGACTTGTAGTTCAGCAACATCTGGAGAGCCAAACGTTTCTTACCACTGTGCAGGAGCATTGAGGGTTAACTTTTATAAACACCCAGAAGCTGCACACTCTTCCAGAAAACCATGTCTCACAAATTGTTGCCGTTTCGAGGCTGGCCATGGTTATTCACTGAAGTGGGGGGGGGAAAGTATTCCCGTGGTGCTCTCGTCTTTACAAGTGCAAGTGATCATCCTTCTAAGACAGGTTCCCCAGCTGAGCCCCAGATGACCAACTGAAGCCTTGGTTTTATAAACAAGAAACTAAAATGTTTTCCATTAATCTTGGAAACCTGTGTGTGCATGCGAGTTTTCCAGAACAGCCCAAACAATGCTATTTTTTCTCCATATTTCTTAGCTGAGAATGCCAGTGTTTTTAAACAATACACATGTCTTAAGGTCTGAAGGATTACGGCTGTTATAAAAAATATATCTGGCTGCATTTTTTTCTCCGTATCAAAAATGAGTAGTCTCCTCAAAAATGTTGGAATGTGTGCCCATTGGTTGTGTAGCTAGAAGGCGTAGGGATTTCCCTGGCAGCCAACAGCACAAAAAGTTTGTTTTAAACTTTTGTGCAGAGCAATCCTATGCATGCTTGCTCAGAAGTAAAATCCTGAGTTTAGTGAGGTTTACTCTCTAGTAAGGATTACAGTAGCCAGGTGAAAATTGGAGCTCCTGCCCGTTTCATAGGTGTGTCTGAAGAGGGGAATTTCAGCAACTGTAACTGTTGAAATATCCTCTTTGACACAAAGGTGCAGGAACCCTGTCTTTTTTTTTTTTTTGCATCTCACCTTCCTAGTAAGTGTGAGTAAGGTTGTAGTCCTAGTTGCAACTTTTTTTTATTTGAGTATGTTTTTATGCCTGGCTTTTAGGGGTTTGACTGCAGCTGAGTTTGGGTGGGTACAGAGGACAGGTAAAGATAGCCAGATGGTGCAATAAGAATTGCCCATCTTTTTCTGATTGTTTAAATTATACCACTTCCTTTTCAATTAAAAATTTTTAAGGTGGTTTACAAAAAAGCATTTGGGTTGTAGCCAGTGCTAGTCTTACTCAGAGTAGACCCATTGAAGTTAATGGACGTGACTAACTAGGATCATTAATCATGGGTCTATTCTGAGTGGGACTTAGGGTAGCGACAGAGAAACGTTGATGAGCACTGGGCTCAAGTACCGCAGGACTCTTCAACATTTTTATTAATGACTGGGATAAGGAGGTGTAGGGAATGCTTATCAAATTTGCAGATGATGATTGAGAGGGTAATGGTTAAGGTGCTGGACTATGACCTGGGGGACCAGGGTTCGAATCCCCACATAGCCATGAAGCTCACTGAGTGACCTTGGGCCTGTCACTGCCTCTCAGCCTCAGAGGAAGGCAATGGTAAACCCCCTGTGGATACCACTTACCATGAAAACCCTATTCGTCCATTTCCATTTAAGCTAATACACTGGAGGACAGAAACAAAATTCAAAGGCCTCTTGATAGGCCAGAGCGTTAGGCTAAAAACAACAGAATGAAATTTAACAGGGATACATTCCACGTTCTACACCTAGACAAAGAAACAAAGAGCACAGTTATAAGATGGCAATACTTGGCTCAGCAATACCAACATGCGAGAAGGACCTTGAAATTGTTGCCGATCACAAGTGGAATATGAGCCAACAGTGTGATGTGGCTACAAAAAAGGCAAATGCTGTTTTAGACTGCATTAACAGAATTAGTTTCCAAATCACATGGAGTATTACTTCCCCTCTATCTGGCACTGGTTAGGCCTCATCTTGAGTACTGTGTCCCATTCTGGGCACTGCACTTTAAAAAGGATGCAGACAAACCGGAACAGTTTCAGGGGAGGGCAACAAGGATGATCAGGGGACTGGAAACAAAGCTCTATGAGGAGAGACTGAAAGAACTGGGCATGTTTAGCCTTGGGAAGAACTTGAAGAAGACTGAGCAGAGATATGATAGCACTCTTCAAGTACTGGAAAGGGTTTCCCACAGAAGAGGGCCAAGATCTCTTCTCGATCATCACAGACTGCAGGACATGGAATAATGGGCTCAAGTTACAGGAAGCCAGATTTCAGCTGAACATCAGGAAAAACCTCTTAACTGCTAGAGCAGTATGACAATGGAACCATTTACCTAGGGAGGTGGTGGGCTTTCCAACACTGGAGGCATTCAGGAGGCACCTGGACAGCCACCTATTGGGTGTGCTTTAATTTGGATTCCTACATTGAGCAGGGAGTTCAATTTGATGGCCTCCTCGGCCCCTTCCAACTCTATGATTCTGTGAGGCACACTTGTGGTTTTTCTGGCTCTCTGTTTTCTGAATGTGATGATGGGGGACACATGATGCCAGGCAAATTCTGCCCCCTTTTACTCCAAAACCTTGGAAGTTGCAGCTCCGGTACGTTTTATCTTGAAGTCAGCTTCACACAGACTTCAAAACTGATTGCCCATCAACCCTGTTTTCGATTCGATTCTTTATTTGCGGTCAAAGACCCAAACAACAAATTTGAGTACAGAGGAAAAATTAATAAAATACATAATAAAAATTTCATCTTAACTATATGCTAAAACTCTTCGAGACTAAAAGAAACCTCAGGCTCTGTCTGAAGTAGCCATTCAAGGTACAAGACTTGATCGTATAGATTGGGCTGCATAGATGAAATTGGACACAGTTATTGTAAGATTCTTATGTACTCCATTTAGGAGCTATTCTATCCTCCTCACCGGGGAGCAGTTGGGAAACCGTTTGATGAATGGTTGGAGGAATTTAGACCTTACAGAGGAATATTTTGGGCATATAAATAGGACATGATACAGTGATTCTATCTCTCCCACACAGCAGGGGCAAATCCTTTGCGCATGCGGAATCCCCTGATATCTCCCTTCCATTGCTGCTGAATTAAGGCAGTTAAATCTTGCCCTAATAAAGGGTGTCGAATTTTAGGGACTGTTAAAAAGTTTAAGTAATCCGCATGTGTTTTTTTATTGAAACTCAGATTATGATAGAGCGGCGAACATATTTTGGCCGCAGCTGTAAGAGTGCTTTGTCTATCTGTGTCTTTGAGTCTGGTTCCAATAATGTGAGTGGTCATAGTTGGTTCAGATTGGGATAGATGTTCTAGAGAGTATCCTAATCTGGGAAGTCTGGAGTGAAAAATTTTCATCCAATTTGGCATCAACCCTGTTGTTACTCCCAAGTATGTCTAATGACAACACTTTTGCTGTAGGCTGAGGCGGAGACTGTGATTGACCCAGCGCTTTGCTGTGGGTGGTCCTAATCAGCAGTGGGGAAAGGAGAGTCGTTTCAAGACGCAGCCAGAGAAACTGGTCCGGCTGCATTTGAAGCAGCTTGTGTGTCTGCAGCCTAGGTTGGATGCAACCGTTTGGTTAAACATAAAATAGCCTTAATTATCCTGGGCATCTGATTGAAAGATTGAGATATAAATCATAATACAGGGATGGGGAGCCAGTTGCTGTCCCAGATGTTGCTGGACTACAACTTCCATCATCCCTGAGCATCGGCTGTACTGGCTGGACCTGATGGGAGTTGAGGGTCCACCAACATGTGGAGGGCCACAGGTTTCCCGTCCCTGCTATACTAAATCAGAACAACTAATTTGGAACCAAAGGGAGGTCCTGCGCCTGGAAGCCACATCCTTTGGAAATCCTTTTGTATGGGAGTGAGCAATGGTTACTCTCTGTAAACCAGGGAAAGGTCCTGGCACTCAAAAATGGGCAATGCTATAACTTGTGGGCACCGTCCAGCCCACGGCTAGTTCTCTCCCTGCAACAGCCAGCCAAGAAGTGAGCCATCATGTGATGACAGAATGAGCTTGTGTGGTTGTGGGGGAGAAAGCTTTGGAGGGCTGGATGCCACGTAGCCCACATATCTCTCCATTTCCTCAGGCTGATTAGATTGGTGCAGGCCTGGGTTTCATGGTACATTTTCCCCTTTGAAGTAAGATAGCAGTTGACTGCTAAAACTATTCTGCGTCAGATGCAGCTAACTCTGCTGGATGTGGCAATCGTTGTTTGATGCCAGCAAAGCCATCTCCTCCCCAACCCCTCTAACCGATGGTTTTTGTTGGCGGAGCACAAAAAGGCACACCCGCACGTGGAACTGCTTTGCCCAAGCATGGACCTCCGTGAAAGAGTGCACGTCCAGTTTTGTTGTTTTGCTGTAAAGGGAATTGTACAGAGCCAGCCTTGGCTATGGAGAAGTGGAAGGTGCAAGGGAGCCAAAAGCAGAGTCTACTCTGGGTGGATGTGATTTGCTCCTAGCCTCGTGCCTGGCCTGCATCCTTCAACTAGGTTGTTTGCTGCCAAAATATTTGTTGGCTTGGCGGACTGTGAATAGTACTCAGTAGCAGCGAGGTCCCAGGCTATGGTCTGAAGGCACATAAGGCCAGCTCCCTGCTGAAGCTAAGCAGGGTCAGGTTTGGTCAGTGCCTGGATGGGAGACCACCTGGAAACCATATGTAAGCCGCCTTGGGTTTCTATCGGGAAAAGAAGGGCGGGGAATAAATAATAAATAAATAAGCAGCAGTGCAAAAGCAGGAATCGAGAAGAAGGCGGGAGTGAAGGGCCTATGTAGGAATTGCTCTGAGAGGAGCCCAGTTGGGATAATTCTAACTGGCTCTGGTTGAAAAGTTGTTCCCCGCTGACTATCCTGCCATGACCCAAGGTCTCACCTCTTTTGGCTTCAGTCCGGGGTAAATAAGGCTTGACCTTGAAAGCAAGTCTAACTTGATTCGAGGAAGTGAGGCAATGAAACTTCACCGGTGTGTAACAGGAGCAATGTGATTTGAGGAGGGATGGAGGTGGTTTGAAATGCAGGATGTTTGCAGAGTAAAGGGCACACTTTTGCCAATATTTTAAATGCTGTCATGATGATGTGTGGACAGAGGGAGTTTACACAGCAAGAGAGAGCAGTGTATCGCTGTATCTTGAGACACATAGCTACCTGGCTTCTGCAGGCTCAGTGTCCCAACACCTCTAGCAAGCGCCGTCTCCCTCTTTCCAAGAAGTTGCTGGTTATTAGACCTGTAAAACTCGTTTATTAATGGTAAGGGAATGGGGGAAATCTGCTAAGCCAACATCTGGAGAAAATGTGAGCTTGGTTGGAAATGAAGCTAGGGCTCGTTTGTGGTTTGTAAAATTAATAGGAAAGAGGAGACTGCTATGAGCAGCTGCAAGAGTGCTTTTACTTGGCCATGATGGGAGGCTTCATTCATGACATTTTTCTCTAAGTGTGTGTCTGTTTGTGGGAAGGATATGATATATTTGATATATACTATCGATTAGCATCTGGGAGTCCCGAGACTAAATCTGTCTTTCTGCCAACTTGGAGGCAAAAGGAGATGATAAGAAAGTGGTATCTTGTGAGAACATGACTTGCAGAGACTACTTTTGGTAATGGGGACTGAGACATTGCCTCACTATCTGATACTCCTCCTTCCGTTCTTTGAAATGGCCCCTGTGACCAAGACTATTTGAGGTGGGAGAGAACATTGCCACAACTTTTACTTTGCTTCGGGGGAGCCAATGTGGACCTTGGGTGTTCAAGCCCTTGGTGAAATAAGCCCTTTGCCATGTGGGAAATCGTCTTGGTGTATTGTTATGCAAACAGTCAATGCCCCTAATTGGGAGCCCAGGGAATAACCTGAAGAGGGACTGCAATACTGTTGCTGTGAAGCAGGCTTTGGCCTGGTCGTTGCCAGGATGGGAGGCGGCCCAGGAGTCCTGCTGAAGCCTCTTGGAGCTGTTCTGAAAGAGGAAAGAATAGCTAGAATTAAATAACGGGAAGGTTGGGAATATGACTCTAGTCCCTTCCCGGACGTCTCCTGGTGACCTCTCCTTGGTGCTGGCTCTGTCAAGTTCCAGAGAATTACGTTTCCAGGGCCACAGGAGAAAGAGAAAATGTTTTTGACAGCTAGCGGATAACAGATGTCCAGAAAGCATTTGGACAGGAAGAAACAGGGAAGAGGAGAACTGCCTGGCAAGGCCTTGCTTGACGTGAAGGGGGGTGAGTCGGAGCAAACTGCGGGGCCCAAGCTCTTCGCTGCTTGGGGAAGCGGGTTGAGGGGCAGGAAGGGCAACTGGTGCTCTGACGGTTAATTCCCAGCAGGTGTTTCATAGCAGTGGTCACGGCAGGATTTCCTGAGAGGCTTTCCTGCCTATGCAACAGGGGGGTGAGAGAGAGAAGCACTTTTTGAATCGGATATGGCCCCATTACATCAGGTTTCTTCCTCTTCTCCCTGCTTGCCTCATTCCCCAGACCTGTGGGGATTTCCTTCGGAAGTAGCAAAAAATAAAACCAGGAATAAAACCAGGAGGGCAGATTTCATGTCTTGCCCAAGAAAAATCAGCAAAGGTCAATCTAATGCTGTATGTTTCCAACAGTGTCTAGCCTGAGAAGCTCACAAGTGGGTCTTGAAAGTGGTGAAAGCTGTTGTGTTTATGGGTAGGAACACCTTACTGGTGGCTTAACATACAATCACCCCTGTTCTTTGAATCCAGGTACACATGACGTCACCCATGATTACCCACAACCCACTAGTTTCTTCTAAAATACTGTGTTTTGATGCAGTATGAACAAAACCAGCTTCACTCTCACTTTAAGACTGTTGGAGGGGATAATCCCAAGTGTATACAGTGGAAATCTTTCCTGGGAGTCGTTCTACGTGGCTGATGTCAGCAGGATGTGTGTATATATATCACACAGAGGCATCCCATTTCCCACTCAGCCAACCACTGCAATCCTACCCCTGTCTACTCAGAAGTGAGTTGCATTGAATTAAGTGGGGCTTATTCCCTGCCCTGGTAAATGAGTTAGGATTGCAAGTGTCATTCATTTTGAAACAAGAGGCGGCGGGGGGGGGGGGGAGAGAGAGATCTGTGCTCATCTCTGCCCATCAGTCTTTGTAAGCAAGAAGTGGGTGGATGGGTGGATCTCAGTCACTTTGATTATTTAAAGTGCCCACACAAGGAGAATCAAAAAGATGATTTCCAGGGGAGTGGAGTTGGAGGGATGAGAGCTCCACCAATAGGAGTTGGGGTGGGCAGAGGAGTGGGGAAACGGGTTTAGACAGCGGGCATCTAGAGACACTGAGGTTTGCAAACTCGAATTGAAGTGGGTGAGATCTCTATGTATGGATGTGAAAGTTGAACAGTGAAAAAAGTGGATAAGAGAGAAATCAACTCATTTGAAATGTGGTGTTGGAGAAGAACTTTGTACATACCATGGACTGCAAAAAAGACAAATAATTGGGTGTTAGAACAAATTAAACCACAACTATCACTAGAAGCTAAAATGATGAAACCGAGGTTATCGTACTTTGGACACATCATGAAAAGGCATGATTCACTAGAAAAGACAATAATGCTGGGGGAAACAGAAGGGAGTAGAAAAAGAGGAATGAATGAATGAAACTTTATTTTTACCCTGCCCTTTTTCCAAACTGGAACTCAGGGCGGCTTACAAATAAAACTACATGTAGTTAAAAACATAGAAAAACATACAATTAAAATACAGTTAAACAATGCACAATCTTAAAACCTTAAAAAGCACTTAAAAATCTAAAAACAATGTAAAATAATACAAATAATAATATAAAACAATAAAACAAGCCTTGTAAAGCCCAATCCTAAACACCTTCTATCCCAAAAGCCTGTTGGAATAAAAAGTCTTTACTTGCCAACGGAAGGATGGCAAGGAGGGAGCCATTCGTGCCTCCCTAGGAAGGGAGTTCCAGAACCTAGGAGCAGCCACTGAGAAGGCCCTATCTCGCGTCCCCACCAATCGCACTTGCGAGGGTGTTGGGACTGAGAGAAGGGCCTCTCCTGAAGATCTCGGGGCCCGGGCAGGCTCATACAGAGAGATATGGTCTGACAAATAGCCTGGACCTGGGCCGTATAGGGCTTTAAAGGTCAAAACCAGCACTTTGAATTGTGACCGGAAACAAACTGGCAGCCAGTGGAGCTGTTGTAACAAGGGAGTTGTATGGTCCCTGTAACCAGCCCCTGTTAACACTCTGGCTGCAGCTCTTTGTACCAGTTTAAGTTTCCGAACAGTTTTCAAAGGCAGCCCCAAGTAGAGCACGTTACAGTAGTCTAAACGGGATGTAACTAAGGCATGCATCACCATAGTCAAATCAGGCATTTCCAGGAACGGGCGCAGCTGGCGCACCAGTCTTAAATGGGCAAAGGCACTCCTGGCCACGGCTGAGACCTGGGCCTCCAAGTTCAGAGCTGAGTCCAGGAGCACACCCAAACTGCGAACCTGTGTCTTCAGGGGGAGTGTAACCCCATCCAGCACAGGTTGAATCCCTATTCCCTGATCTGCCCTTCGACTGACCAGGAGCACCTCTGTCTCGTCTGGATTTAGTTTCAATTTGTTCGCCCTCATCCAGTCCATCACTGATGCCAGGCACTGGTTCAGGATCAGGACAGCTTCCTTGGCTTTAGGTGGAAAGGAGAAATAGGGTTGGGTGTCATCCGCGTACTGATGGCACTGAACCCCAAACCCCCGGACAACCTCTCCCAGCAGTTTCATATAGATGTTGAATAACATGGGGGACAAAACTGAACCCTGAGGGACCCCATAAGTCAACGGCCAAGTAGTCGAACAGGAGTCCCCCAGCACCACCTTCTGAGTTCGTCCCTCCAAAAAGGAATGGAGCCATCGTAACACGGTGCCCCCAAGTCCCATCCCAGCAAGGCGGTCCAGAAGGATACCATGGTCGATGGTATCGAAAGCCGCTGAGAGGTCCAGTAGAACTAACAGGGACACACTCCCCCTGTCCAGCTCTCTGCGAAGGTCATCCACCAAGGTGACCAAAGCTGTCTCTGTCCCGTAACCAGGCCTGAAACCAGGCTGAAATGGATCCAGATAATCCGTTTCATCCAAGAATCTCTGGAGCTGGGCGGCCACCACACGCTCTATTATGTTGCCCAAAAATGGAATGTTGGAGACTGGCCGATAATTTCCCATTATAGAGGGGTCCAGGGAGGGCTTTTTCAACAAAGGCCATACAACTGCCTCTTTTAGGCGCGATGGAATTCTGCCTTGTTGTAAAGAGGCATTAACTACTCCCCTCACCCACTCGGCCAGTCCCCCTCTGGCACTTTTGATAAGCCAGGAAGGGCAAGGATCCAGCAGACATGTGGTGGCTCTCGCCTCTCCAAGGATCTTGTCCACATCCTCGGGCTGTACAAATTGAAAGGAATCCATTATTATTGGACAAGCAGGGGCCAAAGTTACATCCCCTGAGACTGTATCAATTTTAGCGTCCAAGTCGGAGCGAATCTGAGCGACTTTATCTGCAAAGTGCCGTGCAAATTCTTGACAGCGGGCTGTTGAGTGGTCTATATTACCCTCCTGGGGGCCAGAGTTTGAGACCCCTGACCACTCGAAACAGCTCCGCTGGACGGCTCCCAGCAGACGCAACAGTGGCAGAAAAGAAAAGTTTCTTCTTAGCCCGCACTGCCACGGAGTAGGCCTTCAGATAGGCTCTAGCCCGTGTTTGGTCAGACTCGCACCGAGTCTTCCACCAACGTCGCTCAAGTCCCCGTCTTATTCGTTTCATTGCCGCCAGCTCCCTGGTAAACCAGGGAGCTGGTTTGGCTCCACTCCGTAAGAGGGGACGCTCAGGAGCAATCATGTCCACCGCCCTGGTCATTTCCCCATTCCAGAGGTCAACCAGGGCTTCGACAGAATCACCTGCCACGGTGACAGGAAAATCCCCAAGAGCCATCAGAAAACCATCCGGTCCATCAGCCTCCTGGGGCGGACCATCCTAATTGGTCCCCCACCCCTGCAGAGGCTCTGAGTCCCAGTAAGTCTAAACCCAACCAGGTAGTGATCTGTCCATGACAACAGAACTATAGTAAGTTCCTCCTCACCAAGATCACCACCATCCCATCCAACACAGAAAACAAGGTCCAAAGTGTGACCAGCGACATGAGTGGGGCCAGATAATACTTGGGACAGACCCATGGTTGCCATGGAGGCCATGAAATCCTGAGCCACTCCCGACAGAGCAGTCTCAGCATGGATGTTGAAGTCACCCAATACCACAAGCCGAGGGGACTCCAACACCAACCCCGAGACTACCCCAGCTAGCTCAGGAAGGGAGACTGTTGAGCAGCGGGGTGGGTGGTACACCAACAGAATCCCTATTCTGTCCTGGCCACCCAACTTCAAATATACACATTCAAACCCCGAAGACTGTGGGAGAGGGCACCTGGTCAGGGGGATGGCATCACGATAGACTACTGCAACTCCACCTCCCTGTCCCCCCGGTCTCGCCTGCTGCTGCACAGAGAAACCTGGTGGACAAAGCTGGGAGAGATTAATCCCCCCAGCTTCATCCAACCAGGTCTCCGTGATACAAGCCAGGTCGGCATGCTCATCCAGGATCAAATCCTGAATGGCCATCGTTTTGATGGAAGGCCAAACAAGAGATGGATTGATTCTATAAAGGAAGCTACAGACCTGAACTTACATGATCTGAACAGGGTGGTTCATTACAGATGCTCTTGGAGGTCACTGATTCATAGGGTTGCCGTAAGTCATAATCAACTTGAAGGCACATCACAACAACAAAGAAACCTCTAAATTGTGCATGGCTTGAATACAATGGCAAGAATCACATCTGTTGCTTTGCCCCTTTTTTGCCTCTGGCTGCACGCACCCCTGCTATGAAGCCTGCAGAAAGTTGTCTGTGTGGGAATGTGGCCCTCAAGCTGGGGGGGGGAAGGCTTTCCCACCCCCTGTTCTAAAGGCTTTCCTGTAAGGAAAGGTTTCTCTTGGGGAAACTGTTTTTAAGTTGTCATTATTGTATTTTCATTGTTGTACACTGCTACGATATTTGCTAATGTTTGGCAGTCTTTAAATTGTTCCATATATAATTCTTGTCCAGTATGTTGTCTAAGCGTTCCGTGACAAGCCTCTTCCCTTTTGTGGGCTTGATGCTGTCCTTGTGGCCTGTGCCCTAAAGCAGACATAACAAAAGCAAGGACACAGACTCCGATAGTTTCTTGTTCCATGGGGAAAAGTGACACAACAACTTCAAGCCAAGGATGTTTTTGTAATTGAAGTTTCATTTGCTTATGTAACCTTGCTGTATTGAAATGAAGGGAGAGATTATCTCTAATCTCATCAGGGAAGAATGGAAATGGACTAGCTTCAAGTCGATCTTGACTTATGGCAACCCTATGAATAGGGTGTTCATGGTAAGCGGTATTCAGAGGGGATTTACCATTGCCTCACTCCAAGGTTAGTCCTCCCCAGCTGGCTAGGGCCTGCTCAGCTTGCCACAGCTGCACAAGCCCGACCCTTCCTTGTCCGCAACTGCCACCTGGGGGGCAACTGGGCTCCTTGGGACTATGTGGCTTGCCCATGGCTGCACAGGTGGCAGGGCACATAACCCCTGAGCCACTCACTGTGCGGGTGATCTTTAGCTGGCCCTTGACACCCAGGAGACACGAGCGGGGATTTGAACTCACAGACTCTAGACTCCCAGCCAGGCTCTCTTCACCACTGTGCTATACCAGCCTATTTCTGGGATGAATACCTCTAGTTAAAAAGAGAGAAAGACCTCAAGACTGAAGAAACTCTTAAAATGGTTAAAGAGAGAAGGAAAGCAAAAGGAGATAGAAACACAGAATCCTAAATGCAACTATACAGCGACTAGTACGTAGGGACAAAGACTATTTATTTATTTATTATTTATTTAATTACATTTCTAGACCGCCCTATAGCAGAAAGCTCTCAGGGCGGTGTACAACAAATAAAATCACAATTAAAATATGAGCAAGTGTGGAAAAAAATATATATATATAGTACAATTATAAAACATTAATAAAATTGCCATTGAGATTTATAAATTAAGATCATATTAAGTTTAGAATGTTAAATTAAAATATTACGTTAGCTATTACGTTAGCTATTGATGTATATGGCTGTAGAAAGTCAAGATCATTCAGACCATGATATTCCCAATCTGTATGGATGGATGTGAAAGTTGGACAGTGAAAAAAGCAGATAGGAGAAAAATCAACTCATTTGAAACGTGGTGTTGGAGGAGAGCTTTGTGCAAGAGATGGATTGATTCCATAAAGGAAGCCACAGACCTGAATTTACAAGATCTGAATAGGGTGGTTCATGACAGATGCTACTGGAGATCGCTGATTCATAGGGTCGCCATAAGTTGTAATCGACTCGAACAACATCACATCTTGTTGCAAAGCCTCTAGGGGTGGGACTGGTTGGCTAACACCTGTGACATCAAAAAGGAGTTTTGCTGCTGAAAAAGATAAACCTCCCCCTCCTTTTTTTTTAATACATAAGCAGGGATAGACTGAACATACCAGCAGTACTTTTTGTGTGTGAAAGGGACAGTTAAGAATGTCTGAAGAATGCAGGAAAGATGGATGGCTTTCTTGCACATTGCAAAGCCCAGAGGAAGCTGATCTTACACTATGGCTGAAGAACCAACTCTGACTTTTCTCTTCAGATGTTGAATCTATTCTTCATTCAAAAGATAGAGTAAAAAAAAAAGTCATAAGATCTGAAGAACAGCCTGCAATTTGCACTTCACTGAATTTTGCTGTACAGCCAAGTAACGTGTACAAAAATGTATATACTGAGATAAATAATAAAGCATCCATTAAAAATGCATATATTGGTGGGAACGCATTCTGTATGCCATTATATTAGTGGGACGTTGCTTTGCAAAAATGTGTACATTAGGAGGAATAAAATGGTGATGAAGTTTTCATGAGGACCTTTTTTAAAAAAGATTGCAAACTGATGTGGAGAATGGAAGAATGAGAAACGGAATTGAACAGATTTGCCCGTCCCTATTTCTGGAAAGAGGCATCTAATTCTGCAAGAAGGTGTCTGTTCCTTCTCAAAACAATGCAGTCTATTTAGAGGTTCATTGGTGACTAACACTAGGATTATCCAAAGATTATTCTGGAAAGGTTTGGTGATGTCATAGGGTGGGAGATTGAGAAAGAGAGAAGCACTTATCTCCAGCACGTGACTTAAACCCAACCTAGAGTTGATGGTGCAAATCAACATACAAATTTGCAGTTGCAGGGAAATTAGTAAAACAAATCCCAGTTTCTGTGCTCTGGTTCAGGCTTAGTCCCTAGCACCTCCAGGTAGGGCTGGGAAGGATCTTGTGTGAAATCCTGACGAGCTGTTGCAAATCAGGGTAAACGAAGACTGAAGTGGATAGACCAGTGATCTGACTCTATATAAGGTATAGTTTTATCCACATTCTAGCCATGCTATCCAGTGCCCACTTAGCCCATTTAGTGGCTCAGATTCCCAGATTTCATTTTTTAAAAAATCAAGTCTCTAGCCCTCGTGGATCCAGAGATAGAAAGCAAAGTGTGGAGGCAGTTTTCTGCCCATTTTGTGAGAAATCAGCCTACTCCCACCTTCCATTGTTCTTAGCCAATGAGGAACACCATGACTCTCCTAGGAAAATCAAGAATTTTAATCTACCTCTCTGCTGCATATTCAGAATCTAGGCAGTTTAGAAAACTGCATATGCTTACTTGATCGACACGTGCAGCTCTGCCTCTTACCCACAGGCTTTCTGGTTAAGTCAGCAAGGAGAAGCAGCCTGCCCCCACCCTGTTAATTGCTGCTTCCTCTCAAGTAAAGTTATGTTAGAATGCAGCCTCACTCACCCTCTGTTGCCCGGCAGATCCTCTGTTTAGCAATTCAGAAAATACTAAAAAGTGTGTTTTAATACATACCTTTCTTCAGAATGACTGGCAGGCATCTCCTAACCAAAGATCATCCTATTTAATTTCTTCCCCAGGGAAATACATACACATATATATGTTCAGTGCAGTGGGTTTTTTTTTTAACCTTCCCCCCCCCAAGACCAATAGGAATGGAACAGCTGCCCTGTCAAATGCTAACACAGCTTGCCAGGTATCTAGAATTCACTGCATTAAATAAATAAAAAGAGGTGCCAGCACTCAAGTCTCCATCAAGTGCCAGCCTTTATCATAGAAGGCTGTGTTTCCCCTCTCCCTGATCTGGTATGTGAGAATCAGTGTACTAAAGACATTTCTTGCATGCTCAGATACTGCTGTCATTAGTTAAGACGACTGACTGAACTGATAATATTAAAAATCTTGATTTCTCTCTGCGTTACAATCTGTAGTGGTGTGTTCATTTCACATTTCCTAATTGTTGGTACAGGCAACCTCTCAGTCACAATATTAATTGTTTTTAATTAAAATATTGCTTTTAATTTGACATTTTGCTGGCTTTTTGTTAAATGCTGGATTTTTATACTGCTTCATTGACTTGTTTTATGTTTGTTTCTATTTTGTATTTTTATTATTTTGTATTGATTATGTGTTTTTATTGTTGTTATTTTGTTTGTAAGGTGCCCTGAACTCTGTTTTTAACAGTGGAAGGGCAGGATATAAATCCTCTTAATAAATAAATATTCCATAGTGTTGGAAACTAAACATTTAAGGATGAATATGTACGTTTTGTTTTTTAAATTCCTCACACCCTCCCCCAGTTTTGGGTGGTAATTATTAGGCACAAAAACAAAACTGGACAATGCAACCTTTAATATCCTTATTTAGCATAATTAGCAAATTTGCATGATATGTGTTACAACGCATGTCCTTGGGAACATGAGTGTGTGAACCTGCCACCCACGTGTCCCATGAAACACACCTCCTTGAGAGGAGGGGGATCTTTTGCTAGGGATAAGACAAGTGCTTTGCCCTGAATTGAACCTAAATAGTGTGTGTGTGTACAACCCAAAAAATGCAGGTCCATACCAGACTAAAGCAAAGCTTTCTTTTATTGAGATAAAAGAGAAGAATTGCATTACAAAATTACTGGGTGCGTGGCAGCATTAATCATTAGCATCCTAACCCATTCATAACTTTAAACTAAAGAGATCAAAGGACCCCATTACTATAAAGAGTGACAGGTAGGAGAGATTACCTATCCTAGGCCCAGGAGTGGGCAGTGGAATACAGCTGAAGTAATGTGAAGGAGCTCTGGCCAAAAAGCAGGAAGGAATCTGTTCGCCTCAATGCTTGTACCAAGACACAGAATCCCTGCCTGTTCTGTGGCCTGCAGTCCCACGTTGTGTTCTTTGAGAGCATAGTTACATGTGTTGGAGCTCAGGCTGCCATTGCCCCCCTCACATCTCAAACCCTGCTTTTTTAAAGACACTTTCTCTCTTTCAACTCCCCTGAAAAAGGAGAGGTCTGGGTATGAGGTGATTTTGTGTGTGTGTGTTTCTAGCTGACACTGACAAAACTCAGTACTTTCTTTTAATGCTTGCTTTGAACAAGGGGATTGTTCTGCTGGGCTTGAGGGAAGTCTGCCAAGGAAGAAGATAACATTTATGTCATAGTTGCTCACAGAATGGCCTTGTGCATTCCCAAGGTACTGTGAAAAAGGACAGCAACGATGAGTCAGACAACAGGGGGTGGGGTGGGAATCATAGTCCACAATGCTCCAGGGCCTTTCACCCCTTTGATTCCATATGAACCACAGTGGGGTTAGCCGAGCACTCATAACATGCACATTAGCATACCCAGATTTGCAGAACTGGAATATGGCAACCTTGGTATAAGGCAGCTCCCTATGGTCCTAGATGGGGCATGCAGAAGGACTGCGGTGGCTCTCACTTAAACATTTTCCAGTTGTTCATATCCTCCAAGTTTATCTGGTAGTCTTGCAGGATCACTGACGCCATCTTGCTTCTCATCTGCCTGTTGGGGAGGGAGGGGGATATTGGGAAGGGGGGGAGCACTGAGCTGTTTGGGTTCAGAATGTTCAAGAAGGTGAACTAGGCCTGATTACTGGTTTGATGAATTTGTCCCCAGTTCACTGCTGTTGCCTTTCCTCTAACCAATAGGCTCTACATCCTTCCAACTGAAAGTACCAACTCATTTCTCTCTCTCTCTCTCTCTTTCTCCCCTTGCTTTCAAAAATAAAGTGACTCTGATACAAGGTGACATCAGCAACCTGGAGCATGTGATGGCAGCCATGAAAGGAGTCCACTTGGTCATCCACACTGCCAGCCTGGTGGATGTTTGGGGCAGAGCCCCGCCTGAGAAAATTACTGCAGTCAACGTGCAAGGTATGCATTGGAGGGAACTGAAAGACCATCTAGTCAAACCCCCTCTTCCCATAAACCAGATGAAATCATCTACCTGTTCCAGTCCTACGGATAGTACCACAATGGCCTGATTAGAGTATAATGCTAAGCCATGGTTTATTTCTTAACCATGAATGGTTAAACAAGACAATCAAACAAACTATGGCTTGTTTCTTCAAAGTTTGTTTTGTTTTCCGGGTGTTCTTGCCTTGTGCCTGTGAAGTTTAGTGAGTGTCTGGGGTGACGAACAAACCATGGCTGAGGAAGGGTGCAGGATTTACATATAAAGCCAAGCTATAGTTAAATCAAGGTTAACAGACCAAGGTTTGTAAGCCAACAACAAGCCACGCCTTCAGATTGTGGCTTCTTTTCTGTAAAGAAACCATAGTTAAGCTGCTGGGCAGGGTTCACACATAATGACAAGCCATGGTTTAATAAACATAGTTTCATAAACTGTGGTTTAGTGTTAAGTGTGACATTAGTGAAGGCACTTGGCAGAAAGGTGGTCAGAGGGCATACTGCTCCAGGCAGCTCCAGCCAGTGAGCCAAGTCATCTTCCAGAGAAAAGCCTTCTTTTCTAAAACATGCCATCATGTATTATCCTCGAGCCTGGAAGGCCCCCCCTTAATCTGTAAAGGCCTGTCGGACTCTCTTTAATATTTTCATGTGCCCCCCACTTGCCCGAGTGGTGAGAAGCTCCAGAGATGTGGCTTTTATCCAGGTTTGGTTTCCTTTGGAAGGTCTCTGGAGGCTTGATGGAATTTTGCCATATGCGATTTCACTTACAAATATATACGTTGAGCAATATATAGGATGTGCACAACGTAACAATGTTCCAGCAGCAAATCCCACTGCCCTGCATCACATCTCCAGAGAGAGACAGCCTCACAAAGGTATTTTCCAGAGCTCAGAGCGAGCCCTCTGCCTCTCTTCTGGCCCCCATTTTTTTAAAAAAGAAACGTCCGCAGCCTCCCCCCCCACACACACGCTTCTGTTGCTTTCCACTCACACCTTGCTTGCCCTGATGTTTTTCCTAGCCTGCCTGATACAGAAGATATGCTGTCGAGTTCATGGGCTTTTAGGCATGTTTTCCCCAAAACAGCAGATGAGATGGTTAGTCTGCCTCTGGAGTGTACCACTTCAGACTGTAGGTGGGAACTCACACGGCTGAGTGCTCTTCCTTTCAAAAACCTTGTTTGTTTGTTTTTTAAAAAGAAAAGTCCTAGAAAACTCACTGTCAGAGATGAGAGTACTAGCTTAAGCCTTCTCCATACTGTGTTAGCTTTCTAAGTGCAGGGAATCTTTTCAAGTAGAGGTATTTGATGCGGTCCCTCACCTGCAGTCTCAGGTGGTACAACCAGGGGTGTAGTTGTCTAGGGTCTCAGGGGGTCTTAGACCCTTTACTTTTTATGGGAGCAGGGTCCAAGCAGGGTCTCTATGCCTCCAGCATCCTGTGAAAGGGGAATGTGTTAACCACTGAGAAGAGTCTTCTGACATGTTTCCTTTACCTTTCCTGCTGATTGGAGACAATTAGAGTGAAAGATGAGTCAGCCACTGAGAAGACTCTTCTCAGTAGCTAACACTCTCCCCTTTGCTTATTGGCACCTAGGGATGTCTGTTGTGGGGGAAGGCATTAACAAGGATCTGATTCTCAACTCAACAGCAAGAAAGGGGGAGGGGGCATGGCTGTGACTAACAAGAAGAAACCCTGCACTTCTGAATGTGCACTACACAACTGAGTGCAACCTAGAAACAGGCTCGCCACTTTGCTGTTTTTTCTGAGATTTAGACCTTCCAGTTCTGCTGCTAGATGTTCTGCCTCCACTTTCAATATGCCTCTGAATGCCAGTTGCTGGGAATCACGAGAGAGTGCTGTTGCGCTCCAGTCCTCCTTGCGGGCTTCCCGTGGGCATCTGGTTGGCCACTGTGAGAACAGGATTCTGGACTAGATGGGCCACTGGCCTGATCCAGCCAAGGGAAGGTCTGGATTTTAAGAACTGCTTGATGGAATGCACTAAGATTCCAGTCTACAGTTCTAGAAGACAGAAGCTGAGTAATTTGAAGTGAACAAAGTCTGTTTTTGGCAAGTTAATACATCTGTTTTTTAGGAGACCCAGAAGGCTTTTCTGTGAAAAACAGAATGGAAACCAGTGTGGAAAATAAGAATTGCTAAATAAAATGGAATTGGAAAGGAAAATATTACAGCTGGGAAACCAGCCTTGCTGTCTGCACAGGAAATAACAAGAGGGGTTTCTCTAGAACCAGTGCTGTTAAACCTTTCCAAGAATTAGACCTAGCCCCTAATGGCCAAAATGAATGCTTAGTTCCTCTAAAGCAGGTGTGGGGAACCTTTGGTCCCCCAGATGTTGCTGCACTACAACTCCCATCAGCCCCACCCAGCATGGCCTGTGGTCAAGGCTGATGGGAGTTGTAGTTCAGCAACGTCTGGAGGGCCAAAGGTTCCCCACACCTGCTCTAAAAGAAGAGAGTCGCCAAGTTTCAGGAAGCCTCATATAATGTGGGTATTCTGCCCCTCATCCCTAGTGCAGAGGGACAGGCTCCGATTACTGAAGTGGAGAGGCAGTTGCACTCTGTACGTCCTCTGTTGCTTCGTCTCTTTCAAGAACTGAGCCCTGGCACTGCAGACGGGTATGGGGACTACAATTTCAGGCTGCGACGCTGCGCTCTAGCTAAAATGACAGGTCCAGCAGGGAGAACGCGTAGCTAGTGGCGTGGCCTGGAAGGGCCACAGCTCGGTGTCAGGGCAGACGCTTTGCATGCAGAAGGTCATAGGTCTGATCCTCCCGCAGGGTTGGGGAGAGACCCTAGTCTAAAGCCCTGGAGAGCGACTGCCAGTCAGTGTAGACCACTGTTTTTTGCGTGTGTAGTCCAGCAACATCTGGGGACCCAACTCCCATCATCCTCAGTCACTGGCTAAGCTGGTAGGGGTTGATGGGAGTTGTAGTTTGACAATATCTGGGGACCCAAGGTTGAAAAACAGAAGTGTGAACAATGCTGAGTAGGGTTGCCAGGCTCAGGGCCTGAGAATGATTCTGTATCTTTAAGAGAAGAGAAAATTCAGCCAGGGGAAGGGAAAATTCCACCTTGTGGTTTTTCCCATTACAGGGTTGCAGGAACACCTGCACTTGGCTGCATTTCTCTTCTCCTAAAGATACAGGATCAGTCTCAGGGATTGAACCTGGCAACCCTAACTTCTGTATCTTTAACAGTTGTGCAGGGGGAAGGGAGAATTCCACCTTGTGGTTTTTCCCATTACAGCGTTGCAAGAAAAACTGCACTTGGCTGAATTTTCTCTTCCCTTAAAGATACAGGATCAGTCTCAGGCCCTGAGCCTGGCAACCCTAATGCTGAGTTATGTGGAGCAATGGTCTGACTTGATATAAGGCAGGTTCCCCTGTTCTTTCCCCTCCTCCCTGCTAGGTAAGGACCTGTGGCTGCTGGGTGGGATATGGGCAAGGCACTCCGCACACGAGCAGAGGTGTCCCTTCAGTTTCCTTTTTGGCTTTGCTGCAGCTGCCGCCGGCCGAGGGTGTCTGGCGAGGAGGCGACTGGAATGCCAAGCGCTGAAGCCCCACCACCCGTTATTTCCTTCTTTTGCGGCTAGTTTTGGTTTTGTGCCCTCAAAGTGGCTCGGCCTGTGGTGTGCGTTTATTTTTTTGGGGAGAAGGGTTTTGAGGCTTTTGGGAAAGCCCCTCTGCCTGTTAATTCTGTAAAAGTGATCAAGGCAGAATTGAGTCAGGAGCGAGGATAATAATGTCCATGTGTGAACATTCCTTTTAATTTATGAGCGCCAGCTGCATTTACAGGCTGAGTACAGAGACCAGGCAGGGAAGGGAGTGCAGCAAGCCTGTAAAGTCTGGAATGTTAAGTTTCTTCAATATCACCAGATGCAGTGACCGTTCCTAGAGAGAGCGAGAGTGAGCGAGAGAGCAGCGGTCTCTCGTGAGTTAAAACAAGCGTGTGCTGTTGTAGGGACTGGATCCCTTATGCAACTCTCAGGGTAGAAACGCGCTGCCTGTTCTGCCGGTTCCAGTGCCTCTCCACCTCTCTCTTCTGAAAACGGGGGCACATGATGCTATGCAAGCCCCGCCCCTTTTTACTGTCAACCCTGGTGGGAGCCGCTTGAGTGTATGTATGTTTTAATTCAGCTTCAAAGAGATTTCGCAACTGGTGGGCAGATCTTCCCCCTCCAGGTGCGGCTAATGGCAACGCTTTGGGGTAGGCAACTAGTGTGTTCCCAGCCTCAGATATTCTAGAAGACATGGCCTGTAATAGGTTGTTTGAGAACCAAGTTGCCTGAGTTCTTTAGATGGGCAATGGTTTGTCTTGTTTTCCAGCTCCTTGTATATTTTATTTCTTCCGGACCTCCCCCCCCCTTTTAATCCTCACAACAACCTTCTGAGGTCAGTTAGGCTGAGACAGACTGGCCTCATTCCCACGTAACGCTAAGCCAAACCATGACTTAGCAAGAGTGAGCAAGTGTGCAGGTACCCAGAAGGAAAACGGCAACGGCTTTGCTCCTCCCCTGATTCTCCTGCCGGAGCAAAGCTATACTTTGGCTTAGCGTTATGAATGAACCCAAGCTTGTGGTTTGTCTCACTCCTAACAAACCATGAGCTGTAACCAAGGGTTGTTCTTGGTCTACCATGTCGCTGATTGGCTCAAGGTTGCCTTGTGGGCTTTGTGGCCAAATAGGGATTTGAACCAGAGTTCTCCTTGGTCCTAGTCTTTTCACCACTTCGCCATGCTGCTCTTAGCATACGAGAACCGGGAGTTCCAAGTCCAAGCACCCTTTGCTTTCTCATCCATTGGATTTCAAAGAACCTGGAGTTCCTCACTGAGAAGATCAGTGGTGGCTGATAGGCTTCATTGGAAGACATGTAGCCCACTACTGCTGTGTGACCCTGGTGGATCACCACGAAGATCTGTACAGTCCAGCAGTATCATGTTCACCACAGTGGCCAACCAGATGCTTCCAGGGAGGACATGGAGGCAATAGCTCTTCTCCACTGCCATCCAGCATCTTGTCTTTTGAGGTATGGCGCCTCTGAATGTGATGTCCCATTTTGCTGCTGTGGCCAATTATTACTGACAAATCCACTCTACCTGTGGCTTCCAGTCGCAGTGTACAAACGTGGAATTGAGACACGTGGAAAACCTTAGCTTGCTTTTCTCAAAGAGAGGACGTTTCTAGCATTTATTTTGCAGAGAAGGTAGGAATCTTGTCAGCAGTGTCTGGTGAAGCTAGCCGTGGGGGGCTGGCAGGTTTTCCAGTCTTTAGGAGGGCTGGGTGGGGGTTCAGCCCTTGGCATACCTTTTCCTCTTCCCCCAGCTAGCTGAAACAATTGGGGGCAGGGATATGCCTGGTATAAGCAAAACTCTGCAACAGAACTGCCTAATTTGCAGAAAAGATTGTTTCACCTGGGCCAAGGTTGCCCCACCGTCTGCAACGATCACCTTACCCTGCCCAAGCTTCTCTTCCTAGAGTTGCTAGCTACAAGAGGTTATTTCTGGGATAGCCAATGGGGTGCCCTCCAAATGTTGGCGGACTCCCAACTGCCCCCAGGCCAAGCCTGCAGGGCTTAACACTCAGGGATGTTGGAATTTGTAGCACACCAGTATCTGGAGGGCACCAAGCTGACTACCCGTGGGTTATACAGGGCACCATGTATTTTGGCTGGTGGAGAGGCGTGCCTTACATGGCTTGTGTTTCTCTCTGTCTCTCTCTCTCATCTTCCTCCCCTGCTGCTACCCATCGCTTCAACGCAGGAACCCAGAACATCATCGAAGCATGTGTGACGCACGGAACCCAGTATTTGGTTTACACCAGCAGCATGGAAGTGGTGGGACCAAACTCTAAGGGAGACCCCTTCTTCAGGTATGCACTTCACCGAGCCAGGAAGCGCACCCAGCGCTTGAGGCTTCTCTGCCCTGGCAGCATCTGTTCCAGGGTGTTTGCCAGATTTGCTTCCCCTACCCTGGCATGAATACTTCCTGTTGTGAGGCAGTGCTGCATAACTGCAGTGGCTTTTCAGGCAGGCTTCCAAGAACACCCATTAATTAGTCCATGGGCCTTACCAAAATTCGGTATCATGTAAGGTGGCAACACTTCATTCTGGTTTTTGGAAGGTCTATGTCTCTGCATGGTGTTTTCATGCGACAGCCTTTCTGGTTGCTTAAGCTTTTCATGATGTCATCAAGATGGCCAAAGCCATCATTTTCTAACTTTTCTAATTTAAGCTGTAACATGTGAACAAAGTGTCCAATTTTAAAACTTAAAACTGTGCTGGAAAGCTAATGAATTATGTTACAAATAACTAATTGTAATAATGACCTTATCCTTTACTGTTTTTGTGGTGCAAGCCATATATCAAGAAAAAAGTTAATCTTTTCCTCATTTCTATGCCGTTCATTGCATACGACACTTTACCTGGTCCAGATATGCACCTAAAGTGTATTAGACAATTGTAGAATGCTCTTTTACCTTTCTAACAAGCCATAGCATGAATACATTAATTTTGATATGCCATAAGGCACAGTTGAGCATATCCATGTTTTATGTAATTTTACTCAGTAGATGGATCGCTTATTGTTTTTACAAAGAAACATCTACTAGTTTTGTGAGTTCACCAATTGTTCAATATGCATAGGTTATTACTTACATATGTCATAGTGTTATCATTTCACAACTGCTAACATTTAACCTTTTATTAAATTTAATCTTTGCCACCACTGCAGTCATCTTCCGAGTTCTCAAGTTCAACTGCAGTGTCTACCATTTGCTTTTTTCTGATTGCTACATGACTGTAATTTGCACGTAGCAATGCAAGGAAGTCCATTAGACAGGCATGAGCAGTTTGGCATTTGACAGGAATGCGCACACTTGCACGACAACACCTCCCAAACTGCAATTGGTGCTGGTGGGTTCATGCATCCAGTCAATGACAGATACTGCCATCTCCATCTGTCATCCATCCATCATCTTTTGCGCTACTTGCGTGTGGCTCGTGTGTAAACTGCATCTCCAAATTCCTCTCTGGAAATTGGCCCGTAGAGTGTCCATGAATAGGCAGTTATTGCATGACTGCACTCCTCCTCTCTTCGCTTGGCACAAAAAAGTTAGTAGTGTAGGTCATTTGCAGAAGCAGTCCAGGTAGTTGGAACAGACATTTGACAGCTGAACTCCTGTAACTTCTAAAACATCTCTGTAGATGTTTCCCATGATTTCCCTGGTTAACTGAACGTCTCCTGGTAGTTCTTGTCCTTTCTCTGTAGTTTGAAGGGAGTTACTTTACCGTGACCTGCAAAAGCACTCAGTGCCGCAGCCAGTGAAGGCATGTAATTTAACCAGGGCATCAGACACCTTCGGTCCAACTGTGCATTTGCTTATATCAATCAATCTTGTGCGATGCTCTGTTCCACACTGTCGCAGACATGGGGTGGGGTATTTCACTTGCAAAGCCAACACGTAGAGCCAGTACATTGGTGTCTTCTGAAACGACAAAAGTAGAAAAGAGAGGTGGAGACACACTGGAACAGGCAGAACAGGGAGGGAGTGTGTTTCCATCCTAAACGTGCCTCCGCCAACCTAAGCCAGGCTGTGGGGGGAGGATGCAAGAGAATGTTGCAGTGCATGGTGCTATTGTTCAGGGTGCCAGCCGGCCATTCCATTCCTCTCTCCCACTTTTATGTCCTCCACCCCCACCGTAGGTCCTTTGCGTTCTGTGGCCACTGAGCATGCCCAGTCCTTACTGCGTTGTTTTTGTGGGGGAGGGGAGTTTTCTGCCAATTTTGGGGTTCCCCCAAGCCTGCTGATCCATCCTTCATGTACGGATGCTGGCATTTTGGCTACATAAGGATCAACACTCGGAAAATGAGCTTGCTATTAGTATATTGGAATGGATCATAGAATCAAAGAATAGTAGAGTTGGAAGGGGCCTATAAGTCCATCAAGTCCAACCCCCTGCGCAATGCAAGAATCCAAACCAAAGCATTCCCAACAGATGGCTGTCCAGCTGCCTCTTGGTCTCCTCCTGTCAGATTTCCTGACTCTCCCACATATTGCAAGAAGGGCCATTTTCCCAGCTTCTGGAGCCAGTCATTCCTGCCCCAGGGCAAAAATCCCATTCCAAACGGGGGAAAGGTGGGCAGCCTACAACTGGAAGATGCTTTCAGTAAAGCTGAGCATCTATAGTTAGCTCTTTCTCTCATTCCCTAGGATCCACGAGAGGGAGTTTCCCCTGGTTTTGGTCCAGACCAGCAGTGGTTTGGCCCTGCCCAATGGCTTCCCTGGTGTCCTCCCTAGCAACCCCATGACAGCACTAGTACACAGTAACTGTAACCATGGAGATAGACAAAGGATTTTTTTTAAAAAAAAAAAAGCACAATGCTCCCGGTATGGCCGTACTTTGCCCTTCTCTCTCTCACGTTGCCATTTCTGCTAAAGCAGGAAATCGGTTATTACTTGTCTGCATTTGCTAAATCCTTCTGGGAGGAAGGGCAGGATATAAATTTAAACAATAATAATAATTTTTAAAATTGCTTACTTCTCTGCAGATAGGAAACTTCTGAGTGCTGAAAGAAAGTGGAGAAACTCATGCATATGCAGGAAATGGGACATTTAGCACTTGTATTCCATCCTTCACTTAAGAGTGTGGAAAAGGTGTATGGATCCCCAGCATTTGGGGGCCTGGGGGCACATTTTGAAATTTAAGACTATTGTAGGTGCCACTGTAGAATACTCATTCTACAGAAGAAAAGCTGGCAATACCCAGAATTCCTCCCCACAAAAGGTAACAGAGCAAGGAACACCAGATAAGGAATAACAGAGTAGGGAACACCCCCAAACAATCCCCCAACCAAAAAAACAAGCTAATAAAAAAATTAACCTTGGAGGGGCAGGGGGGCCTTGGCAGGTGCCAAGTAGGGTGTCTGAGGGCACCACCTTCAGGACCCCCACAATAGCATCTCTCTTGCAACCCCCCCCCCAGGATAGGGTCAGATGTTTTCCTACCTTTAAGAAGGAAAGGTTATGATTTACATGTTCTACACTAAAAAGGTGCCTCCTTACAATGTTAATAATGAATTCTGGAATAGGTGGTCTGCGGGGGTAGGATTGTGTGTGTGTGTGGAGAAGATGAGGGAATAAGAAATAAGATTCAGCTCGCCATGGGATCTTGCCTTTTAATAAATGTGTGTTAAAGATGCAGCTACGTCAGGATCGTTCAGACCGTGGTATTCCTGATCTCTATGTATGAATGTGAAAGTTGAACAGTGAAAAAAGCGGATAAGAGAAAAATCAACTCATTTGAAATGTGGTGTTAGAGAAGAGCTTTGCAGTTACCATGGACTGCAAAAAAGACAAATAATTGGGTCTTAGAACAAATTAAACCAGAACTATCACTAGAAGCTAAAATGATGAAACTGAGGTTATCATACTTTGGACACATAATGAGAAGACATGATTCATTAGAAAAGATAATAATGCTTGAAAAAACAGAAGGGAGCAGAAAAAGAGGAAGGCCAAACAAGAGATGGATTGATTCCATAAAGGAAGCCACAGACCTGAACTTACAAGATCTGAACAGGGTGGTTCATGACAGATGCTCTTGGAGGTCACTGGTTCATAGGGTCGCCATAATTCGTAATCGACTTGAAGGCACATAACATCAACAAGAAGAGATGTAGCATTTGCCATCATGCTTTTGCAATGCTGGAAGAAACAGTACCCACCAAAACTCTTCTTTCTACTCGTCTCTTTGATGATGCAGGGGCCTTGTCCCATACTTGACAGTAGTCTCCATGCCATCATAATAAAGTCCAGTAGAGTTAATGGAATAGCACTAAAGTATATTGAGGTATATTATCTTGTAGCTGAGAAGAGAAAGGATGGGTCTGGCAGGCGGGGCTCCTGGACTGCTTTCTTGTACGCTGTTGTGTCGACTTCTGATTGCCTGTGGTATGTTGCTCTTTGTTGCAGGGGAAACGAAGACACCAAATATGACGTGGTTCACAACGAGCCTTACCCAGTTAGCAAAGCCAAGGCCGAGCAGTTGGTAATCAAAGCCAATGGACAACCGGTAAGCCAGACTCTCCTTCAGCACAGGATTAGAATGGGACAACCGGTAAGCCAGACTCTCCTTCAGCACAGGATTAGAATGGAACAAAGAGTCTTAAAGCCTCACAGATTTTGTATGACGTAAATGTTTGAGGGCTAGAGAACTCACCTTCTCTAGGTGCATGGAATGAATCCTTCATCTATTTTTGCCAGCTAAGGAGATCTTTTCATACGTCTGATGAAGTAGGCTCCTTTCCATGAAAGTTTATGTGCCACAATAACTCAATTAGTCTCTTATAACAGTCTTGTGACCCCTTTGCAGTGTGACACTTTTCAAATCCTTCCCTTCTTTCCTCCCTCTCAAAAGCTTCAGTGTACAAGGGATTTTCTTTTTCTTTTATCCTCCCAATAACCCTGTGAGGTAGGTTAGGGCTGGGCGTGTATGTGGGCCCATAGTCACCCAGGGGGTTTCATCACTGAGCAGGGATTTGAACATTGGGTCTCCCCATCTAAATCCAACACGTGTAACCTCTCTGCCTCACGCTCCCGTCCCCCACCCCGTAAATTTGTCACGGTGGGAGGTTAGAATGGAGTTGCAAGGGCTTTGACCACAGGGGGAGCTAATGAACCTCTCCACCACCTCTTCTGTGCCAGGTAGAAGGTGGAAAGAAGCTAGTGACTTGTGCTCTTCGGCCAACTGGCATCTATGGGGAGAACCATTCTTTCATGAAGGAAATCTATGACAAAGGGCTTAGCACGAGGAGGTGCATGATCCGGACTGTCCCAGCCTCCACCGAGCATGGCAGGGTCTATGTGGGTAAGTCACACACACCGCTATTCCTGAACCTCCATGTCACCATGAACTTTAGATGCCTTTACTTGTACTCCTGCTGGCTCTCTACGTCAAGTTTTGAAAAAACCCAGGAGAGGCAGCTTTTGGGGATAATGTTTTGGTTAAACAAAACTCCTCTCTCCATCCTGGAAAGCCCCACTGCTGTGATGAAAATAAAGCAACACCACCAGAGCATCTGGATTAATGTTTAGCAGACAGACCTCCTAAATCGTATTCCAAAAGCAACAAACAAGCACAAAAGGGATTGTATATTAATTTTTAAATATCATTGGAAATATTTTGAGGTCAACATGGCTTGTTGAGCTTCTGGGGCTGTTTTTTGTTAGTTTGCTAAAGGGTGTGAGACAGGAGGGTACTTTATCACCCTATTTGTTTAATCTATATGCAGAACATATCATACAGAAAGCGGGATTGGACCAAGATGAAGGAGGTGTGAAAACTGGAGGGAGAAATATCAATAATTTGATATGCAGACAATACCATACTATTAGCAGAAACCAGTAATGATTTGAAATGAATGCTGATGAAAGTTAAAGAGGAAAGCACAAAAGCAGGACTACAGCTGAACATCAAGAACACTAAAGTAATGACAACAGAAGTTTTATGTAACTTTAAAGTTGACAACAAGGACCTTGAACTTGTCAAGGATTATCAATACCTTGGCACAGTCATTACCCAAAATGGAGACAATAGTCAAGAAATCAGAAGAAGGCTAGGACTGGGGAGGGCAGCTGTAAGAGAACTAGAAAAGGTCCTCAAATGCAAAGATGTATCACTGAACACTAAAGTCAGGATCATTCAGACCATGGTATTCCCGATCTCTATGGATGGATGTGAAAATTGGACAGTGAAAAAAGCAGATAAGAGAAAAATCAACTCATTCGCAATGTGGTGTTGAAGGAGAGCTGTGTGCATAACACTGCGAAAAAGACAAATAATTGGGTGCTAGAACAAATTAAACCAGAACTGTCACTAGAAGCTAAAATAATGAAACTGAGGTTATCATACTTTGGACACATAATGAGAAGACACGATTCACTAGAAAAGACAATAAAGCTGGGGAAAACAGCAGGGAGTAGAAAAAGAGGAAGGCCAAGCAAGAGATGGATTGATTCCATAAAGGAAGCCACAGACCTGAACTTACAAGATCTGAACAGGGTGGTTCAAGGCAGATGCTGTTAGAGGTTGTTGATTCATAGGGTCGCCATAAGTCATAATCAAAGGCACATAAAAACAACAAACCACCTCTGCAAGAGGCGAGTTGCTCACCTGTACAAAATGTGTCTTCCTCTTCCATCCACCTCCCTTAAAAAAAAATTGTTTTCATGAACCAAAATTCTTTTGATCATGTGACTTTAAAAAAAACCTTATTTTTGTAAAAGCAAGAATTTTAACAAATGCTCAAGAACATCCATGCGTATGGATTGGACTGAAAATACAGATACTCAATCAGTCCAAAGAGTAAATGATGTAGGTGGCAATCCATTACGCACTTACCTGGGAGTAAGTCCCCTTGAACCCAATGGAGCTTACTTCTGAGTGGATATATATTGGATTGCAGCCTTAATGGTATCCACATCTATATGATCCCTCTTTCCTCACCACCCCCGCTCCTAATCTATGTAAGGAGACCATAATTCAACGACTCTGTTATTTCTCTTTCCTTCCTTCTCTTAGCTGTATATATTTAGCTGGCTGTTTTAGGTTCTCATTTTCTCGTTTTCAAGTGTTTCTCCTCCCTCTCTTGCAGGCAATGTGACTTGGATGCATCTGTTGGTGGCCCAAAAGATCCAGCAGTCCCCCTCGACCATTGGGGGCCAGGTTTATTTCTGCTACGATGACTCTCCATACAAAAGCTATGAGGACTTCAACATGGAATTTCTGGGTCCCTGTGGCTTCCGTCTTTGGGGCTCGCGGCCGTTCGTGCCCTTCTTTCTCCTGCGGTTCATCGCTCTGTTCAACATCTTCCTGCAATGGCTGCTGAAACCCATTTGCACTTACACCCCCATTCTGAATCCCTACACCCTGGCAGTCGTTAGCACCATCTTCACTGTGCAGACTGACAAGGCCAAGCAACACTTTGGCTACCAGCCCCTCTACTCCTGGGAGGAGTGCCGGGACCGCACCATCAAATGGCTTCAGGAGCTTGATGCCCAGAGGAAAGCTGAGAAATAAGACACGGGGAAAAGAGAGGAAAGCCAGAACAGAGAGAGACACCCCAAAAGGAATGCAGCTCTGGGCTTTGCTACCACCAGAGTGTCTGAGGACATTTTCCCTCACATAACCATCTTACAGTATTCAGTACCATCCAGAGTAATGTAATTGCACTTCTGGCTCTGGATTATGGTAATAGTCCGTTTAATTTTTGAAGTTATCATTAGTATTATTATTTATTTATCACTTGCAACTTTTACCAAATTTACCAAGCACTGTACAGAGATTAAAGAAGAAGACAGTCCCTACCTGTTGGGTATATAATCTCCTTTGGGAGGGACACAAATTGAATCAATGAATGAATTAGACACAACACAAAGGGGAAGGGAGAGGGCAGAAAGAGGAGATTATGGAGGATCTGTGGGAATCTGTGCCTGGATTTGATTCCAATCACTTCATTTCAATGTGAGCATGCAATTGCCACTTCAGCCGGCTTTGGATGTTGGTTGAGCACATATAGGTGCATAGTTGTACTTCAGTGTCTCTAGGGGTGGCAGGTGTCTGGTAGGGCGTAAGGCAGAAGGCCAACAGTAGGTGGCACTAGAGCAAATGACAAGCAGAGCCAACAAATACTACTAGTTTTGTCCCCATCTTCTTCCCTATTGAGTTGCAACACAGGGCTAAGGAGGAAAAAGCTGTCAGCCCATGCCACCCTCTGGACTTGTTGTAAGTAAGACTGAGTTGCTGAGGGAATGCACCATTCACCCTGAAGGACTAGCTTCCACTTGTGTGCTCTTTGTACAGAAGCTCCTATCTGCGTTAGAATATCTTCTAACTGGGCTTCTGCTAGGAGGGATATAAATCTAATAAACAAACAAATAAATAAATACTAGATCCAATCTTGTTTTGGCAGTTTTGCACATCCCAAACCCCTTTTCTGATGGGAGCCATCCTCTTCCTTATCTGCCTCCCTTCCACAGTGTTGTTCTTCCGTTTCCGTGGCAATCTAGATTTTAAGTATACTACAGATGAACGGGACGGGAGTGTCTGGAGGGGGGCTGCATGCAATTTCATATTGCATTGTTCCTTTCCTGAGGATACTTCTGAAGGATGACAATACTCCAGAAGGATCCTCAGCCCTGACTTTGCCACTGCCCTGGCTCTGCCCAGGTAAGCTCAAGGGCTCTTGATCCATTCCACATCACTGCAATCCCTTTCCAGTTTTTCTCCCTTCCTACCTCAATCACCACTACATCACTGACTCCAGTGCAATAAGGATCCAGTTCCATATTTTGATTTTACTCTAGTCAGTGACCAGTCCTCTCAAACAGATATTCTTTGCTTAGTGTGACAAAAGTTTGACAGCTCCCAAGTCTACGGAACACGGTTTTGGTGCCATGATATACTTCCTTGTCACAATATTTTGTGGGGCTTCTGCAGTGTGAATATGACTGGAGAATCCTCTAGCAAGGCAGATTGTTTTTAGTACAGTGAAGGTTAGCAGGACTCCTGAGACAGATGGACAGTGCCTAGGATCTAAGGGGTTGTGGCTTGCAGGAATGCTTCTTGGCAGAATTAATGGGTGACTCTTGGACGTGGGTGGATGGGGCCCAGATGTTTCTGGGTGGGCCCCAGATCTTCCTGTTGGTCTTGGCTTTAACCATAAATACAAGTCAGAGCTAACAGCCCCCTCTTCTGCCATGTGATTTTACTCCTTCCTTTGAAAGTGAAAGAGGCTAACTTTCCTGAAATGTCAGGACAAATGCTGAAACTTGGCAACCTAGCAGGATGTAAAGATTGCCATTATTTAATAAATAGTACAAAGGGCCAGCTGTTACTCAACACAGTTGTTGACCTGGAAAAAGATTCAGGAATGGGCAATGAAAATAGTCGGGGGAGCCTTTCTTAAGAGGGAAATTAAAAGTGTTTGGGGTGTTTTTAGTTTAGAGGAAAGGTGATTAAAAGGGGAGGGCTGATTGCTGCAGGGTGTGAAGAAAGGGGACGGAGATCAGCATTCCTCTTCCATAGGATTAGAATGGGGGGGTCCAATGAAGCTGATTGGCAGGAGACTAAGACAAAGGAAGTACTTTGTGAGAGGGTAATTAAGTAATGCGTAATTAATGGATGGAATTTCCTGCCAGAAGGTGTGATGGGCACTGGCTTCCTGTCAATGCCACTGTGCGATCCTGACCTTGCCGCTGCCCAAGCGCTGCCCAGCTAAGCTCTGACGCACCCCGTACGGTGCTGCAGTCCATCAGGACTCTTGACATTCCGTATAACATGAAATGTATTCGTTGATCAAAGTCCAACTCTTTGATATAAATAAAGAAATCTATATTGAATTGTGATGGACTTTGGCTCATGGTTTTTAATCATGGGGAGAGAGGGTGGGGCAAGCATGGCACAACAGGGCCCTGCAGGGATTGTTCCAGAGATTATTAAACGGCACTGTGAAGCCTGCAGGAGAGCCGAGAACCCGTCGGTGGAAAGTCTGTGTATTCATTCTACCCTCTCCGTAAAATCTCTTATTTTCTTCTGGGGGTGCCATAAATGCACTCCCAGTGGTGTATTATCGCCGACGAACCAGGTGGAAATTGTATGCATGTGGAAGTTTTCCAAATCACCTGGGAGACCCATGGGGCGGCAGGCAATACTTGCTGAGGTCACTGGGGTTACTTGTAAGATAAAATTTGCAGGGTCGAGTCTTTTAGGATGAACAAAAAAACCCACTCAACATGGGTCATACCTTTCTTTGGAAAAACAACCACCACCATTGCACAGACTAAACAGTTTGCACTATCAGTGGTATTATAATAAGTTCATTCTGCACTTGCAAGGAGTTATTCTTTTAGTGTGGCAGCACCTGCGCTCTGGAACTCCCTGCCTATTGACAGGTGTCTTCGCTGTATTTTATGTGTGTCCTGAAAACTTTTCCACGTCATCAAACCTGTGCCAGATACATGATTTAATTAACATTTGTTTTAAGTGTTTCATTGGCTTTTATCATTGTTTTTAAAGATTGCTTTATGTATATTTTGTTTTTAATTGGTTTGTGTATTTGAGTCATGACTTGTATACCACTTGGGGATTATTATTTTTTTGAGCAAGTGGTTTATAAGTTTTATAATAAATGAAAACAAGTTATCCAAGACCTGGGATGGCTATGAGAAGCTGTTCTTTCAGATAAGTTTGATGTCTCTGAAGCGGGACAAGACAAAAACAAAGACAAAACTAGTATGTGTGTCAAACCCTGGAACTTGTCCAAATAATACAAGCATTATTGGAGATATCTAGAAGGAGAGAGATGGCCAAGAGGCTGCACTTACATTTCACAATGTTTGTGAAAATGATGCCACTAAGGATGGGCTCTGTTCAGCTTGCGCAGCTACAAGTATTTCCCAAGAGATGTTTGAGTTGCCGTTTGACGGGTCTTTTGCCATAAAGATGTAATGATGCAGATTTACTAATGAGCTGTCCCATTGACCTCAGCTAGTCTTCTTTGCTCCATTTGCGCTCTGTGTGAGGGCGCACGCTCCCTGGGTGATTTGCATACTTCTAGAATATTATAGGCTGTGTATGAATACAATGTCCACCTACAGTGCAACCATGTACATCTTGAGTGCCCTTAGAGACACCACTAAAGGTGGTTGTGGCTCAGGCAAGCTGAGTGCTAATGAGGGTGGATGTTCCAGTACCAGTCCATTACATTTAAACATTTAAACTCAGGGCTGCGTGTATGCTGTGATTTATCGGGAGCAGCAAAAACCTAAAGAATGTGCAAACCTGGTTTCTGGATAATCTGGTTTTAATTTTAAAAGATTACAGCAAAGCCTTTGACTGTGTAGATCATGAAAAACTATGGAATGCTTTAAAAGAAATGGGGGTGCCACAGCATCTGATTGTCCTGATGGGCAACCTATATTTCCAATCAGAAAGAGTGTGAGACGGGTGCACCCTATTTGCTTAATCTATGAGAGCCAGTGTGGTGTAGTGGTTAAGGTGTTTGACAATGACCTGGGAGACCAGGGTTCGAATCCCCACACAGCCATGAAGCTCACTGGGTGACCTTGGGCCAGTCACTGTCTCTCGGCATCAGAGGAAGGCAATGGTAAACCACCTCTGAATACAGCTTACCATGAAAACCCTATTCGTAGGGTCACCATAAGTCGGGATCAACTTGAAGGCAGTGCATTTCATTTTTTCCCCTATTTGCTTAATCTATACACAGAACATATCATACAGAAAGCGGCATTAGACCAAGATGAAGGAGGTGTGAAAAACTGGAGGGAGAAATGTCAATAATTTAAGATATGCAGATGATACCATACTACTAGCAGAAACCAGTAATGATTTGAAACGAATGCTGATGAAAGTTAAAGAGGAAAGCACAAAAGCAGGACTACAGCTGAACATCAAGAACACTAAAGTAATGACAACAGAAAATATACGTAACATTAAAGCTGACAACGAGGACATTGAACTTGTCAAGGATTATCAATACCTCAGCACAGTCATTAACCAAAACGGAGACAACAGTCAAGAAATCAGAAGAAGGCTAGGATGGGGAGGGCAGCTGTGAGAGAACTAGAAAAGGTCCTCAAATGCAAAGATGTATCACTGAACACTAAAGTCAGGATCATTCAGACCATGGTATTCCCGATCTCCACGTATGGATGTGAAAGTTGGACAGTTAAAAAAGTGGATAAGAGAAAAATCAACTCATTTGAAATGGGGTGTTGAAGGAGATCTTTGCTCATACCATGAACTGCAAAAAAGACAAATAATTGGGTCTTAGAACAAATTAAACCAGAACTATCCCTAGAAGCTAAAATTATGAAACTGAGGTTATCCTACTTTGGACACATAATGAGAAGACACGATTCACTAGAAAAGACAATAATGCTGGGAAAAACAGCAGGGAGTAGAAAAAGAGGAAGGCCAAACAAGAGATGGATTGATTCCATAAAGGAAGCCACAGACCTGAATTTACAAGATCTGAACAGGGTGGTTTATAACAGATGCTATTGGAGGTCGCCGATTCATAGGATCGCCATAAGTCATAATCGACTTGAAAGCATATAACAATTTTTAAGAGCATGTTTCAAGCCTTCGGTGGTTGTAGAGCGAAGTTTCCAGGTGCACCTTGGTGAGGAGGGAGTTCTGCAACTTAGGGGCCGCCACAGAGAAGGCCCTTTCCCAGATCACTCCTCAGAGTTTCTGAGGGTGGTGGAACTACCAAAAGGGCCTCTGTGACCTCAACACTCAAAAGGGTCTGTAGGGAAGGAGGCGGTCTTTCAGATATTTGGGACCTAAGTCGCAGAGCTTGGAAAAGTTACTTTTTTGAACTACAACTCCCATCAGCCCCCAGCCAGCATGGCCACTGGATTGGGCTGATGGGAGTTGTAGTTAAAAAAGTAACTTTTCCAAGCTCTGCTAAGTCATTTAAGGCTTTAAACACTAGTGTGAGTACTTTGAATTAGGCCCAGAAATGAACTGGCAACCAATGAAGCCATTTTAAAGCAGGAGTTATATGAGATCTAAAGGGAGCCCCAGCCAGTCATCTGGCTGCTGCATTTTGGACCAGTTGAGGTTTCCAAGTTGTCTTCAAGGGCAGCCCCAAGTAGAGCGCATTGCAATAATCCAGTCTGGAAGTTACCAGTGCATGGAGCACTTTCACCAAGTCATCTCTGTCCAAAAGGGTCTGAAGCTGGCGAGCCACCCAGAGCTGGAAAAAGGCACTCTTAGCCACTGAGGTCACTTGAGCCTCCAGTGACAATGCTGGATCCAGGACTATCCCCAAGCTGCAGACCTGCTCATTCAAGGGGAGTGCAACCCCATCCAGAACAGGCCATCTTGTCACCTCCTAGATTTGAACACATAACATTTCTGTCTTTTCCGGATTCATCCTCAATTTGCTCACAACCAGCCCATCACCGCCGCCCAGCACTGGTTCTAGGCTCCCTACTCATTTAACTCAGGTCAGCGATTGGCCCTTTGGGACTTGGCTGTTGCCCTGCTTGAACAGAGTGACTTTGACTGCATCCAATATGCTGTTGTGGCTGCATATTGCAAGGGGTCAGTTTGGCAGTTGTAGTGGGCAGGTTCTCTTTCAGGACTTTGTCTGCCATGACTGATCTTATTGAAGGAGTCCTGATACATCTCTGAGGAACCCCAAAATGGACTGCCTTCAAGTCAATCCCAGCTTATGGCGACCCTATGAATAGGGTTTTCATGGTAAGCGGTATTCAGAGGAGATTGACCATTGCCTTCCTCTGAGGCTGGGAGGCAGTGACTGGCCCAAGTTCACCCAGTGAGCTTCACGGCTATGTGGGGATTCGAACCTTGGTCTCCCAAGTCGTACTCCAACACTCTAACCACTACACAATCTGTCCGTTTTGGTCTCCCATCTTCTCTGCATTGCCACATGAGTTGGCAATTTCTCCTACCCTTAAAAGTCCCCAAGAAAACCAGTGTTTTAGTGTAAATTTTCCCCAATGTACACATTTTTGTATATAATTTCTCCTAAGATACATCTTGTTGCCAAGCAATTTCACCTAATATCCTGCATTTGTGTGTGTGTGGTTTTCACTAATACAAGCATTTATGTGTGCACTTAACTCTAGTATATGTATTTTCGTAGACAGTTGTGTTAGCACAAGGATTGACGTTATCACAATGGGGTTTCCCCTCTTTCCCCTATGTGTCCCCCGCGCCATCCCCAAATCTGCTATGGAGGGTTAGGGAAACCATCAAAACAGATTTGGAAGGGTGTGGGGGTGAGGAGAGAGGGCGAACATTCCTTTGCACAAGGAGAAATCCTTGCACCAATAGAACATACACCATAGCGCTATGTCAAATACAACCGTTGGCTGGGCTGGGGAGCTGCTTTGCAAAATTCAGAGACGTGTGGCTTTCAAAGGATGGCTATGGTTTGGTCCGGATAGCACAACAAGTGTGAACTAGAGAAGTTAAACCTTTCAATGCGAACTGAATTGTATTTCTCCCCCCATCCTTAGGCTTGGCCAAATGCTGCCCCCTTGTGGCAGAGTTTTGCCAGTGCTTGGCTGCTTCTGGTAGCAGCACCGCTATCACCAGCCGTTGAGAAGAGTTTTCATTTCTTGTTGGTTACAACTAAAAAAAAAAAAGGCAGGGTGGGCAGGGGAGGAACACAACTGGTTTAAGGAGCCAATATGTGGATTTTTAGGATGGAAGGCAAACGGGGGAAATGGCTCATAGGCTGTCAATAAGGCGTAGTCAGATAGAAATGCTTGGTCACCTCTGGCTGAGCATCAAGTAACATGTAAGCTGTCAAATGTTCCGGGTTCTGGTGGTGTCATCTGTCTTGCAGTGTCTCCTCTTCTCCACCCACAGGGAAACTGCAGGAGCAGTTTTTGAACATTTAGCTAGGAGGCCATACAGGGAATATCTTTGGACTAGTTGACAGAATCTGGCAGGGAACAACAAGGATCCCTGGATATCTTGGTTGTTATGAATTACAACAAAATTCCAATTTCTAGCCCTCATGAACATGGAGGATGTTTGAATAATGTTGAGGCTGAGTTTACAATATTTTATTTTATTTATTTTTAAAACTTATATACCGCCCGACTAGCAATAGCTCTCTGGGCGGTGAACATAGATACAATAAAATACAATATAATACAAAACATCGGTCTAAAATCAAATTTCACAGTCTAAAAACAGCAAAGGCTAAAATCAAATTACAAACATTACAATCATTAACAAAAAATTAAAATGCCTCGGAGTAGAGAAAGGTTTTAACCTGGCGCCGAAAGGATGATAGTGTCGGCGCCAGGCGAACCTCCTTGGGGAGACTATTCCATAGTTCAGGGGCCACCACTGAGAAGGCCCTTGATCTTGTCACTGCCCTCCGGGCCTCCCTATGAGTCGAGACCCGGAGGAGGGCCTTCGTAGCAGACCGTAGTGTACGAGCCGGTTCATAGTGGGAGAGGCGTTCCGACAGATATCGAGGTCCCGCGCCGTATAAGGCTTTATAGGTTAATACCAACACTTTGAATTTGGCCCGGAAGCGTATTGGAAGCCAGTGCAAGCGGGCCAAAACAGGTTTTATATGGTCAGACCGCAATAGATACAATCTATCATCCAGGGGCTCACCATTTTGGTGCCCTCCATAGCTATTTGCCTCTTGCCACAGCCTCTATTCTCTCTCTTTTATAGATATATAGACACACACACACACACCATGAAGACTTCCAGTCGAATTGGTTTAGAATAGGAACAAAAGGTGATCATGCCAGATTCTGTCTGTGTATGCTTACTTGGAAGTAAGTGCCATTGCATTTGCTGGATCGTCCATCTCAGAAAATGTGCTTAGGGTTGAGGAGTCCCTTCCCACATAATTCAGGCCACAGAATGTGTGCCAAAGCAGGCCCAGCTGGCAAGCAAAGTGCCCACACTGCAGGGGAAACATTTCCACTCCCCACTCTGCCAATCCAATATAAACGTGGGATTTTTTAAAAAACCATTTTCCTGACACCATATAAGCATTCAAGAGTGAGCATATAACCCATTTATCCATGGCCGGGACCACCTTGGGATATAATTGCATTCCCATTCCTCAACAATGTTGTCAGATTTCTTACGCTGTTTCCTCTATTTCTACCACAAGTATGAGGAACAGAAACTTTTTAAAAAAAGGAATGCCAAATTCTGCACTGCAGAGACTCTGTTCATGTGCAGTAAGCCACATACAAAACTTGTCTATTTTTCCTGGGTCACCTAAGGAGAATGAAGGTTGACTATTTACCTGATCTACGCTTCTTGGTTATTATGCAAACACAATGTTAGGTGGTACATATTTTGCAGCATGTGGCAACACCCTGTAAGTGAGGTCATTTAGGAAGGTGTTTCTAGGGTGTAATTTGGCCCAGCTGCATGGAAGGAATCATGCAGTCAGTGCTGATGAAACGAGATCTTGGCAAGTGTGGGCTGCGCAGCAGTCAAACCTTCCCATGAGTGCCTTTGTCTCATCACCCAAGGGGATAGGTGCGCCTTTGCATGGGAGCCCAAATATGTGTTGGGATTTCTATGACTAAGGAGCATCCCCCTGCAGCCAAGGAATGACAGAGCCCCACTCAGGCTCCTCCCACTCCCGGTGGAGAAGAGAAAACATGTTGCCTTGCAGCCAGTGGTTTCATGTCTAAGAACAGAGGTTACACTAAGGTTGCTCACTGGCCAGGAGAAACAGCAGCAGCAGCAGGTGTCCTGGGCTGCTTCAGTACCTTTTCAGCAGAGGGCTGATATTCCAAAATCAGCAGGCAACGCTAAGTGTTCTCATCTGCATGTAGCTACAGATTCTGCCGCTGATCAAAGGAGAGCTACAGCGGCTGGTTGAAAAGTTGGCAAACCTAAGCTTGAGGCCGATTTGAGAGCTCCACCCCAAAGTTCTAGGTTTTTTGGGGGGGGGGGAGTGGAGCTGTTAAGTAGGGTCCCCTCAGCTGGACCACCTCTCAAAGTGCTCCCCCTTCTCGTTGCCTTTGGGACCACTCTCCATTCCTTTGCCCCCTCCCTCCATTGCCCTCCCTTTGGTCCCAATCTGCAGAACCGCCCAGGGGGACGAGCACAAGGCCAACACGGCATGCCGTGCCATCTTCACAGTCCTGGTGCTGCTTCCAGGGTCAGAGGGTGGCACCAGAGCGAGGAGGAGCCAGAGCTTGGCAGCTGGGGGCCCTACACAGCTGTGGACCTCAGCAACTGTCTGACAGTGCCAGCTTGTGGTGCCAGCCTGCAGCTTGGCAGCAAGCTGGCTCTTGTCATTGTGGGGCAAGAGGCACTCCTCTTCCAGATTCAGAAGCCGCCTCTTCGTTTTGTATGCTCCTGGGACTTGGTTCAAAAGTTGTTCATGGTTCCATGGCCCAGCCCCAAGTCAGAGATATCCATCCCTTACCATTTTAAACAATGTTAGTAATCATTCCCTTTGCCACATCACTCTGAACCATAAGGAGTGGGATACTGTTGGTAGGTGGCATTTTAAGAAGAGCATTTTCTGTAGGCACAGCAAGCTGCAATTCCCATGATTCTTGGAGGCGGGGAGAGAAACCACAACGCAGAGTTTGCCAACCTGGTCCCTGCCAGATGTTTTAGGCTATAATAACACCGATCAGTCCCAGCCAGCATGAGGGCTGATGGGAGTTATAGTCCAAACACTTGGAAGGGATCAGCTTGGTGAATTTCTATTGTGCAGTCTTAACACCATCCCTGTTTGCTTCTGAAGGCCAGAAGGTTCACCTAAGCAATGGCAGATGTCTCTGGGGTAGGGAACTGGTGGTGGTGGTGGTGTTTGTCACTTGTCCTGTGGCTCATGAGAGGCTCCTTGAGGGTTGGGCCTACATGGAACAGCCCCTCCAGATAAAAAGATGGCAGAGAGGACCATACCACGTTAGACAGCTGGGGGAGCATGCCATTTGTTGAACAGTCCCCCATGTAAAAACAGCCCGCAAAAGGTGGAGACTTTTGGCCGGAGGGCTGTGGGCTGGAATTAGCAAACCACACAAGAGAGAAATTGTCAGAATTAATTTGTGTGTGTGTAGTAACTGTGGCAGCTGCTTCTCACTGAAGCAACCTGCTTGCTTGGGAGATGCTGAGATCTTGAATTCACGCTCCATCTCGTTTTCTACTGATTTTTTAAAAAAAACTTCTGTATATCTGTGCTTTCCCTATCCCCTTAACACTAGAGTTGCCAAATGCCCAGAAAAATGCCTTGACTTGCTCCTATGCCTTAAAGCAGTAGCCTGGTCTTAAAAAGACTGGGGGGGGGGAAAGATTATTATTAATGCCTGGGGTGAGGTGGAGGTGCAATCAATACTGCTGTTAACAACACAACAACAGAATTTGAAACTTGGCAACCTTGTCCTGTTGCTTTTTGCTAGAATATGTTATCATTCTCAAGCCCAACTCCTACAATTCTGTCTCCCCCAGTTAAAGGGTACAGAGGGAGTTTAAACAAAATTCCTATTGTGAGAACAGCTGCAACTGTCTCCAGAGGGTTGTGCGTTTGTGCGTGTGCTTACAGACCTTGGTTTTTTGTTGTGATGTGCCTTCAAGTCGATTATGACTTATGGTGACCCTATGAATCAGCGCCCTCCAATAACATCTGTTATAAACCACTCTGTTCAAATTTTGTAAGTGAAGGTCTGCAGCCAGAAAAACAGGTTGTTCCCCCCCCCGATCTAATTCACCAGTGACCAGCAGAGGGCAGTAGGGCATTATTGACTGCAAAACCACTGCATTAAGAAACAAGCCTTCCAGGCGTTGGAGCCTAAAAATAAAATCAAGTCTGCAAGGAGGAGAAGGAGGAGGAGGGAGGAGGAGGAGGAGGTGGGGCGGAGAGAGAAAAAAAGAGAGAGAATGTTTTTAAAGCACATTTATTTAAGCCAGAGGGCAGTAGGTCAGGATAGACGGGAACAAAGAGAGTGCTCCGTGCATGTGAACATAGAAGGAAGGCGGCGGCCGTAGGTCAGAATACAAGTTGAAGGATCAGAATGTTTGGGGCCGGGTCTGCCGTTTGACAGCATGTATAACTGTCTGGAGTACTGGCTTCTCTGGAGAGGGATGGGGGCGTCCAACTGCCAGCTGCTGCACCTACCTCTCTATTTTTATTTGTTTGCTTCTTTGGGTTTAGATGCAGGAAGGAAAACAGTCAAATATTGAAACACAGCAGCCATTAGGAGAACACTTTGCTGACCTCGCCTCCGTTTGGTGTATTAATAAAAGAATTTGTTTTATTTAGTTCTTTGAGGGCTCTGAATTCCTCTCCTCTCTGGCACAAAGCACATCATTCCCACCCCACAATTTGAAATGCAGAGGGCTGTCATAGAGTTCTTTGTCTTCAGCATGGCTTGCCTGGAGTTTTAGTTTAACCCAATATTTCCCATTGCCAACTGATGGGGGTGTGTGTGAACCAGACTCACTTGCTCTTGTGCTTTTAAAAGCAGCTTAATCTACAGAAATCTGCGGGTGCTACTTTTAAACATGATCACTGCCTGCAGATCAAGCTGCTGTTAAAACGCACAGCAGCAGAAAGGGTGGTTAAAAAGCTGGCAACTCTCCTGGGAAGACGTGGATGCTGAGGGCATTCCAAAATTTGTGAAGGGCCACTGAGCGCCTCTTGATGGGCTGTGCCCTTTGGACTTGGTGCATGGACAGAACGGTTGTGCGTGGAAGAGTGCATGACTCCACAAGCCACTCGAGCAATTGCTTAGGGCAGGAATATTGGGGAGTGTGCCAGTGAAACAGCATGCCCCAAGAGGGGGTCGCCATCCTGATTGCCAAGGATCCTGGGGTGCACCTCCTGGGCTCCCCTGTTTATCTGCCAGGGGCAGCAAAACATCTAGGGCTGGCCCAAGTTGTGGGGTATCACAAGAGACAAGTAGGCATTCACTAGGAACCACGGCTCTGTATGGCTCTGCACTTCTTGAAGAAGTGCAGTCTGTGGGCCTGTATGAAATGAATTCGGTGGATTTAGACACAACTGCCTCTCTGTTGCCCTGTGACAATTAGGTGAATTAAGGATGTTAGGATATTCTTGAGTTTGCTAGAAGATTCAAGTGCACTAGAACGTGTCCAGCTTTTTTGAAAAAGGGGAAATGTCATCTTGCCATTTTCTTAAACGTTTGCTTTTTTTATTTTTAAAAAAATGTTTTATTCCTTGGATTTGCACACTATCCACCCCCACCCTGTTTCCATTGCTGGAGGGCACATCTCCTTCCAGTTTTAAGAGATGGCTTGCTTCGCTACAGCTGGCCACGCTTGGGGAACGGCTGCTTGTGTCTGTGATCTGGGACTGCGGTATTGTGCTACAGGTGCTGGATCATGGGAATAATTGCTACTTTCCCCCTTTGACAGGTTCCCTGTGCCTTTATCAAATGCATGGAAGGCAGAAAGCCAAGACGCAAAGCCGTCCACACTATTGTAATGCTGGGGAAAAGTGCCGTGTCCTGAATTTCTGTTTCTGGCAGAAATGTTCAGGGCCTAAAAAAGGTCCTGCAAGGGGAGCAAGGAGGAGAGTGGAAGGTTTTTATTAGTGATTTTGAGCCAGTGTGGCGTAGCGGTTTGAGTGTTGGACTACGACCTGGGAGACCAGGATTCGAATCCCCTCAGAGCCATGAAGCTCACTGGGTGACCTTGGGCCAGTCACTGCCTCTCAGAGGAAGGCAATGGCAAACCCCCTCTGAATACTGCTTACCATAAAAACCCTATTCGTAGAGTCACCATAGGTCAGAACCAACGTGAAGGCAGTCCATTTCCATTTAATTTAAGGGAGGGATGGGGGAACCTCTGATCCTTCAGATGTACCGGACTACAACTCCCATATTTATTTATTTGATTTATATCCTGCCCTTCCTCCTGGCAGGAGCCCAGGGTGGCATCATCATAAGAACATAAGAAGAGCCTGCTGGATCAGGCCAGTGGCCCATCTAGTCCAGCATCCTGTTCTCACAGTGGCCAACCAGGTGCCTGGGGGAAGCCCGCAAGCAGGACCTGAGTGCAAGAACACTCTCCCCTCCTGAGGCTTCTGGCAACTGGTTTTCAGAAGCATGCTGCCTCTGACTAGGGTGGCAGAGCACAGCCACTAGGGCTAGAAGCCATTGATAGCCCTGTCCTCCATGAATTTGTCTAATCTTCTTTTAAAGCCATCCAAGCTGGTGGCCATTACTGCGTCTTGTGGGAGCAAATTCCATTGATCCCTGATCATTGGCCACGCTGGCTGGGGCTGATGGGAGTTGGAGTCCAGCATCATTGAGGGAGGGCTACAGGTTGCCCAGCCATGGTTTAAGAGAAATCCAGAATATTTTGTCATCCAGGTAAGACCTGGAAAAACTCTGAGGAGGCAGAGGCCAGTGTTGCAATCCCCAGCACAGAGGGCTGGGGACTGTATAGGCCTTGTCCAGCTGTTACAGAACAGCAGGCTTACAGAGTGTTTGAAATGGGATTGTTCTCACCAGACTTCCCTTTAATGATCCAGGATTATCCACCCCTACCTGATTAGCATGCAATCCGATTAGATAAGGACATTTCAGCTTGCTGGTTTGCCAAACTGCTTGGTTGGGGCTCTCCATGGCGGCCAGGGCAGGGAGGTGCTACTATCCTGAACTTCCCCACTCGGCTCCCTGTGGTGCAGCAGCCCCTAATATTGTACTGAGCCATTGCACCTCTGCTGACTTTGGGGACCGAGAGAACAAAGTCAGATGTATACATATATGTCGCATGTATGAACAAACTGAGACTGAGTGCACATCTCCTAGAATGGAAAGGGAAGGTCTTAGGGCAGGGGTGGGGAATAGGATCGTGATCTCTTTTGACACGTGTTGTCAACTTTGACAGGCGGCGGTGGGGCAAATGGATTGGGAGTGTGCCTTGCTCCAGCAAAGGAACAACTGGGAGCCCATTTTAAGCTCCCGGTTGTTCCTTTGAAGCCCCGCCCATGTATGGCATCAAGTATAGGACAGGTGGGTGTGGCTTCCCCAGAACAGCCTGGTGGGCTAAATGGGGAAAACTAGTGGGCCAAATTTGGCCCAAGGGCTGGAGGTCTCCCACCTCAGTGGTTGGCAAACCACTATTTGCTTTGGCTTTTCCCTCCTCACAAGGAAATGTCTGCGCTGCAGCAACTCGTGTTGCCTTGGAGCCGGTTTTAGTCTGTGCAAATGGGGAAGAAGGCAGCGATGAGAGCTGACTCCATTTTGCTTACACCCCACAAGATGGGGCTGTTGGGACTTATCGCTCTTGTTCGCCTCCCAAGGGGTCAGGCAGTTCAGTGCTTGGACCCTTCCCTGAAATCTGTCACTCAGCAATGGTGTTGAGGAATACCAGCACCTGTCACTGCAATGGAAAGCCGGCCCCTTTTGAGAAAGGATCATTCCTGTCACCCCTATTTGGGAGCCAGACGCATCGCCTGTCACAACCCTGACATCAGGCATAAGGTCAAGGGAGAAGCACGTGCCCTGATAAAGTGGTCCCTCGTGGGTACAAGGGCTCCAATATGCATACGGAACTCCTCCATGCATAAGGGCTTCTCCAAGAACTTCAAAGGAAAGCGGACAGCTTCCTGTGCTTGCTGCAGGGTGCACTGCCCTTTTGTCATTCAAGGAACCCCACATGTGCAGAAGCTCTGTCTGTGCACTGAAGTGCATATGGGGCTCTGGATACAGACGAGAAAATGGGATTGTTAGAGGAGAGAAAACTGAGGTCAAAATAACAACGAAACCAAAAGAATGAAAGAAAAAAAGAGCAAGGTTGAGCATGTTTCGATCACTCTTTATCCCCCTACCCCAGAAATATTTTATTCTTTGTTCTTTCCTTTTTGTTTTCTTGTTGCCAACCAAGAAGATTACATGATTTTAAACCAGGTCTGCTGATCTCACCACCACTATGTTTTTATTTATTTATTATCTTAGTTTTATAGGCTGCCCTTCCTCCCAATATTTTTGTTATTTTTTATTTTCTTTGAGACATGCAAGTATTCCCCTGCAACCCACAAGGAAGAAAGCAAAACTCAGAAGACTACAGGGACTACACCTTAAAACTGTTGGCCAGGGAGAGGAAGAGGAGGAGATATTGCTAGACTGAGCCCTTTGGACATCAGCTTAGCTAGGCTCGTGTGTGTGTTAAAACCTCATTACTTCCTAAACGGTTAAAAAAAAATTTTTTTTCTATAGGCATGACTGTGTTAAAAAATAATAAATAAACTTCAATTCTGCACCCAGAAAAACTGAATTCTGCAAGAGGGGTAAGTCGTGTAAGGCAAATCCCCTTGTTTGTGACTGAAACCTGCAAGGAGAGCAGGGTAAGGCTGTCAGCTGGGAGTGGGGAACAGAGGGCCACATTCCCTTCTAGGGGCCACATGCTAGGGGAGCGGAGGGGGGACAGAGGCAAAAAATGGGCAGAGCAGCCAATGTGAATGTTACTACTGCAGAGTAGGTTAGTTTCTGTGCACTCACACTTTCCTCTCTGTCCTCCAACCAAGCAAACAGAAGCCGCAATCAGAGTTCTCGGACACGGTCCTGCCAAAGGGGGCAAAGCAGGGCTGATGAGAGGTGTGGCTCTGGAGGGGACATGGTCTGGGGAGAATCCTGAGGGTCAGACAGGGAGGGCCAGAGGGCTGCATTTAGTCCCTGGTCCCCCATCTCTGCTGCAGACAGTGTAGAGTCCTGGCCGTGAATGGGCTGCAGAGCTTGGCAGCTCACAGCAAAGAGGATGAGGCCACAGCTGGTTAACTTGGTGTCCTCCAGATGTTGCTGGACTACAAATCCCATCATCCCTGACCGTTGGCGATGCTGGCTGGGGCTGGTGAGAGTCTGGCCGTAGCTCAGTGGCAGAGCACCTGACTTGCACGCAAAAGGTCCCAGGGTCAATCCCCGGCATCTCCAGATAGTGCTGGGAGAGACTCGTGCCTGAAACCCTGGAGAGCAGCTGCCCGTCAGTGTGGACAATCCTGAGATAGATGGACCAACCGTCTGTCTTGGTACAAGTCAGCCTCCTCTATCCCTGTATCACAGCACCTGAAGGGCCACAGGGTCCATGGAGGATAGATCAATCAACGCACCATGCAAGCTAGACCAAGGTGGTTGACCTCTGAATTCCCCCAGTGAGGTCTAAAGAGCAAGGAAGGGCTCTTGCCCTCAGGTGGGATTCCTGGAAACATCGGGCTGCATCCTGTGGAAAGCAGGATACTGGGCCAGATGGATCTTTAGTCTGATCGGGCAGGATCATCTTGGCATGTGACACTCAAAATCAGGACCAGGGACAGCGCACTGTGGAGCGACAGGCTTCAGGCTCACTGGCAGCGCACAGCAGGCAACCTGTTGCTCCAGCGCTGGTCCAAAGCCTACTGCAGCCTGCAAAATACTCCTTTGGGGAGGCATGCGTCTTCTTGGAGGAGACTGGTCCTCTTTGTTCTCCTTGTTAGTTTTTTGTTGTATTTTATTAAGCTTACTCACGCTCTGAAATAATAATAGAAAATCTAGAAATGAATGAGAGAGAAGAACGATTGACCGCATTAAAACTTAAAAACCTGGGTGGTTTTGAAGAGGGAGGGGGAAGGGATTTCTCAGGAAAGAAAGAGGCTTTGAATAATTGAGCGATATCCCTGCTGTTTCAGCCTTGAGCCTCCACGGAGTTACTGAATACCCAGCCTTTTGTTTTCAGGCAGGTGAGTCAGAAGACAGAGGAAGATGCAAGTGGAACAAGATGGGTGGTTAACGGGCGGACAAGGGGCGATGGGAAACCAGGAAGCATAACTAGTCAGTCCTCGGTTAAAAGAGCAGGAATGGTTGGGATCTGAGGATGATGGCAGGGAAATGTTTCTGGAAGCAGGGCAGAGAGGAAACACCATCTTTTTGCAGCTTTTATTCCCAGGGCTGCTCTCTCTGTGTGTGTGTGAACAGCTGGCACCACTGTACCAGGCTGAGAGCTGGCACTGAGCTGGCACTGAAAAGAAAGCAAGTCTCTAGTCCTTGTAGAACAAACCTTACAAAGCAGAAGGTACAGGTAGGCATTCAAAGCAAATGCGTTGCGAGATATGAGCCTGTCCCTGCCTTCCAGCACTTTTAGCCAATGAGCAGGCATAGCTGTGACTGATAAGCATTAAGGAATTTAGAATCATACAAACCACGCAAGGAAAACCCTCAAAAATGGCCTCAAAATGACCCCCAAAGTCCCTTCTCCAGACATTGGAAGGAATTGCCTGGTTCCTTCTGAAGCCATTTTTGGGTCTTTCTTGATGCATGCATCACTCTTAGGTTTTTTTTCTCTCGACTTAAAACAATGGAGATGGGCTGCCTGTTTTATTTTGGAGCTGTTTCCCCCCCCCCCATCTTCCCATGTAGAGCAATGATTGTTGTCCAGAGAAAATAATGGAGAAATCCAGGATTTGAATATAGCTGTGACTGGGCTGCAGTGGGTCCACTCATAAATGTAGAAGCAAAGACAGGTGTAACTGAATGCAAAAACATTATTTTTTTCTGAGGATCTAAACATTAAACAGATCCTCCGTGGCGCAGAGTGGTAAGCGGCGGTAACGCAGCCGAAGCTCTGCTCACAGCCAGAGTTCGATTCCAACGGAAGGAGGAAGTTGAATCTCCGGTAAAAGGGGTCGAGGTCCACTCAGCCTTCCATCCATCCATGGTCGGTAAAATGAGTACCCGGCATATGCTGGGGGGTAAAGAAAGGCCGGGGATGGAACTGGCAATCCCACCCCATATATACGGTCTGCCTAGTAAACGTCGCAAGACATCACCCTAAGAGTCAGAAACGACTCACACTATAAGTGCGGGAACACCTTTACCTTTTAAACATTAAACAAGTTTATTTATTTATTATTTGATTTCTATCTCACCCTTCCTGCCAGCAGGAGTTACCCTGCAAATGTGACAAAATCCATCATTAGTATATCAATATTGTGGAAATGGGGTGGGGGGGGAATAGTGATTTAGAAAGTGTGGCTCTTATCAGCTGTGGTGAACACCCCAGTGTTGCTGTACTCAGAGTGCAGCTGACAGGGTGGAGAGAGAGTAGCATATGTCAACCCTGCCGTGTTGTTATCCAGTCTCCACTCCATCTGCAAGGAGACAAATTTGCATATGAAACAAAGTATATGCAAATCTCATGCAAATTTGTGTCCTCTTCTGGGAGCGAGGAGGGGAAGCCCAACCAACATACAGTGTACCAGGCCCGGAAAATCCTTCTGGCACACCTCCTTCTGCTCCTTCTGTGCAAGACTCACAAACTCAGCCTTAACTTAGTGGCTGCATCATGAGATGGTCCAGGGAGAAGATATCCCTCCTTATGAGGAGCTTTGATATCCCAGGATGCAAAACTATCCAAGTCTGGGTTCTGACACATATTTGCATAATTGTTCTGAGCCTTGAATAAATTTATTCTGCCCTTTTCACTATATTGCATAACATGGATTCTAGTTGTGGTCATCATGGGGGGGGAAGGGGCACAGAGCGATTCATGGCACAAGAACTCCTTCTCAACCCTGTTTTGTTTCTGCCACTTTTCTACTTCTGAGATTTCAAGCAAGTGTCATCCTCCCACTTTTGAATGTATCTTCGCACCCATGAGGACTAGATATTTGCTGAAAATAAATATTCTTAGGCACCCACCCACAAGGAAGTAGTTCCACAGGCCTTTGGATCCGGCCATTCTGTTTTGGTCGGACCTTTTTGGCCAAGGTCAACAGTTGATCCAGACCCCTCTTTTGAATTTATAATGCTCTTCACTGAATCTGAAAACCAGGACTGATAATCTCACTCATTGTTCAGGCTTCACCACTGTGAGAACGGGAAGCTGGACTAGATGGGCCTTTGGCCTCTTCCATCAGGGCTCTTCTTATGTTAGCTCTCACAGGACTCCCAATCTTTTATCATCCATTTCCCCTTCCCACTGCTATTTTTCTCCTCCATTGCCCTCACTCCAGCTGGGTTTTGCCTTCCACTGAGGAGCTATAATCGCATCTCACAATCATGAAGAAATCATGAAGACATTCCTTCTTGGTATACATGTGTATGCCTACGTCAGGAAAGAATGTCTTCATGATCTCTTCATGACTGTGAGAGATGAGACAGAGGAGCCAGGATGGTAAAGCAGTTAAGAGCGCCAGATAAGGATCAGGCGGATCTGGGTTCAAATCCCCACTTAGTCATGAAGCTCAGTTCACTATCTCTCAGCCTAAGTTACCTCACAGGGTTGTCGTGAGCATAAAAGGGGGGCAGAGGTGTGTGTGTGAGGAGAGACCATGTATGCTTTCCTGGCCTTTTTATGAGGATGGCAGGGTAAAAATATAAGCGGGGGGGAAACTTTTGAGGGTGAGGTTTGGGGTGTCTCAGGCTGGAGTTTGGTTGGGCAGCAGACTGCTGCTCTCTAAATGACATCATAAAGAGGGAGCTGGTGGCACCTTTCCTGGAAAGGAAAAAGGCCGTCAAATGGAGGATAGGCCCAACATCCAAGAGGGGGATGAGCAGGGGGAATTGGCCAGATTTTTAAAAGCATAAAAGTGCACCACTTGGAGTGTTTTGTTATGTTGTTCTTAAATATTATTTGGCATCAGGGCCAGTTCAAGCTATATCACTATTCAAGGCAAAATAATCATAATAATAATCCCCCGCACCCTGCATCTCTCTCTCTCTCTCTCTCTGTCTGTCTGTCTGTCTGTCTGAGGTGGAGACAGGAACTGAGTTTCCTCTTCAGAGATGTCCCCTCGTTCAGCCTCATTTCCATGAAGCCAGAGGAAGGGGCTGCAATTGAGAAAATTGCCCCCGTCTATTGGGGGGAAAGTCTGTGATCGCACCCCGAGGGTTCCAAGAGTAGCTCAGCACCTCTTGCATTTTGACACCCCCGGCAGCTGCTTCCAGTGCCTGCTGGTTTATGCCAGTCCTGTCTGGCATTGAGCTGCTGCAAAAGGCAAAGAACTTGCAGAAGGGAACCCCGGCTCAGCGGCAGAGCGCGCGTTTTGCATGCTGTTTTGCATGGTTCAGTCTCTGGCACCTCTACTTCAAAAGAGTCAGCTAGCAGGTTGATGGGAAAGACCTTTTTCTGCCACAGCTGCTGCCAGTCAGAGTCGATGATACCGGGATAGATGGGCAAAAAGCCTGACCATTAAGCAGCTTCCAATGCTCCTAACTGGGATGGCTTCTATGATCTGGATTAGAGCTTGGAAAAGTTACTTTTTTGAACTACAACTCTCATCAGCCTAATCAAGTGGCCATGCTGGCTGGGGCTGATGGGAGTTGTAGTTTGAAAAAAGTAACTTTTCCAAGCTCTGATCTGGATTCACTGTTAGGGCTGCACCCTCGACAATAACATTTTGTGATTAGAAAAAGGCGCTCAACTTCCCTTGAAAGTCACATGATCTCAAAGCTGAGTGGCTGTCAAGTGTCAACTCTCCCAACAAGCTTTTCTGGCAAACCCAAGTCAGATCTGCCCAGCATTAAAACCTCAGAACGAGAGAGAGAGAGAGAGAGAGAGAGAGAGAGAGAGAGAGAGAGAGAGAGAGAGAGAGAGAGAGAGAGAGATGGATTGTTTAACACATATGGAGAGAGAGACACAAGGCAGGCAAAAGGTGATACCTTTTTATTAGACCAACTTCCGTTGGCGAGAGCGTGCAAAGCCGTCGAGCATTTGGAAAGGTTTAGCATTTAGTCACTGGCTTTAACTAAGCACATTCGGACAGACATTGAAAAAAAAACAATGAAAACAAATTATTATTTTTTTTTAAAAATGAAAAAGACTGTTTTTTTTAAAAAAAGAAATAGTGATAAATAGAACCACACAAACAAATTCAGAAAGAAATCTAGAAAGAAACTTCCCCAGAAAAACACTCAAACCCTCCGAAGTCAGCCAGTAAAGCGCATTCAGAACAAAACAAACAGAACTTTTTCCACGAGAAAACAAGGGGGGGGGGAGGAAGAAGAAGGAAGGGAAATCACCCATCACGCACAGCAGCTGGTATTTACACACGGAGGTGGGGAAGGAACTAAAGAGCAGAGAAAAAATATTCTTGAAGAGAGGAGGAGGAGGAGAGCAAGGAGGTGATTTGGGGAGATGTTTCCTTTTAACAAATTTGGGCCCTGAGTCTCGCCAAGATTCACACAGCAGTCTAACTTTAATTAGTGTTGCTGTTGAGCTCTCGTTCCATAGTGTGCCAGCCTAACCATTGCCCTGATCCAGCGGTTTGCTAGGGGCACATGAGCACTGAGACGTACATGGAACCATATTGCTCTCGCTCTGCATGTGAATGCCTTGGTGCACGCACATCCACTGGAGTACGCCACTTCCATCTCTTAAAATCCCAAGATTATTTCATCTCTCCGTTTTTTAGAATGCATTTGAGCAGTGGGCAAGTGTATCTTTCCCTTGTTGCAAAAGTGCTACCCTTCAACCCTGTTTGAAAAGATACTCACCCTTATCTTTTATATCCAGCAATTGTAAAAAAATAAATCCTTTTTAAAAAATTAAGATGGGTGAATTCTGCTGGTCACTCTCAGGTGTGTATTTAAGGCCATCCTCACCAACCTAGGTCCCTCCAAATGTTTTGGACTACAGTTCCCATCAGCTGATGGGAGTTGCAGTCCAAAATATTTGGAGTGAACCAGGTTGGCAAAGACTGATCAAAGGGAGGGTATAAACCACAAGTGTAAGCTAGTTTCAAACTGATTTAACTGCCATTCCTTCGAACTACTAAGGGATCTTTGGCAACTGTAAGCCTGTGAAGGGATTAGAGCCCTTTTACGGAGAATTTTATGCATTCCCCATAAAATTATAACTCTCAAACTGTAGCTCTGTGCTTTGCACAGAAGGCATGGCGATTAAACTGGTCTGAAACCAATTGAAGGTTATAATATTAACGTGTCCTAAGCAAAAAGATAAAGAAAAAGGTCTTGTAAGCAGAAGACCAAGTAAGCTAAAAATCTGGATAAATAAGAGTTGTGTAACCTGCTGGTGAATTAGCAGAGACAATCAGCCGTACACAGGGCTATTTGGGAGTCAGATCCATGTGTCAGATCCATAACTCTAAGATGTCATTTTTACGCTGTTGTCATTATCTGTTAAAAAGGAATGTGGAGTTGGGGAAGTGAGACAACTCTTCCCCTTTTCTGGCTCAGGTTGGGAGATTTTCATAAGATGAAAAGAAAATATTCCAATTTGTATTAAGATCTTTCTTGCTTTTTAGCCAGGATATGTGCCATGTGGAGAGATTGAATCTGTTCACTACAAGTGTGGTTCAGTATGACTGGGGAAGGGAAAGGAACTTGGGGTGCAATCCACTGGGAAGTTTTCTGGGGCAAGCCCTATGGAAATGAATGGGAGTTGCCCAAGAGCACATACTCTTCCACAACCGCCATTCATTCCAATGGAACATATGTCAGACAACCTCCCCGTGGGCTGCACCCTTAAACACGTGACCAAAGCGTTTGCTTTTCTAAACAGGGTTGAGTCCTGCTAAGCACTTTTGCAAAGGGCCCTGCAGATTGATGGTGCTGGCTTTCCCACTTCAGGTTAAGCATCTGCGTAAATCTTTGCATGATCAAGGCACACAAGCCCTTCTGGTCCCTGAAAGCACCACATGAGAGGAGGAGGAAAATAATATTTTAACCAGGTAGATGAATATATATTTCTTTTAAAAAAAATAAAGAAAATTCCCCCCTTTCTTTGGACCGAAGGAGTTCTTTCAGTAAGATAAAAATCATAAGGGGGCAGGAACAGGTATTTTCTTATTCGCCAGCAAAAGCGCAAACACGTCTACTATGTTTCCAACTGCAGATATTCCTTTTAGTAAAATTCATGAGTAAGTTGTCTCCCACTCCCTCACTCCCCAAATCAGAAGCCTGCTAGAAAAATGTATTTCACTGATCGTTCTTTGGCCCAGGTTGCCAGTATTCTGGTCCTGAATTATTTCTAAGTGGAGGAAGCAAGTATCTGTGCATATATTTCAGGAGCTAACGTTCTGGTAGAGTGGTTGGTATATTTATATTAGGGCTCTCCTGCAAAAGAACTCTTAGTTGATTAATTTTATGAATGTTTGTTTATTAAGTAACTGACCAATCGTGCAATCCTAAGAGTATTTACTCAGAGTTACGTCCAATGTGACTTACTCCCAGGTAACCAGGTTCAGGATGGCAATGTTTTAGTTCAATTCTATGCATGGCTGCTCAGAAGGAAATCCCATTAAATTCAATGGAGTTACGAACAGGGAAGGGTATGTAGCAGCCTTGTCTGGCTGACACTGATGGGGGCTGTACTCTCAAAACATCTGAGGGAAGCCAGGCTGGGGAAGGTTTGGACACAAGATTGCTGCTTTAATTGGAATGGAGTCTCCTTAAGGCAATGCCCTATTCTGCATTGCACATGAGAAAATGCAATGGTCCCAAAGAAGCCATGCACTTTATTTTTAAATGCAAAAAGGCATAATCTTAAGAAGGATCCCCATCTTCTTGCTCACATGGGAGTGGGCAGCTAATTGCTCTTCTAAGATTTTTGAATAAACATTTAAAATAAATGTTTCTACCTATTGCGGCCTGATTAATCGGGGCACCTCCTTGCCATCAGAATTTTTTTCATGGATTCATTGATTAAATGTTGCAGCCCTGATTTTATATACACTCCACTTCCCTGCTCATTTCTGTGTTTTCTGTGTCATTCTTCCCCCTCCTCGAAACAATCTTTTTGTCTTGTGGTGTTCTCTGTCTTGGCTGGTTGGGAGGAGGGTGTGCCCAGGGTAAGACTGAATCAGGATTGGCTTCCGGGGGCATCGGGACTAGGCATTTGCCTAGGCCACAAAAGGGCTGCCTCACTAGAGGCAGCACGAGCGAATTCTTGGTTTTCATGCCCCGAATCTTCCTCATTTAAAGGAGCCTCCTGAGCATGCCTTGGCCAAGCAGCCCCCACCTCAATACTGTGAAGCTGGCACTGGGTTTAAAGAGAAGGGGTGTTCACACATTACATTCAACAAGTGTACCATCTGTGTACCTGTGCACACAAATAGTTGAGCTCTAGTTATTCGCATGTAACGTTCAACAAGTGTACTGTCTGTGTACCTGTGTCTGTAATAGCTGAGCTGTACAAATCAAGTGTACGCTCTTCCACACAGGACAGCGTATAGCTGTGTTCAGTATAACGTGCGAAGAAAACGAAAGTCACTTTACAAGAAGGGACACTACCATGGATTTTCCGGTGCTGGGGGCATGATTTGGAAATAGAACGCTTGCATACAAGGGTGTCAGACATAGAATGACAGAGGTCGTTGCAGGAATACACAGCTCGTGTGTTGAGAAAATGTGACCTTATCTTTAAAAAGGCCCCCAGTGAGTGAGAAAAACGTACGTGCAGATTTTGAGCCTATGGGGCCTTGTGAATGAGATATTTTGAGAGATACCCCATTAACAGTTATGAATTGGAGGGGGACTCCGATGTCAAATCCTCAGATTGCTGTAGAGGACTGTGCAGCCTTGACCCCGTTATCAAAGTGCTAAAGGGCTGGACAGTGTGCTCATATTCAAAGAACCACAACTCTTTTGATAACACATCCCCCTCCCGCCAAAGGCTGATGTGGGTAAGCCCTGAAAGAATGAGGAAAGTTATTAGGAATGGAGTGTTTTGATTTGCATAATCCAGGAGGGGGCAGTGTTAAGGGTGTGCACATACACACACACACACACACAAAGAAAGAAAAAAATGTGCTGATGGGTGCAACCCAGACCACATGATGCACTATTAAGTCCCGCTGATTTCAATGGGAGAGTTAAGCATGTGTTTTTTCTTCCCCCACTGAAATGAGTAAGGCTTAGGTGCCCATGGCCTTCAGGCACCAAAGGATGCATTCTCCTAGTGTCATGTCAGTCAAGGTGAGTTGCCTTTGGCACTTCACATTGTACCATTCTTGTGAATGCTTCAACATATGTCCCAGATGTGACTTAGACGGGGCAGGAGATCCCGCTAAGTCTGTCAACTAGCATGTATGGAAGGTGGGGGGTGAGGAGTCAGTCACCTCTTTCTCAGTATTTTAAAATTCTTATTATTTTAGAGTTGTAGAAACTCCGACTCGTGTAAGGAGCTTCATATGTGCAATCTGCATGCATATTCCTTTGTACACATGGAAGGATTCCTGCGCAGCAATGGACAGGGAGGCCCATGCGTTCAGGAGGTCCATACGTGTATCAGAGTGTGCATAGATCTCTGGATGGACTACTGCTGACAGTAGCCCGATGAACTCCCTCGATCCAAAATCAAAAGAAACAGGGAACAAGAAACAGATGTCAAAATGTTTGTCCCTTAAAAGGAGCTTCAGTTGCATCTTGATTATTATGGGGGAGAGGGAAAGAGAAAATAATTTTGTTGGTAAAATAGTTTTCTTTTCTCTCTCCCTCACTCTCACTCTTTTTTTTTACTGTTTGTAAAGTGGGTTGACAGGTGAAATGGGGGGGGAAAGTTATGTTAGAATTTGTCCCCCTCTTTTGTTGTTGGGTTTTTTTTAAAAAAAGACTCATAAAGTTCAGCAAGAGGGGGAAAAAGAGTCAGAGAAAAAAAGGATATGTCAATGAGAAAAAAAGGAAGGTTTTTTGTCAAGTTGTTGTTTCTTAGCAAATACGCCACAGACTACAATAAACCGCCTACACTGAAACAATACACAGATCAATACCCAAAATGGAAAGTCAAGGGGGTTTCGACACATTTGTAGGATTTGTCTTTTATCTTTGCATTGTTGTATCTTTTTTTAAATAGTTGTTTTTGTTGGTTTGTGTGTTAGATTGGATTTTTATTTTATTTTTAGTAAAAAAGATCAAAAAATCTAAGTTTTCTTTGTTCTTTCTTTTCTGGAGTTTGATCTCTTTTAATGCAGAGATGACATGATGAAGGCTTTATAAAGAGAAAATAAGAAATGTATGTATGTACTTACACAGAGAAAACACAATGCTGTATGAATATACTTTGGAGTATGTACTGCAATTACCTCCAAACCAAGATATCCTTAAATTTATTTAAAGAACTACATAAAAGCACCCCATGATGAATGGACAGATTAACCTGAACCTAGAGGTGGCTCTTTGAAGAGCACAAGGCAGTTTCATTAATAAGTAAATAAATACAGCTTTCCAAAATAACATGAAAAATGTAGCCCACTCAAGGATATTTGAGGGCAAACCATGGGTGGACCACATCTCCCATCATGCATTGCACATTTAATTTGGGTCAGTCCTGCCTACCATAATTTTCCTAATATATGAACCCAAGATATTCAGTGGCTTGGTTGAGGGTAATTACAGTTCAGTTCACATTTTTAATGTGTGTGTTTTTTGAGTCAAATTGTGTCGCCGTGGGTGTGTTTTTACATGTATATATGTGTGTGTGTATGTGTACACACATGCACATGCATACATACACAAAGATGTGCAGCACACCCACACCAGTAAATATATCCATGTGTTCAGTTTCCAGGCTTGCAACACACACATTAATACACTGATATAGCTTAGCTATTGAATTTGCAGTGGCTTATAGATATCTCAATACAATGATCCAGACTCTGTTTTGTTTTCTGTATCTGAGCCATCTTTGGAATTATGACTATGGCAGTCAGTTTCTAACTGGGCCTTACCGCCTGCCCTGTGTTATGGGGTGGGGACTAAGCAGGCCACCTCTACATGCACACACTAGAAACCCATTGCATAGCAAAAACATTGCCTATACCAGTATATACATCAAGTGTTACAACTATCTCACCAAGATATAATATAGATAAATACAGGACTATCTATCTATACCAGAGACTGGTTCTCAAACTGCCAATTAGCTACAATAATGGAACGTTTCCCAAAAAACATCCAAGAAAAAGTGAAAAACTTGAAATTGTTCTCCGAAAATGAAAAGCCAAGGTAAATTTTGAGGGTAGCGTAACACTCTTCAGTAATGGCAGTCCACCCAAGGGATGGGACACATGATCTGTGGCTTTGTACCGGTTGGAGGCAGGGAAGAGATGGGTGTCTCCTCCACCCTCCTGGCCCAATCAAGAGAAAGAGTGGGCGGAGTCACAGAAGGGATCCCATCTTCCCCCAGCAACTATTTGCATTTCCCATGGTAGACCCACTTCACACTTTGAGAACCAATGATACATACACACACGCGTGCACACACACACTGGCAGACATAGCACATAATATTTAGGCACATTAAAAGCTGGGCACAGTATCACATACGCATGAAAAGCCTACTTGTTCATGCTAACAACACCTAACAGGCATTTGCCACACTCTGTACTCCAGTGTATATTCCCATAGGCTCAGAAGAATTCCCATTTCTATTATGAATAGGAGTATTATGCATCATTGTGTAGTTTCTCTAAGAGTCAAGTGCCGCAACTGGCAGATCCATGGTACGTATCCGTGGCAGGAATGTGTTACTTCAGGCTGCAGGTGAGGACGGACTGTTTGAATACTTGCTCATAGAGCTTGGAAAAGTTACTTTTTTAAACTACATCTCCCATCAGCCCCAGCCAGCATGGCCACTGGAGTGGGTTGATGGGAGTTGTAGTTCAAAAAAGTAACTTTTCCAAGCTCTGGTCATGTACATTATGGTCTCCCAGCACATACACAACTAAAACGTCAGGGAAATGCTAGCTTGAACTGGTAAAGTTCGGCCGCAGGTATGTCACATGAATGTGCTGACTGCCTAGCTCATCTCGAAGCAGAATTAATTGCCATATTTTTTTAAAAAAAATGGTTGCAATAATCCATTTCTTGATTCTTGCTGAAACTAAGGATGGACAGATCTGTTAATTTCAGTTCCTCAGTTTCCCAGTCTTAAGTGTTTTCCATGTTTCTGCATCAGTTGCAATAAAAAAAGGCTTCATGAAAATTCATCAGCATTTCGGTGCATATTTCTACTAATAATAATGCACACATTTTTATATGCAGTTTTGCCTAATATACATATTTTTGAAAGCAAGTTCCTGCAATAGAATGCATTTTTGTATACTATTTTCCCTAATATGCACATTTATGCACACTTTCTTCTAGTATATGCATTTTGGTACACATTATTTGGTTGTAGGACTCTGTTCCAAAATCTGGAGAAGTGCAAATGTCCACGGATGCTGCCTATGTTTCGGCTCGTATATTGTTTTGGGACGTGCAAATTAGGTTGATTCACTTGTAAATGAAAACTGAATTAATTTCTCCCCCCAACCTTAGCAGAAGCAACTCAGGTATATCAGCTTCCACAATTGGTAAAATTACTAGTGCATGGTTTTTTGGATGTCTTAGTTAAAAGTTAACATTTTCTAGCCGCCCTCTGACCCACATAATCAGGGTGGTTAATGTAACATAGAAAAACAGGGGTCTTCCCCCTTTCGCTTGCAAATCTGTGCATTTTATTTCTTATCTATGGCCAATAGGTTTAGTTGCCATTTGCAAATGTAGTTTCGAACAAGCCTTTGTTAGGCAGTATTTCAAAGACCCTTCTTTGCTCTGTTTTAACTGCTTTGATTGTATGTTATTGTGTGTTAATGGTGTTAACTACTCCAGATTGAGTGATCACCCGCTGAAAGAAAATCTGGCACAAATGGGAATCACCATTCATGAAAAGAGCTGTTCATATAAAGTATTTTGATAGGTTTTTTTTAAGTTGCCCAAACAATCTTCCTATAAAGCACAATAACAAAGATGGCACATGTAAAGCTGAGAATACCTATCTATAGCTAGGTCTCTAATCCTCTTTCCCTGGAGCAATCTTGCTGAATTCCCAGCTTAAGTTAATGGATCTCATTCTGGAGTAAGCAGGGCAAAGGACTGCCATTACTCACATGCGGAAACGTACACGGAAAGACACACACACACATATTTACACATATGCAAACACACATCGCATACTGCTTGAAGTATACAAAATCTCTGTGTTTGTATATGTATACCTATATCGTCATCAGTTCAATTGTATATAGGTACAGAAAACCTCCACACTGAACTAATGTAGAACATATCTATATACAGATATGTACACACACACACACACATTTTATAAAATCAGAATCAAAGGTGACAGAAGAAATAGCAAGTGTGCAAATGGGTAAAAGAAATGAGAGCTTGGAAGTAGGGGAAATCACCATGCCTCACCTCTGTGGAGAAGGTGTGTGGAGGACCCTTTTGTTTATGAGAGTGGGCCATGTGAACCCTGGGGAACAGATTTGCAGGTGCAACAGGGCGGGGCCTAATTTGGTAGGATATTGGGCATTATAGAACAATTGGCCATCATCCATCTGGCACTGCATTCTCTCCTCTAATTAGTCTGGAGTCATTCCATGCTAAGGGTGACCGTTCACAACCAAGAGCACTGGGCAGTTTTCTGAAGGTCTTCCCCACTTTTATCACCGCTTCTGGCTGCTCATCCCAGTGTGGGTGTCACTCGGTATTCTCCTTGACTTCTCCATATTCAAAGTGTGTTGAAGCCGGAGACATCCATGGCTGGGACCTGTGGGGTTGGCACATACTGTTATCTGTCCTTGGTCCAATTAAAGGCCCAGGGAGCAAAAGGAAATGCTTGTGAGGAGATGTTTTAAAAGGGGTGCACAGCTAACGCCATCACGACTTGCGTCTCTGGGAAGTGGAGCCATGAGGTGATCAATGACAGGGGTGGCCAGCTTAACGTTGGCAGAGGGAGCCTCTAGGGGGCTGCATGCTTCCCTGACCTCTGTGTGTCACCATCAAGGGCATCCTAGGAAGGACATCAAATGCGGAGCCCACTTCACCTCGGACTGTGGCCATGGGAGGTGACAGACTTCGAATGAAGACCTAGTATGTTCTCAGGGACCTAGCCAGTTAATCTTTGATGACTGATGTATATCTGAACTGAGAAATGGAGCGCTCAAACGTGCCTCAAGAAAGAAATGAACAAAATGATACGCTCCTGTGTACCCAAATGACCCAGCCACAAAGGAAGCTGCCTAATGCACTTCTGTATGTGTCACTACTCTGGCCTTGCCTCAGCCCAATCAACCGCCAACAAGGAGTGGGAAATTTCGGCTGCATCTCTGCATTAGGAGTCACTGGATCATGCAATGACTCTCAAGACAGAGACTCAGTTAAATTATCTCCCCTCAGAGGGGGCATGCCCAGAATAGTGACAGACGGGAGACTCCTTACAGACTCTTCCTGGAAAAATGTTCAGACATAACAGTGAAGCGCGTCTCCAGAACTCTGGGGAAAAAAACCTGTCCTACATTATCCTAGAGAAATACAATATTCTAGAGAAAACTGTTTTCAAGCTACTCTTTTTTTAAAAAAAAAAGCTGTGTTTTTTTCAGAATGATGACTCCACAGTACATCTATTCATAATATTACAACTGAGTAGCTGGTGACAATGAGTCTATTGCATTCAGAGTACTAGTACTTGTTCCACATAATTCCAGACATACAAATGCTAATATTCTAGAGAGTTTGCTAGAAAATCTACTCATGGGGGTCCTGTTCTTTATAGAGGCCATTTAAAGGAGCAAGTATTGACCTAATGCTCCTGGAAAGGGTGCATAGTTTGGGTGCTAAGGTTGCTGGCACAACTGCATCACTCATTTCATTTTCTCTGAAAGGCATAAGCTGTTTCACTAAACTTGAGAAGGTGGCACAGTATTACATTACTCTAGAATACTGCAGTACCTTTGGTAAGTGGGTTCCTAAATACTGCAGCATATTTGGCAAGGGCCAGGGTGTTGCCTCTTTTAATTACATCAAGGATTGTTGTTTTTCCTCTAAGGGTACAGCATCATTAGGATACTCTAGCGATGGAGCACGGTTACTCACACAAAACAGGCCACTGGATACTAAGACTTTATTGTTTTTGATAGAACTGGGTAATAAGACTGTAGCAGGGCCAGCATATATTTTCCTGGTGATCAGTACCTTAGCATTTCTTCTTATTTTACAGGCACTGATTTAACGGAGAGGCAGCCATGCCCTGTGCATAACTAGCTCTGTGCATGGTGTTTTGATGTGGATATGCCCTTGTCTTCAGATGGGCTGGGGCCTCTGTCCGCATAAGCAACACTCTGCACTTGCAGAAAAGGACCTGCAGATCCTCCCGGCACTTTTCCGTCTTAGCTTGCTGAAGGATCCTATGCTGGTTTTCATGCGCAAAAGGCAGAGCGAGGATCGCCTCTCATTCTCCACAGGCAGCAAGAGCTCTCAGAGCAGGTGAGGGCCAACATTTGACCCTCTGGATGTTGCTGAACCAAACTCACATCAGCCCCAGAAAGCATGGGCAATGGTCAGGGATGATGGGAACTGGAATTCAGCAACATCCAGAGGGCCAAAGATTCTCCACACCTGCCATAGTGGCTTGCCTGCATAGGACAGCTGCTCTGTGTAGATAATAAGGACCCCGCTGTGCACAAAAGAGGATCGCTGGATCAAGGCAACTTGGCTAGGGGAATGGGGAGGAGGAAGAAAAATAACTCAAAGCGGATCCTAAAACTGTGATCCTATGTACACATACTTGACAACAACCGGTTTACACATTCAGTAGAATCATGTGGTGAAGTACTTCCTGTACCAACTTGGGCTGCAGGAGAGGGGTGGGATTGGAATTTTTAATGCTCCTGAACAATTAAAAAAAAAAACTTTCAGAGAAAATGAGCATCTCAGAGAGATGGCTAGACTGCAACTTCATGAGGATCTAAACTTCATGAAGGTAGGAGAGCATTCAAATGCACAACCTCTAAACTGAAATGGAAAAATCCAAGAAAAGCTTTCTTATCTGATTCTGCTGACTGTATAAATTGGCCTTAAGAGCCACTAGGGAACAAACGGCATTGCATGGAATGCTTTCTAATACTTCCAAATAGTTGTCCTACCGTATTAATCAGCCTGTTCTAGTGGATGCATTTAGGATCAGCCTACAACAGAACAAATCACCCTATAAGTCTAGACTACTGTAGCATCCATTGACAACTTTAGTATAGTGCAGCCATTTGTAAAATTTGTATTTATTTTTTGCTATGAAAGCAACTATAGCAACAGTCTTTTCTTTTTTAAGAAGACATCCTAGAATCAGGTCTAGAATACTGGGGTGTTGTTAGAAAATGGAACAAGTCTTCCACCACTGCTAGTGCTCCTTTCATTAATTTCTGGCAGTGGATCACCAAGACAGGCATATTCTGTTCCTAATTCTAGATCATTCCGAGCCAAACCACATGTTCAGATGTGCCACATGGTGCAGGGTGCCTTCGAGGGCCATACCATGTCAGCATGCAGGTGAGGAGAGGTACACATTTGAATATCTCCCTCCTGTAAAAACCTCTCTAGAAACAGAAAATGAGCACATCTAGGAGGAGCTTAGATTAAGCTAGATCCTACATACTAGTTTACTATGTGCAGGGAGTTGTATTTTTTTTTTTTAGATGGAGAAAAATGCAAAACATGAGCACTCCCTCCCCACCTGCATTCTGACATGGTACGCTCTGTACTTTGTGTGATATTTCTGAACAAGTACTGCAGCCCTGAGGTGGTACTTTTGGTCCACTAAGGGTCAAGGTAGACATGAAATTAGTGACATGGTTAGCCCTGGTGTGAATATTTTAGAATAAACTCAAATCCCTACTGAGGCAGATCAGGGCTATGGCATGGAGACAAGCAAGGGAGCATCCAACTAAGTTATGGTCTCTCCCCATTGCCTATTGAGGTTTAAAAAAAATCATGCCTATTGACTAACCATGCGACTAACATCACCTCTAGTTTTGGCCCCAATTTGAAGGAGCACAAATTTGTTTTGATCTTTTATTGCCAGATACAAATGAACTAAATGAATAATTCGGTCCTATGTGCAAATGCCGGAATAGTGGTAATGTGGTATATTACAGCCATGGACTAGCAGGAGTTCCAAAGTTTATTTCTGTGTGCATGTGGCCCCGGTGTAATTGGATGCCATGACCCCAATTTTCTAGTCTTGGGCATGCTTGTATCAAGAGTTTGGGAAAGTACAGTAGTGATGCTCTTGCATTTCTGACGGCTTGATGCAGGGGGTTCCCCCCCCCCTTTGCTAGCATCCGTAAAGCAAATTCCTGGTTGTTGCAAATATTGCTTAATAATACTGCGTCGATGTGTAGTATTCATACATTGATTAAATATTGTTAAGGATGCTCAGATATGTCAATCCTTTTTTTTTATGCAATCGTATCAATGTTATGTGGCTGTAGTCCACATTTTGTATCTTTGGAAGTTGCAGCACTGGGAACTTTTGTTTGCAGCGACTGGTGTACAGAGAGTTGCGTGTTCTTGGGTACTGTGATATTCCTTGATATCTGAGGGGCTGATCCAGTTGGTCCCTTACGTGTGTCATCAGCTACGGAGGTTAGCCCTCCTGCAAATGCAGCTCTCCGCCCATGGGAAGGGATGGGTGAGAGGCTGTGGCAGGAAAATTCTGCAGGTGGAGTCCCGCAAGGGGATGGGTGGGTGGGTGGGGACAAGGAGGATGCAGCAGATGAACAGATTATGCCCTGAGTTATTTCCTCAATTTTTCCAGGTACCTAAGAATGAAAACTTTTCTTTTTTTCTTTTTTTGGTAATACTCGTAACAAACACTATTCTTGGAAACCATGCCCATATTTCCCAAGGTTTCCCACTGCCATCTATGAAAAGGAAAGGATTGTTAGTTGTGCAAGGTGTGCATTAACCTTTCCCTTTCCAAAGGCAATGAGAGGAAACCACTCGCTACCACTGTGTGCAGCTGAATAAGCTCAAAACCAGGGTGCATTAGATTGCAGCCCGCATTAGTGCCTAATACTCTAGCATTAATACTTCGGCATTTTGTTCCTTCTGGTGTACTATATCCTAGCACTTTAAACAACGGCCCGTCAGAGAAGACTGCTTGATTCGTTGCTAGGTCCTTTTCCCTCGTGAAACAGGAAAAGAGTTATCACGAACCATTTCTTCCCTCAGGGTTAACCGTTGATATGAAAAGGGGCATCAGCGGGATGGGCAGAAATCACAAATTTTGGACCATGGTGGAGTGGGAAAAGGAGGTGCAGTTACAAGACACCCAGTTGAGGCCCAGAATCTCTGGAAATTCTGGGCGGAACCCTGGTGTCCAGCAAATGAGTAAAAATGGATGAAAAGATGATGCTGAACAACAAACTTAGATTTGCTGACCCGATAAAGTTGTTTTTATCTATAGGTAGCTGGAACATGTGCTGTTATATCCACTGCATGTACAATTTTTAAATTATTATTATAATATTATTATTATTATTTTTGCTTTAATTTACAACCCAAGTGTGCCCCCAATGGAGGAGGCCAGTACTATACCGAGAACCACACAACAAATTATAATCATAATTTTCTTCTACGTTACCCAAGAAAATCCATGGAGCAAGACAAAAAAAGAGAGAGGGAGAAAGGAAAAGAAAGACAAACAAGTGTTAGAAATTGGCTGCTATGTGCAAGGCTCTGAGTAAGAGGTGAGGAAGCTTAAACTGGGCCTTCTCAAGGGTGCAACCACATGCTCTACCATGCAAACATATACTTGCAGCAAGATGCAAATGGCTGTGATGTGAGGGCAAAGGCCATAAATCAGCCTTTCGCAACCTTTGGATCCCCAGATGTTGCTGGAGTACAATTCCCATCATTCCTAATCATTGGCCATGCTAGCTGGGGCTGATAGGAGTTGAAGTCCAACAGCTGGGACCCAAAGGTTGGGAAAGGCTGCCGCAAGGGCATTGGCTGTGGGTGGTAGACTCACCAGACCATCCTTTCCCAACTAGTGGGCCACCAGATGTTGTTGGACCACAACTCCCATCAGCCTCAGCCAGCATTGCCAATGGTCAGGAAAGATGGGAACTGTGGTCCAACAACATCTGGTGGCCCACTAGTTGGGAAATGCTGCACTAGACCATCCTTCCCCAATAGCTTGCCTTCCAGCTGTTTTGGATGACAACTCCCAGGCTGGTTGGGGCTGACAGAAGCCGTCGTCCTACAACATCTGGAGGACACCAGGCTAGGAAGGCTATCACTGCAAGTTTGGTGGGTGGCAACCAGGGCTTGGAGCAGGGCAGAGCTCTCTGTGGCAGAAGGTACTTGACACCACTGACCAACACAGCAATTACCAAGTGAACTCCCTCCCTCCCTTCAAACGTCCTCCAAATCCTTCTCTTCCATATGGCCTGTGGCTTATCCTCTTCACCCTCATTCCCGGCTATCAGATTTTAAGTACTTGTAACTGCATTTGCCCGGTTCATCCGTTAACCCAGCCATACCACTCTGTTGGTTTCCCCATGGTCTCTTTTAGAATGAAAGTTCATTTATACAGGAGAGGTATCTCTCTCTTCTCACCTGTCGGGCTCTGTAGGATGCCCTCAACACTGATGGCATGGTATAAATGAGGAATGGGGAACTGGATTTGGCCGACGGACAAAATCCTTACCTGTGGAACAAGTTTGACAGGTGGTGGGGCCGCCCACCTGTCAATCACCTAATATTGCAATGATGTCAGGTGACCCCATTTTACCTGTGTGGTTTGAAATCAAACTGGTGGGCAAAGGCACAGCGCTATGATTGTTTGGGCTTGCCAAGCGCCATGCAGAGAGCTATTCAAGCCTCGATGATCAGCTGATTCTAGGGGCTTGCAAAGCCCAGTGCATGGGACTTGGCATGTACCGCCAATCAGCACTGTCTAAAACATCTGGAGGGCTGCAGGTTGATGAAAGTTGTTATAATCCACAGACTGACATTTCTGATAAATGCATGCTTTAGGATTAATGTTATATGCCTTCAAGTTGATTACGACTGATGGCGACCCTATGAATCTTTTTGGATATATTCATAGGGTTTTCAAGGCAAGAGGTATTCAGAAGTGGTTTAGTATTGCCTTCCTCTTAGCCTACGGCACCCGGTATTCCCAGGCAGTCTCCCATCCAAGTACTAACCAGGCCTGACCCTGCTTAACTTCAGAGATCAGACGAGATCGGGTGTGTCAGGGTAGTATAGCCGTAGGTTTAAGATTAATAACCAGATTTTAATCAAGGACTCTTTGTGAAAGAGAGTTCTGTGTTGATAGCTTTATTATAAAAGAATTAGGACTGTATTCACAGATTCCATTTTTTAAATAGTCTGATCCTTAATCCCATTTGTGTCCCTATGGTAATTGTTAACTGTTTTAGCTCTTCAGTATCTGCGTGTAGAAAATTTTGAGAATTTATGCCCGTAAGTAAGATCAATCAGAATGGCATGCACAAGAGAGAGGGCTTTCTTAAGTTTGGCGAGATATCTATGGAACTTTTTACCTATTTATGTATAACTGGCTTCTTCTATTTAGGTTTCTGAATGAGCTTTAAAAATCTACTTATTCCAGCCTGCATTTTCATGATGATTTTAGGTGGATGCTGTGGAAATTATTTTTAAATCTTTTAGCTGAGCTATAATAAGCTTTTAACTACTGTCAGTTTGTGCTGCTTTAAATAGTTGTTTGATTTTATTCTATGTATTTTTTTAATAAACACTTTTGTATTTTATGTATTGTAAGCTTCCCTGTGAGAAAGGCAACCTAAAAATATTTTAACAGTCAGTCAACCAACCAACCAACCAACCAGTCAGTCAGTCAGTCAATCAAGAAAGCTGAAGAATGGAAAAAAGCCCTACTTGGTTCAGTTATCACAGGGTGGGGAAGCTGTTTTAGGCTGAGGGCCAAATTCTGTCATGGGCAATTTTCTGGGGGCTGAATGCTAGTGGTGGGTGGGGCCAGAGGCAAAAGTAGATGGAGCAACACACATGACTCTTACCATTCTACAGTTGCTTACATTCCAGCCATATAAGTCAGGATTTTCTACACATGCACACACACCACCTTCCAGGCAATTAAGAGACAAGGACACATTCGAGCCTGGGGAAAGCACTCCAGGAGGGGGAGGTGCAGGGTCAGTGAGGGATGTGGCCTGGGGATGGCCTTATGAAAGTCCTGAGGGCCACACTTGGCCCTTGGGCCTGAGATTCCCTAGTCCCGAGTTATCCTAATTTCCATTTAAAACAGTTTCAGTTAGTATGGGTAGGAAACACCTCTGTCTGAAGTCTTGGAGTTAGAGCATACAGTACTAAACTAGACAGATCCACAGTCTGACTCCATGTCAGGCAGCTTCATTTATACTCAAAATCATGCGGCAAACACGCCACAGGAGATGCTGAGAAACTGCCACCCTGCCCTCTGATGCATTTCCAAATCCCCGTCTCAGTCTTTTAAGTCAGAAACGCTGCCTGACTGCACGGCCGGAGGGAGGCCAGATCCCACTCCTGGGATGCTGATCAGCTGCAGGCCACAACAACCCTGACAGGCCAGGACACTTCATAGAAGGGCTGATCAAGAGAGAGGAAGTTGAGGGGGAGATTCCACTTCTCCGCCTCTGCCCACATCTTTTTCTCCCTTTCTTCCTCTTGGCCTGGCTTTTTGCTTCTCCCCCTTGCTTTATTTTTAGCTCCCAAACCTACCTTTTGTCTTTAGTTCACAGATCCTTAACTTTTGAGTTCAGTTTCCTAACCATGGGGATTTTCTCTCAGCCCACCCTTTTTCTTTACTCAACTCCTCAGTTTTCTGATCTCAGTCTTGCCTTCTATAACACTAGTGGCAGCTGGTGGCTCCATGTCAGTGGGGTGGTGGAATCCGCTCCAGGTTTTAGTCCACACTTTCAAGGAGCTATCCAAGGTGCTTCAGCCACAGCACAACCCACCTTCACTTTTTACCCGTAGAAGATTCCTGACTGGCCCTTGCCGCTAGAGGGAAGGATTAGTCCCATGCCCCAGGACCTCTGACTTACCCTCCGAGCCTTGCTCTGGTATTTTACAGCTTTCTTGGTGTCAGAGACGGCTCTTTCCACGTAATCAACAGAGTGCTCAACATTGTATTCAATGCGGTCAATCATCTCCCCCTGAAATGAGAGAAAGAGGCATGTTATGAAGTTAAGGTGATTTAATACGACCAACAAGTATGGCTGATATTTCTGTCTCTTTCAGCTAAGGGAGAAAGGGTTAATATCCTCACAACAACCCTGCGAGGGAAGTAAGGCTGAGGACAATGACCGGCCAGAAACCATTCACTGAGCTTTATGGCTCAATGGGGATTTGAACCTGAGACCTCCCCAGTTCAAGCCCAAGCCTCTGTGCTCAGAGTTTTTGTTTGCACATATAAACATCTGAAATACTCCAACACCCAAAACAAAACCTAAGGAGAGCCAAGGTTTAACCTGAGCAAAGGGATATAAAGTTTAAATGAAAGACCTTGGTTTTGCTTTGATTTTTAATGTCGGAGCATAACTTGGAAGATGTGTCTCTGGGCATGTACAAAGTTTTCTCTTTCAGCACTGAAAAGATTCAGACACACACACCCTCATCTGAGATTACAGGGCAGGGCTTCCCGTAGAGAGCACTGTTGGAAGTGGGGCAAGAGCAACTCTTGTTTGGGTTCTTTTGTTTGTATTCCAGAAGGAAGATAGAGTTAGGTCCTCCAGCTGGCTAGGATTGCCTACCTTTGCCTGTGCTCTTCTCTGCATAACTTCCTTCCCTTGTAAACTGATATGCTCATGGAAGCTGACCTCCCCGCCTTCCTTTGTCTTCTTCTTCGACTATCCGAGGAGAGAGAAGACATCTTTATCTTTGCTCTCTCTCCTGAGCCATGAGGGCAATACCCAAGTCTGGGTATTGTGCCTCCAACTTAGTTCGTTAGGACTAGGTATGTCTTTCCTATCTACTATATATTTCTATAAATACAGTAGCTTTTCTTATTTTACTAAGTCTTAAGTCTCAGTGATTTAAATGCAGGGTAAAAGCCTGCTTCTTAGGTAAATACACACAGTGGTACACAGAGCTCAGACTGCTGAGTTACTTTGCATATTCCATAACAAGGGCGAGGGAACATAGTTTCCAGGTGAGTCCCAACACATTTCATTTTAGAATTTAAAAATTAACAGATAGACATGTATACTGAGGCTAGTATACTGAATCACTGGGTTCTCTCTGACTGGTCTTTGGGAGTGTTGGTGGAGGAGGAAGACTGCAGTCCCAAGGAGAGGGGTTTGATTATTTATTTACTCACTTAACTTACAGGTGGAACCCACAACAAAATGTTGCGGTATGGAGTGTCCTGTTTAGGATTTCAGGCAGTCATGCCCTCTTCTAAGTTCTTCTTAGGAGCTATAACACAAGGTCTGAGCGAGTTATATCAATGAGATTCAATAGGAAACCTATTAACATAACCATCATCCAAGTCTACGCTCCAACAGCAAACACAGAAGAAGAAGAATTGGAGGAATTTTATGCGGAAGTACAGGAAGAAATTGATCACACACCAAAACAAGATGTGCTGATAATCATGGGGGGATGGAATGCAAAAGTAGGGAACAGAGAAGAACTAGAAATTGTGGGGAAATGGGGCTTAGGAGATGAAGCAGGAGAAAGACTTATTGAATTCTGTGAAGCCAATAATTTGTTTCTTGTGAACACATTTTTTGAGCAACCAAAAAGATGACTGTACATATGGACATCACCAAATGGGCAATATAGGAATCAAATTGATTATATAATTGGTAGAGAAGTTCCATACTTCCTGCGAAAACAAGACCAGGAGCAGACTGAGGTACAGATCATGAACTGGTAGTATTAAAAATCAGAGTAAAGCTAAAGAAGAAGAACAAAACAATCATGGTGCCAAAATACAATTTAAATAAAATCCCAGAAGAATATAAAGATCAAATAAGGAACAAATTTGAGGCTTTAAATGTAGTTGATAGAGAACCAGAAGAACTATGGATTGAAGTCAGAGACATTATCAGGGAAGAATGCAAAAAGACAATACCTCTAGTTAAAAAGACAGAAAGACCTCAACGGATGACTGACAAAACTCTTAAAACTGTTAAAGAGAAAAGCAAAGCAAAAGCAAAAGGAGACAGAAACACAGTTAGAACCCTAAATGCAATAATACAGCGACTAGTAAGTAGGGACAAAGAGAACTACTACAACAGTTATTGTATAGAAATAGAAGAGGACAACAAAAGGGTTGAACAAGAGCCCTATTCCAAAGGATTAGTGAAATTAAAGGGAAATTTAAACTAAGAGTAGGGATGATGAATAATCAACAGGGGAACACATAGACTGACTGAGATAAAATAAAAGGAAGATGGAAGCAATACACTGAAGAACTCTGTAAAAGAGATGCAAGTATGACAGATTCATTCATGGAGGAACCGTATGATGAAGAACCAGAAATTTTAGAATGTGAGGTGAAAGCTGCTCTTGAAATACTTGAAAGAAACAAATCATCAGGAACAGATGGCATTCTAATAGAGTTGCTACAAGTTACCGAGACTGAATCTGTCCAAATTTTGACAAAGATTTGTCAACAAATATGGAAAATAAAACAATGGCACACAGACTGGAAGTGTTCTATATATATCCCAATTCCAAAGAAAGGGTATCCCAGGGAATGCAGTAATTATCAAACTATTGCCTTAATATCCCATGCAAGTAAAGTAATGCTCAAGATTCTACAACAAAGGCTCTTACCATATATGGAGCGAGAAATGCCAGACGTGCAAGCTGGATTTAGAAAGGGAAGAGGTACCAGAGATCATATTGTAAACATATGTTGGATAATGGAAAGGACCAAGGAATTTCAGAAGAAAATCACTCTGTGCTTTATAGATTACAGCAAAGCCTTTGATTTTGTAGATCATGAAAAACTATGGAATGCTTTAAAAGAAATGGAGGTGCCACAGCAACTGATTATTTTGATGCGCAACCTATACTCTGGACAAGAGACTACTGGAAGGACAGAATATGGAGAAACTGATTGGTTCCCCATCAGAAAGGGTGTGAGACAGGGGGTATTTTATCACCCTATTAGTTTAATCTATATGCAGAACATAACATACAGAAAGCAGGATTGGACCAAGAAGAAAGAGGTGTGAAAACTGGAGGAAGAAATATCAATAATTTAAGATATGCAGACGAAACCATACTACTAGCAGAAACCAGTAATGATTTGAAACGAATGCTGATGAAAGTTAAAGAGGAAAGCACAAAAGCAGGACTACAGCTGAACATCAAAAAGACTGAAGTAATGACAACAGAAGATTTATGTAACTTTACAGTTGACAATGAGGACGTTGAACTTGTCAAGGTTTATCAATACTTTGGAACAGTCATTAACCAAAATGGAGACAATAGTCAAGAAATCATAAGAAGGCTAGGACTGGGGATGAAAGCTGTGAGAGAACTAGAAAAGGTCCTCAAATGCAAAGACGTATCACTGAACACTAAAGTCAGGATCATTCAGACCATGGTATTCCCAATCTCTATATATGGATGTGGAAGTTGGACAGTGAAAAAACCAGATAAGAGAAAAATCAACTCATTTAAAATGTGGTGCTGGAGGAGAGCTTTGCTCATGCCAAGGACTGCGAAAAAGACAAATAATTGGGTGTTAGAACAAATTAAACCAGAACTGTCACTAGAAGCTAAAATGATGAAACTGAGGTTATCATACTTTGGACACATCATGAGAAGACATGATTCACTAGAAAAGACAATAATGCTGGGAAAAACAGAAGGGAGTAAAAAAAGAGGAAGGCCAAACAAGAGATGGATTGATTCCATAAAGGAAGTCACAGACCTGAACTTACAAGATCTGAACAGGTTGTTTTATAACAAGTGCTATTGGAGGTCACTGATTCATAGGCTCTCCATAAGTCGTAATCGACTTGAAGGCACATAACAACAATGTCGTCTTCCAGGATACTCCATTCCATTTCCATTCCTTCCTTCATGGTTTTCTGTTTTTTCCAACTTAGGCCACAGTAAGTCAGCATTCTGCACCCGCTGAATTTGCTTAGTTTTCATCAGGTTGTTTTGGACTCCTCTCTGCCAGCTTTGTTCCCCCCCCCAACACACACACATTAAAGTTTTTTAATACTTCTGCAGACCTTGGGGTTCTCCCAAGAATGATGTGTGGATATTGATGTTTTGATTACATAACAATCCACACTTGGATGATTATATATGATATATGTATGCCTGTATTTCTGAAACATATGCCCTGTCCTTGAGTGGCTAATTGGCATTCCTAGGGTAGCTTACAAAAAAGTGTTAAAAAATCATCACAAAAGCAAAGCCCTAAAATTGATAAAAACTCACAGCAGCTAAAAAAAATTAGAAATATTTAAAAAGCTCATGCTGAAATGATAGCAAAGTGGATGCCAGGCAAATCTCCCTCAGGAGGTCCTTCCACAGGTGGGACACCAGCACTGAAAGGCTCTCCACTTGGTTCCCACTCACCTTACTTCTGATGGCAGGAGCACTTGGAGAAGAAACTCAGATATAGATATCAGAAACACAGATGGATAGCTATAGGAGAAGACTGTCCAGCAGATACCTGGGTCCTGACACATGTAGGGTGTTAAAGGTAAGAAATAGGGAACCACTGGAGTTCGTTTCAAACAGGTATGGTATGATCCCATTAACCCATTAGCTACTGGGCCAAGCTCAAGGTTTTAGTTTTGGTGTACAAAGCCCTATGCAGCTTGGGACCAAGATACCTGATAGATCTTCTTGCCCCTTATATACCCAGCTGATCATTGTGCTTTGTAGGTGAGGGCCTCCGGTAGATACCATCTTAGCAGGAGGTCCATTTTGCACAACATAGGAAGCGGACGTTTAGTACAGTGGCACTAACACTTTGGAATTCCCTCCCCTTAAATATCAGACACCATCTCTGTTATCTTTTTGGCGCCTACTGAAAACCTTCCCCTTTCAACAAGCCTTTTAAGTAGAGACCTTATCCCAGTCTGTGTCTGTGTTCAAACTGCATTTTAAGATCTTTTTAAAGCTGTTTTTTTAAAGCTGTTTTAAAGCTGTTTGTTTTAATATGTTTTTAAAGATGTTTTGTTTTAATATGTTTTAAAGTCTTTTGTTTTTAAGATGTTTTAGAGTGCTTTAAGTGTTTTTGTTTGCCGCCCCAGGCTCCTTCTGGGAGGAAGAGAAGGATATAAATTTATCAATCAATCAATCAATCAATCCCATCTCCTGGTGCCTATCAGCAGTCCCACAGCTGCTTTCTGAACTGACTGAGGCTTCCAGGGTGTCTTCAAAGAGAGCCCCACATTGACCATCCAGGCAATGCCAGCCTGCTTGTCTTTGCCATCCGTACCTGGCTCTCCACCAACATAGCCATGTCCACAAACATGTCATGAAGCTCCCGGATACTGGTTTCCAGTTTGATGATCTCGTTGTGCCGGGTTTCGATCTCGTTCAGGGCCTGCTTTGTCATTTGTGAGTCCATTTTGATCTGAAGAAAACAGCACAATGCAGGCATGATCAGACGGAAAAGAGAGAATCCTACAATTTGAATAAATGATGTAAATTGACTAACAGTGATACAAACTCACAGACAGAACTGCATGTAGACTACATAGTCATGAAAGTAGTGTCTAACATCCTAGGGAATCACATTTTTATATTAAAAATGTTGGAAAGTTTCTAGTGCCTATGACAGTGAAGGAAAGCTTTGAAAATACGTGGACAGTGCCTGGGCCAGTGCTGGGAAGAACAGGCCATGCTAATATCAGTATGTGGGGTTTCAGTGTCCTGCCCACTATACCTCCCTCCTCTTCTTGACTCAAGTTCCTTGACTCCCACCCACCCCGCCCCAAACCCTCACCCATAAATTCCAGGGACCCCCAAGCACTGGTTCCTTGCTGCTAGCCCCATCACTGTCATTTCCGGAGTACTGAACCACAGGTGAGCCATGCTCAACATGCTCAGGAGTTATGGCAGGATACGTACGTCATCGGTGAAAATCGCCAACTTTCCGCTCTCCAGCATGTCTTCTAACTCCTCGTTGGTGGTTGTCCTGCCAGCTACAAAAAGGGGAGGTCAGGACCACGATGAATCATCACGCCTTGTAGTACAGTGCCCCCTATTGCTTCAACAAGACATTGGAGCCAGCTCTGATTTCAGGCTGATTCACACCCTTCTGATGAAAAAATGTGCATATTTGTGCTTTACCCTGCTTGTTTCCAAATCATGTAAAAGTGAGCAGACTCCCTTTGTAATGGTGCCAGCATTCACACCTGCTTGAGATTGCCCTGCAAGCTCTGGTTCCAGATGTTCAGAGCTGGTTGTCATCACTTGGCCATGAAGGAAGGCCACTCTGCATATGCTCAGTGGCACCCTCGTCTGTTATCATGGAGGTTAAGGCTGTCCGTGGCTGCTAGCCAAGATGGCTACGTTCTACCTCCACTGTCAAAGGAATACCAGATGCTCAGAATCACAAGTGGGGAGAGTGGCAGTCAGGTCCTGCTTATGGGCTTTCCACAGGCATCTGGTTGGCCACTGTGAGAACAGGATGCTGGCCTTAGATGGGCCTTTGGCCTGATCTCACAGGGCTCTTCTTATGCTCTTATCACTAACATCATACATCTCAGCTCTCACCTCACCAGACAGTGGATGAATCCAATCAGGAAAGTTCAACCTTTTGGGCGGAATGAGGTACAGACTTTGATAAGGAGGGAAGGCAGGAATATATCACACATACACATATATGGAGAACAAACGTACTTATCTCCAGCTGCCTCTGGATACGGTCCTTGCATCTGTCTCGATATTTGGACTGGGTTGTGTTGTATTCCGTCATCACCTCCACAAACTTGCGGGAGAGGGTCGAGTGCTAGCCAGTGACATGGAGAAACAGTCAAGTTGGGAAAGGACGGCAAAAAAAAGAGATAGAACTCCCCCTTTCCCTCTGCTCCCTTGTCTCATGCTAAGGTGCGAGCCTATTGATAGCAGAGCTGAAATGATTGGGGAGGGGGGAAGAGGGGGGAATTTCTCATGAAAATTCTCTAAATTCAAATTTTTACCAAAATGCATGGGCCAAAATGTAAATCGGTACCCCTGCTAATCAGAACTGTTTGTGCGTGCTTTAGATAATATTCTCAGTTGTAAAAGCTATTGCCCTATTGAGGGTCATGAGCTGGAGGAGAGGGGATAGGGCACAAAGCATTGAAATTGGCACCACCCGGTCAGATGCAGTGGTCGCTAGAACGACAGTTGGGCAGCTGCTCAAAGCAGAAGAGATCCCTGCCAGGGAAAAACAGCAACAATACAGCATCCCTAGAGCAGAGGAGTTAGGGCTGCAACGTCGAGGTGGTTGATTGGTTACAGCAGCGGCAGCCAATGTGGTGCCCCCTTCAGATGCTGAGGACTACTCATCCCTGACCATTGGTCATGGTGCCTGACACTGCTATGAGTTCCAGCCAACAAGATCTGGAGGGCACCACAGTGGCTATCTCTGGAGTTAGATGATCAGTTAAAAACATTTTGGTCAGCTTAAAGGGTGACCCCAAATAACTGGCCAGACTTTTTAAAAAAACCACAAACATGTAATTTATTTTTAATACAAGAACTTATAAAAAAAATGCAGATGGTAAGCACCATCTTAAAAGAGGCCTTTATTTCAGTGTGTGAGAGAAAGAAGAATGCTTTTTTAAGATGAAATTATGAGACGTGCGTGCATCATCGAAAAATGGAAAAGATATTTTCCACTTAACAATGATTTTTCCCCCTCCCATGCAAGCATAATCTTAGGAGAGGCATTCCCTCCAACCTGAGGGAAAGGAGAATGCCTCATCTATGATGCTGAGCACTGCAACAAAAGTGTGCAGTATCTAAAAACAAGGGGGAAATGTTTTTTTCTTTAGAACTATTTTTTTCCAGATGTAAATGTACACAGATTTGATTGACTGATTAATCAATCAACCAAAGCATATATTTCATAAACTAAGATGTCTTTAATAGCTATGACTGTTGCCAGAAAACAGGCACCTGCCTGGCTAGTGGGACAACAATCCCACAGATGCATTATGATAGCCTTCCCCAACCTGATGTTTTCTAGATATTTTTCGCAAAGTTTCTTCTCATTTCAATGCAAATTAGGAAAAAATGTTCTCAACCCGCTCTTTAAAGAATTGTTTATGGGCTTTTGGAACTATGGTAGCTTTGTATCCTAAATATTTAAATCCTCCATGCTGTATGTTTGCTTTTTTATGTCTCTCTTTTAATATCTGGTCTGCGACCATAATAAAATGATTCATTCTAGATATTTTGGAGTCCCATCAGTTCCGGCCTGCATGGCTAATGGCCAGGGATTGTGGTAGCCCAAAACACCTGGAGGTTGGGAAAGGGTGCATAATAACAACAGTATTACTCTTCTACCAAACTGTCTTACGGGTACCATCCCCAGTGCCTTTTTTGTGGTCAATTCTTTCTGAAATCAGGGTATCCTTTCAATATTCTTTAAACAATCCACAAGCTGGTTTCAAGGATAACAAGATGATACACAGTTCATCATAAATCATAATTAATACATCCAAGTTGGTTAATAATTCATTCCAAATGAGTGAGGTTGTGGGGGAAAGCTGAAACATTTAAAAAACATCTTTAAAAAAATGAGGACAGGGTTATGAAGGGGGGAAAAAAACCCAGAAGGAATTTAGTCAGATCAAATCTATGTGGTGAGGAGAGTACCTGTGTTTTCCGGATCCGCAAGTCAGCTGAGGATCGGTTCTGTACCTCTTCCTGCTCAATCCCTTGCTCAATTGCTGCAGACATGAAAAGGGCAAAGAGTTCAGTGCTGTAGCAGAATACCAAGAGCTGACTGGGTTAGAACTCGGAACTTCTGGATTGTTGTTCTGCTGCCCCTTGTGGTGAACTGCTAGGTTGCAGATCTAAAGCTTCCTAAGGATTGAACATCCTCCCAGGCTCTGGAGTATCTCCACAAACTCAGTCAGGCTTGATCTTGCCTTGCCTGCTTTACCTCAGGGTGAACCAGAAGTGCTCAGATGAGAATTTTCGGCCCAGTTACAGGGGAGTGGGGGGGGGACGGGAGGATAAATGGGCAAAAAGTCCCCATCCATTTTCAATGGTAGAGAAATGTTACAGCAGGGGAGAAGCTCACCACTGGTATCTGGAGCTCTTTTTGTCAGGTGCCATTTTCCTTTCCCAAACCCCCCTGGGAGTGATGCTGCACAATGATATCATGTCAGTCTTGCAGGGGCTTCTGGGGGGGGGAAGTGGTGGCCCCCTGGCAGCAGCTAGGAAAAGCTTCAAGCAGAAACAAATTTCATACACCCCCAAATGGGGTTGTGAAAATGGGGAGCTATTTGCTAGCTGGGTGCCCATCAAGCTCCAGGCCTGGGCACCTCTGCCCGCCTCCCCGCTGGCCTTGCTGGCTGTCTAGGCTGTTTATACCCCAGTCTCACGATGGCATGGTACATCCCACATGCAACCCCCTGACCAAAACCTGATGTGGTGGATTGGCTGGGGAGGAAAGCATGATCCAGGAGGTTGCTGGTTACGCAGATATGCTCACAGTAAGCCAATCTGCACAAGGGGGATAATAATGCTAAGCTACCTTACAGGCCTGTGGTAAGGGTTACAATGGGGATGTGAGCGAAGTCCTTTGAGCACCACAAGCTCTATATGAATGATGATGATGAACAGAAATAGGACCCAGTCCACATGGCTGCACCGGCTCCAGCTCTTACCTTTCAACTTGGAGCGCACCTTGTTGGCAGTCTTCTTGATGTCAGCTGTGAGATCCTCCAGTTCCTGCTTGGTTTCTACAAGGAGAATGCAAAGAAAGGCGTGTTTGTCTGCAGACTCGGGAGATGATCGAAAGGTTCCCATACACACACATACACAGAGTGCGTGTGTCTCCATCCTTGCATGGGATTTAACGAGACAGAGAGTCACCCACATCTGGCGCACATGCATGCGCAGCACAGGGTGTATGCAAGCACCAAGGGATGGCATCTCTCAACAGGAGCCTCTGGAAGGCTGGGCCTGCGGGTTCACTCACTCTCGTCTGGATTGGGGGCAGCCAAGATGGCGCTGTGCTGCTTCTTCACTAGCTCCACATCTTCTGAGAGCTTTTCAATGCAGCCACGGATCTCTTCCACCTGGGCAAAGATAAAGACAGATGCAGGAGCTGGATCTCCCTCCTACTGCGGTTGCAGAGGGCAGTCAAGTGATGGATATGGTGACCCATGGTTGACACCGTCAATACAGGGCAGGTCCTCTGCGCTGTGTTTAACCAATCACGAAGTCACAGAACTCTAAGGTCGGAAGAGGTTTCATGGATGACCCAAACAGAGAGGAAAGGAAAAGTGTTGTACACAGCCCTCACTTTCCGTTTCCATCCAAATGCTGCCATGTACAGAGCTACGGCATCATGCAGAAAGGGGACATCTGGTATAGCACAGTGGGGAGGACAGCCTGGCTAGGACTCCAGAGTCTGTGAGTTCAGATCCCCGCTCGTGTCTCCTGGGTGTAAAGGGCCAGCTAAAGATCACCCCACAGTGAGTGGCTCAGGGGTTACGTGCCCTGCCACCTGGGCAGCCGTGGGCAAGCTGCCTAGTCCCAAGGAGCCCAGTTGTCCCCCAGCTGACAGTTGCGGACAAGGAAGGGGCTGGGTTGTGCAGCTGTGGCAAGCTGAGCAGGCCCTAGCCAGCTGGGGAGGACTAGCCTCGGAGGGAGGCAATGGTAAACCCCCTCTGAATACCGCTTACCATGAACACCCTATTCATAGGGTCGCCATTTCATTTTTCCTCTGTCGCCAAATCTCTATGGTGCCCTATCCTAGTTCTTTGCATCAGTAGTGTTGCTATAGTTCCACCGAGACTGTGGACTCTTGGCATGAAGTACTGTAACCCCTGTGCTGAAGCAGGATATCCTATACTGAAGTTGTACCTGTCTGGCCTCCACATGAAATTTCAACATAAATGGTACTTCTGAAGTGTGTGTGTGGGGGGGTGGACATTCTCTTTTCTAGGCAACTATTAAAAACAATCGGCTATAAAGAATATTTTTTCTCTGAGTCATCCCAATAATTCCACATAGATAAGCCAGTCATGACTTCATCACCCCTGTGTGGACAGAAAGAGGAAGAGGAGGAGGTTAATCCCCTATTTCATGTGGGGAATACAAGGATCAGTTTCCAAAAGGGAGTGTCTTAAGCCTGAACAAGCCTGTCCATCCTGTACAGTCTTATTTATTATGGTGCCCCCTATAGCCCCCAAGAAGAACACTGGTCCTGGTCTTCAGTGCCTCGTGTATTTATTTATTTACAATATTTCTATCCTGCCCTTCTACCCCACAATGGGGCACTCAGGGCAGCTTACGATAAAATCACACACGTACATAATAAAATTATACAGAATAAAAGCACAAGACAAAACAGTAAGTTAAGATACATAAAATACAATAAGCATATATATACAAACAAACTGAGAAACCTACATGTATATGTATGAGTACATAAATGGGGAAAAAACAGTAAAAACCACAAGATAAAAATTAAAACGTAGAGACAGTGTCAGACTCACGTGTCAGACCCTCCCAAATGCTCTCCAGAACAAGATAGTTTTTATGAGTTTCCAGAAAACCATCAGGGAGGGGGCAGAATGGGCAGTGAATTCCAAAGCCTAGGAGCCACAACTGAAAAGGCTCTCTCTCACATGCCTGTCAGTCTGACATCTTTAATTCCAGGCACGCACTGGAGACCAGAGGTAGATGATCTTAAATCCAGGGCAGGAGCATAAGGGCGCAAGCAGTCCTTTAGATACACTGGTCCAAGGCCATTTAGGGCTTTAAAGGTCAAAACCAGCACTTTGAATTGGGCCTGGAAAATTGGAAGCCAGTGGAGTCAGTAAAGCACAGGGGTAATATGTTCCTTGTACTGTGCTCCAGTTAACATTCTGGCTGCAGCATTTTGAACCAACTGTAGTTTTCAAAGGCAGCCCTACATTGAGTGCATTACAATAGTCAAGCCTTGATGTCACCAAAGCATATGTCACTGTGGCCAAGTCAATTGATTCCAGGAACGGACGCAGCTGGTAGACTATTTTAAGATGGCCAAAGGCACTTGTAGCCACTGCAGCCACCTGAGATTCAAGCAGTAGGGCAGGATCCAAGAGAACTCCCAAACTGTGAACCTGCTCCTTCAAGGGAAGTGCAACCCCATCCAGAATAGGTTGCAACCCTATCCCTGGCGCAGTTTTCCCCTTGGCCAGCAACACTTCCGTCTTATCTGGATTAAGTTTCAGTTTGTTTGCCCACATCCAGCCTTTCACAGCCTCCAGGCACAGGTTTAGGATGAGCACTCCCTCCCTGCAGTTAGAAGGTAAGGAGAGATAGAGTTGAGTGTCATCAGCATATTGCTGACATTGTATGCCAGATCTCCAGATGACCTCTCCCAGCAGATTCATATAGATGTTGAAAAGCATGGGAGACAGAATGGAACCCTGCGGGACCTCGTAGACCAAAGGCCAGGAGGACAAGCAATAGGCTCCCATCACTACTTTCTGGGTCCTCTCTATCAGGTGGGATTGAAACCACTGCACAACAGTGCCTCCCAAATCCATCCCAGCAAGACACTCAGAAGGATACCATGGTCGATTGTATCGAAGGCTACCAAGAGGTCCAGCAGCACCAACAGGGAAGCACTTCCCCTGTCTGATGCCCGGTGTAGATCATTGAGCAGGGCGACCAAGGCAGTTTCTGTCCCATGACCGGGCCTGGAGCCTGGTTGAAAAGGGTCCAGATAATCTCATTCATCCAGGAAAATTTGGGAGTTGAGCAGCCACCACCCTCTCAATCACTTTGCCAAGAAAAGGGAGATTAGAGACTGAGCAGAAGTTGTTAAGTTCTGCAGGATCTAACAAAGGCTTCTTTAACAAAGGTCTTATCACAGCCTCCTTCAACAATGTTGGCATAGAACCTTCCCTTAGGGAAGTGTTAATGAAATGTGCCAACCAGCCAGCCACTCCCAATCTGGCAGATTTAATTAGCCAGGATGAGCAAGGGTCAAAGAGCAGATAGTGGCCCTCCTTTCTCCCAGAATCCTGTCCACATCCTCAGGCTTTACAAGCTGAAAACTATTCACAGAAAACTGACCGGAGGAGGCCTCAGGGACATCAGGCACAACTGTAATTAACAAGGAGTCCAAGTCAGTCCGAATGTGAGTAATTTTATCTGCAAAGTGCCTTGCAAACATGTCACCACGAGCTACTGAGGGATCAGAGTCTAAAAAGGGCCCAGGGCCCAAAAGACCCCGAACCACTTGGAAAAGCATTGCCGGACAGCACTGAGCAGACACAATGAAGGCAGAAAAGAAAGCTTTCTTTGCTGCCATCACCGCCACATGATGTAGCATTGAAGGGGACAACAGGACCCTAGGGAGGCCAGCATGAAGCTGGCTGAAGCAGACACCCAGCCCGTTGATCGTGTCATTACAGGGTGACATCAAGTGGAGGGGAAAGCCAATCTCCTGTGGGCTATAAAAGCAGTTTTTAGGACGCTGGGAGAGTTCTAAGAGAGGGCTTAGCTATGGGTGACCCTGGGCCAGTCGCTGGCCATACATCTACCCTTATACCACTTTAACAGTTGTGGCTTCCCCCAAAGAATCCTGGGAACTGTCATTTGTTAAGGGTACTGAGAGACCCCTCACACAGCTATCATTCCCAGCACACATAACAAACAGCAGTTCCCAGGATTCCTTAACGGAAGCCATGACTGTTAAAAGTGGCACAAGAATGTGGATGTGACCTCAGTTTGAGCCTAGCCTGTTTCAAGGGGTTGTTGGGAGGAGAAAATGAATGTTAGCCTGAGCTCCTGAGAGGAAGGTGGAATAAAACTGTAAGAAATAACTATTTGTGGACTGGGAGTTTGGAACAGGGGGTTGTGGGTGTGGCATATCTCCTCCCACCTCTGATGGCGTCCCCCTCTGGATTGTTGCCTTTAAACCCCTTTTAGAATCAGTTCTCTCGACCTTTCTGCACCAAATTCTGGGACTGCCAAACTGTGTCCCAAGCGCTGCATTGAGATTGGAAGTTTGCTTAACATCAATTGAATGCAAGGCCTGGATATTAGCCTTTAACTATTGGTGCAAACTTGCATATAATCAAACCCCAGGTTATTTAAAAGGAATCTGGGAAGATACGTTTATATCCAGCTGGATGAGCTCTTTTCGCGACAAACTCTCTTTCTTAGGCCTCTCTTTACAATATCTAGCTTCCCTAGATGTAACTACTGCCAGAAATACCATCTGCTCCAGACTAAAGGATATAGACCGACAATGTGACATGGCAGCAGCTTTCAAAACTTGCTCACCCTTATATCACTCTCTATCTTTTGATGCCCATAAATATGCGCGTTATCTTGAATTCCAGACAATTCCCAAATATTCCCATGCGTTCATAAAAGCCAGATTTAACTGTTTATCCTCTTCAGTAATGGAAGGTAGATACAAGAGGATCCCTTTTGACCAACGCCTATGTTTGTGTAATGAGGGGGTCCCAGAAACTCTCTCACGTCCTGTTGGCTTGTCCATTATATACCCAGGACCACCACAAATACATCTCTCCAATTATAGCAAAGTATTCTAGTAAAGCTTCTGAGCTACTTATAACTTGTCTCTTGTCCGGTTTGAATGAGCAATACACGAGAGAGGTAGCTAAATTCGTGTATGTAGCTCAGATTAAACGTGCAAACCTTTTAAAGTGATGGTATCAATACAAAGTTATGCAAATTCCAGTTTCTTTTATGCCACTTATGAATAACTATTTTATTATCTTGCCTTCATGTAAATAATTTTATTTTCCGGTGGTACCTTCTGTATCTCTTAATATTTTCATTTTATTTCTTTTTTGTATTCTAACCCTTGTATTTTAATCCATTTTATCTGTATGGGTCCATGACCGCAAATAAAACTCTATGTCTCTCTATGTCTCCCACCTCTGAGGCCAGCCTCAGTGTTCCAGACCCAGGGCCCAGTAGCTTTTCTCAGGTGTGTCCTCCACAATGGTGCTTCCTACAGTCCAGGAGGAAGACCTTGCTTGGAGCATCCTCTGGTGTTAACACAAATATGAAGGGAAGCATCAGTGCTTCCTGTTCATTCACATGTCTGGAATAAATCTCTCCCTATGTGGGTACAGCCTCCTTGACTGAGCCCCTATATGGTCATCTTCCCCTCTCAAAACGTTTCTTCGTTCACATTAGAGAATTTGTTTTGCAGTGCTTCAGTCCCTCAGTAGGAATAGCCTGTTTCATCTGGGATAAAAGGGGAGTTGTTTCAGCATCCCCCCCCCCCATCATATTCATCAGATGAGGGTTGCTGGTTACATGTAAATATTCCCTAAATACCTTTGCCAGGCTCAAAATAGTTTTCTTTAGTTAAATGGCTGCAAGACCTCAGCAGGACCACTAGGGGGCACTGTGCTGCAGAAAGGATTTGAAGCAAACTACCAGATGACTCTCTCCAAGGTCCTGAAACCATCTGTCATGTGTTAGCTAGCTGCAAATAGCTTCACCAATACCTCTCCATCAGGGCTCACAGTCCCCGTGCCAATCCTGGCTTCCCTCACGTTGGAATGTTGCACACTGTGTCTCCGATTAGCTTTCAGCTATGTGTCCTAAGGCTCTAGCTACATGTGAGGTTGAGAGGTCTGTTGCCCCAGTCATGTATAAAGTGGGGTGCGGGATAAGAGTATTTGTAGTGCAAATGGAGTTATCTGAACCCACACCCATAACTGAACTACCCCAAGTTTCTCCTTATACAGTGTTTTTCTCCCATAAGGTCTCACTGACATTATAAAAGAGGCTTCAGGAGGTCGGCTACATATTTAACAATTCCCACGCACACATAATTTTTGTACTGAAAAGCAGGGTTCAGGGCAACTCCCATTGTAAACATCAGCAGGAAAGGCCCAGGTGTAAACAGATGGGTGTTGCACCACTCACATGTAGTTGGAATCCAAACATTCACAAGTTACGGATCTCAGTGGTAACCCCTTGATGAGTGGCTATAGCCAAGGCTGATAAGATTCCAGGCACCCACAAGAAACGTTTGCAAGAATATTCACATTCTTGGCTCAAAGCACAATGCAATAACATTTGTTAGTTTTGCATGAAATGGTGTGATTCGTAAGCCTGTGTGGAGGGTGAGTGGGTTGTTTGTTTTTTAGCAGAACTTGGCATTTTTAGGCAAGGTAGCAAGAAGAGAGGCAAAACTGTCTGAGGCATGAATTTACCACAAACAGCCACAGCATGCCACAAAATAGCTTTGGAGAAACAGCAAGATTTCTCTGGAGTGTACTGAGATGATCTCAGCCACGAGTGTTACTTGGGAACAAGACCCAACATGGAAACGTGGACTTCTTCACAGCTGTTGGTGGCCGCTGTCCCGGTGGCTTTCCACCTCTGACGCCTGCACATTGTGGAGGCTGAATGGTATCATTAACAAGATGCTCCTGCATACTAAATGCGTGCTGTTTGAATATTAATGAGCTCGGTTCTCATGCAGATCCCAGGCACGTGCTTAAGCAGGAGTTAATTCAGGCCATGGGCACCCATCGTCACCATCTCCTATACAAAAGCAGCTCCTGAGAAGCATGTGTGCGGGGAGAGGAAAGAGCGCAGAGCAAGGATAGCCACCTTCTCTATTCCTGACAGCCATTTACTTTCCACCCAGTGGGATGGAAGATGAAAGTGTATTTTGAGGCACAAAACCAACCTCTTTAAGGGTTCTCAGACTCTATAATAAAGCAAGAGCTATCCAGCACGCAAGGGCTTCACTGTCAGGAAGCAAACGGGCTCAGGTGTGGCTGGGGCATGATGTATGGACCCCAAAACAAGAGAAAAGAGTAAACTGTAGAATTTATCGCACTCTCACGCACAAACGTTTTGAAAATTATTTCTTTCTCTTACAGATTGAAACCTCGGGTTGTATCCAGTGTTATTTCTACTCAGAGTAGACCCATTGAAATTAATAGACATGGCAACCGTAGGTTCATTCATTTCAATGGGTCTACTCTGAGTAAAACTTAGTTTGGTACAACCCCTAGATTTAAAGTATGCATTATGGCCATAGAGTGGTCTCCTTTAATCTGTGTCTGTCCCGATCATATATAAAAAAGCATTTTGAGGGTGTTCAGTTTTAAGAGCCAAAAATGCCGCGTGAGGGGATATAAATTGCTAAAGCTTCGCTACTCACAGGTTACTTCCTTGCTGTCTGTCCCCTGAGAATGGCAGAGAGAAAAACACCCCAGGGGAGGGGCTGTGAGGAGACAAGAAACAGACAAAGGGAAGGGTTTACTCCCCTCACCTCATGCCCCCTTTTGCTTTTTAAAACTGGACCTCCAGTCTGGGTTATGTGTGTGTGTGAGTGACTGGAACAGACCCAGGTTTAAAGACACAGGCCTGCTGCCATCATGTGTTATTCAGGCCTCAAAACACCTTTTTTTAAAACAAAAGTGTTTATTGATTTCTACATGACCATATGACAAGAGTATTCATCAACAATAAACATCAACTATTTAAAGAAGTAAAGCAGTGACAAGGGTAGCTTGTAATTCGCCTGCATCAGCCTTCGCCAAACTGGTGTCCTCTATCAGCCCCAGCCAGCGTAGCTGTGCTGGCTGGGGCTGGTGGGAGTTGTAGTCCAGAACATCTGGAGGGCACCAGGTTGGTGAAGGCTGGCCTACACAGAAAGCAGCCACTGGTTGTTAGAAATGTTTCAGCACAGCCCTCCCTCAGAGCATGTTTGAGACATAGATTAAAAATTGGCAGGGTGGCCAAGGGAGCAGATAATATTGCTTCAGAGGTGAGATCCAGTTTGTGGATTGTCCAGTTAGTGATTCCTCACATGCTTTCGATGACTCTTTAGAAGTTGAGCCAAATGTGGAATAGGGCAACCTCCCTCCTCCTGGGGTTTGTCGCTCAGAGCAAATTGCAAGGGGGCTCCAGAGACTGCACTGGCTCCCTGTTGTGAGAGATTGGAGTTTTCTACTTACTTGCAATCCCAATGCACAGGTACAGTCTTCGATATATACCATAGAGTTTGGGATCCTGAGAGCTGCAGCTTAAAAGCATAACCTCCTAGAAGGGGGTGGGGGAAACCTGTGGCCCTCCAGATATGGTTGGACTTCCACTCCCATCACCTCCAGCTAGCATGGCCAATGGACAGGGATACTGGGAGTTGTAGTCCAGCAACATCTGGAGGGCTACAGGTCCCCTACCAGTTTTCATGACTTTATGACTGTGGAGACAAGCTTTAAAAACGGTTGGGCAAAACCCAGGGGAAGATTTCGGAAGCCAGAAGGGAAGACTAACTGCAGAAGAGGTAGCGGTTCAGTACTCATTACAATAACTAGCACATCCTTCACAGCTTGGCACCTTCCAGCTGTTTCGGATGACAACTCCTTTCAGTCCCAGGTAGCACAGCTGATGTGAGCTGCAGTCCAAAATAGCTGAAGGGTACCAAGTTGGCGAAGGCTGATATAGCACAGACAAAAAACATGATAAATGAGAGCAAAAGACAAACAAAAGAAGAGCTGGACCAGACCAAAGCCTCTGTCAGGGACGAGGAACCTGCGGTCTTCCAGGTGCTGTTGGAGTACAGCTCCCAACATCCCTGACCACTGGCCACGCTGTTGCAAAGCCCTCCATAGTGCCCTTCATCTTACCTGTTCGAAGAACTCATCCATAAAATGGTCTCGGTCCACGTGCACCACCTCTTCCTCATCGTCGCTGTCTTTGGCCTGCCCAAGAGACATTTCCACAAGTTAGAATACCCTCCTAACCCTGTCCTCAAAGCCTAATTGATACTTGCCTCTTATACCTGTTCCAAAATATACCAAGCCCAGAACTGCACAATGTGTAGCCAAGTACCTTCTTTTCACTACGAAGCGGAAAATTGGTCCTAAACCCTGTTTCAGTGCTAGGCTTCTAGAAGGGGGTGGCATAACACTGGAACGCGCGGATATCCAATGAAGCTAAATGTTGGAAGATTCAGGGCACACAAAAGAAAGTACTTCACTCTGTGCATATTTAAACTATGGAATTTGCTCCCACAGGAGATAGTGATGGCCACCAACCTGGATGGCAACTTGCAGTTCCTTCCAAGCCCATACTGCAACATCATAAGTAAAGATGCTTGGGATGCCTCTACTCACCAAACACAACTGAGGATGGTATTTAAGCAACGCGTCCCATCAGTCCAAGGTTTGGCGCCAGCGCAACAGGACTTCCCCCCCGGTACTCAGGGGGAGGAGAGTCAGGGGAAGTCCCACTGCGCTAGCGGTAATTGTTGCACAGATGGGACACATACTTAGAAATTCACCCAACAGTCACAAAGTTAGAATTTTGGATGGATGGATGGATGAGTCCTAAACACCCTAATTTCTGAAAGGGGGCATTGTTATGCCTTTCACAGAATGAAATAACATGCAATCTCCATCTTCAGCAGAAAACAAGCCAAGTCATACCCATGATTGAATGACTTCCAACTTCACACACTTCAGTGATCCTTTCATAGGGGAAGGGGATTTGCAAGGGCAGCCAGGAATGCACCAAGCATCTAGTAAGAATGGAGAGCTGGCTGGGGGGGGGAGAGGAAGAACTTGCAATGACAGCAAGAAAAGGACCAGTGAGAATGGAGAGCTGTGCTCCTTTGACAGAATGAGGAAGAGGGGATCCCCAGTAGCAGCCAGGCATGTACATATGCCTGGAAAAATACAATCTGTGCACCTTGATATTTAAATAACTAAATACAAGTTGAACTATAAGAGGAGTAGGGGGGTTGCGATTGTTATATGTTGTGGAACCATTTCAGCTTGTTTTTTGTTCCAAGGCTCAGCCCTGGAACAAGTGAAGCAATAATGAAGACTAGACTGCAGTTGACCACATGTAGTGACCTCTGCCTTGCCACTGGTTAACCACAACCAACCTGTTTGTTTGTTTATTTATTTAAAAGTATTTGTTAACGGCCCTTCATCAAAAGATGTGTACATCAAAAGGTGTACAAGTGTGAATAAAAAAACTAGACATGATCTGGGATTAGAAATGATTCAATCCAGGAATGTAAAAGTATATTTCCTTTAGGAAGGCTTGATATGCTGCAATTCACATTTTAAAAATTAAGTACTGCCTGAAATCTCAAGAAGTAGAAGTAGCAGATTTATCCTTGCAAACTGGCAACAAAATCCAGGCATGGTGTCTCCCTGCTTTAATCAACTACACCCATTTCCCAGTACCAGTCTCTGTGTCAGATTTGCTTAATATGTTTTTAATAATGTTTTTAACCTTTTAAAAAAGTTTTTAAAATGTTTTTAATGCTGTTTTGTCTTAATGTATTTTAAGATTTGTTTTTATGATGTTTTAAAGTGTTTTTAGTGCCTTGCTTGCCGCCCTGGGCTCCTGCTGAGAGGAAGGGCGGAATACAAATTAATTAAATAAATAAATAATACCAGAGCCGGAGGAAAAAACTAAAGGGCCTGTTTTCTAGAAAAACATTTCCTTTTGGATCTGAAAGGAAAACCCAGGAGACCTGGCTTTCCAGAACTCCTCTGCTCCATCCCACAAGGCCTCATTCCCCTTCCAGAGTAGGCATGCGGGGGATATAGAACCAAAGAGAAATACCACCACGAGCTTTCTCATGTAACCTGACTTAGCAGGTAAACTTGACTGTGATTCTGTGGGCCCCTCCAGATGTCCTTTTTATTGTGCCTTCATGATTATTTGTCTTCATGATGGTATCGGAGTTGTTATTCGCGATCCCATTTTCAATACAGTTTTTCTGCCTGCAAAACATTTGGGGTTAGCATGCTGCTTCGCTTCCAATCAGTGCATGTCCCAGAAGTTCCTGCTGAAATCCTGTAACTTCTCATAAACTGCAAATGTTCCAAGGATTTCCCCGTTTTTGTTGCGCTATAGTGCAAGAGTGTCCCTCCAGACAACAATAACGCGATAACACTGAGGAAGCATCACAGAACAACTAATAAAGCAGAATGATGTGTGGACAGTCCAGTATAAATCCACCACTAATGCACTGTTATTATGTCAGTGACATGTTGCAGAATACACCTGCTCCCCACCACAAAAATAGTCTGGAGGGGCTCTACTGCTTTGGATGACAAGGAGGCACTTCATGGTTGAATGTTTCCACATGAGAAAGGAGAAAGTCCTTCACATAACAAACACCTTTATCAAAGCTAGCTAGGCAAGAACTTTTCTCTCTATCAGCTAATTTTTGATGAGCAGGGCATTTTTATTTTTGGTATAGAAAAAGTTCAGTCATGGGAGTTGCAGTTATAGTCTGAGATGGTAAAGTCCAGGAAGAGGTTTATCTCATCTCTGTGAACTAGGCCTTAGCACTGAGAGTTAAAGCATGCACTATCTCTGTTTCTCTCTCCCACTCACTTCTACCTCTCATCCTGTCACCCATAGTTCCTTGAAACACTTGTCAGGGCGAAAAAAACCTGTCATCTCAGCAGAGATGCCACATTTCTTCTTATATAAGGGCAGCCCCCCAAAACTTGATTTAACCTCAGGTAGTAAGTCAGACGGGAATGGGTTCAGCCGCTTGGAAAGTGTCTCCCCTCCCCGCACCCACTACTTTTGCAGCTCCACATGGCAAGAAAAAGCTGGCAATCAGGGGTAGGGAGGCCATTGCGATGGAGAAGCCTGTCCCCACTGCCTTGGGAAAAGGAATTGGACAGAGAGATTTGTAAGGAAAAGCTGGGTTTTGGACCGGTGCCTGGCTCTGTCTCCTGGAGGGCAATGTGTGACGAAGCTCTCTCTCATCGCATTCTCCTTTCGTCCAAGGTCACAGCTAACTGAGCTGGAACAATGACATAATAGTACACACACACAAACAGCCGCTCACACTCCAGTGTGCTGTGAATATGTGTGCATGCAGAGACAGAGGGAGGGCAGTACCACATCACCTCAGTATACTATCAGATTCCTTTTCTCCTTCCAGGAAAACCATTATCCCCAAAATAACCAGCCTGGTCACTGAGGACAAAATCATCATCATCCCTCCTCTTTCCTTCTGCAGTAGAAGGTTCAGGGCTAGTTTTAAAGGGTTAGTTTTCCTTGGAAGACACAGCACTGGCCCATTGATGGCACTTAACAAAACAGTTATGGTCTCCTATCATTTCCTCTCCCCCTACCCTGCTTCTGAATATAGGGGAAAGAGAAAGAGAGAGAGATGTGGATTTGTGGGGAGGATTAGTGGCTGTGTTCTTGCTCTGCAGGCCTCCAGAGGAGGAGTCTTTTCCCACTTCCACCCTATAAGAACAACAACCTGTCAACCAGGAAAGTGTGATAGCAAAGTGGAGCATATCATGGGCTGAACTGGTAACATTATTCACTGATTATTACCATTTTCTTCTACTTTATTTAAAAATATTTGTTTATTAAAAAAAACAAGTCAGACTCACAGCAGGTCCACAGGGGAAATACTACAGGGGAAGTTGGGAGACAATTGTGGGAAGCTGTACTTCAATGGATACCCATGCTACCTTTGTTGCTGTTATGTGCCTTCAAGTCGATTACGACTTATGGAGACCCTATGAATCAGCGACCTCTAACAGCATCTGTCGTGAACCACCCTGTTCAGATCTTGTAAGTTGAGGTCTGTGGCTTCCTTTATGGAATCAATCCATCTCTTGTTTGGCCTTCCTCTTTTTCTACTCCCTTCTGTTTTTCCCAGCATTATTGTCTTTTCTAATGAATCATGCCTTCTCAATATGTGTCCAAAGTATGATAACCTCAGTTTCATCATTTTAGCTTCTAGTGATAGTTGTGGTTTAATTTGTTCTAACACCTAATTATTTGTCTTTTTTGCAGTCCATGGTATGTGCAAAGATCTCCTCCAGCACCACATTTCAAATGAGTTGATTTTTACTGCTAAAGTTAAATTTTATTTTTCATTTATATCCTGCTGATGTCCTCTGTTGTGGATCCCCAAGGCAGCATACACTGGGTTTCAAACAGTCTCTTATCTAGGCACTGACCAGACCTGCTTAGTATCATCATCATCATCATCATTTATTTACATAGCACCATCAGATGTACATAGCACTGTACATAAAACTAAAACAATAAAAAGAAGTCCCTGCCCAAAAAGAAGTACAGTCTAAATAAAATAAAATGAAGACAACAAAGGAAGGGAGGGGAAACAGACAGAGGACAAAATTATTAATATCAAAGTTATTCTTAGAGGGTAACCTACTGTACCTGCTATGGTACAAACCATCTAGGACCAGTATGTAGAGACAACAGGACAGTCCCACCACATATGTTTAAGACTGGTGTTAACAACATGGTACGTCCAACACCTAAAATTATTAGCTGACAGCATTTTGTTTAAACATTCTGGTGTCAGATACCATCTAAGCATTAACTTATACTGAAACTCTCTTATTGATGAAGAATGAGACCGCTCCTCAACTGAATCCCAGATTTTTAACCAGATCTAATCCGAGATGGGATTTCCTATGTCTCTTTCCCACCTTTTCCAGGATATGGGCTCTTTAATTTTCAGGTCCAACAGCAAATTATAATTTATTGACAGCAATCTTTTCCCTCCTTCTAATGCCTTCTCCCAGTTAGTAGCATCCCAAGGATCAACGGTGGGCCTAGTAAATCAGTTAGGAGATTCCTTATTTGAAAAGACTGGAACCAGGGTAGAGACCATCCTAGTGTTTTCACAGAGATTTCCTGCCTAGTTTTCCTTGCATGATGAGGTTCTTGAGACTCCTTCAGTGTCCCAAGTCAGAAAATCAGCTAGTCACATATTAGCAAAATTTGTGTCTAATAGTTGACATCCACTGTGAGACTCCCAGGTTTAAAATATGCTTAAATTTATCCCAGTAGTTGATGTCTTACTATTATTATTATTATTAGATTATTATGTATTTATATAGCACCATCAGATGCACATGGCACGGTACATAAAATAAAATAAAAACAAGTCCCTGCCCAAAAAGAAGTACAGTCTAAATAAAATAAAATGAAGACAACAAAGGAAGGGAGGGGAAACAGACAGAGGACAAAGAGAGGAGTTCAAATACACATACTCTAGGTATCCAAATTATAAACATAAAAAAACCATAAGCCGAAATTCCAAAAGCTTTGGAAACAAGGAAAGTTTTCAAATAAAAACTGAAATTGAGGGAGCAGTCTGCAAGTGCTCCAGGAGATAATTCCAGGAATATGGAGCAGCAAGAGAAAATGGACGAAGTCAAGCTAAAGAGCAAACAACCTTGGGATGGGTAAGAAGCACAGAGTTTGAGGAGCAGAGATCCAGAGCAGGCCTATGAGAAATAAGAACTGATAAGGAGCCAAAACGCATAAAGCTTTAGAAGTTAAAACAAGAAGCTTGTACTGAATCCTGAAATAAATAGGAAGCCAGTGAAGCGACTTCAAAAGTGGAATAAGCAAGGTTGCTGCGTCATGTACCTTCAGGATCATATTCCGAGACCTTATAGCCCCAGCTTAACCAATTATCTCTAGTCTTGTCCTCTTTATTTACATATGAGGATTCTATCATGAGCCTCCTCTAAGTATTTCTCTGTTGGCCGTGTGGTTGGGTCCTTGGCTCATGACTGGCTCCTCTCCAAAGCTATTTGCACTGGCTCTCTGTGTCACTCATGGCTGGCTTAGGAAATTAACCTATCTTAAGTCTGGCATCCCCATATTCTGGAATGTGGCTCAGTTTGTTAATTTGCATCATGATAGAAGATGCAGGCCAAGGTCATCTCCTTGCAAGAACAGATGAGGAGCCCTAGCAGCTCAGGCAAATGGCTCATCTATCTCCCATAGTGACAGGAGCTGGATGATTCAGAAGCAGCCACAGGGTTCTTAGGAGGCTATCTTTCTATTGTCATTCAGCTTGTGCCTTCTGGCAGCCCAAAAGTTTGGGAACATTCTGCTCATGATGCTATCTCTCTCTGTTTTCAAGGATTCCTAAGGATGTGGAGAAAAAAGCTACCCAAGTGATCAGAGGAATGGAATCTATTTATTTATCCACCACCATGATTGTAACCCTATTTAATCCCAAAATTGGCCCCGCAGAGAGGTTGAGATGAGCCTCACCCAAGGTGACCCAGTGAGCAAGGATATGAACCCATGTCTCCTTTGGATGATGGAGACACTCAGAAGGACTCAGCTTTTGTTGGTAGCTGCAGCTAACAGAAATATATTTATCTCAGGCCCCATCTGCACTATACAAGTAATACCACTTTAAACAGTCACCATTTCCTCCAATGCATCATGGGAACAGTAGTTTAAGGGTACTGAGAGTTGTTAGGAGACCTGTTCTCCTTACAGAGCTACAATTCCCAGACTTCCCTGAGAAGAGGTATTGATTGTTAAACCACTCTGAGAATTGTAAGGGAATCACAGTTTCCTAACAACTCTCAGCACCCTTAACAATCTATACTTCCCAGGATTCTTTGGGGGAAGCCATGGCTGTTTAAAGTGGTATGACACTCCTTTAAATGTACAATGCAGATGCGGCCTCAGTTACATGCGTCCCACCTCTCAGCAGGGTTTGCCGTAGGGCGACCAATGTATTCTTCCATTCAGGCCTTGAGGAAGTCAAGACCAGTTCTGGTGTTGTCAATTTGTTTTCAATGTATCGTTTGAGTCCATTTTCTTTGTTAGGAATGTCTCCTGAGGTTATCAAATGTTCAAAAGGCTGTGGAGTTTGACAAAGCTGAAAAGGCTGGCAGAAAAATACTGTTGGTAAGCCAGGCTACCAAGATAAACACGTACAAATGTATGTGCGCACACGCCAAAATAGGAGTCCTGGAGCCGTATCCAGTCATATCCCCAACAAGATCAGACCTCAACACAGAACTAAAGAATGATTTAGCCATTTTATATTGCTTGCCTGCAAGCTACTCAGATTTGATTGGCAGTCCCCCCTCCTCCACCAGGTCCCTTACAAGCATCTGTTCACACCAGATTGGGTGCCTGTTTCCCCTCAACTGAATATCAGAGTTCTCATAGGCTTGCCCTTCCAGCGTGACTGGCTGCTTTCGATACCCTTATTTGCATGCCTCAAAACCTCACACCACCATTCTCCTTCAAGTGTGATTGGCTCTTTGTCCAATCAGGCCCCCTCGATCCAGGGTGACTAAGCTGCTTTTGTAGCCAATGAGAAAACAATAGCAGAGGGCAGGTTTCAGATTGGCTGCAACATTGTCTAAAATGGGTTTCATCTGCTTTTTAAAAAATCTTTTTTCTTAGAGGTAAAGTGATACATATATAGAGGTTGCCAATTTGTCCCCTAGACTTAAGCAACTGCATGATAGGCAGACGGTCAATAGGTGAAGCTTTTCTTCTTCATCAACACCACACTCGCACTTGTTGGATAGTCACCTGTCTTGCAGCTGTTTAAGATTTCTTAAGAGAAAGGTGGCAATATTAAAGTTATGGATATGAGGTGGGGGATATTTTAGAGCCAAAAGTTTTAGGGGGGGAGGTTGCCTCTCATCTGCAGAGGAACAGATGTGGATTAAAAATAGGAATGAAGGCTTTGGGGCTCATTCCCAATCAATCTATAGAGTGGTTTATTGGATAAGGATTGAGGGTTCTATGATCAGCCCCAGCAGGGTTTATTGGACTGAAAAGCAGGGTTTGTCTGGAAACCAGAGCTTAAATCTGAAAGCCAGGACTCCTGGGTTCTACCACCCTAAATTCTCAGAAAGGAGAGGGAAGGGTTAAGAGAAGACAGATGAATTGTGAGCACACACTCTACTGATCTCCCCCACATCTCCTCTTTTATTTAAGTGTGGTCTGGTTTGTTAAGAGCCAGAATGGCTAGGAGCCAGGACACCAGGTTGCTAGCCTCAGCTGTAGGGGCTGGAGCCCAGTCAAATCAACGAGGAAGAGAAAGAGCTCCTCTGAGTTCTGGGCGAACAATCCTCAGATATACAGCAACACCAGCTGATTTGGAGGATGATTATAACGAACACTGTTCTTGCACACAGAGAGCAAGAGCGCAGACTACTGGCAATTGCCACATTCAGCGTCCCCAGCTTCCACTCCACTCCCCTGACCGAGGAAAACCCAGTGCAACAGCGTCAACATAACAGGCTAAAAAAAGACACAGCTGCCCAAATACAGAGCCACTTAGTTTAATGGCTTATGCACACATCCTTCCCGTCCTCTCCCGGTGGGCACTGCCTTGTTCCTCGCCCTGTGGCCTTTGCAGATCTCAAGCTCCCTTTCCTGCATCCGGGGAGGGATTCCAGGGATTTCTGTCACCCACGCACCAGATCCTCTACTTTCCGCGCTTGTGCACTTTGTCACCCCCCCGTCTGCAGTCGGAGGAACACGGAGACAGAAATGTAGGGCTCTGCTTTTCCCGACACCAACGTTCAGGCTTCCAAATAAATAAATAAATCCCCACACACGTTTGCTTCAGACCCTTATTGGGAAATAACAGTCATCTTGAGACAGACAGGCAGAATATTCTCATTAAAGCCGGGCAACACTACATCAAGGGGGTGATGCGTTCTCTGACAGGCTCTCTGACAGCAAGTGCTGCATAACTATTTTTATTTCAGTTTTTTTAAAAAGAGAGCTCAAAAGATGCAAAGCAATGAGAACAAAGTTGGAATGAGAAATGGGAAGGGGTGGGGAGGGATGGAGGGACTGTGCTCTTGCTGAGAGATTGAAAAATGAGTTTGGCTGCACGCAACCAAGGCTGCACCTGCCTGTATCGTTCATTCCTGGACCACAGTGGCTCCTTCCTGTGACCTCTCAAAGGCAGGTATGCACAGAGGAAATGTGCCTGACTCTGTTTGCCACCAGATTACCTCAGTCACTGCGAGGTAGAAACAAAGGTACCCCTCTAAGGCCACTGAGAACTACCAACTGGTAAGGCCCAAGGCCTGGTCGCAGGCTTGTGTCTGAAAGTCTGTAAGGTTTGGTCTGAAGGCAGGTGAGGCCACCGCTTTGCTGAAGCTAAGCCGGTCTGGCTCTGGTCAGTGTATGGATGGGAGACCTCTTGGGAACGACATGTACACCGCTTTGGGTTCCATGATGGAGGAAAAGGTGGGATATAAATGTAATAAATATATATATAAATATCTGTACCCAAAGCAGAAAAATCTAATTCTCACTCCCTGCCCTGCATCTGGAAAAAAAATTAAATAGCTGACCATTTGTCAGTCTTTAATGTACCATAGAAAGCTGCCTTGTGAGACCCTTGGTCCATCTAGCTCAGTACTGTCTGCACTGATTGGCAGTGGCTGTCCAGGGTTTCAGGCAGAAGTGTCTCTTAGCCCTACCTGGAAATGCCGGGGATTGAACCTGGGACCTTCTGCATGCAAAACAGATGCTGAACCAGATGCTGTACCTGAATGTGCCCCAAATTAGGAAACTGAAGCAACTGCCACATGACAACACTAATGTCCAGGGGTAATGTCTCCACTGAATGCTAGAATACAGTTCCTGTCATGTAGCTGGCTGTTTCTACCAACTTTTAAACCATTTTTTAAAAAGATCCTCAGGCCTTTTGCATCTCCCTGTGGCTTTCAAACTGTCTTTTAGGGAACCATAGGGTTTTTCAGAAGCTCATCAGGAGCTTCTCAATGAGAAGATCTGTAAGATTCCTGAAAGACAGTTTGCTTGGACAATCTCTTTTTAAAAAGGAGGGGGGAAAGGAGAAAAAATATTTTTGTTATGTTTTGGAATAATAAAATAAAATACAGGGTAGTCTTCAGCCATGGGCTCTTTTAAGAATATCAGAGAGTCCGGAATGAAATAAAAATGATAAGCTTGGTTCTTATGAGTTATCATATTAATGTATAAAATTAATTTGTATGTACTTGTTAATTTTGATGTACTTGTATGTAGTTAATTTTGATTTCAAAAGGTAGGCCAACCTGCACGAATTCAAGAGTTCGCCTTAAAATACACTTGAGATTCCTTTGCACCTCCTCAGAGGTATTCCTTGTCCAACACAATGGGGTTCCCCAAAGGTAGACCATTTAAAAGTGGCTCCTCAAACAAAAAGGTGGCAGCCCTGGGCTAGAAATATACTACGAAGGAGATACAGAAGAAGCCTGTGCTATACAGAACTTCTTTAGCCAATCTCTTGCCAGCCAGCATCAGGTGAAAAGGTTATGCTTTCCAGAGCTGGGGGACTGTTCCTGAGGCAATTACCCCCTATTGTATAGTGTTCCCTTTGATCACTCATCTGTGTGTGGACATTCCTGTAGATGTGACCCATTGTACAAAAAAGATTTCAGCGTTAGCCACTGTCCTCTCTGCCCCCACCTGTGTTTAAACTATATGTTGTTGTGTATTGTCAGTTTTCTGCAAGCACTCCATGCGGTATCTGATATCACACCAGATCAAAGCACTTCTCATGACAGATTGCGTGCACTGGGGTGTATGACAGCACACTTGTGGAGCATGCAACCGCACGCTGTTACCTCGCATGTCTCAGAAAGAACAGGGATGTGTCCAGGTACGAGATGTGTCCGGCATTCAGACTGTGTGCTGCTGAAAAGAACATGCATGTTTAAGTCTGTGATTCTCAGAAAGGCAGCCTAAGTACAGAAGAGGGGGAGAGGGTGTGTTTTGGCAGTTGTTTCATGTATCCATTTGTCTTTTCAGTGCTTGATTTCTAAGCTGAGAGGTTCTGGGTCTGCATTAGAACTGACACCTTTTAACCTGGAAGCCCTCCAGATAATCCCAAATTCATGGGGAGCTTGCTTAATGAAGAGGGGAACACTCTGCATATGATCAGTGGTAGTATTTCATCCTAGCAAAATGTCCAGCAAATGGGGTGTGCATAGATATGTGGCCACAAAGATGGTTATAGTTGAATGAGTGGGCAAATACTGGTTGTTGCTCATGCCAGTATACCAACAGTTCATCGCAGGCCCATTAAAGCACAGCAGGTTTTGCCCCTGAGTTGCTAGGCATGCAAATATGATGAGGGGAGGATGGGAAGTGGGGAACAGCTGCTTTTGATGTCCCAAAGGCAAGATGGTTCTCTAAAACTGTGGTATTTCCCAATACAGTTCCCAATACAGAGGAAGGGAAAGAGACAACTCCCTCTAATGTGAAAGGCTGCCATGTCCCCGAATATCATCCATCACCTACCCTTCCTTCTCAGAATTCAGTGATACCTCTCCAACCCAAGCTTAACAAACCTGTTAGGAGGTGGACAGACAGATTTGCCAAGGTGTGGGACACTGTTATATATATTATAATTAATAATAATTAATAATAATTAATAATAATTTCAGTGTTACAGGACAGAGGCCAAGCACAAAGAAATGGTTGCAGCTACACACCCTGGTTTCAATTAAGCCCTCTCTCTCTGTGTGTGTGTAAAGAGAGAGAGAAATCTGGCCTTCTTAAGCAAGCAAACCAGAGGCCCACGTCACCTCTCACCCCACCACAGCCCAGCCTCCTGCCTGCAGCCCATAAACCACCCTAGCTGACATGAGTTATAGCTTTTGTTGGAAATTGGAAAAAAGGGACCGGGGAGGGGGAAGAGTACGAGAGACACAGCAAGCAAGCCCATGCCGTCTCCACCACTCACACAATCATTCCTGCATTGCAGCTGTTTGGGGAAGGGAATGCAGGTATCCAATGCTAAAAACATATCCACACCCCGTGCAAACGTAGGCTCCCCAAATCTCAAGAGGAACCTCCGATTTAACTAGCTCAGGCTCCCATTGAGGGATAGGGAGAAAGGGAAGCCATAGGGAAAAATCTCCCAACACAATCCTTAATCCTTTGAATGCAGATGGAGGAGAGTTAGGCTGCAATCCAATACATACTTACCTGTAAGTAAGTCCCATTGAACCCAATGGATCCTACTTCTGAGTAGACATGTATTGGATTGCAGCCTAAGCGGGATGAGAAGACTGTCAGATCTAGTGGTGTATATGGGGCTATGGAGACAAAGGGGAATTTATCGGGATAGACAGGGCAGAGAGATGTTTACTTGGAGACTGATGGATAGATGGAACAGGAGACAGACAGATATGAGCGGTATAAATAATGAGCTGGCAAGCAATATTTCAACAACACCAAGAAAGGGTCGGGGAGCGTTAGAGAGAACAAGTGTGCACGGCTGCAGTCCTAAACACACTTACCAATGAATAAGCCCAATAGTGGGACTTACTTCTGAATAAACATGCACAAGTGACACCTGCAGCAAAATGTTGCAGAGTGGCATGCTCCTGTTCAGAATTCCAGCCCACTGTGCCCTCTTCCAGGAGACTCCATTCCATTTCCCATGCCATGCTGGTTTTCTGGTTCCCTCCACCATTCAGTCAGAAGTCCATGTCCACTAAGCATCCCCAGACTTCATTGAGCTGTGTGTGTTCTCCTCTTAGGGCAGACTTCACCAACTTGGTGCCCTCCAGATATTCTGGACTACAGTTCCCATCCACGCCGTGCTGGCTGGGGCTAATGGAAATTATAGTCCAGAATGGGTGCCAGCAGCTTGGTAAAGACTGCCTTAGGGGTTTTTATTGTAGAAGATTTTAGTACTGCTGAAAACCCTGGGATTTCCCCAAGCTTGCTGACTCTATTTTGTTTGAATGGTGCCATTTTGACTACAAAAGGCTCCACACTGAGTTTCTTATTAATATATGAGATACGAAGGACAGGATGGCACAATCTCTGTGTCTTAGGGAGGGAGATGATGATGGCTGCAAGTAGATAGGAGTATATATATAATGACAGAGGGATGATCGAAAGGAGAGCAGATAAGGGAAAGGATAGATAGACAGACAGACATATATAAAACAGAGAAGAAAGTCTATTTATATGTGGACTTTCTCATGGTTCAAACCAGTGGTTCCCAAACTTTTTCCCCCACAGACCACTTTAAATTTGCTGAGGGTCTTCGCAGACCACTTTATGATTTTTCTGTCTGTTGTAGCCAATATAATGTACTGTGCTAGATGCTGTACGATTTTAATTGTATTTTTATTGCTTCTTTCAGTTCTTATATTGCATTTTATTATATTATAATTTGCATTCCAAAAAAATTAAAATTGTCTATCTAAATAAAAATGTAAGCATCACATTGCAGTTTGCAGTGCCACCGACAGGTGGCGCTATGAACTGTAGCACGAACGCTTCCCCCCCACATACACACACCTACCTGTACAGAGCTCATACTGCCCGCCTTGGCAAGCAGGCAAGGTGGCACTAGTCACCTGGCCAGGGGAGTGGCCGGCTGGTGCACTGTGTGGCAGTAGCGTTGGTCCAGGGGAGATGTGGGGTAGTGGTGGCAGAAGTGGCAGCCTGGGTGGGCAGACGGGAGGCTGGTTTGTGGCCTAGCTATGATGCACAGCCTGCATGGCCTAGCCGCAGCAGCACTGTTTGTCTGGGATGGCGGTAACGGAGGAACAGGCAAGGCAAGCAAGTTGGTGAGGGGAGTGGAGGTGCCTGAGGAGTGGTGGTGGGAGTTGGGGTTGGCAGGAGTAGGGAGGTTGGTGAGTAGAGTGAATGGCGGAGTGGGGGTTGGTGAGAGGGGCGAGTAAGGCGAGCAGGGAGTTGGCGAGTGGAGCAAGCATGAGGGCAGAGCCCCCCTCATAATACAATAAAATACAGTGTAAGAAATAAAAGAAACAATAAAAATATAATTAAAAAGCAATATGCATATTTAATGCAGACATGCTGTGGACCACCTGAATGAAGCTCATGGACCACTGATGCTCCACAGACCACAGTCTGAGAACCACTGCTTTAAATTGAGCCAGGGTTTTTGTCGAAAGCTTAACCCTGGCCCCAGAATTCTTTCCAAAGCCAGGAGTCGGCCCCAAATATTCATGTTCTCATAAAGAGGAAAGATTATCTGAGCATGGGCAGAGTGAGTTTCTCTTACTCACAGCCAGTCCTTGCTGGGATTAGAGGCAAGGCCCCTCTGTGTTACCATATTGCTTCCAGACACACTTGAATTCCAGTTCCTTTTTCTTAGAGAAGGTGAAGTGAGCTGCTTCAGGCAGCACCAGAGGGAGGGGGAATGACTGATGAAGGCAGGAATTGGGGTCTGAATAGTTAAGAAATACTTTTACAAGTGTTGACCCTGGCTGAGGGCAGCAGGGGGAGATGGCACGGCACCATTAGGGCTCTGTTTCAGGCAGCAAAATGTCTTTGGTTGCTACTTGTAATTAACCACTGGAAGGCCAATAGATCAAAGGCCATGGCAATATTCAGTTATCATATTTGACCAGACTAGCATCAGGAAGTGCATTTCCTTCTCTATTTCAAACAAATTAGAACATTCATTTTTTAATCCATATAATTAGTGCTGCCGGTCAATGAGTTTGTAGTGAATTAATCATCAACCTTCGAACTGATGTGTTTGTCGAAGAAGTGTAAACAAATCAGCATATCACCTGCAATTCAATATGATTATCAGTTTAATCGCAAACAAAAGCCATACCTCTCTGTTAAGACAGAAAGGCCATTTTCGGCAGTTGCTATTTCATTCTTGGTTCAGGAAAGTACAAGTGCCAAACAGCTTTAAAAAAAACAAAAACACCTCAGCTGGTTGTAACTCACAGTCTGACCTATTAAAATTTGCCATCACGGATTAATCGGGTAGGAGGCAGTTTTAATCAACTAAAGCCTGAGTTGATCAATCGACCAATTAAACCGATTAAAGCTTAATACCTCAGAGATGATGCTATTATACACAGCTCTCCGGAGTAGCTTTGCCAGGTGTTTCATTATGACGAAAAATGTCTGTTTCGGCATTCTGAAACATTGTTTGCCAATCATCTGGTTTGCCTTTCAACAGGAGAAGGCTCTTCCTCTCTCCAGCCATCCAAAGGGCGTTGAATCTAGTCCCCTGTGGAAGGCTGTCTAGAGACCAAAGAGCTACTAAACGGCAGTTGTGGGCCAGAAGAAAAAGGCTGTGAGTGGAGAATGAGATTTCAAATTCAAAGACATTTGGATAGACGAGTCTATTTGAAGAGGAGATGAACAGCATTCTAGAGGACTTCATCAACCCATTTTGTAATTTACAAAACTGGAATGTATTACCGATTTTCATTTATAATGTACCCTCCCCTGGCCAGGGGCTGCCTTTGCTATATTCAGTGCTCAGAGCAGGATTAATGACCTACTAAAAGCATATTGTGGCTATACGGGGCCAGGTTCAAGGTTCTTGTATTAATAAACAAAGCCCTGAATAACTTGGGTCCAGGTTACCTTAAGGACCCCCTAAGCCCTTATATCCCAGATCAATCACTGAGATCATCCACAGGAGTGCTATTAGTTGTCCCCTGTGTTACAGAGGTCTGGCTGGCCTCCACTGGAAATTGGGTGTTTAGTGTCCCTGGTCCCATGCTGTGGAACGCTTTTCTAGCAGAGATTCAGCAGGCACCCTCGCTTTTGACTTTCAGTTGTCTCTTGAAGATCTTTTTATGTAGACAGGCCTATATAACTTTTTAAAAGTTTTGATCAGTCCATGATTTCAATGATTTTTTTTGCTTTTTATTTTATATTTTATAGCATATATTGCTGCACACCACCGTGTTATATTGTATGACTTGGCGGTATATTTATAAGACAGCCAGTGTGGTATAGTGGTTAGAGTGCCATAACAGGACCTGGGAGACCAGGGTTCAAATCCATGCTCGGCCATGAAGCTCACTGGGTGACCTTGGGCCAGTCACAGGCTCTCAACCTAGCATACCTCACAGGGTTGTTGTGAGGACAGAATTGGCACGGGGAGAACCATGTTTGTACGCCACCTTGAGCTCCTTGGAGGAAAGGTGGGATATAAATGTAATAATAAATAAACGAATACTGCCCTATTAGGACTAGAGTAGGTGTCAGTTCAGTGGTAAAAGCTATGCTTCCCCAGATCCATCCCTAATATCTCCAGTTAAAAGGACTACAAGAAGATGGGCTTGGAAGGCCATTGCCAGTCAGGATTACACAGTAGTGGGCTGAATGACTCAATATAAAGCAACGTCATCTCAGCACCTCCCTGGCCTTGATGAGTCTCAGTCACTTGTAGTGGTCATTGATGGGCTGTTATGCTGCTCAGAAAGCGAGACTGAAACATGACTTACGCCCACCTGCCTGAGTATGGGCTGACATCAATTTGGGTCAGAGCGCGTGCAAGACTGACCTTGATTTGAGCAATTTAAGTGTGGAGTTGGTTGGCAAAGTTGCTAGAAGATATCTCAAGAAAGAGCCAATTTTTAGACCTTGGGGAACTTTCAATGACGATAGTGCCGTGCACCTGCCTGTGCGCTTGTTTCTGCACGCCTGTAATACCTGATCTGATCTACCTGTGTATTTAAAATAAATAGTTTACAGACAAACTAGCTTGTACCCAAAGTTAGTCTTACTCAGATTAGACCCATTGAAATTAATGGACATGACTAATTTAGGTCTATTAGTTTCAGTGGGTCTACTCTGAGTAGGACTAACTTTGGATATAACCTACTGGACGTCTTAGTCTTCTCCAAAGAACCCTGATTCTGTAAAAGCTACTTTGGACATCCCACCATTTTAGAGGTGGAAGCACAAAACAGCAAGACATATCAGAACAGATAACAAAAAGTCCAGCACACGCTATCCTGAAGGGTATGCATATCATTGTTCATTCACATGTTTTAGGGACTGAGCCCTGGCAATGAAACACACACACACACATTATGTTGCTATTTCTTGCTAAGCACTTCAAACTGCAGCGTGCACGATGTGCAAAAAGGTAAAAACAGACAAGTCCCTGCAAAAATAAAAATTTACAGTTGAACGAAACTCAAGACATAAAACAGTAAGGAACATAAGAACACAGGAATCTGCCTCATGCTGAGTCAAGCCCATCTATCTCAGTACTGCCTACATTGACTGGCAGTGACTCTCCAGGGTTTCAGGCAGGGGTCTTTCCTAGCCCTACTTGGAGACGCTGTTGGGGATTGAACCCAAGGCCTTCTGATTGCCAGGCAGACACTCTACCACTGATCTATAGCTCTTTCCAGAAAAAAAAACCCCTAGGAAGCTGCCTTATACTAAATCAGACCACTGGTCTGTCTAGCTCAATACAGTGTACACTGACTGGCAGCATCTCCCAGAGATGTCAGACAGGGAACATTCCCAGCCCTGCCTGGAGATGCCGAGGATTAAACCTGGGACTTCCTGTTTTACCACTGAGCTATGGTCCTTCTCCAAGAAGACAGAGGAGGTGGGAAAAGGAAGCAAAAAAATCAAGTTCACTCAAGTTCTTGATGATAAACAAACTGGCTATTACAAATAAACACATGTTACATGTAAGACTGCCAGAAAAAAAAGGTTCTTTTGCAAAAAAAAAAAGCAAGGGGTCAGGCCATTTCTCCCTTCCCTCAGCTGTATTTTCCTATATGTTTCTTAGGTGAATAGAAAGCATTTCAGTCCCCACCCCAGACAACCAAAAATAACAAAATCCCCTGGGGGAAAAACCCTCACTTTGTATTGCCCTTGCTATGCACAAGAAAGTGAATGTGTGTGTCAACAGCAGAGTCAGAAAAAAATAATACAAGAGTAACACACAGGCCTCGCTTCCTGTTCACGTCTGAACGCCGCTATCTGAGTGGCAGACATGACAGAGATTTGAGATACTCCACACCTGGCATCTCTAAGGGATAACACCCTGTTCGCCTCCCACTGGTTGCCACCAAAATGGCCACCAAATGGAAACAGGAACTGCTGATGAAATTGCACTGGGATTGGGACTTCTGGAAATCCATTCTATGGAACATAGCTGATGATCTACCGCCCTGCTCCAGGATCTAAGGCCTGGTGGTCAAGATTGACATCGCTTGATATAAGGGCCGGTTCGCACGTGCAAAAAGGCCCCCACTGTTATTGAGGTAGGTCATCTGTCAGGTATGCCTGACAGTTGCAAGATTCCTACGTAGAGCAAGTGGTTGGACTAGGTGAGTTCTAAGGAAGCTTCCCCGTCTAAAATTCGATGATTCAGTGACAAAAGGTGTGAATGTCTGGTTGTGCATATGGCTGGCAACAATTCCCTAGACTGAGATGGTACTTTCCCCATCGCCACAAACATGGAAATTGCTGTTCTCATTGGATGGGTCACAAGTTACAGCATCCAAGACAACAGGTGCTTCAGGATGGCCAGAGTTTCTCATGCGAGGAAGAAAATATTGTGTATGAACTGGATCTCAAATGGCTTTTGCTTAAGTGGCTACGTATACAGTTAAAGTGGCCTAAAATCACTCTGAAGAGATGTGGTTGGGTAGGTACTGTGTTATGGAAGGTCTTGTACTTATTTAAGTTCATAGGTCTTATTTCTGTCATGCTGTTAACACACAAAGGCTTATGGGGGGGGAGATATGCCTTGATATTGTGCCTGATTTCTTTTCTTGTTTTAAAAGGAAGACATACTTCAACTTGACCTAAAAGCTGTGTTCATGAATCCCAGATGTACCATGGGCAGCTGTAGTTATCCAGCTGCAAGGGTGGGGGGAATGCACTCTATATACTGTACGCACCTCCCTCTTTAATATCATTCTGCCTGTTCCTGGCATTCAGCATTTGCTTCTGGGTCTGTGGGGCCTGACAAGAACCAGTTTCATGTTAACTCCTTCCTTTATCACAAGGATTTCAGGGGAAGGGGGAATGGAGAGCGAGATGTAACTCAGTGGTAGAACACATACTTTACAACGGTAGAACATAAGGTTGGAACTTCAGCATCAAGCGGATACAGAAGGTTCTGGGTTCAGTCCCCCTCACCTCCGGCTAAAAAGTTGTCTCGGCTGACAGGTGCCAGGCAAGTCCTCTGCCTCAGACCCTGGAGAGCTTGGACAATATTGGACTAGAGGAGCCTTTACCAATCTGGTACCCTCCAGCATGTGCTGGCTGGGGCTGATGGGAGTTATAGTCCAAAACATCTGGAGGGCACCGGGTTGGCAAAGGTTGGACTAAAGGGGCCAATAATCTGACTATATGTATATAAGGAACCTCCATATGTTCAATGGGGCAAATTGCCTTTGGCTCCCAATAGCCGGTTTTAAAGGCATTTTAGGCCACGGCCAAAGTTTTTCAGAAAACGGGAGCATACAGGTCACTGCAGCTCATTACTTTAGGTAACGCCATCTCTCTGTATCTTTAGAAACAGTCAGATTAGAGGCGGGTCTCTCCGTCAAGATCGAGATTTCTCCAAGTACATAAGGCAATGTAGAGACTGACAGATAGGGGGTTTATATAATTTTGCCTCTCCAGTGAGCTCTATTGTTTGGAGCACACCGTCACAGCACTATCACTGGTTATATAAAAATCTATCTGCCTCTACAGCTCTCTTACCCAGATAGCAGGCTACGAGATTTTCCCCCTCCCTGCGTGTGGGTTCCTCTGCCAGCCTTTCCCCCCATATATTGCACATTTTATGCAGTTACACCTCCAGGCTTGTCTCCCTTCGACAAAAATAAGCCTCTGCCACCCACCACTGCCCCATATACAATCCGCATTCTTATTTTAGGAACCTTGATCCTAAACCCTGGATGAAGTCCCTGAATCCTAGATGACGCCAGACTCTGAAGCACCACAGCGGAGTCTTTAGGGTGCCATAATGGGCAGCAGAGTAGAAGAGGTGACCCAGTGAGGCAGGATCCACCGGGAAATCCCCTTGCTCTTGTGTAGCTCTCATTCATTTCGACGAGGCTTGCACAGGAGACCTTCCTGAGTGGACTGCGTCCCAGAGATTTCAACTTTTAATGAGGGGAACAAAGACATTTCGGTGGGGGTGGCACGAGATTCACAGCAAAGGTCAACCATTACATTGCATACCAACCAACCAACCACAAAGACGAACAGGAAGGGACGTTCCTTGAAACCAGATGAAAATAGTCCTTACTCCCCCTACCCTTTCCCACTGATGTGCCACAAATGAGCAACATTGGTATGTGAGTTACTTTTGTCGTTCTAATTTGCAAGGATGTGTTAATATTTTCAGAACTTTTAGAGCAGGGATGGGGAAACCTGTGGCCCTCCAGACGTTGTTGGACTACCATCAGCCCCAGCCAGCATAGTGCATGGTCAGGGATGCTGGGAGCTGTCGTCTAGCAACATCCGGAGGGCCACAGCTTTCCTTTCCTTCTTTTCGACAAAGGTTTACATAATGGATGTAAATAAGCGAATGACCAAACAGAGAGAAGTTTTAAGACAGTACAGTTACTACAGGTTTCCATTTCTGCCTTCCTCACTAACGTAGTCTGGATTTTGAAATCCCAAATGTGTTATCTCAGGAAGGTGGAAGCTGAAACATTTAACTGAACAGTCTTAGGACTTTCCCTGTTTGACCATTCACTTTTTTACACATTATTCACAACTTATTTACATACAGCCTACTCGGTTGCAATGCTATTTAGCTGCTTTCAAGTCTTTTCATAGACTACAGTTAAGCCCCTTTACTTGGAGCTGCTTTTGAAAAGCATTCAGAAACTTCAGTTGGTCTGAAATGCAGCAGCCAGACTTGTAATGGGGACTTCCTGCACAGAAAGTATAACTCCAATATTACCCGATCTGCGTTGGTTACTGATATATTTATGGGGCCCAATTCCAACTGCTGTTTTCGAGCTTCTAAAGCCCTAAATGATCTGGGACCAGGATGTCTGAAAGACTACCTCTTCCCATGTGCAACTATCCATGTAATCAGATCAACATTGGAGGTTTTGCTCTGTGGTTCCCTGCCTTCAGTGGGCACATTAGTCAGGGCCTTCTTGGTCATGGCACCACAACTATGGAATTGCTTACCAATGGAAGTCTGCTTCACTGAACAGGGAGCCATTTTCAGCGGGCAAGGAACTACAAGGCATGGGTGTTCGTGAAGGTGTTTCTGGCAACTTAATTTTATGCTGACGTAAGAAAGAATATATTTCTAAAATGGTGGGGTTTTGTTTTATATAATGTTTTGAAATTTTGCTTTCCCTACATCCCCTTGCCCCCCCCCAGTTTCTGAGCTACTTTTGGAGCTCACAAAGGTGGAGAACCAAGGGCCACAAATATAAAATAGCAAGGTAAAACCAAATAAAAACAAAACAGAGGAAAATCTTAGAATCACATTGGCTCTGGTGGGTCATTTAAACCCACTCCCATCCTTAAAATAAGATACAATATGCCCAAAAAAATGTCTGTCAGAGGACTTGGTGTTCAGCCTTACTGCTGAGCATCAAATCACTCCCCTGAATAATGAATTGGTCTGCTGAGTGTTGACAAGATTATAGCCAAAACAGGGGTCACTAAGAAATAAGGATGCATCAGTATACTCACGGGACCACCAAGGTTTACAGATTTTTTAAAAAAAACCTTTATGGGGGGAAAAAGCCTAAGACAGCAAAAAAACAAAACAAAACCCAAAACAGCCCAATAAGAGTAGAGCATGCTGAATTCTCAGTGTCAGTTGCATGGGGGGGGGGACACCAGAAAACTGAGGGAGGACAGAATAGAATGGAGTATCCTCAAAGAGAGCGTGGCTGGCTCACTGGAACCCTGAACAGGAGCATCTGACACTACAACACAACTCCACACTTCTGCCCTACACAGTTGTAGCTTTCATCTGTTGAAGCTCTCCTAGCGCCACAACAACTGGAGGGTATCATGCTGACTATCCCTGGGCTACAGGCTTCATGTTTGACTCCAGCGCCTCCCCCATGGGAAGGGGGAAGTGTCTGCATGTGGATAAATAGTATGTCAGGGAGAAGGCTAAACATTTATCCTTTCAGTACTAGTTTTCTGCATGCAGGGAGAATTTTGAGCCGAGGGAACATTCAGAGGTGCAATGTCCTGTCACCTGAACCGGTAAAACCCAGGAAATGCATTGCTGTTTCATATCACTACATATAGAAAATGGGTCTTGGCTAGAGAGGCTCATATAATTGGCTGCAAGGGAACTTGATACTTTTTTTTAATAAAAAGGTTTATCAAGATCTTAGCAAAGAAACATGGGCTCCCTTCCTTTATTTTTTTTTGGGGGGGGGAGAATAATAATGCATCTGTCCCCCTTCCTCTTTCTTTTTCCTCTCCTTTAAAAAGAAAACTGTTTCTTTCAAGTTCTTATTTTCCCGTTTCTCTCTCAAAACCTTGTTGAGGACACCTGTGTCTCTCTGTGCAGCCACACAAGGGGTGGGCTGGGGGTGGGGGGAAGAGAAGAGCAATGATATTTAAAATGTCACGATGATGGCTCGTTTTTGTAACTTCGTCCATTGCAAGATAACCAAAGTTTAATCCCTTCCCCCAAATATATGCATACATATTATTTTTAAGGAGGCGGAGGGAAAAAGAAAAAAGACAAGAGACACAGCATTTTGCTTCATAGCTGAAGAGGCAGGCTTGGGAGGGAAGACTGCAGTATACGCCCTGAAGGCAACGGAAGCCATAAAAAGAAATAAAAGCAGCCTTTGCACAGGCTTCTCCAGTCTCATCCGCTGGAGCAGGAGGAAGATGTGTGGGTGCAGTGTCTTCCCTTTTCTTTTCAGTATTCGGAGCTGCCCATCTTGCTGATGGATGGACCGATGCCACCTTCAAGGCATGCAGGAGGGTAGCACAGGGCAGGATAAGCCAGAGAGGTGAATGGGGCTAGATTTAAGGAGTGGCCGAGGAGACGAGGGAGGTGAAACTAAGCAGCAGGGTGGTCAAGATTATTCACAAGGACGGGGGCATCTTCCTTGCCAAATGTTCTGCAGAGGGGAAACGCTGGGTTAGGCAACCTGCATTAATTATGCAAATGTGCTCATTCTGAATAATTTGTTTTGCTAGTCAGTCTTAGTTATGCAAGGCACATACGCCCCTCCTCCTGACCTAACCCTGCTCAAGTCCTTTAGCACTTCCCTAATGGCTGATGGTCCTGGAGCGGCACGGGAGCTCTTGCATTGGGTCTCCTTCTCACACCAGTCTGGTAATGTCAGATGCTTCAGGTTATGTGGGGCCTCAGTGGTGGCTGGAGGCTCCATGTCAGTGGGATAATAGAATCCACTCCGGGTTTTAGTCTGGACTTTTAAGGAGCTGTCCACGGTGGAAAGCTAATTGACAGTCCAGACTAAAACCCAGAGCGGATTCCACTGCCCCACTGACATGGAGTCACCAGCTGCCACTGCCTGGGAGGCATTGATGGTGTGGCTCCTTCCCATGGTAGCTCTGCCTCACCTTACAGAAAGAGGGACACTGGCTTGGGAAGAAGCCACATTATGTACACTGCCATGGAACTGGGATGTTTCAACACAATGGTGGTGGGGAGGATGGTCCTACGTTACAGAGGTGGCCCAGAAACATCACACCTTGCAATAGCTTCCACGCTACTGCAAAAATGCCAGAAGAGCCCCCCCTCCAAAGTCACCAAACATTGCCCCTGCACTTTCAAATCTGTTTCTGCAGTCTTATGAACTATCAAATGCTTATTTAAAATATGGATGTTCAGATTCTAGAGAGCAGAATATCACGACAGAGCAACTTCTTGGAATCTCCTTCCACCAACCAAGTATTCCTCTCTTCAGTTTGGAAAGCTCTCTCCCCCCCCCCCCCAAGAGAGACAGGGAGAGAGAGAGAGACACGGCTAGCAGAGGCCATGTAGTCAGTTCTAATGGCACCACAGCACATTCCAGTTGCATCATTCACCACATTGCCTTCATTCGGATTTTTGAGCCATTAAGATGTTTGGGGGAGAACTGTTGACAAAGAATGGGGAAGCAGAGGGAGCAATTCCGTTGAGGCCTAGAAACTAGAGTGGCAGAAGAAAGAAAGAAAGAAAGAAAGAAAGAAAGAAAGAAAGAAAGAAAGAAAGAAAGAAAGAAAGAAAGAAAGAAAGAAAGAAAGAAAGAAAGAAAGAAAGAAAGAAAGAAAGAAAGAAAGAAAGAAAGAAAAGCTAAATTTCATGTAAACTATACATTTAACGGTATAAGCACGACTTCCAGGGAGGTGACCATGCTATTTTCTTGCAGGAAAAACAAGAGTCTAGTGGCACCTACATCATCATACCTTTGTTAGTCTTTAAAGTGCTTCAAGGCTCTCTGTTGTTTCTGTACAAGCAGGAAATCTGCAGTCACTTACCCAGAAGTATGGAAAGATGATGCCTAGTTATAATAAGTGCAGCTTTGTTTAGGCTGCAGTCCTGTAGCCACTCTCCTAAACTCAGTGGGATTTACGTCTGAGTAAGTCCTAGTATTGCACTGTTAACTGCTTCCAGATAACACTGGTAACCACCCAGAGAGCTTTGATTAAAATTCTACCCCTCCTGGAAACGCTTACAGATATGACTGAAGTAGGCTCCTGAGGTTTAGAAATTAAAGCAAACTAGACAGAATAAACACATGACCACTCCAACGTCTCATGTTGTTTAAGGGAGTCTCGTGACAATTTCAGGTGGCTGCCTGATCTGAGAGAGGGAAGGAAGGAAAATATGGGGGTGGAAAGTATGGAATACATAAGATTGTTATATAAATAGCCGACAACATTCCCCCTAAAAAACACCCAAACAACTTCCTTTCGTAGTTTTTTCTAGATCGTAAGCAGGATGGTCTGAGTGTATTCCTCATCTGTAACTGCATCATGCTAATGTGTAATTTGGTGCTGGCCACAGCCTTTGGAAAAATAGCTTCCATTAGAAAAACAAAAATATGTTTCTAGTCCTTAAGGCCTGTCAGGCTTCACATTGCAGGATGACAAGAGAACTATAGCCTAGAAACCAGAGAGAGGCTGAGCAGGCTTTCAGTGGCCCGAAAGCAGGGGGTCAGCACTCTGTATAGTTCAGTGCCCCACCTCATAACTAACGGAGGAACACAAAAGCATGTGAAACTTGGAAACGTACCCATTTGCATCATTCTCACAGAGTGTAAAATTCGGCTTTTCTCAGTGCAATGCGGCTGTGTGTGTGTGTGTGTGTGTGTGTGTGTGTGTGTGAGAGAGAGAGAGAGAGAGAGAGAGAGAGAGAGAGAGAGATCATATTATAAACAAATTGTATTTACAAACTCTCTGGGTAAGAATTTTGTCCTTTCTCTAACAGGAATGGCCACATGGCAGCCCATGGGCAAAATCTGCCCCCACCCCTAAAGCAAGTTTATTTGGTCCCTTAGTAGCTCAGCCAATGTTTGATCAAGGGAAGGTAAAACGTTTGCCCACCTCTTCAAGCAGGCGTAGTCTGAAGGCACTGGATCCAGCAGCTTTGCTGAAGTTAAGCAGGTATTGGGTAAGTCAATGGCTGGTTGGGGCAGCACCTGAGAACCACTTGGATGCCAGCAGTGTAAATAAGTAAGCCAGCAAAATTTGTTTACTAGCCTGCTGGGGGCTGGCAGAAAAGAGGCAGAGAGCTGCATTTCTCCGCTGCGCCTGGAGGACGGGGCTCCCCTACTCTAACTGGTCTCTAGACGGGGTGCAGAGGCGGGACGGAGTGCTCCATCCCTCCTCCCCCACCACCAGCCCGTTCACTTGTCTATGTGCAGTTCCTGGTTACCTGCAGCTACCCGGTAAGTACTTAAATGCAAGGCTGTTTTCTACTGTTGAAAGTTCTATCACTGACAAGAGGTGGGATAGAAATGTAGCAAATTAACTTCATCATGTTGGCCCTGTGAGGCTGCTTTAAACTGCTTCAGCCCATTGTTCCATCTAGTCCAGTCCTGACTCTCTAGACCAGCAATGGTTCTCCAAAGCCTGGGAGTGGTGGTGCAGGAGGAAGGTCTTTCCTTGCCTGGCTACCTGAGATCCTTTTAAGTGAAGGTCCCAAGGTTTGAAACTGGGGCCCTCTTTGTAAAAAGTGGGTGCTCTGCTACTGTACTATTGCAGCCCCCTCTTTGGAGAAACAGAAATATCCCACACTTTCAACATTTCAGCCCTCATTTGGATTTTGCATCAAGAGTGAATGTGAGGGGGTCAGTCTGTGTAGTAAACCTGCCACTTCCATGATCTGAAGGATAGAACTACACACATACACACATGTTCAAGCGCAATATAGCAGTTTGGCTATTCCTTCTTTGTAATACCTAGCACCATTTTTGGTATGAATTAAACAAGCACTTAGTAGTAACAATGGTTGACTCAATTGACAGGCAGGAAGCTGCAGCAGTCTTCCACCTTTTCAGAACTGGGAACACCACATTTACGCCAAAGTCACAACATGAGACCCACTTTTATTTTTTTCATCCTACAGTCAGGCTCTTCCACAAGTGCTTCTCCTTATTGGCTTTTCTCTCTCTCCCCCCTATTGTTACTATCTCTCTCTGATCCTCCCCCATTTTTATCCTTCTATCTTTTTCTTCTTAAAAATCTTTGTGAGATGGGGGGGGGATATGATGGCCCAAAGGTGACATTTGAGGCCAGGTCATGACCCACCATTTGGAGACCACCGAGATAGAGAACATGTGGAAATATAGCTATTGATTCAATGGATGGATTGTAACGGCGTAGCGTTGGATGATGTTTGTAAGATCCCTCAGACTGGTGGTCACTTGTGCTAAAGAAAACCTGCCTTCAGGCAACTAGGAAATAACATCTTTATAGTTCTTGCAAAGAACACGCCATGAATATGTCATAAACTACTTAGCTGATTGTGTTCAGACTGGTAGCTAATAAAAAGTTACCAACTTAGATGGCTTTAAAAGGGATAAGACCACTTCATGGACCATAAGGGCTACTAGTCATGGCTGCTACAACTACCTCCAGGTTCAGAGGCAGTGTTTGACTGAATACAAGAAGTTGGTGAGCAGCAAGAGTGGGACTGGGCTGTTGCCTCTTTGTGGGCTTCCCAGAGACATCTAGCTGGCAACTATGGGGGAAACAGGATGGTGGACTAGACGGGCCTTTGGTCTGATCGAGCAGGGCTCTTCTGATGCACTTAAGTCATTCATTTGTCTAGTAACTTTTGTGTACTGAATGGCAAAGCTTGGATGGATGGATGGATGGATGGATGGATGGATGGATGGATGGATGGATGGATGGATGGATGGATGGATGGATGGATGGACATTGAACAGGATTTAATTGAAGATGGATCACACTGCGGGTTCAAGCCCCTGATCTTGCTTGGGCTCAGGAATAGAACATAGGAAGAGATAAGAAAGAAGATAATGCCTTTCCCACTCCCTGCTGACTAGCCACAACTGGCTCTCTGCAGGTCTGTGGTTAGTGAGAAGGGGTTCCAGAGCAAAGGATGCAGCTCCCTCCCAAAAGTGGGATTCCTTCCAGCCTAGTCACATGTCTCTGACATAACAGCTCTCATGAGAATAACGCAAGTCATTCTGCAATAGTCAAGCAGAGGGATTCTTGGGATGTCACCTCCAGCCACCATTCCTTGTAAAGTTTAGAGAAAGTTTACAGAAAGCAGGGGCCTCAACTGATATGCAAGGAGTTCAGTCTTACTTGGTTTGAGTGTGTGAGTTCCCTGTGGGAATCTGAATCTTGCAGAAAGCAAGACTGAACTCCCCATGGATCAGCTGATGCACAGGGAGTTCAAATCTGCTTAGTTTGGGTGCACGGTCAAGTTCCCCACACTGGCCCACCCGAACCCTGCAAAAAGCCAGATGAAACTGCACAGAGAGTTCGATCCTGCTTGGCCCCTTGCCTTGGCTACCTTGCCCCACCCCCATGGGCCAGCCTTGACAGTTGAGTGGGGCAACCCTCCTGTCAATCACCTGACATCATGATGATGTCAAATGATTGACAAGTGGGTGGACCCACTCACCTGCCAAAGTTGGCCCACCTTGGGGGGAGATAAAGATCTGGTCCGCTGGGCCAAGAAGATTCCCCACCCCTGTTGTAAACTCTTCCTCTTATCAGTTCTTGTAACTAGATTCCTGACCTGGCAACCTTTTTAATCACTCAGTCTTCTTCACTCTCTCACCATAGCACAAAAACTCAAACGTCACTGAAGTCTATGGAGTAGCTCCTCTTTTCTTCTACCCAAAAAGTGGAACAAGCAATCTGGTGCATGTACAAGCCTTTCCTTAAGACACATCTACATTACACATTTAAATGGTGTTGAAGTCAGCTGAAATGCCATGTCTTCTCCTTTCTTCCCCCCAACAAAGGAACTCTGGGAAGTAGAGTTTTTGGGACGGGCTGAGAACATATTGTTGCCCCCTTAAAGACTGCACCTCCCAACACTTACGTGGCTTCAGTTTATATTATAATTGTGCTCATAACAGTGCAATCCTAAGAAAAACTGCTCCTGCGTGTGACAGCTGTGAAAAAGGCAAATTCCATGATGGGGATCATTAGGAAAGGTATTGGAAATAAAACTGCCGATATCATAATACTGTTATACAACTCTGTGGTGCAACCGCATTTGGAATACTAAGTAGAGTTCAGGTTGCCACACTTCAAAAAGGATATTGTGGAGTTGGAAAAGGTTCTAAGGGCAACCAAGGTGATCGAGGGAATGGAGCGACTCCCCTGTGAGGAAAGGTTGCTTCGTTTGGGGCTTTTTAGGTTAGAGAAAAGGCAAGTAAGAGGTGACATGATAGAAGTTTATGATCATAGAATCATAGAATAGTAGAGCTGGAAGGGTCCTATAAGGCCATCGAGTCCAACCCCCTGCTCAATGCAGGAATCCAAATCCAAACAAAATTATGCATGCCGTGGAAAGAGTGGATAGAGAAAACTTTTTCTCCCTCTCTCATAACACTGGAACTCGTGGTCATCCAGTGAAGCTGATTCTTGGAAGATTCAGGACAGACACAGAAAGTACTTCTTCCCACAGCATATTATTAAGCTCTGGAACTCGCTTCTGAGGAGGCACTGATGGCCACCAACTTGGAGGGCTTTCAAAGAGCATTAGACACGTTCATGGCGGATAAGGATATCCAAGGCTACTAGCCATGACGGCTAGGCGGAGGCAGCATGTTTCTGAATACCAGTTTGCTGGAAACCGCAGGAGGGACGAGTGCCCTTGTGCTAAGGTCCTGCATGAGGGTTTTCCACAGGCATCTGGTTGGCCACAATGAGAACAGGATGCCGGACTAGAACCAGGACCATTGGCCTGATCTAGCAGGCTCTTCCTATGTACTTATTCTTAATACTTACTGAGAAGCAAATCCCACTGGGCTCAATGAGACTAATTTCTCTAATAAGCATGCTTAGGATTGCACTGTTAAGCTCACTCTGAATTGCTGGATATCAGGGTTTCACAAAAATGCCCATCTTGTCCTTGCGTGGAGGGCACAGGAAAGAGGGAGAGAAAGAGAGCAATCATGTCTCCCCAACACAACTCTACAACTTATGACTTAGTACAGCAAACTGAATTCTGTTTGCATCCCCCAAGTACTTTGGTCTTGAAAGGAGCCCTTTTCAGTTCGAGACTGCCAAACATCAATAAAGTAAAAACACTCAAGTGTAGTAGCAAGAATCCTGGGCTTGGACTGGTGGGACAGAGTTCAAATCCTCTCCTTGGATAGAAAAACTGTACCAACCAAGAAGAATCAAGGATTTATAGTGCTTCGGGGGTGTCTAAATTGCTTCACATGATCTCAGTAAGCATTACAACAACTCTGCAAGGGTCAGTGTTACTATCCTCATATTACAGAGGGAGATAGGAGAGGGTAAGTGACTTGCCTAAGGCCATCAAGTAAACTCATGGCAGAGGTGAGCTCTCATTTTAGATGCTGCAGAACAAATGAATGCAGACACACACACTTTGCTTATCATGTGGGCTCCTGCTTTCCCTATCCTGTCCACACTCTTCAGATACTAATCCAAATACACAAAATAAACCACTGAAATTATGGGGAGGCCTGACATTTCCTCCTCTTTGTTATGTAACGACTTATTTTGTACTAACCCATGACTACTTTCTGCTGTCGCACCTCCGGATCCTTCAAGCTACTAGTCATTATTTTAAAAGCTGACAGACAGACCACCCTGGAGAACACAAATCTGCAACAAGAACCAGAAGACCAGAGTTCAAATCTGGAAGGTGGCAACAGTAACTGGGAGAGCTTTTTGCCATCTTCAGCTGGTGAGCCAGCTGTGACCATTCCTGGCTAAGCCAGGCCTTGCCACAGTCATTCATGCCCAAGGAATTAGGCTACTCTAGCATGGTCTATGTGGGGCTGCCCTTTAAAAAGCCACTTGGAAAAGTCACCTGGTGCAAAAATGGAGGTGGGCAACTGGAGCATATGATCTTAATCAAATAGAATTCAATCAGCACTACCTGTCTGTTTCAAGGCTCAATTTACGGTGGTCATTTTGACCTGTAATGCCTTTAAACAGCTTGGGACCTGGGGTCTTAAGAACTCCCCTGTTCTGTACACACATGCTCCATTTAACATCTGAGGCCTTGCTGTGGGTGCCACAATCAGATGAAACTTGATAGGCTCCTACCAGGAACTGGGCCTTTTCGGCAGTGGTGCTGCATTGACAGAATACCCTCCCCAGAGTTACCTTAAGCTGCATTCTTTCAGGCACCAGGCAAAAAAAAAAATCTACCTCTTTCGAAAAGCACTTGGGCCAAACTAGCTCCATAATGCGGCTGTGCACCGGTCATTGTCACTGTGACTGGGATTGTGTTTCTCTCTTATGTCGAATTGGGATTTATATTGTCACTTGTTTACTACTAATTTATTTTTGCATTGCCGGTTGCTTTCCTTGCTGTTGCTTTTGGAGTTTATAAGGAGTAAAGAAAAGTGGGGTGTAAATTATTGACATAAAACAAACATGAAACCATGTATTCTGCCAGTGATCCAACCTCCTCCACCAGTCCTTTGCCTTATGTCCCCCCTTCACGTTTTTTCTCAGTGCTGAACGTTTTCACCCACAGTCAGGCCTGGTTTTCTCTCCCACCACCAACTCTTGTCAAGCCTTCTGATACGCTCCAGAACAGCCCACACACACACACTTCCTTACATGCACTCTGGTTCTCCTCCTCCTCCTTCAAGTCCCTCCTGAAGACCTTCAACAAAATCTCAGCTTACCTGCGTCTCTACCTGCCGCCTGCTTTTCTCAGCCTTGCTCCTCACATTTCAGTCCCCGAACCTCTCTAGCCCTGTCGCATCCATTTAATGCACGCAGCGAGCCCTCTGGGTATGCTCCGTGTTGCTCCGCAAATGCTGCTGGCAATTAATAAACAGCTAGAATCTAGGGAGCCATGTGTGGAGTCTCTTTCACGGGTCACTAGGGAATCAAATGCACAACAGCTCTTTTCAGGGTGGGGGAATGTCTGTCTTACCTCCCTAGCCACCATCGGTTCGTCCTCATTGTAATCAAAACCCTAGCAAGTAACCCCTTGGAATGAACCTGTGGCTGTCCCAGAACGGTGGGATTTCTCTTTCTTCAGAGACCCTACAAAGTATGAACTTGAGTATCTTTGAAGCGCCTTCTTCCTCCTTCCCTCCTTGTTTTAAACAACAAAAGCAAAAGCAAATTTCAGTTGGCTTTTATTGGCTGGGGTGGACTGTGGCAGGGTAGGGAAGAGAGAACTTTAGTGAGGGTTACATTTATCCATTTGGTCTGCTGTACTGTGGCGTTGCTCCCCTGCTGGTCCCCGGGTGGGCTTAAATAAGGCAACAGATATAAACAAATAGGCTTGAAACGAGGGGGCCATGTTCCCACCCTGTGTGCCTCCGCTGTATCATCTTTGCACAGAAATTGTGCCCCTGCTTCTGTGGGCTTATGAACCTGGCTCAAGGCTGCAAGATTTTGCAAGCTCCCACACCCCAACTGCCTGAAGGCTGTGGGTTCCTCACCCCCCCAATCAGGATTGACTGCCACCACCACACTTGGTGTTGCCAGCACCTTTCCGCAACACACCTGGTTTTATAATCTCCCCCACATCTCTCTGTATCTGTGTGATATCTTCTCTTCTACTGCATTCAGCTACTAACCATCAACACTAACACCAAAGTGGAGGAGACTAAGGGAGAGAGAGAGAGACAGAGAGACACTCAGAGAGACACAGACAAATACACACAAGCCTTTGGCTCCTGCAGCAAAACCGTCTCCTCCATCATAACCCCCCCACAACGCACAATGCGCCAACGATAAAGCAAATGCCATTTTCTCTTGCCTGGCCAGAAGGATAAGCAGGAATGCCAGAAGCCATTCTTTCCCCACTGGCAAAGAGAAGATTTGGGGATGGGGAAGGGTTGTGGGGGAGAGAGAGAAAGAGAGAGAGGGAGAGAAGGCATTTTTAAAATCTGCCTTCAGCAGATCTGGTAGAGCACACCACCATCATCTTGTATGAGCATCCACTAAAGATATTCCCAGAACTGGAGTCTGCATGCACATCAACAATTTTTTTCTGTCTTGTTTTTTATCCATGCAGAATAAAGGGGAGGGAGAAAGAAGGAAAGGGGAGGAGCTGCAGATATGAGTGTGTGTGTGTGTAAATACACACAGACACACGGATTCCTTTATTGTCACTGCATCTGCCCCCTCCCCATTGTTTAAAAGAGAAGTGGGAAGGAACAGCTCAAGTCTATGTCTCTGCAGATGGAAGCATATGGAGGAGTGACTATTAACCATTTCTCTCTCTGCTCCACTCTGATAAGAAAGGCACAATCTCAAGGGGAGAGGGGAAATAAAAAGGGAGAGATCCTGCCAACACTTAGAGAGGTCACTGAATTATTTCATTAGAGTTGCAACTCAATTGTCGGGGTGGTGGTGGTTGCATTTCCATTCTCTGTCCCTGGATGGTGGCGTCACATTCCACCAATAAGCTCCCCCCACCCGACTCTTCACAAATGCACACACCTTTTGGAGGAAAGGGAGGCTATGCACTCACAACTCCCACCCCTGCAAAGATATATTTACTCTGTTGCAAAAGGGTCAATGTGGAAGAGACACGGAGAAAGGAAAAGGCAAGAAACATTCTCTCCTCTACACACAGACACACACAATGTGAATACTTTCTGTCTCTCTTACGCACACAGAGGCTAAAAAGCAGACGGTTTCCTCACATCCACGCAAAAGATACTGGAACTGCACAGAAAATACACACAGGAATATACGCACACACAGGAAAGCTGAAATTGAACAGACCTGAGAATACAATAGCAAACACTAGGGCGGGGGCTCTTTTTGAGAAGGAGATTGTTTATTCTGATTTTTGTTTGGTCCAAATAAAGTCAAAGCAATATTTTCTTTTCTCCAGATCACAAATAATCCCATCTTAAAGATCCACATGAAATGAGATAGCTGTGAGAAAGTAGATCACTCCCATTCAATCGCCCCACTTTCCATATTCAGATCACAGCAACCTTCTTCCCCAACACTTTCTTGTTGCTTTACATACAGACTGCAAACATTTCGTATGAATGACTCCATCCCCTTGTGGGGGGATGGAGGGAGAGGGGAAAGGCAGAGAGAGAGAGAGAGAGAGAGAGGAGACTAGAGCCAAGGATTTGCTGCGCGTCTCCAGGCTTCAATAGAAATGAAAGTCACATCCTATCTCAGCAAACCAGAAAATGGATGGGGTGGGGGAGAAGGCAGACTGGAGCACAGCGGTTCATGTACAAGGGGCTGTCTTACAGAACGCGGAGGGGGGGATCCTGGAAATTATTTCAACGGCCTCCCCTTAGACCTGTCTCTAACACATCAATGAGTGATTGCTTCAAGCTAATCAGAAAATGGCATTATTATGGAACACAAAACACCCTAAGCATAATACACTTTTGGCTTTTTGCCCCCCCCCCTGCCTTTCCCCTCCAGACAGAACCTGTCATATCCAATTGGACTTGTCATTCAGCCAGCCACCCCCTCCCCCCAAAAAAGAGGTGAGGAGACAGAAAAAGAACGTACGAATCTTTCTCCCAACAAGCTGATGGCGGGGGGGGGGAGGAGGGGGAAAGTCCCTCCTCCTGCCCACCCCCCCTCCACTCACACACTTCCTGAAATAGTTGACGCCTTAAGGGTTATTCCTTTCTCTCCAATCCCCCACTCCTCCTCCCCTTGGGGAGGGGATGGATCGGGTGACCTATAAAAAAATAACTGTCTTTCCCCACACACACACAAACATTTCTATTGACATACATTGGCTGGGGAAGAAGGTTTAAAATGAGAGATTTAAACCTTCCCCTTACTCCAGAAGAAATAATTGCCTGAATATATATCCATTCCCGAGTTTTACCCCATATTTCAGAGGGGATTGGAACTACCTATAGAAACCTTCCCTGATCACACGTATCCCCATGCGTTGATATGACATCCTTCACTGGAGAGGAGAGATTTCAACCTTCTGGAAACGCAACCAGCAGCCTTTTTGCTTGGCTTGTTGCGAGATAAGTCCCCCTCCCCAAGCCAAGTCCAACCCTCCCCCATCTTGGAAACCTGAATCTTTCTCCCCACAGTGGAACCTCCCCCCACAATAATCTGACCATCTCTCCCCCCCTCTGTGGTCACAATTTAGACATATAATGATCCGCCTGCCACCGGATCCTTGGCTGTTAGTGATGATTCAATAACAGCACTGCTTTTATGTTAGGGGGTATCAGACAGACCTTGGAAGGGTACTGCTGATCACCCCACTTGCATCTCTTCCGGGGGGGGGCGACTGGGAGGGGGAAGAGACAGAGGCAAGGGCCGCCAGGCATTTGAGCAAGGTAGAAGACAAGAAAAAAGGAAAATTGCATCTTACACTTCTCAACTCCTGGGTGCGATCCTTCATTGCGCTTCCTCGCGACGCTGCGGGTCCTCAGTGGGCTTTCTCCCCCACCCTCCCTGTGGCACAGCAGACAGACACGGTGGCTGGCGAGGACCCCTCTTCTCTGGGGCAGAGGAGAAAGCTGCGGGGACGGAGGGAGGGAGGGCTGGTTACTGGTAATTGCAGTAATGGAATAAACTGAGCTTCCCTGCTCAGCCAGGCTGGGAGGAAAAAGATGCTCTGAGGATGGAAAGAGAGAGAGGTTGGTGCTGATGCAGCAGAGCAGGGTGGGAAGATGCAGGGGAGAGACAGAGAGATGCAGGGAGGGGGAAACAGAGTGGAGAGGCTGAGCATGCTCACTGTGCCCCCTCCCACCCAAGGGGCCATGGGAGTTGTAGTCTGTCACGGAAGAGGGGGCATCCTAGGCGAAGGTTGCTTTCTAAGGTGGCAGGTGCCACATCATCCGTAAGATGAAACACTGCCTGGACTCTGCATTGGAATTCTGCTAGAAAAACTGCTGCTTCCTCCTGGGGAATTGACTTGAGATTACTTAACACAGACTTAAGTCATCTGGGCTCCTACTGGGAGGAAGGGTGGAATATAAATCTAATAAATTAATAAATAATGTATTTCCTGGGGCAGAGAGGCCAGTGGGGAAGGAAGGGGGAGAGAAGAGTGGGATGGTCTGGGTGCACCTGAGGTTCCTGCAGGACCACAGAAGATAAGCAGGCATGGACCCAGTCAGAAAGTTGGGTGGGAGACCACCATAGCCACATAGAGAAGAGGGATGTAAGCATCATAAATATTAACATACGCACGGACTCAGATCCACAAAAGTGTATCCCATAATACTTTTGGTAGTCTTTAAGAGGCTACAAAAGTCCTTATTGTTCCCTCCCCTTTTAGATCAGCTTTTATTGTGCTGATCTTAACCAGGACTGGTCCTACCATTATGCAGAATGAGGTGGAAAGGGTAGCAAATTGTTAAGATATTAAATTTATTATTATTGTATTTTTACTGCTGAGGTGGGAAAGGAAAGGCACTCATGGGATTTTTTTTGTTTTGTTTCCAATGCCAAAATAATTGGGTGCTGCGTTCCTTCCTTGACGATGGTGCCATTTGCTGTTCCGCCTCAGGACGCAAAATGTCTTGCTCCAGCCCTGCTCATCACCAGGGTGGTCAAAGAGGGATAAAAAGGGAGTGGGATGAGGAATGGTCAGTTCTTTTCAACATGTGCTTATGGAAGGGATCCCAACCCATTTAGGGTTGTGAATGTGGAACCAATGTGCATGTGTGTTGGGGTCAGTTGCACTGGGTGAATTAATACAAAATACAAGGATGTGATCTTCTGTGTGGCATCCAGTTCCATCCTCACAATCCCTTATACCGATTTGAATCTCCACTTCACCCACAAGTGTAGGGTAGGAAAAGAGACTGTATACTTTTGCCACACGTTAGCCACTGATGTTGTGCATGCAACCAAGTAGAGACTTCTAAACTGTAGGATTTTTGGTAGTGTGGGGGTTTGGATGTCCCTTGGAAGCTTATTATTTATTTTATTTATTAAAGAATGTATAAAATGCCCTCTCTACAAAACATCACAGCAGTGCAGAGCAACATTTCAAAAAGAAACTTTAAAAGTAATACAGAACAATCATTAAAATGACTGGCTACTCAAAAACATTTTAAACAAATGCATAGGTCTGTTGGCATTTTAAAAAAAAGTATTCAAGAGATGCCTGAAAGTCAAAAGCAAGGATGCCTGCTGATTCTCCGCTGGAAGAGTGTTCCACAGCATGGGATTGGTGACACTAAATGCCTGACTTCTGGTTGAGGCCAGTTGGGGCTTCTGTAACGCAGGGGGACAACTAACAGTGCTCCTCTGGATGATCTCAGTGATGGGGCTGGAATATGAAGGCTCAGGCAGACCTTAAGATATCCTGCACCCATGTGGTCCAGAGCTTTGTATATCAACACAGGAGATTTCTCAGTCAGGTGATCAATGGTGGACAAGCTTCCCAGAAGGACAGATTGCCCAATGCTACCAGTCTTCACCTTCAGTGTGGTCACCGGGGGGGGGAGAATTTGGATGTACTCTACGGCACTTGCTCAATTTACACAGGGAGTTGGCTACGGCCAACAGATCCTGTGAGAGCCACGCATAAACTACAGTGGATTGTTCTAGAGTGGAGCAATCTCTACAATGCACACAGCTTCTTTAGTGGACTGGTTGGTGAGGAAATGGTTCACCAAAACGAGAAAGTTTGAAAAATGTAAGAACAGACTGATTAAAGAGTTAATCAAATTGTGCCGTGATCTAAATTAAATGCCCAGTAGTTGCACCAGATTAATTATTCGTATGCATAAAGCAAGTGTGAGTTTGCATATGGGGAAGCATATACAAAGTGACTAACACGGATCAAAATCTCTCCACTTCGAACATAAGCATATGCTGAAGGGGGCGAGTGGGGGGACGACCCAGACCTATCGCACTCTTTTGAATGAACCTGATTCTGAGTAGCAAGGGGTTGTATATAGTGTGCTGGGGATTAACTAATTCGTACTAAATGGCCTTGAGTACGTGCCTGGTGATGGGAGAGTTTTCTATGTATTCGTCAAGGTTTTCTGTGTCAGTGTGGGGATGTCTTAAAAATCAGTAACACTAACGTACACACGGCACCTCCACAGAGACAGATGTTATGGACCAGCTCAGCCATCTGACAGACAGGACATCTGTTGCAGGCTCTGGATCTGAATGGCATGCCCAGCTGTCAACTGGTTGTGGTATCAAGGGGCCCAGTACCAGGCTTCACAATAACTTAAAAGTCTAGTGCCAATCCTGTTCCTCCCACTCGGTTGATCCTAGGTGACAGCCTATGGCATCCCTTTCTCCAAGGCCAGAAATTTGCTACAGCAGCTGACATGAAAGGGCCACACATCTGCTAATGAACAACTTTCCATTGCTCAGGGACAGCAGAAGACAAAAGCCTAAGAAGGGCTTGCTGCTATCAGAAAGCAACAGGCAAGGAATTTTGTCTTCAATCCTGACCAAAACTAAGCCTAAGCACGTGTGTAACTGAAATGAATGCATGCCTCCATTTACCCTCACCTACCTCTGTTGCTTCCCCGTGTCAAATTTTAGATCAGTCTTCCCCAACCTGGTGCCTTCTAGATGTTTGGGGCTATAATTCCCATCCATGCCGGCTGGGGCTGATGGGAGTTGTAGTCCATAACATCTGGAAGGCACCAGGTTGTTTTAGATGGTGAACTCCTTGGGACGGAGCCCTCTCATCTTGTTATTCTGGGAAATGCCATGCATACTGATGGCAAAACAATAACAAAAATAAGTACTGGAAAGGGCTAGTTGGGCTCCTATCTCCCACCAGCAGGGTATATACAGCCTTGGCACAATAATTTACTGTGAATAATTACAACCAGGGGCACTGTAATTTTGGCATCAGCACTGCACGTGCACAGAAATTGGCACTGGGCAAGGAAGTTTGCATTCTGAGAATCTCAACTTCTTTGGGGGGAAAAAATAAGCAACTTTCTAGCCTTTAAGGATGAAAAGATTTGAAGTTTGTAGGCAATGCACTGTGAAAACTCAAAAGATGCTGGGGGAATATGATTAGATTTTCTAGTGGTCTGCGAGCTGGCCTTAAATGCCTCTTCCCACGACTAACAGAAACTGAACGTATTTTGACGAATAAGCAAATAAAACACGCCTTGCATGGTAGCGGGGTTTTTTGGTTGGGGCCAAGCTTGCTTCAGCTTTGCACAGACTTTTTTTGGAATTATAATGATCGTTAACATCAGCACCACCATAATAGTGGAGAACATACAAAACTGGGACAGAAGGTATCCAAGAGATCACTAATCAGGCAGTGTAGCAGTGGTGTAGCAGTTGGACTTAAGGGTGGGGAATCAGGAGTTCACTACCTCTCAGCCTAATCTACTTTACAGGATTGCAATGAGCAAAAACAAAACAGAGCTTCCCCTGGAGCAAGGGAGGAATACAAATGTTGTGTGTTTTCTTTTAAAATAAATAAATAAATCAGATCAAGCTATATTTGTCCTCTTTGGTCCCACTAGGGCAAAGTACGCAAAGAGAGAGAGACAAGACAGTGTATACGTTCGGTGGCTGTGGCAATACAGTTGCTTGCCATCCGCTCTGGAGTTTGGCCCACTGATCTCTTTCCCCTCAAAGTGGCCAGACAAACGGTAAGCTTGGGCCTGGGCGACACATAGCAGCTGAGCGAGACAGTCAAGTGGAAGAGTGAGGTGGAAGAATGTTCTGCACCACTTCGGGCAGCAGATGGCTGGCCGTAGTTCTGAGTGATCCTCTATATCAAAAATGCCTTGCATATAGAAAATCAGTACAGCAGGCAAACAGCTGGGGTTGCTTTTCTCCACGCTGTGCTAGTTTTCTGTCTGCAGGGTGGTTTGTATATGGAGGAGCATTTAAAGTCAAAACCAATCATCTAAGTACATAAGAAAAGTCCTGTTGGATCCGGCCAGTCACCCATCTAGTCCAGCATCCTGTTCTCACATTGGCCAGCCAGATGCCTATGGGAAGCCTGCAAGCAGGACCTGAGTGTTAACAGCAACTCTTGTGATTCACAGGAACTGGTATAACCTGAACCTGTGGTGAGGTTTAAGGGGACGATCTGTAGCTCAGTGGTACTGGTTTGGTGCAGAAGGTCCCAGGTTCAACCCCTGGCATCTCCAAGTAACGCTGGGAATGCCCCCTGTCTAAAACCCTAGAAAGCCACTGCCAGTCAGTACAGACAGGATTGAGCTAGGTGGACCAATGGTCTGACCCATTATATGGCAGATGCCTGTTCCACCTTACTCTCCTGCATGTTGCTATAACCACTAATTTACACTTTATACGTAAACCCAGCGCATTCCATAACACCATCGGTGATATTCTTTCACCACTTAATTGTAAGGGCCCTGCGGGGGGCAGAATTCGAAGCACTTTCAGGCCTGTCCAGGCATGTTTTGCTGGCATACCAAAGGACCTGTATTGCTGGTATGTGTGGCCATGTGTGTGTGCAGTACTGTCCTCTGGTTGATGAGTGTCCCAGTCATGGATGTGTCTCTGGCCGCATGACAGAATGCAGCACTGCCGCCTACAGGGAAGAACAAAAACCACAATCGGCATGAGTGAGTTTGTTATACATGAGATTGCGCATCTGTGAAACTGGGGAGGGGGGAAGGCTGCTGGTTGCATAATTGTGCACGTTTATGCCTGCGAATTGGAGGGCAACATAACGATGGGGCCGCATGTAAAAATAATCTAGGAAATGGCTAAAGGGGCTAGAGAAAGGCTGACTGGATAGAGGCTAATCATTTGCTGGAGCTCAGCTCCAGAATCTGTTCTCAGCAGGTGAGGGGGCAATGGTTTGATGAGCAGATCCTTGGGAGGTGAGGGGGTGGATTGGGCTTACAAACTTCTGCAAAAACACCTTCCAGCCTGTACGTGAAATGCAGCTGCTGGAAGACCACAGCCACTAGCTCCAGAATGTTTACAGGGTAAGGAAAACTTTTTCTAAAAAAACCTAAATATTTTCCTTAAAGAAGCAGCAAAGAACGATGTCGCCATGGCTCAGTGGTTCCCAAACATTTTCCCCACAGACCACATGAAAATTCCTGGGGGTCTTGTCAGTTCACATAAGATTTTTCTGCCTGCCATAGCAGCTGTAATGCGCTGTGCTAGGTGCTGTATGACGTTTAATTGTATTTTTAAGGCTGCTTTTATTTCTTACATTGTATTTTATTATTCTACAATTAGCATCCTATACAATTCAAATTGTAATACAATAAAATACACTATAAGAAATAAAAGCAGCAATAAAATACAGTTAAAAATCAATATGAATATTTAATGTGGACATGCTGTGGACCACCTGGATGAAGCTCATGGACCACTGGAGGTTCATAGATCTCCCTTTGGGAACCTCTGCCGTGTGTGTGTGTTATGTGCTTTCAAGTCGACTACGACTTATGGCGACCCCATGAATCAGCAACCTCCAACAGCATCTATTGTAAACCACCCTGTTCAGATCTTGTAAGTTCAGGTCTGTGGCTTCCTTATGGAATCAATCCATCTCTTGTTTGGTCTTCCTCTTTTTCTACCCCCTTCTGTTTTTCCTGGCATTATTGTCTTAGGTGAGTGCAAAAAACCCTCATAATTACAACTGACTCAATCGTGCCAGTTGCAAAAAATAAACAAAACCATGTTCTAATTTATACTCAGGTCTTATATCCTGCACAACAGATTGGTTTATTTATTATACTTGTAAACCGCCCCATAGCCGAAGCTCTCTGACAAAGACTGTTTGATATCTGAAGTTGTTTTTCTTTAAAAAAAAAACACCAAGATCTTCAAAAGATAGTTCATGTCATACGTTTCGGTGGCTTGGTCCAGGCACCTTCACTCTCCTCTCTCTTCAGGCCCAGAAGGAAGAGACTGGAAGCCTCCATTTCTAATTTTCAGCAAATTCCAATACGGGGCAGAAGTGTGATTTGTTTAAACTCTAATTATGAAGAACAAACCAGATCAAACTGTGGTTTTAGACCCTGGTTTGTCCACTGACAAACCACAGAGTTAGGACACCACAAGGAACATTTGTTACTTCTTCCAGTCTCTTCCTTGTGGCCACAAAAAGAGAAATGGGGAGAATACGAGCACGAGATGTGCTGGGGCTCATTCCTGGCTTCCTATTATGCCTAAATAGACCACCATATCCCAAACCTTTACCAACCGATCCTTTTAGGGTGGAGAAGTTCAGGACATGCAGTGGTGGCTGCTCCATTGGGGCAAAAGAGGCACTGCCCCATCAACTTCAGTCTCCCCTCAGTCAGCCCCCACCTGCCTGCCTTATGACTTACAGCCAGTCAGGGGGCAGCTCTGCCTTTCATTGGCTCCTGACTGGCCTCGCTCTGGGGGATCTAGGATCAAACCACAACACAACATGAACTGATTACTTGCAAAGACCTCCCCCCCGCCCCCCCACCCTGCTTCTTCTTCCATTGCCCTGTCTATTTCAGTTCCCTCCATCCCTGGTTTCCCCCTCCCCCCCACCTTCTGTCCCTCTGGGCTCCCCCCCCCCGACTGCATGAAATTAGGCCCATTGCCCACAGGTTGCCCACACCTTTGTACTTGGGATTGGCAACTGCTGTCCCCTGGGCCATATTTCCCCCCCATCCCCACTCACAGTTGTCTCTTTTGTGGTTCCGATTCTGACACTCCTCCAGATTTCTAGCCCTGGATCCTTTTGCCTGGGATATGACATTGTTTGTAATCCACAGGGCTATAATTTAAAACAAAAGAAATCTATAAATAAAGCACACAAAGCAAAAACAAAAATCTTTGCCTAGTGCTGCGTGGGTGGTATATGTCACACGCAGGCTGCAAGAACCAGGATGGTGTAGGCACTGCAGCGCAGCCTTGAAGGAAGTCCACAAAGGTCACTAGTCCACAAGAATTTTTATTAGCCTGCTGTCCACACACACTTACATTAGGGATTTGGGGTGCATCGACAGCTTGAGAGAAGAAGGAAAAAAGCTCTCTACTATCTTCCAATTGACAAAAGCTTCTTTGCCAAGTCAGTGGCTGTTTACAAACCTGGCATAGTGAACTCTCTTAGCCTTGGAGCGAGGAGACTCTGGGTTCAAATCTCCACTGAGCCAGTGGCCTTTGACAAGAGGCTACCTCTTATCTAACAGGGTTGTTGTGAGGTTTGCAATGTTTCCAGGTTTGGTCCAGATTTTTCAAGACTTCAGGCTCCTTTTCAGGGTCTCCAGGAGAAAGAGGAAAATCTTAGGACAAGAAGCCAAAATGAAGGGGAGAGGCTATTCTTTTCAGGGCTTCTGCTATGCCCTGCCCCAGTTCCATCAAGCTCAACCCCTAAGGCACAGGCAAGCTCTTCCTCTGAATCATCAGATGCCACCCTCTGCCCTGCCTAGGTGCCACTAGTTCCACCTGTACTGTACCACCCACTGATCTGACAGACACTGCCCTTTCACTCCCAAGCTCCACCCCCTCAGAGTCTCAAGGTCTGAGACCTCCTCGCCCCGAGATCCTTCGAGGAGAGTTAGAATCCAAACGTGCTTCATAGTGAAAGAATCCCACAAGCTACCTAAAAAAATGCACCAACACTTGGAATCTCAGCTCTTGTTTCTTTTAAACAATGATTCTGGCTTCCACAAGTGGGACACTGAGTTTGAAACTGGGGTGGCAGCATGTTCCAGGGCTCTTTTCAGTCCAAAGATACGTGAAGAGTTCAAATCTGATGCTTTCTAAGCCTGTCTTGCAACTGCGAATGCACGTGCCCGCGGGCAGGGTGGGGGAAGAGAAAGGATCATGATTCTCAGCCTGCTGGGAGTCAAGCACATTGAGGCCTACCCCAGTTGGCAGGAAGGTTCCACTGCTGATTGAAAAACGTGTCGCGGTTCCCAACTTGCCAGGAATAGTTTCCTGAAAATGAAAGAGCACAGGGCGTGGTGCCAAAAATGCACAACTCATGCAGAAGGACTGCAGTCAGACACCAGGGGGAGGTTTCCTCTTCTTTAGGCAATAACAAGAAGCATTGGCCTCAGGAGTCAGATTTGGGGAGGGGGGCATTAAAGGTGGCATGGTATACCCTTTATCTGTTTCACAGGGGGCAATGTGGGCAAGCTTTAACACCACAGCTCTCATTCTTAAAGAGTACTCCTGAGCTGCCCCGTGCTTCACAGCCTCTTGCTGCTGAATGCTGTGCATTGCCCGAGTTGGACTGCATTCTTTTGCTCTGCAAATGGCTCTTTTCCACAGACGTAAAAATCAGAAACATGTTTGGCCCTTTGGTTAAAGATAGCCTGGTGGGATGGGGTGGAGTGAGGAAGAGTCTAATGGTCCTACAAAAGGGTTGTCAACAGTTCAAGACACACCTTGGCAGCTGCCATGTGCACACTGGCAGGCAATGTGCAGCACGGCACATCTTCAATGCTTGTGTGCAGGCATTCATCTGCATGCATGCTAGAGACAAAATACGTCCATTCCTCACTCTGAGATTTAACTGCCTGAGACTCTGGGAAGGAAGCCGACCCCTGAAGAATGACAACTGTAGCAAAAAAATTCTAACGTCCAGCCCCCAGACACACACAAACAGGGGCTAAATAGGTAGAGTTGGAGCATGTAGCATCGCAGCAGACAGACAGATCTGACCTATAGGGCACAATCCTTCTGCCAACCCCAAAAGTTCTCCAATGCAAGACTACTGAAAAGAACCAGAACCTGAGACAAAAGCTATGATGCTCTTGCACAATGAGGCTCGTACAGGAAAACATCCCAGTGGAGTGTGCCCCACAAGCATTTTATGGGAGCAGGGGAAGGGGGGGAAACAACGCAATCTGGTGTTTTTCATCCTAAGAATGTCATCTTGGACCGACCTCTTATTCTCACAGACGCAGACCCACCAATAAAGGCTTGGGCCAGACATACGCCAGCCCATAGCCATGTCACATCAACTGCATTTCCCATTTAAACATCACAAGTGCATGTGAGATGACTCAGAAGAAAGTCAATGGGAGTTACTCCCTTGTGTGTTTAGGACTGCAGCCGTGGTAGAGGATCCCCCCCCACACTGCAGGATGCAACTCCCCCTGTCTTGCTTCTCCTCCTCGTCCTCCTCCCTATCCCCTATCCCTCCTCTGCCTTGGCTGCAGGGATCCATTCATCCCTGTTCCCGTCACGGAGCTTTGCAACCTCCTGAGTCACTGGCTGCGCTATTGACACAGACAGACAGGGCAGGCTGCCAAGGCAGCCAGCAAAGGGACTGGCCTGACGCACGGATGGAGCCAACAAAGCTGCTTCGGTCCTCCAAGCAACAAAAGAGCCCCTCCATCTGCAAAGCACGGGGGGGGGGAAAGCTCACCACCACTAACCTCCCCCCTGCCCATAAATCTAGCTGTTATATTTTTAAAAAAACTATATCAGCCCACTGCCCTGAAAGACAGGATGGGAGGGTTGCCTCTCTCCGGGGTCTGTTTCTTTGTGATGTAAAAGGGAAGGAGCACTGGAGACTGGTGTCTTTGGAAATCTCTGCCTATTTACACATCTGCAAGGAGACCCCAAAAGCAGGCAGCACAACAGCTAATCCTGCATCAGATTTTCAAAGAGGAATATTTACAGTGCAGAGAGAGAGACACCAAGGCTACAACCCACACCTCAGATGTTCACTAAAACTCCTAATACTCCAGGTTCCTCCAACTGCTGAAAATCAAGTTACATCTTTTTTGGCCCACATCCCAGCACCAAGAGAGCACTCATCTTAGATCCCACACTGCACGTAGACTGCTAATTAAGGAAACATCTCCTATCAGCTAATTCCCATTGAGGAAATAGCAACTGATCCTCCTGGACTATCAGCCCAACAAAAGATGGTAGACCCATATCTGGTTTATTTTAAACAGGCCTTAAAGACTCATCTATTTGTCGTGCCCTTTAATTGAGGCCACGTGGGGTTAATTTAGGATGCTGGAGGTGGTTCTGTAGGCTTAGATGAGCTATTTTTGTTGTTATGCTGGTTCTTTTTTTATGTAATTGGATATTTTAAGGGTTTTTAATGTTTTACTGCTTTATATTTTTATTTGATGATAAAACCTCTTTGAGAGGCAGTTTTGTCTAAAAAGTGGCTAGAAGCCTTTTAAATTAAATAAATTCACACAAAGTAAGGGGAGGAGAGCCTGGCTGGGAGTCCAGAGTCTGTGAGTTCAAATCCCCGCTCATGTCTCCTGGGTGTCAAGGGCCAGCTAAAGATCACCCCCACAGGGAGTGGCTCAGGGGTTATGTGCCCTGCCACCTGTGCAGCCATGGGCAAGCTGCATAGTCCCAAGGAGCCCAGTTGCCCCCCAGCTGGCAGTTGTGGACAAGGAAGGGGCTGGGTTGTGCAGCTGTGGCAAGCTGAGCAGGCCCTAGCCAGCTGGGGAGGACTAGCCTCAGAGGGAGGCAATGGTCAACCCCCTCTGAATACCGCTTACCGTGAAAACCCTGTTCATAGGGTAGCCAGAAGTCGGGATCAACTTAAAGGCAGTCCATTTCCATTTTCAAGGCCACCTTTGAAATAAAACTTTAAAAAGAGAAATCCTGATGGATCAGGCCATATTACTCTGAATAACAGAAATAACATTAAAATAACTTCCCTAAGAAGATAGTGTGGTTGCAGGCATAACATGGAGACAAGATTTACCCTGGATTATGGACTAGAGACCATCGTCATACAGCAGAGGTGGACAACCTCTGGTCCACTGGTAAAATTAGTCCCAGAAGAGGCTCTAGTTTGGCCTGCCATAAGGCTGTATCCCCAAGCCATGCCTACCTGCCCCATTCCTGGCGTCACATGTGATGTCAGGTGAGGGCCAGGTAAAGATGCAGCTGCCAATGCACAACTGAGAGCCTTAAACATGCTCCCTTGGGCATTGGCAGCTGATTGGTGGTGAGAGCAAGCCAGCTAGGAGCAGCTGTGGTACTGATCTCAGCTGAAAAGATCCCAGCAGAAAACTGGAGCTTGAAGCAAGTGCCTATCAATTCACCTTTTCCGCTGAGATCAGTAGTACAGCTGCTCCCATCAACTGATAGCCACTCAGTTCAAGCTCCCGGGGATCAACTGAGTTACCCACAGGGAACTCTGTTGCCGGCCGGTCCTTGAAGGGCTCTTTGCAAGCCTTCAAAGAAACTCTTCAAAGCACCAGGCAGGGCTTGCAAAGACCCTGGCGCAGTGCTGTGAATTGCTGCCGGTCAGCTGACCGCCAGCGCTTCAAAGCACTGTGCCAGGGTCTTTGCAAGCCCTGCCCGCTGCTCTGAAGTCCTGATGACTGTTGGCACTTCAAAGGCCCCCATCACCAGATGTTATTTTCTTTTCTTTATTATTTAAAATTTTAAATGTTACATAGAAAAATACTTAATACCCAATCAGAAAAAGCTGGGGGGGAAGAAGCAAAATAAAGGAAAAGAAAGAAAGGAACAAGGTGACATACAGATCATGATCAAGGAATAACCAAGGAAGATGCTAAAGCTGCACAATATTATAGAGCAGCCTTTCTCACCCAGTGTGCCTCCAGATGTTGTTGGACCACAAGTCCCATCAGCCTCAGCCAGCATTGCCAATGGCTGAGGCTGATGGGAGTTGTGGTCCAACAACATCTGGAGGCACACCGGTTAGGAAAGGCTGTTATAGAGTATTAACCATAAACATAAGATAATAATTACTAAAACAAGGATGTGATTTCCTGTGTCTATTATTCCAAAAATGAATAAAACTTGTCTACCTATCCTTGAACTCCATACCTCTTGAGAATCCATTCCTTGTCAGTTAGCTTATCCATAATTGCCACTCATTTTTAACAGGCGGCTGCACCACTTTCCGCCTTCTGGCCCCGGTAATTTTTGCTGCCACAGTCATTGTAAGCACCAACAACTTATCTCTTCAGGTATAATCTGGAAAATTATTAATATCAAAGTTATTCTTAGAGGGTAACCTACTGTACCTGCTATGGTACAAACCATCTAGGACCAGTATGTAGAGACAACAGGACAGTCCCACCACATATGTTTAAGACTGGTGTTAACAACATGGTACGTCCAACACCTAAAATTATTAGCTGACAGCATTTTGTTTAAACATTCTGGTGTCAGATACCATCTAAGCATTAACTTATACTGAAACTCTCTTATTGATGAAGAATGAGACCGCTCCTCAACTGAATCCCAGATTTTTAACCAGATCTAATCCGAGATGGGATTTCCTATGTCTCTTTCCCACCTTTTCCAGGATATGGGCTCTTTAATTTTCAGGTCCAACAGCAAATTATAATTTATTGACAGCAATCTTTTCCCTCCTTCTAATGCCTTCTCCCAGTTAGTAGCATCCCAAGGATCAACGGTGGGCCTAGTAAATCAGTTAGGAGATTCCTTATTTGAAAAGACTGGAACCAGGGTAGAGACCATCCTAGTGTTTTCACAGAGATTTCCTGCCTAGTTTTCCTTGCATGATGAGGTCCCTTGTTCCTGAGACTCCTTCAGTGTCCCAAGTCAGAAAATCAGCTAGTCACATATTAGCAAAATTTGTGTCTAATAGTTGACATCCACTGTGAGACTCCCAGGTTTAAAATATGCTTAAATTTATCCCAGTAGTTGCTGTCTTACTATTATTATTATTATTAGATTATTATGTATTTATATAGCACCATCAGATGCACATGGCACGGTACATAAAATAAAATAAAAACAAGTCCCTGCCCCAAAAGGCATACAATCTAAATAAAATGAGGACAACAAAGGAATGGAGGGAAAACAAACAGAGAGCAAAGCGAGGACTTCAAATACACATACTCATCCAAATTATAGAAGAAGAAAAACCCTAAGCTGAAATTTCATAGCTGTGGAACAAAAGTTTGACTCTTTCTCTATTAGAACACCAGGGAGCAAAGAGGAGTCTACCAATTGTTCTAAATCATTTGGTACCTTAGTTTCCCCTGGGAACAGCCACAGATGTAACCATGCGATCTGGGCCACTTCATAGTAAAGTCCCAAATTTGGGACAGCAAGTCCTCCCCTTGACCTTGGACATTGTATTGTGATAAAATCTATCCTGGGGCATTTTTCCAGCCAAAGAAAGCTATCCAAGATGTTTCTACCAACTTTTCAATTGTCTGAAGTCCATAGAAACTGGCAAAACCACAAACAAATAGAAAAATCTAGAGACAATTAAGACAATTAATCTTGATAGCATTTACCCTTGCCAGCCAAGGTCAATTTAGCTCTCTCCATCAACCATCTATTGTGATGTCAGATGATTGACAGATGGGTGGTCCCATCCGCCTGTCAAATTTGGCCAAATCCAGTCCCCCCCCCCATTATGCAGCCCGTTATGAATGTGTTGCTACATTAATTAAAACTGGGGTAGTATAATGCAATGGTGGCAAGACACCAGCCTGCGGCCCTAATGAAGCCTGGCAAGGGCCCTGATTTAGCCTACAAGGCAATTTTCCCCAAACCGCACCACCTGCGGTTGATATACGATGTCAGATGTAGGGCAGGTAAAGAACCAGCTATAAAAGAACAATCAAGAGCTTAAAGTGCACCAGTAACAAGCATCTTTGTTGTCTGCTTGCAGGTGCAGTTTGATCCAAACTGTGCCTAGAACATTTTTCCTCTGCATGCTGGCTTTCCAGATAGCTTGGCCAGTCTGCGGAAGAAAAATGTCCGTTTGCAGACATAGTTTCATTTCAAACTGCACCTGTCGACAGACAAAGGGGCTCACTACCAGCACCAGTCATCTGATTGGCACTGATAGCAAGCTCCTGAAGTCATAATGACATCAGGGAATTGACAGATTGGTGTCCCTGTCCACCTGTCAAAGTGGTCCATGGGAGTGGGGTGGTCCAGATCTGGCCCACCTGCCAGATCCAGTTCTTTACATCTGTTCACCCTCTTTACTGATTGGCATGATTAACATGGGGAAGGGCCGTAGTTCATTGGTAGAGCATCTGCCTTGCATGCAGAAGGTCCAAGGTTCAGTCCCCAGTATCTCTTAAGTAGAGCTGGGGAAGACTCCTACCTGAAACCCTGGAGAGCCGCTGCTAGTCAGTGAAGGTAAGGGTCGGGGAACCTTTGGCCTCCAGATGTTGCTGAATTACAACTCTCATCATCCCTGGCCATTGGCAATGCTTGCTGAGGCTGAAGGGAGTTGTAGTTCAGCAACATCTGGAGGACCAAAAATTCCCCAACCCTGGTGTTGACAATAACCAGCAAACTGGTTTGAACGAGCAAACAGCTTCACTGTAATAAATGCCTGTCACCCTTCTGCCTCTCGAGAACTGCCGCCCCCACTAACACCACCTCTTCTTTCTTGGCAGTGTTGATAATGATTTTAGACTCCCAGCTGTCCATGGAGGCTCAGATCTCGGCAGTGAGCTGGGTGGCTTGGTACCAACTACATCTGATACGAAGGCTGCAACCCTATCTTCTGGTTCATCTGCTCCCACGGGTGATACATGCCCTGGTCTCCTCTCGCTTAGACTACTGTAATGCGCTCTATGTGGGGCTACCCTTGACAATGGTCCGGAAATTACAATTGATACAGAATGCGGCGGCACGGCTGATTAAGAACAGCCGTCGTCGTGATCACATCACTCCGGTGTTAGTAGATCTACACTGGCTGCCAATTGTTTACCGGGCCCAATTCAAGGTGTTAGTCTTGACCTTTAAAGCCCTATACGGTTTCAGCCCAGTTTATCTGAAGGAGCGCCTCCAGCATCACCAATTATGCCGCCTGACAAGATCAGCCGCACAAGACTTTCTCTCGGTTCCACCAACTAAAACAGCAAGGCTGGTACGGACCAGAGAGAGGGCATTTTCAATTGTGGCCCCCACCCTCTGGAATTCCCTCCCGTTTGATCTTCGTCATGCCCCCTCCTTAATTGGTTTCCGCCGTGCCTTGAAGACCTGGCTATTCAGGCAGGCCTACAGGATTTCTGAGATGGGTTAGTTGTTAGCGTGTTATTAACTGAAAGAATGGGTTAGATGATTGATGGTCTTATCTATTTTATATTGTATTTTATTCTTTTAATGTACGTCGCCTAGAGTGGCCGTTAATTCGGCCAGATAGGCGACTCAGAAATAAAATTTTATTTTATTATTATTGTTTCTATTTAATTTAATTTTTGTATATTGTATTGTTTATATTGTATATTACTATATTTTTATACCTGTGTTTATTTTTCTTGTAAACCGCCTTGAGGGCCTTTGGCCGAAAGGCGGAGTATAAATAAAATTTAATAATAATAATAATAATAATAATAATAATAAAGTGAGTAGATAGACCAATGGCCTTACTTGGTACAAGGCAGCTTCCTATGTTCCTAAAACAATATGATATGTGTTCAAAATGAAATAAATACACAGGCCTGCAGTGGCAAACTAGTCTGAGGCAGGGTTGCAAATTCTGCAGAAAAGAAATCCTGAAAATAAATGATAAAATAAACAGGGGCCATTTGTTCCAATCCTTATACATTATTTTATTGGGATGGCGGCGACAATATAAGTTGAGGTTAGACTACTGAAACAGGCTAGGTGTAGGGCTGCCTCTGAAGACTGTCTCAGATTATTTAATTAATGTGAAAGTTGTGAAAGCCACCGGCAGATATCTCTATTAATAAAATAAATAAAACATCATAACAAGAGACCAGCGGCCCACCTAATGAGGGTTGCCAGGTTCAGGGCCTGAGACTGATCCTGTATCTTTAGGAGAACAGAAAGTCAGCCAAGTGCAGGTGTTCCTGCAACCCTGTAATGGGAAAAATCACAAGATGGAATTCTCCCTTCCCCCTGCACAACTTTTAAAGATACAGAAGACCTCTTGGAAGCTGGGCCTGGCAACCAAGAGGTCTGCTGTATCTTTAACAGTTGTGCAAGGAGAAGGGAGAATTCCACCTTGTGGTTTTTCCCATTATAGTGTTGCAACAACACCTGCACTTGGCTGACTTTCTCTTCTCCTAAAGATACAAGATCCGTCTCAGGCCCTGAACCTGGCAACCCTACACCTAATCCAACATTGTTTATCCCAAAGCAGCCAACCCAATGCAACTGGGAAGCCCACAAGCAAGACATGACCAGCAAATGATAGTCAATGTAATATTATTTCTGAGCATAAAGTTTCCATACAGTCATTAATGCTTAACAACCTAATAAAGAACATGCTCTCATTTAAACAACACAAATTCATTCCACATTTAAAAGTAACAGAGTGCCTCAAGTTTTTGCCACCCATGATCAAGAAGGTACACTGTTTATTTTCTGCCTTACTTTCTGACAGTATTTTCTGGACATTTGCAGCCACCATATATTCTTCCTCCTTTTCCTAAATCTACTGCCAAGCCAACCAGTTTCATCCACTGGATGACCCCAAGTTGTAATACTGTGGCAGAGGGAGTAAATACTTCTTTCTCTACGCTACCCATCATTTTATAAACGCTTCTTGTATTCTCTTCCTCTCAGTCACCTTTTCTCTTCAACTAAAAGTCATGATGTGTTTTGCCTTCTAAGGCAAAGTGCTCAGGCTCCCTGATCATTTGGGGTGCTCTTTTCTGGTTTCCAGTTCTACAATATCCTTTTGGAGCTGGGGTGATCAGAACTGTACCCATTACAGTAGGGCCCTGCTTTTTGGCAGCCTGCTTTTTGGCATTCTGCTAATACGGCGACTAAAATTAGAGTAAAGCCCCACTCATACAGCGCTTGTTCCACTTTTATGGCGTTTTTCGGACATCGGGCACCATTTCGAGTTCTGCTTTTTGGCGGGTTTCGCTTTTCAGCGGGGGTCTGGAACGTAACCCGCCGTATGAGTGGGGCCCCACTGTATTCTTATTAGTCATTTACAGAACAGTGAGGAAAAAAGGGCCATACCTCAGTGGTAGAGCATCTGCTTTGCATGCAGGAGGTCCCGGATTCAATCCACAGCTTCAGGTAGGGCTGGGAGAGGCCCTGGAGAGCTGCTGCCAGTCAGTGTAGACGATACTGAGCTAGATGGACCCATGGTTTGACTCCGCTTCCCATGTTCCTATGGAAGAAAAAAGTTCATGTAGCAGTTTTGACAGCAGGCAAAACTTCTTTTCTCCATTACAGTACCTGCATGTTGGGCAAAGCTTCATCTGCTGAATTTGTGTCAGTCACATAGCTATTAAAGGGGGGTGGGGTGAGCACCTTCCATAGAAGAGAAGGCAACCTGTTGTTTATTGGCCTGTTTTGGTTTATTTAAAATATGTGCAAATTTTAAATAGCTTAGAATTAGGGATCATTTTAAAAGCAAACAAAAATTCGGAGGCCAGTTTAATATTGTACATTCCAGACCGTTTTGACACAAGTTACACAACTTATCAGGGAACGATTAATTGAGCAATGGCCAGAATGGAAATGAGACACTCTACATATATACGTTGCTCTATGGTTCTCAATGACAGAAATTTAAAAAACCACATCCGGTAGAAGTAAATAAGCTTCCGGAAGCAGCCATACTGAAGCCAGGAAAGGAGCATTCATTACGGGAATCCAAAATCACTTCCTGTTTTTTTTAAAAAAAAAATCCTCCGTTGACCCTACTTCCGGCTTACAGAGAAAAGCGGGGACCAGCAAGTTCTCTAATAGCCGTAAATATACTAAATTAATTACTGGTGACTAATTCTTCCGATCTGACTCTCCCCTCTCTGCTTCTCAAGTGGTTAAGGAAGCGAGAGGGAATGGAGAAAATCGGGTTCTCCAGCGGCGGGGCCGGAAGACGCATGCGCAGTGTGAGCCAGTAGGCCGCATCGCTGTCGTTCGGCTGAGGATTTTTGTGTGTCTCTCATACAACCTACCCGCGAGGAAAGGGGGGGGGGAAGAGGGAGGCGCGTGCGCAGTTTGCGCATTTTCCTCCATTCTAATTCCCCCCTCCCCCGCGCCACTTCGTCTATGGGGTGCGAAAAACAATAATAATAATAATAAACTATGAGGGACCGAACGCGCGAGCTCAGAGAGGTGAGAACCCCCTCCCCGCATCTTCCTCGCGCGGCGGGCCACGCCCACAACGGCTTTTTTGCTCCTCCCCCTTTGCCTTCCTCCCTCGACCCGTCGGCCACTCTTGCTTCGCTGCAATCGCCCCGCTCTTCCTCGCTTGATATATTGGCTGTTCACGTCCCCTCCCCGCAATTTTGTTTGCTTTTCTCACTCCCTTTATGTCGCCACAACCATTTACTTCCACCACCACCTTTTCTGGTTTCGCTCATGAGTTTGACCCCATTTTTGTTCCCTCGCCCTCTATGGGACATTTCCTTCTCTCCCTCCCCGCCATTCAAACTTTTCCTGTTTCATAGCCCCATTTCCCCCCCCCCGTCCCATCCTTTCCCCATGGATCAGAAGTTGCTGCTGCTATTATTATTATTATCATCCCTATATCTGAAATGAATTTTTTTTTAATACTTGAAGCCTTTCCTGTCTTATCTCCCTGGCAGGAAAAACTTTGCATTTTCATCTCAGGCTTCTGTTGAAGGGTCAGGAACAGTTACACGAAGAAGAAAAACGAGTGCTCTATTCTCTACCCCCCCTTCTCATCTCCCTGCATTGCCTCCCACTTTACTCCCCTGCAGTGTGGGTTTGTTTGCTGGCTTCATCCTTGTTTTCTCACGCTGCTGCCAACAGTTATTTCTCCTTCTCTATCATTATTCCATCCTCCTTCATGTAGCCCTTCTGAAAGTATCCCCATTTCTCCCCTTTGTCTCTTAGTCTCGTGATCAGGCCCATAGGTAGCCTAAAAGTTTGGGCGGGAAGTAGGAGGAGCCAGAAAAAAATCTGGAATAAATTTAATATCTTTTTTCCTAAAAAAAGTAGGGAGGAGAAAGGTGTTAGTGAGCAGAGCTCCCACGTTTATGAATCCTCCATTTGTCCTCGCACTGCTCTCCTTTCATCTCCCTATTATTGTTTTTTTATCTCTATGTTCCACAGCCTGACCTTTACAGAAAACTCCCCTACCCCTTCCACATTGGTTTCCTTTTCCCTCAGCTTCCCTTTTGCTCTCCTCATAGGCTTTCTCTCACCTTCTGCCCCAAATGCTTCAGAGGAAAATACCCTGGAAAGGAGCACATTTGGGGGCCAGGAATAGCCAGGGATATAAGGAATAAGTTGGAGATGTTAAATCCTGTTGTCAAGACAATATTGCATAACTATGATACCCAGGACACGACAACAACAACAAAAGTTGGTACAGTCTCAGTCTTTAGTTTTGGGAGGCAGCAAGTGATGGTGGATAGACTTTTGATTGGGAAAATCTAAGTTTTAAAATCGTGCTCTGCCATGCAGCTCACCAGGTGACCTTGGATTAGTCGGCACATCTCAGGCTTTCCTACCGCACAGGATTGTTGCAAAGACAACTTTGGAGCAGTATCTATGGATGCTGCCTTTGGAGAAAGGACAGGATAGAAATGTAATAATGTAGCTGATGTTAAATTATGGACTTGCTGCAGGTTTGCAAAGTGGATAAGTGGATTTGGGGGGTGAGATGGAGGGGCCAGATTTGATTCTGTCTCAGGATTTGAACAAGGTTTGCAGATGGCTTGTTGCAAAAGTCATCTGTTTATTCATTGTATATGATGTTTCTGGCATCCCAGCAATCCGTGCTGACTTTATTCCCATTGTCCTTGTCTTGTGAACTTTCAACCCCTGTTTATCAACATGAAGTTTCTAGGCTTGCCTTTTTTAAGATAGCAGTGTCTCTGCCCCTGTTTGTCCTTTTGTCTCCCCATGTTTATCAGTACTGTAGTAAAGAAAATCCAGATTTTAGAAACACATCCTTGACTTCAGCTGAGAATTGTCAGCTTCAGCTTGCCTGTGGTTCTTGTTAGAAAGGAAGCCATGGTGGTTTCACACTAAGATACAAAATAGCTGCTAGCTTTGTTTTTTTTCCCCTTCAGGTTATCACTTAGTTTATCAAGTTTGACACAGGGAGGGTCAGAGCCAGCACATCTGTGCACCATCATGTACTCACAATCATATACTCTTTAGACACAGCCCCACCAATTAAGCAGGGCCTGAATCATAATCTGTGGTTAAAGTTTAATTGACTATTGCGTCTAGCCCTAATTAAATATCAGTAATGCTTCTACCACCTATATAGATTATTTTGATTAAAAAGGCTGTTGGCCTTTGAAAGTGTATGCACAATTAAATGAATTAGTTGTGAAGGTGCCACCACAGTTCTTGATGTCTTCTAGAGTCATCTACTTCTGTGCAATTTGCATTTGATTGTTATTTCTTTATATAACATTTATGTTGGAGCAAGTGTCCCATAAATAAGACTACCTTTACTCTCATTTTGAAAAATTACAAAATTCTGCACCAAAGTAATTCAAATGCTCAGTGCTAGGAAATTCTGTGATTTGCAGAATTAGGGTTTTTCTGGAGGGCACAACAGAGGTCCACAAATGTATTTGCCATGGCAAGGATCCTAAACTCTCTGGCTAGACTGATGGAGCTCCAGCCCTTCTCCTGAGCATGGAGCAGGGAGGATGGTCCCAGCAGTTGTGCTGTGCATTGGAAGATGCTCCCTCTCCAGCTCCAAGCTCAGGAGCTGTCTGTGTTACCTTACACTTGGAGTGACTGAGAAACATGGCTGTGGGGATGATCTCCCTCCTCAGCTCCAACCTTGTGGTAAAAAGCTTCCAGTTTGGATCTAGATTGGGAGCAGCAAACTATCATCACTGGCTTGGTAGTAAATCTGAATCTGGGATTGTGGTTTGTTTCACTCCCAACATACCATGATGTTTAAGCCAAGGTTTGTTCTTGATTTACCTAGTGTGGTTAGTTTGAGTGAAACAGACCATGATCTCCAGTTAATCCAGACATAATGCTAAGCCAGGGGTTGTCATTTGTTACTCCTACTGGCTAGAGGAAACGAGTGAAGCAGGTATGATATTTATGTTCATAGTAAGTAAACCATTAACTCTGGTTTACTGTCACATGCAAACTGGGCCAATAATTGAGAGGAGGGCGCAGACTATTCAGTATTGAACTATATTTTGGAGACGCTCTTACTGCCTTGGAGGTATAGGGCAACAGAAATGAACTCCAGCCCTCTTGCACCTTGGATTTGGAGAGGGTTTGAATGATTGTGAGTTCACTGACTTTTGGAATGTCTCCAAACATGTCAAAAATGCAGCACAAAAAGTCAGGGCATTGGGGGAATCTAGGATCCTGACGACCTGTGTGTGTGTGGATCCCTAGCAGAGAAGAATACAAACCTGCATAAATATTTTACATAAAATTGAAGGACATGGAGCTATGCAGAGCACTGAAGCTCTGTCCCCAACCACTAGGAACCTTGATGAACCGTTTTCTGGCCACTGACATTTCAGCTGGTGATCATGTACATTCAAGCATATCATCAGGCATGAGAGCTAGAAACTAGTTCGTAATACGCTTTAAAGTTTTTTCAAGTGAAAGTTAAGTTTTGGGAGAGCTGGATTCTGTACCCTGTGCCATATTCTTCAGTTTTATATGCTCCAGTAGAACCCTGGCCCCTATACAGTATTGCTTATAAGTCATATTTTATACATCATCTGAACTGGGGGCAAAAAATGGCCATTGCTACTCCCAAGTAGGAATTGTAGGTCCAAAAGAGTTGGAGCAGAATGCAGCCAAAATACATAGAGAGTTAGCGCCCCATGCACACACCAGCTCCAATGGGGTGCTCCCTTATGTGCAGTGTTTATCATGGCCGATTTCTAATCTAGCAGTCATGCATACATTTTTGTTGCATATGTTGAATTAAAGAGATCAAGGCAAGAATACTTACCAACAGTGCCCAACTTGTCTTCCAAGTTAGATTTTTCTTCCTTTTGCACAGGATCACATGCATATGAATTAGTTAGCTTTTTTACAAAGCAAGACGCAGCGGCTAAGTTGGATTCCACACCAAGAAATGTGTGGGGATTACAGGTCTACAACTTTGTTATGCACCTCCATTAGCAATGGATGCAGGTACCCAATCTACATGCTAGCTTTCCATGTGTGTCCAGATGAACATCCAGTCAATATTCAGCAACACTTATCTTCTTACACTTGTTCACAACTCTCAAAAGTTCTCTATTAGTCATAAGAGTACAGGGAGTAAGTTAATATAGCACAGAAAGGAAGACTGGAGTATGAAGATACCAGACAGTTTAGTCTGTTCTTCTTCACTACTATTAACCTGGTGTCAAGTCAGTTTTTTAAGCAACCTTGAAATGTTAAGATTCAACTCAGTCCTATAACATGTATCTTTTTTACTGACTAAAACAGAATGATGAAGTGGGTGTTTTTAAATCATTGGCTTTTATTGGCTAGAGATGTTTGTAAATAAATAAAAACAAATCTGGTCTAAGAGCAGCATGTTTTTTCTTCTGTGTGTTTCTTTCCTGGCCTCTGCAACGCATGCACAGTGAGTGCTTTGTTGGGCACATCTGATCTTCTTCGTCTACATCTCTTTCACAGAAGGATGATGACTCGGACAGTGAAGGGGCTGAACATGTGGCTCTGGTGTGGCCAGGATCAGAGAAACCCAATGGCTCTCCGGATCCCACTGATGAATTCTTCCAAACGGTACCATGCTCTTTCTGATCACGTGGGGAGTTGACTATCTACTGGTCTTCCTTTTTGTGTGTGTTTCATATATGTACATGCCATCAGTATAATCAGCTTTGGTTTTGCTCTCTTCCTCAGCCTTTTAACTTTTCTCTTGCTGCAATAGCCTGTCTTACTCCAATATTACAGTAGGCAGAGGGATCACTCACACGCATGCGTGCAGATATGTGCCATTGGAGTTGTTGCTGTAATATGACAGTTGGAGGACCTTTGGTCACACATCTGAAGAACAAGGAGGAATAAGATGGTGCTTGCCTTCAAAGCCCCATATGCCTCCTTATCGTCTTGCCCTTATGTTAAGCTCTTTGGAGACTCTCCTCCAGATGCATCCACCACCTGAGATGGGGCAGGTGGCAACAAGAGAGAGAGCTGTCTCATTGGTGGTGTTCCAGCTGTGAAATGCTCTTCCAGGGAGGCTTGCCCATTTCCTACCTTGTTGTCTTTCCAGTGCCAGGCAAAAAGGTTTATTTTCCCAACCTTTTTATAGTTGGACTCCCTCTGGAATTCGTTTTATGCTGATTTTAAATATTTTTTCTGTTCATTGTGCAGTTTTAATGCTTTTGATTATATGGATAGTATTTGATTTTTAATATGCTGTGTGCCATGCAGCAGGAAATTTTTTTGAACTGTGGGATAAAAAGTTTTTTTGTAGTAAGAAGAGATAATTTGGAGTCTAGCACCCATTAGCAGTTTCTCATAAATTAAAGCTGCATTAGTATTGCCTGCACACAGTGGAGTTTTTGTGTGATTCTTTGTCGGTACAAATTGAGCAGTTTTTAGAACACTTTGGAGCAGACAAATGATTCTTTCTACTTCTACTTATGTAAATAAATATCAGATATAGTTCACCCAGTTGCCAATGCTGGTGGTTTGTAGCTAAACACAGTGAGATGCCTGTTTTTCTTCTTCTTCTAGTGTATTATCATTCAACGTCCCCAAAGAGAAGTGGCCAGGAAAGAGTAGGAGAATTACTAACATAAACAATATTTCAAGCACTCCAGGATGAGATTGGGGTTCAGCAGGTCAAACTGGCCCTTCCCGTCATATCCTTTTTTATCTCCCTTGTCAGACACGTGGCATCCGTGAAACCCTGAAGACTCTGGAAGGCAAAGTGAAGGATCTAGAGAAACACCAGTCTACCATTTTGGCCACACCCATCCCTGAGGAGAGTAAGTTTGCAGTGGGGATCCTGTGGGAACTTGATGTGGTAAAGAAGCACCTACAAACGTACACCTTAAAAAGCCACATGCAGATGTCATTTAATCCTTCTGTGGCACGATACTGCTGCCGACTTTTTTACCTTGTGTTTTCTAGGCATGAAGCAAGACCTACAAAAGCTACGTGAGGAGATCAAGGAGTTAGCAAAAGACATTCGGACCCGCCTGAAGAGTGAGTCTGGGAGGAGGATGGGTCCTTAGTGGGTAAAAGGGAAGAGGGCTGCATGTCAAACCTCATTTCTGCTCTTCACCTTTGGGGGCGGGTGGGTGTTCGTTGTTCTGGCACTAGGAGGAGGCCCCCTTTATCTTCAGGAGAAAGCAACACGGCTTAATTGTAGCCCTGTTTTTTAAAAAAATGTAGGAATTGAGCCCAAGAAGGATGAGGAAGATGAGAACAGAAATTCCATCAGCACTCGTATGAAGAGGACCCAGGTCAGGCGTAGCCCAGCTAGCTATCTTTGGATAGTAGAGGTGATAAGAGAAGTATGCTTAACCCTTTTATTTCCATTTCTCTATCAGCACGGAATCCTGTCCCAACAGTTCTTGGATCTTATCAACAAATGCAACTCGACACAGTCAGAGTACCGAGACCGGAATCTGGACCGCATCAGGCGGCAGCTGCAGATTAGTGAGTGTCTGCTCTTGCTTCCCACTTGCCTCAAAGATGGCTAAGGTTTAGTGCTGAATTAGCAATCTCTGTTACTGCACAGTTCCTATTTGCTAGAGTTGCCCCAGATGTCATGGGAACAAGTCAAGTTGCCAGCTGTAGAGTAGTCAGAGAGATTGTGACTTACCCAAAATCATCTGGCCAAGATGAGTATTCAAAGTTGAAACATGATGCCCTAGTAACTCTTATCACAATGCTGCTATTAGGGATATGATGTCCAGAAACAGATGTGCTGTTGAGTTAATTGTGCTAGTCAGGGCCACATGTGTTCTATGCTTCTGCAGTCTCACTATACAACTGATGTCAGACACAGTTTTCTGTGTTAAAAATACAGTTCCTGCTCCGTAGGAAGTTAGACTGTGCATGGTGCAGGGGCATATAGGGCTTCCACTGATCAGATGTTGGGTCTTTAAGTGTTGTTCTTTAGTCTTTTGTCTCTCCATACAGCAGAAATAGAAAATATGCAAAATAAACAAGCATGCAAACTTGATTTGTAATACATTTTAGGTGCAAAATCTTGCTTTTTATGGAGCAGAAGATAGGTTACATGGGCTTTAAAAAGAAAAAGCACATGCTCCTGATTATGGCACAGACAGCTTACAATAGCATAACTGTTGAGGAATGCACAGTTACTTTTCCATCTGCACAAGTGTGTGATCAGACCCATGCTCATGAGAAAGACGAGGGAACTGAGCAGTTCAAAGATACAGCAGCAGCTATTCCTAGAACTGTGAAGTCTGCCAAAGCTGTCTTATCAGAATCACTGCAGTCTATATCCTGTTGAGGCATCCCTTTTTCTGTGTGCTTGCAAGCACGTGCATGGTCAAAGACAGCCCATGGATGCTCACACTTTGGAGAAAATGACTATGCACTCTAGCCTTGAGAGCACTGTTGTGGAGCCTAGGCCCAACTATCATCCTGCACGGGCTCTGTTAAAATTTCTAAAGTCAAGGCACATGGCAGGGGAGCACTGGCCATGTTTCCAGTTATAAGGAAGTCACTGGGGGTCTTTCCAAGGAAGAGAGTCGCTACACTTTGCCCCTTATGTAACTAAATTTCAAGGGTAGATTAGGAAAGCACCAGAGAAACACCTGCTTCTCTCTCCTGTGATGAGATTCACTGTAGGGTGTGAATTAGGAGGGCATGGGGCTCAGAAGAAGAGGACAGATAAGAAGTGTTGTTGTTTTTTTAATTCAGCACTAGTCAATCTGATTTCTCTAACGATTGTCTTTATTCCAACAGGCAGGCTTTTCTTTCTGAAGCAATTTCAAAGGACTACTGGGGTGGGGGTGGGGGTTAGCACAACCCTGGCTCTGAATTCCCCTCACTGGTATTGTAAAATCTTGAAAGCCCTTTTGCTCTGCCTCTGAATGTCCAGTTTTATAAAAAGCTTCAGTGATGTGCTGCTACTTGTATATTGGCCAAGTAATCTTCCTGTAGAGATGAATAGCTACTATCTGTCATCCTCTAAAGGAAAATGACCTTGAAAGCCAGAAGAGTTGGAAGGTAAACTGCACGAGACAGCTTGACTTGGGTTTCACCGCCAAATGAGGGGAGGGAATGGGAGGAAGGTTTTCCAATTTTCCTTTCCCTTCAACAATGCAGAGACTGCCCCAAAATGCTACAAACCAAGCCATTGTCTAAACTTCCTAATCAGCAGGTTCTGCTAGTCTCCAACAACAGATAAAGATAAGTCAAGAAAGACCCTTTAATTCAGTTGCCCCATCCTTCAAATGAATTTGGAAACTAAAAAGGGAACAGGTTATCATAGTGCTGAATGGGAGTAGGGTCAGTTGTAAGAAGCCCATCCTGAAAAACCCAACAGGAGTGTTTGTGCAATACTAAGGTTAGATAATGATCTGTAGAAGAAATGTGAGTGAGCCATGCCAGTGTTTCTGCTTACACGGTCTCGGCCCAGCTTATCTGATGGAGCGCCTCCAACGCCACCAATTATGCCGCCCGACAAGATCAGCCACACAGGGCCTTCTCTCAGTCCCGCCAACTAAAATAGCTAGGTTGGTGGGGACTAGAGAGAGGGCATTCTCAGTGGCGGCCCCCACTCTCTGGAACTCCCTCCCGTATGATCTCCGGCATGCCCCTTCCCTGAATGTATTCCGCCAGGCCTTGAAGACCTGGCTTTTCAGACAGGCCTTCGGGACTTCCGGAGAGGGTTAATCTCTATGACTAATTGCCTATTACTCTGAACTGTCATTGTTTTATAATTTTTATCGTTTGTATTGTATTATTATGATGTATTTTATTGTAACTGAGTTGTACGTCGCCTAGAGTGGCCACTGGCCAGATAGGCGACACATAAATTAAATTATTATTAACAATTTTCTAGCAACTGTGCACTACAAGCTCCGCTTCCATTTCACTGGGGCTTGAAACAAGCTAGGAAGAGCTATATTGCTTCTCAACTGCCAGCCCCATATTCTCTAGTGGAGGGAGGTGTGAACGAGGTGGAGGGAAGAGTCTGAACTCTTGTTGTGGAAATCCTCAAGCCTGCTCTATTTCTGTGTCCTGCTTACAGGGAGCAGGCTATTTGATTGCTTTATATTGTGCCATAAAATTTGCAAATATGTAAGCCATTGTCCCAAAATTCTAAGGAACTAGAGAGGCTCTTGCAAGACAGCTTCTAATAACCAGCAAATGATGGTCCATCGCTCTGTGTGTGTGTGTGTGTGTGATGTGCCTTCAAGTCAATTATGATTTCTGGTGACCCTATGCATCAGTGACCTCCAATAGTATTTGTTATAAACCACGCTGTTCAGATCTTGTATATTCAGGTCTGTGGCTTCGTTGATGGAATCATTCCATCTCTTGTTTGGCCTTCCTCTTTTTCTACTCCTGTTTTTCCCAGCATTATTGTCTTTTCTAGTGAATCATGTCTTCTCATGATGTGTCCAAAGTATGATAACCTCAGTTTCATCATTTTAGCTTCTAGAGATAGTTCTGGTTTAATTTGTTCTAACACCCAATTATTTGTTTTCTTCGTGGTCCATTGGTATCTCTCCTCCCAACACCACATTTCAAATGAGTTGATTTTTCTCTTATCCACTTTTTTCACTGTCCAACTTTCACATCCATACATAGAGATTGGGAATACCATGGTCTGAATAATCCTGACTTCAGTGTTCAGCGATACATCTTTGCATTTGAGGATCTTTTCTAGTTCTCTCACAGCTACCCTCCCCAGTCCTAGCCTTCTTCTGATTTCTTAACTATTGTCTCCAATTTGGTTAATGACTGTGCCCAGGTGTTAATAATCCTTGACAAGTTCAATGTCCTCATTGTCGACTTTAAAGTTACATAAATCTTCTGTTGTCATTATTTTGGTCTTTTTGATGTTCAGCTGTAGTCCTGCTTTTGTGCTTTCCTCTTTAACTTTCATCAGCATTTGTTTCAAATCATTACTGGTTTCTGCTAGTAGTATGGTGTCGTCTGCATATCTTAAATTATTGATATTTCTCCCTCCAACTTTCACATCTCCTTCATCTTGTTCCAATCCCCTTTTCTTATGACTTGTTCTGCATATAGATTAAACAAATAGGGTGATAAAATACACCCCTGTCTCACACCCTTTCCGATTGGGAATCAATAGGTTTCTCCATATTCTGTCCTTACAGTAGCTTCTTGTCCAGAGGTATAGGTTGTGCATCAGGACAGTCAGATGCTGTGGCACCCCCATTTCTTTTAAAGCATTCCTGAGTTTTTCGTGATCTACACAGTCAAAGGCTTTGCTGTAATCTATAAAGCACAGAGTGATTTTCTTCTTATATTCCTTGGTCCGTTCCATTATCCAATGTATGTTTACAATATGATCTTGGTACCTCTTCCCTTTCTAAATCCAGCTTGGACGTCTGGCATTTCTCGCTCCATATATGGCAAGAGCCTTTGTTGTAGAGCATTACTTTACTTGCATGGGATATTAAGCCGGCTGGCTGAGGGGGCTTGGGAGATCCAGTGCCTGCAAGGGAAGAGGACCATCACCGCCCAGGGAGGGAGAGCCATCTGCCTGCTTTGCTGCTGCTGCTTGGTCAACATCTCTGCTTTCTCCTTCTTGGGCTCCTGCTCTGCACGTGGGCACCTTGCAGGACCAGGCCCCAGGTGGCGTTATACGTGGGAAGAAGAACGGTCTTAGAGCTGGCGTTTGGGCGCACAGAATACGGGACTGTGTCTTCTGTGTGGGTTTGAAGTGGATGAATGGGTGTTATATGAGTGTATGTTGTGAGTGAATGTGTATTTTTATGTATATCAGTTTTTTGTATTTATAGTTTATCATGTGCCTCGGGAAGAGATTTTATCATCAAGAGGGGAGACCTGAGGGGCCCCCAATTGCCGTAGTGACAGGTAGAGGGAGGTATGGTGATATGAGAGGGACGTGCCAGGTAAGGAGAACGCGGCCCAGACATGTAGTGGCTGTGCCGCGTTCTGGTCCTTCTCATACCCGCAGGGTTGTTGGTTGTCCTATCAGCCAACTCTCAGATCTCCAGTTGCTGCTTTTTAATGCCAGATCGGTACATAATAAAACCTCCCTCGTCCATGATTTGATTGTGGACGAGGTGGCCGATCTGGCATGTATAACCGAGACCTGGATGGGTGAACAGGGAGGAGTTAGTCTCTCCCAGCTCTGCCCACCGGGGTATCTGGTTCAGCATCATGGTAGATCTGAGGGTCGGGGAGGTGGGGTTGCTGTGGTCTATAAGAGTTCCATCTCACTCACCAAGCACCATGTCCATGCAATCACTGGTCTGGAGTGTTTGCACCTTGTGCTGGGCCAGAGGGACAGACTGGGAATCCTTTTGGTGTACCGCCCACCTTGCTGCCCAATGGCTTCCCTAACTGAGCTGACGGAAGTGGTCTCGGAGATACTGTTGAGATCCCCCAGACTATTAGTACTGGGAGATCTCAACATTCATGCTGAGGCTACTTTGTCTGGGGCAGCTCAGGACTTCATGGCCGCCATGACAACCATGGGGCTGTCTCAATATGTTAGTGGCCCAACACATACATCGGGGCATACTCTTGACCTGGTCTTTGCTACTGGACATGGGGATAGTGATCTGGATGTGGGGAGTTTTACATCTCTCCTGTTGTCATGGACAGATCATTGCTTGCTGAAGTTTAGACTTTCAGTAGCCTTTTCCCTCTGCAAGGGTGGGGGACCTATTAAATTGGTCCGCCCCCAGAGACTAATGAATTCTGAAGGTTTTCAAAAGGCTCTGGGGGTTTTTCCGGCTGATAAGACTGGCGCTCCTGTCGAAGCCCTGGTCGATCTTTGGAATACAGAGATGACCCGGGCTGTTGACACGATCGCTCCTGCGCGCCCTCTCCTATGTAGAGCTCATACAGCTCCTTGGTATACTCCGGAGCTGAGAGCGATGAAACAAGACAGGAGGCGGCTTGAGCGGAGATGGAGATGAACTCCCGAGGAATGCAATTATGAGCTGGTTCGTGCTTCTACTAAGCTCTATGTAGGAGCGGTGAGGGCGGCAAAAAAACAACATTTTGCCGCCACTATTCAGTCATCTCTCTCATGCCCACGGGAGCTTTTTAAAGTGGTTCGTGGCCTACTTCATCCAGGCCTACAAGATACGGCAGATACATTGGTAGTTCGATGTAATAAATTTGCTGAACACTTCCAGCATAAGATCTCATGCATTCGCCGGGACTTAGACTCCTATTTAATAGCAGTTAATCCTACTGAGGTGTCTGGAGCACAGTCTTGTCATGTTTTGTTGGATGAGTTTCAGTTGGTTCAGTTCGAGGACGTGGACAAGGTGCTTGGACAGGTTCGTGCGACCACTTTGGTACTGGATCCTTGCCCCTCTTGGCTAATTAAAACTAGCAAGGAAGGAACAGTTGGCTGGGCCAAGGAAGTGATTAATGCCTCTTTACGAGAGGGAGTGGTCCCTGGCTGTCTGAAAGAGGCGGCAGTGAGACCACTCCTGAAAAAACCTTCCTTGGACCCAGAGGATGTCAGCAGCTACAGACCAGTAGCCAATGTTCCGTTCCTGGGCAAGATCCTGGAACGTGTGGTTGCTGACCAGCTCCAGGCGCTATTGGATGAAACCGATTATCTAGATCCATTTCAATTGGGGTTCAGGCCTGGTTTTGGCACTGAGACTGCCTTGGTCGCCCTGTTTGATGACCTATGTCGGGAGAGAGACAGAGGGAGTGTAACTCTGTTGATTCTCCTTGACCTCTCAGCGGCTTTTGATACCATCGACCATGGTATCCTTCTGGAGAGGCTTGCGGAATTGGGAGTTGGAGGCACTGCTTGGCAGTGGTTCCGCTCCTACTTAGCGGGTCGTCTCCTGAAGATAGTGCTTGGGGAACATTGCTCGACACCGTGGGTTCTCCAATGTGGGGTCCCGCAGGGTTCGGTTCTGTCTCTCATGCTTTTTAACATTTATATGAAGCCGCTGGGGGCGGTCATCAGGAGTTTTGGAGTGCGTTGTCATCAGTATGCTGATGACACGCAGCTCTACTTCTTTACATCTTCTTCAGGTGAGGCAGTCGACGTGCTGAACCGTTGCCTGGCTGCGACAATGGACTGGATGAGAACTAACAAACTGAGACTCAGTCCTGACAAGACTGAGATGCTGTTGGTGGATGGTTTCTCTGATCGGATGGTGGATATATACCCTGTCCTGGATGGGGTTACACTCCCCCTAAAGGAACAGGTGCGTAGTCTGGGAGTCATCTTAGACTCTTCCCTCACACTTGAGGCTCATGTAGCCTCGGTGGCCCGGAATGCGTTCTACCAACTTCGGTTGGTAGCCCAGCTACGTCCCTATCTGAGTAAGGAGGACCTCTCATCAGTGGTACATGCTATGGTAACCTCGCGTCTGGACTACTGCAGTGCGCTTTACGTAGGGCTACCTTTGAAGACGATTCGGAAGCTACAGCTAGTGCAAAATGCGGCGGCCAGACTGCTAACAAGAACTAAGCGGTCTGAGCATATAACACCTGTGCTAGCCCGTTTGCACTGGCTTCCAATATGCTTCCGGGCCAGATTCAAAGTGTTGGTACTTACCTATAAAGCCTTATACGGTGCGGGACCACGATATCTGTCGGAACGCCTCTCCCGATATGAACCGGCCCGTACACTGCGGTCTACTACGAAGGCCCTCTTCCGGGTTCCGACTCATAGGGAAGCCCGGAGAGTGGTGACAAGATCTAGGGCCTTCTCAGTGGTGGCCCCCGAACTATGGAATGGTCTCCTTGAGGAGGTGCGCCTGGCGCCGACACTATCATCTTTTCGGCGCCAGGTTAAATCCTTTCTCTTCTCTGAGGCATTTTAATTCCTGTTAATTCTAAATTATTATATTTTGATTTTAGACTGTATAGTTTTGTGTACAGTTTTGTGTTATTTTTATTGTATTTTTAATGTTCACCGCCCAGAGAGCTGTTGCTAGTCAGGCGGTATATAAGCTTAATTAAATAAAAATAAATAAATAGTTTGATCATTACTGCATTCCCTGGGATCCCCTTTCTTTGGAATTGGGATGAATATTGAACGTTTCCAGTCTGTGGGCCATTGTTTAGCTTTCCATATCTCTTGACAATTTTTTGTCAAAATTTGGACAGTAACTTGTAGCAACTCTATTGGTATGCCATCTATTCCTGGTGATTTGTTTCTTCCAGGTATTTTAAGAGGAGCTTCCATCTCGCATTCTAAAATTTCTGGTTCTTCATCATACAGTTCTTCCATGAATGAATCTGTCATTGTTGCATCTCTTTTATGTAGTTCTTCAATGTATTCCTTTCATCTTCCTTTTATTTTATCTCAGTCAGTCAGTGTGTTACCCTGTGGATTATTCAACAACCCTACTCTTGGTTTAAATTTCCCTTTAATTTCTCTAATCTTTTGGAATAGGGCTCTTGTTCTACCTTTTTTGTTGTTCTCTGTTTCTATGCAATAACTATTGTAATAGTTCTCTTTGTCCCTACATGCTAGTCTCTGTACTATTGCCTTTAGGGTTCTAACTGTGTTTCTATCTTCTTTTATTTTACCTTCCTTCTCTCTTTAACCATTTTAAGAGTTTCATCAGTCATCCATTGAGGTCTTTCTCTCTTTTTAACTAGAGGTATTGTCCTTTTGCATTCTTCCCTGATAATGTCCCTGACTTCAGTCCATAGTTATTCTGGTTCTCTGTCAACCAAGTTTAAAACCTCAAATTTGTTCCTTATTTGATCTTTATATTCTTCTGGGATGTTATTTAAATTGTACTTTGGCATTATGATTGCTTTGTTCTTCTTTAGTTTTACCATGAAAACACTATGAATAGACTATCATCACTCAGTATCAGTCCTAGTTTCTCCTTGTAAAGTCCAGGGTTTGACCTAGGTCCTCACCATCAGTATGTTAGGTGTCTCATTCCATCTACTCCAGTTTGTAACACAAAGCTGAAACAAACTTCTAAATATGGGAGGGAAAAGGAAAGAGAGAATAGCAAACTGTCTGACTAGATTAGTGTTTTTCAGAGTTCCACAGAACCTTGGAGGCTTTATTTTTATTTATAAAAGTTATATCCTGACTTTTTGTATTGAATCATATCCACAGTAGCTTTTGTAAAAGGGCTGTGTCTGTAATCTTGTACACACTTATCTGGGAATAAGCCGCATTGAACTCACTGGGACTTATTTTTGAATAGACACACATAGGATTGCACTGCACAAAACCAATAGGAAGATTTAATGCTGTTGATGTGGAAACAGTTCCCTGACGGCAGAAGGTTTGAAAGCCTCTGCTTAAACTAGAATAAAGTTAAGCAAATATTTAGACCACCACTGGAGAACATAGTTTTTTTTGGCTGTAGAATGTTGGGATTTTGAGCACAAAATGTCAAGCCCTTGACAGTGATGCAGTATTCCACTAGAGGGCATAGTGGTGCCCAGCAGAGTAACAGAGGGGCTGCTGACCTTCGTGTTGTGGTGTGGCCCTTGGGATCCATTTTTGGAGGCATGTGGGATCTAGTGCCTCAGATTAAGAGGCAGAGACACTAGACTTTTGGATTCTGTTCACAGTTCCAGGACAAGACTGATGGTGAAAGGGTTCAAGTAGGCATGCTGAGAGCAAGGGAGTCTGGCTTTGTTTCCTGTTCTTTGACAGGAGAGCAGAAAACCTTGTTTTGATGCTGAGACAGTGTTCTTCATTCCCCTTCAGCTGGCAGTGGGGCAGTATCGGATGAAGAGCTGGACCAGATGCTGGAGAGCGGTCAGACCGAGGTCTTTGTCTCCAATGTGAGTACCAGAAGGTGAGACCCTTGGAGGGGTAAGGTAGGAAGGGTGCCTGAGCCTCTGAAGACTTAGCCTCCTGCACTTACTTCTCCAAACAGATCATGAAGGATACACAAATGACAAAGCAGGCTCTGAATGAAATCGAGACACGGCACAGTGAAATCCTGAAACTGGAGCGCAGCATCCATGAGCTACATGATATGTTCACATACCTGGCCACAGAAGTGGAGCTGCAGGTATGGTGGGGGGGGGAGGAGAAAGAAGGGGTGGATCCAGGTACTCTTGGAAACATAGGAACCAGAGCAGGCCATTAACCCAAGTAGCTCAGTGTTGTCTACAGCGACTGGCAGCAGCTCCCTAAGGCTTCAGACAGTCTGGCCCGAAGATGCAGGTGGTACTTGCATGCGCTGAGCTAGAGTGCTTCCCCAGTCTTCCTCCCCTAGTGGGAAAGAGCCAACGCTCGATTTGCCCCCTTGTTTCTACTTTAGCTTTCTGTCAGCCTTCAAGCTCCTTTCTTTGTTAGTTACTGTTCTTGCCAAGTACTTTATGTGCTTCCTAGGACTGTTTACACAGAATTAATATGGGGTTAGTCGTCATATTAGGGTCTCTAGAATTTGAGGAGGTGTCTCTTAAGAGACCTGCTGTGTGTGTTCACCTTTCTTTTTTTCCCTTGCCTGTATTGGATGATTTCTTACGCACATCACTATTTGTATGATCTCTGTTTATATTGCTCTCTCTTTCCTTATCCCTAATGGCGCCACACAGACCCAATCCCCACCTCTTGCCTCCCATGGGGTAGCCTCTTTGCCCGCTGTTTGTGCCCTGGCCACCTGCCCTTGCCCCAGAGCTCGTTGTCTGTTCTCTCTTCTCCCCTGCCCCCCAATCCCATTCAACACAGAGGTTTCTCCATAGCTGTACCTCACCCCCTCCCCTTTGGCTGTATTTAGGGAGAGATGATTGACAGGATAGAGAAGAACATTCTGGATTCAGAGGACTACGTCAAGAAAGGACAGAAAAACCTCCAAACCGCACAGCAGAACCAAAAGAAAGCACGCAAGGTAAATGGCCTGTGATCTGAGAAGAAATTCAGATGACATCTTCTTTGGAATGAAACACCCTTGTGTGTATCATGCTTACCTGTGCCATACAAATGCAGAACTATGCAACCTGGGAACTTCTGTTTTGACTTAAAGGGGGGAAACCATTTTCAAACGTTTAATGTTCTGAGGAGACGCTTGAGGCAGAACCTAGTGACATCTCAGAAGTGGGGGGAGGGGGGTGTTGAGTAAGACTTCCAGGGACCAAAGAGTTTCAGACCTTTTTCAGAGCTCCTTGTTCTTCCTCCCTGTGGCTAGCAGAAGGATGAAAAATTTAGCAGGAGTTGAAAACTCCCTCCCCAGCCATCTGTCTTAACACCTTCTTGCCTGTTCTCTCTTTTGGGGCTCTGTAGAAGAAGTTCATGATTGCCATCTGCCTGGCAGTCACGCTGATCATCATCATCGCCGCCATCAGTGTATCCCTTGCCGTTGGCTAGGAGGGCTCCCAGTTCTGCCTCTCCCTTCGCGCTGCGTTATTGGAGCTCAATGGTGTGTACAGGGGGCAAGGAACAGCTGGGTCAGGCTTGCCTGCACCAGTATGCAGGTTTAAATGGAGAGGCCTGGTAACTCTGGGCTTCTGAGGGTTCATCCCACAGGAGTGTCTTATCTGTGCTGAGGAAAATAGCAGTGGCCAATGAGCTCTTCTCTCTGGGCTGCCACAGACTTGATGTAGCTCCAGTGTACTTTTGCAACTGTCCCTTACTGCTGTTATCCAAGGGGTGGGCTTAGTCAGAGTCAGCTCTTCCTGATATGGCCTGCTCCCCATGACACAGCAGAGCCAGAGGTGCTGCTGTAGCTAGTGTGGCTGAGGAAGAATCAGTCGCTGCCTCCATAAGTGTCTTGTATCTCTTGCAAGGGCACCTAAGGAAAAATAAAAGCATCTGTAAAGTGGGTTTATGCAGGATAGGTAGGGAAGAGGTGGGAGTGGAAGAGCTGTTATGCCAGGTGGAGTTCCTCAGTTGGGATCTGGAAGAGTTCTGATGCTGCCCTTTCCCTTCTTGTAAATTTTGGATTTTCTCCCCTTAGGGTTTAACTCCAGCTTCATCTCCATTCTGGAATGGCTGCTCCCTGCTGTGGGAGGCCTTCGCACTGATAGATGGCTGGTGAAGACATGTTCTGTCCTCGCCCAGTCCTGAAAGCACATGCTGCCTGTGGCTGCCTCTTTTCCTGTTGCCCAGAATCAAGAATCTCCTGATTTTCCTGTATCCAAAATTGTTTCCAGGTGCCTATAACTCTCAAGATCTAGAGCAAGCTCTATGCTTTGTTTTTGAACTTCCTAGTTTGTTATTTTCTTGTGGCTTATAGCGCTTGAATTGTGTGTTTCTCCCCCAGTCTCTTCTGTGCCCTTTAGCCACCCACAAGTAGATGGTCAATTCCTATCTATAACACTTTCTTTACAGATACCTCACTGATACTCCCTCCCCAGTGAATTCTAGACAGTGTCTCATCTTGAGACGTCCAGGTTCAAGGCAGCTGTTATAGTTCCTAACTCTTTTCTTAGGAAACATCCTCTGCCATAGTTTTTTTTTTCCCAATCACACTTTTACTACGTGCCATGGCACTTTTTTGCAGATTCTCTCTTTGTCTCACAAGGTATTGTATGTCTTTACTAAAGAGCAAAAGGGTAGGTGGATATTCTACAGAATTTGGTGGCGATGTGTTTGCTCCTTCACATCCACAGACCTATCCCTATTAAATGTACCCATGAGGGAGGCAGTGTGAACCTGAATCTGACACTGTTGCCTTCATCCTGAGCTGTGTTGTGAGATTTTTGGAGGCCTTTGATATGTACATAGGGTCTGTTTCAGTTGAAGCAGAGGGCTGTCACAGTTGGCTAAATGTTCGTTTTTGCTAGGCTGTTTGCCTACTGCTTTCAGTTTTAAAATCAACGCTTTCTATGTGCCTCCCTCCCTCTCTGTTATGCTCTGCCCAGCCTCCATGTCCCTGGTGCCTTAGGAGTTACGTGAACACACCCTTCTGAGCCTATGTATTAGCTTCAGCTTCTCCTTGAATATGTTTGTTCTCTTTTCACAATGAATTAATAGATAATCCCAGTGCCAACCTGAAAGGTATTGGGATAAAAACGCATCCTCAGGAAACTTGAATGCAGGCCTTGACCTGCCTGGCTTCAAAACATCCCCAAGGGGCCAGGGGGAGTCAGGGTCTTGAAAGGAGGGTTATAGCAAGGAATAACAGTCAGAACACCTGGGATTTGTCTGTCTGGCTGTTGCAAGTCTAGCTGAAGAGGGTGGGAACATCATGGAGAAAATGGAAAACACCTTTTGGCCTTGTTTCTGAAAATCTGGTATTTTACTACTTGGGGAAAAGAAGACTTGTCCAAATCAAAGCATTAAGCAAAATGTTCCAGTTGCCTTGGAGATGAATGTATTAAAAAAAAAGAAAAGCAGCCTGACTCAAATTATTTTGTAATATAAAAATAAAAGCACTTTTTAAAATGTCTGCAAAGCTGTGGTCTCATTGTTGTCCCCAGTGCTTAATTTCTAAAGAGAAGCTCTTTACCTTCCTGCCATCAGCCTTGGATGCCTTTTGTTGAAACTGGTGGCAATTACTTGACAGTGAATGAGAGATATGCGTGCGTGCATGTACTCTTGAAACAGTTCTATTACTGCTTCACATATTCCAGGCCTTAGCTGTGTAATTGGAAACAGATTCTGGGTCTGATGTCTGGTACTAGTTTGACACCTCTCTGCATGACTCGTTTGCATTACAGTTGTTGTCTGACTCCACAGAAGAAGTTATAATTTCAGTAGTGAGTGATTCATTCCACCCCCTTGCTTCTGTTGGAGATGGTAGTCAGAGATGCGTGCTTCACTCTCGTGGGCCAAAAGGAGAAGATATTTCAAAGGACTTCTATTGAACAGGGGTCTCAGACTGTCTTTTAACTTACCTCCCCAAGGTACAAGTTTGGATGGCTGTTCCAAATGTAATTTGAGAGCATTTCACAGAGCAGCTGGTTTACACTGCTGCGTTCCCTGGAGGCATCTTCAGTGTGAAGGAAAGATGTGCATGGCTAGGTAAAATTTGTGAAGGAGCTATAACTGTGACTACGAAGATGCAATTGCCCTTCACATTTTCACATGCTCGTTATGGCAAGCACCAGTAAGCACAGGCCATTTGCTACAGAAAGATTCCCTCAGACCCAACAAAGGAATATCACTTTAGGTACTAGGAACTCATTAGTTGAGAAGTAGATTGAATTCAAATATGTGTTCTAAGAGGAACTTGATGAAAGCATATCCCCCAAACCAATCAAAATGGGGAGCACAACATTCAAATGCCCCCCCATGTTACTGACTGGGTAAGTGAGGTACTTGGTTTGTAACTATTGATAAGCTAGCACCGCCCGCTGCTTGTGATTGGTTTGAGAACTGACTGACTCCTTTGTTGAGGGCTGAGCTGTTGCAGAACAAAATAGCTTGGCCTTTATGTCCAGTAGGGGGTGCTATGACTTTTTTTAACTAAAAACGAAGTCTCTTATAGAGGATTTCTCTTTCCAGCTCTACCCCCCCAAAAAACACTACAAAAACTGTGTGTTCAACAATTCTGTGGAAACTACATTGGGTGCAAACTGTTGGCGTGTGTGCGTTGTTGCGTGAAACGGCATACATTACGTTGAAGTTAAGTTGAGCAAGAAACTTCTTCAGAACATTAGAGCATGTTAAGAGTCTTTTATTAAGACATTATGGCTTAAGGCTTAAGAGTAAATACATGTAGAGTTTCTTCAGTCATCCCCCCCCTCTGGTACATCTCTCTCCAAAGGTAAACACAAAAGACAACCTCTCAGCTCAGAGGCATAATTCAGAAGACCAGCCTCACAGATCAGAGGCATACATCAGAAGACACAACTTACAGACTCTGTTAGAACTTTCCCAGTCTATCAGATGGTTACCATAGCAACGGCCTTGACAGCCCGTTCCCAGACTGGGCTAAGACATAACTCCCCCCTAGTTACAGTTTTGCAGACTTGATGGAAAACTACTAGGCCTCATGCCAACAAGCCCCCCTTTTTCCCATCATGTCTGTCAATTACAAAGAAATCTCAACAATACATCTCCACAATACATAGTCATACAGTAATACATTTCTACAATACCTCTTGCAATACATTTCAGTACATTGCATCATACATTTTCAGTTCAGTACAGTTCAAAATTACATCTCAGTACAGTTCAAAATTTTATTCACTCAAACTTTGGTTGAACACATGTCAAATAAAGTGTCTCAGGATCCATTTCTACAACTTTATTCATTCCAGGACTTGTTATTAATCCCACGGTAAATCTTTCAGGTGGTTTGCCTAAATTTGCTCTTGTAGAGCATCTTAAAGGAACCAGGGCTTCGGCTCTCTCTGCCCCCCTATTTGTGCTTGTGCTTGGCACCGCGTGCCCAGGATCTTCCATTTCCTCAGCTTTTCGTTTCTTCGATCTGCGTTTCCCACAAATGAGCTCATTCAAAGCATCTCTGAGAGGTATTTGTGTGCCTTCCACTTTAATGTCAAAGTTTGGCTTAAATGTCTGTGATTGTGTTCGTGTTTGTGTGTCATCTGTTCCTGTAAGAATAACTGTCTGCCTTTGATCCCAAGGCTTTTCTGAGACTTTAATGCTTCTGCTCAGAATTAACTGCTGTGTTTCTGGACACCAAACTCTGAAATATGCATTCTGAAATCCCAAAACAAAACCTTGCTGTGCTCTGGGCGCAAGCTTGCCCCTCCTTTTTCCCTGTGGAATGTGGATCCAGCACCTTGCCCCGAATTTTTGAATGTGTTCTATTTTAGGCTTTCTGCCAGTAAGTTTCTCATAAGGAGACATTCCAAGTGCACTGTGTAACACCCTGTTGTGAATATAATTCGCATAAAGAATTGCTTCTGCCCAAAAAGAATTCCCTAAACTGCAATCCATCAGCATGGCTCTCATTGCTTCCTCAAGCACCCTGTTTTTGTTCTCTGCAACCCCGGTGGAAGGTTTAAGTGCTATTTTCTTACTTGCCAGCACTTCATGCAATGCTTTACCCATGAATTCTTCTCCCTGGCCTGAGTGTATAGCCCCCACCGTGACGCCGTGTTGAGTTTCGATTCTCTTAATGAACAGTTTCAGCTTCTGCTCAGCTTCACTTTTATGCTTTAACAGAAAAACATGACAAAATCTTGAAAAATCATCTACCAGTACCATGAAGAATTTCGCACCTCCTCGTGAAGCATTTATTGGCCCTGATAAATCAACATGAACTAGCTGGTAGGGAGCTGTTGTGGTTCTCTCAGCCTCCCGGTTTATTGGTGCAATAGTCATTTTAGCTTTATGACATGCATCACAATCCATTAACTGTCCACAATCTTTTAAACGCATGTTTTCACTGTGCAAAGGGGTTTTCTTTATCGTGTCGAGGTTTGCATGCCCCAGCCTTTGATGCCATTCATGGACGCAGCCCTGATGTACCTGTGCCTCAGCATTTAACACAGCACACCCTGCTTGACTGCTCTTTATTACAAACTGTGAATCATTCAGGCTTCCCTGCATGCACACTTGATCTCCCCTCATTACAAAACATTGGTCTTTGTGAAACAAAATTGAATAATTACAACTCACCAGTTTTCTAACTGATAAAATATTATGAGCCAATTCCGGAACAAACAAACATTCTGACATTATTCCAAGCTTGTCAAACTTCACCAGTCCACGGGCTTCCACCCGTTTATGCGATCCATCAGCAAGTTGCACAAAATCTTGCACTTTTTCTGAAGTATAAAACAAACTTCTGTCTTTAATTAATATATGGCGTGCCCCGCTGTCAAGCAGCCAGTCAATAGGTCGTAAATCTTGAGACTTCTGTTTACAAACAAAGTTCACACTTCCCTGCTTCAAGCCTCCGTCCCTGGAGTTGCGCTTGACTGGACATTCCCGCTGTAGATGCCGTCGATCTCCGCAAATAAAACAAGCCTTCAGCCTCTGTTGCTGCTCCTGTTTATAATCCTTCGGCACGGCATTTTTCACCTCTTTGCTTCTGACAGCTTCCATCAGCTCGGCTCTCTGCGCCTTCTGCCTCCGCTGCCATTCTTGGGTCAGCTTTTCCTCAATAAATGCAACGTTCAAACCTCCGTCAGGCATGGCTTCGAAAGCCATGACCATATTATTCCAAGTCCCATCGAGTGAAGCCAGGATCAGATAGGTCTTCTGAAGTTCAGAGTGTTCGACGCCTCGGTCTGTCAGCTCAGCAAACAGGCATCTGAATTCCGTGAGATGCTCACACATGTCGCACTCACCCGTGAAGCGCATCTGGTAAAGCTTCCGTGCCAAACACAATCTAGATCCCGCAGTCTGTTGCACATGAATGCCTTCCAACCGGTCCCACATCTGTTTGGCATTTGTAACATCCCTCACGTGTAGCAGTTGAGAGTCTGATAGAGCCAGAAGTATAAAAGCTTGAGCTCGCTCATCGTTCCTAGTCCAAGCCGCTGAAAGGGGTGCAGGGGGTGTACCTTCAATAGCTTCCCATAAATCTTCTTTTACTAGCAAAGCCCGCATTCTCGGCTTCCAGCTGCCATAATTCTTTTCATTAAGCCGTTCCATCGGCAAGCCTCCCCCAGACAGGTTTACAGCCATGTTGCTCACCTCCGTCTGGTACAATCAATCAAGCTGCCCTCTCTGGAACTCCGTCTGCCGTTCAGACCAGCAACTTACTCCTGTGTAATGCGCTGTGGATCTGGGCCCATAACCCCTGTTGGCGTGTGTGCGTTGTTGCGTGAAACAGCATACATTATGTTGAAGTTAAGTTGAGCAAGAAACTTCTTCAGAACATTAGAGCATGTTAAGAGTCTTTTATTAAGACATTATGGCTTAAGGCTTAAGAGTAAATACATGTAGAGTTTCTTCAGTCATCCTCCCCCCTCTGGTACAACTCTCTCCAAAGGTAAACACAAAAGACAACCTCTCAGCTCAGAGGCATAATTCAGAAGACCAGCCTCACAGATCAGAGGCATAAATCAGAAGACACAACTTACAGACTCTGTTAGAACTTTCCCAGTCTATCAGATGGTTACCATAGCAACGGCCTTGACAGCCCGTTCCCAGACTGGGCTAAGACATAACTCCCCCCTAGTTACAGTTTTGCAGACTTGATGGAAAACTACTAGGCCTCATGCCAACACAAACATCCTATGAACTTCAGTATTTATACACACAGAGGACTGCAAGGGCCTAAATGCTTGATGAAATACCAAAAAGAGGTGATGAGCAACACCAAATGGTCCGTGCGGCTGTTATCCCACTTTGGGTCTCTCCACAGAAGCATAGGGATAGAGTCTGGCCTGAGAAGGAGAGAAACAAGTCTCTCTTCTGCCGGCTGCTTTCTCTTGTTTCCCCCACGGTTAGCCTCTGACGTGCGTTGCTTTCTGCATCTCTCCCCACTTCCTGCCTCAGCCTCTTACAGGAAAGCCTGGTGGGGATCTAAACTGTGATGTGGACTGCGTGGTCTCCATTTGATGCATGTGGGTGAATCTTTGGTACAGTAACTTCAAAAGAAAGGGGTAATACGGTTTCCCAATTCAAATGTAATGTCCCCTCTCAACCTTAATGCTCGGAACAGTCTCACCAGTTTTATGAATGTAAAATTGTGGAGGGGGGGGGCTCTATACCAATCAAGCATATAAAGTAGCCCAGGCTTATCCCTGCCGTGGAGCAGTTCAAATTACCATCATTTTGCAGAAACTGACTGCTTATCAGTCTTGGTTATCCTGCGATAGCTCTCTAGTTTATCAAGTGATTGTTCGGCTCATGTGAAATAGGATTTAATTCAATAGCAAATCAAAGAGCTTTTAATGTAGTACTATTCAATAATAGACATATCAAAAAGATGTGTGTCACTAGAGAATTATCACGAAGGTTGTGTAACTTGATCTGCAGTTCTATCACCCAGCCAGACGCATAAGTCATAACGTCCGTCCTTATGAATCTGTCAATTTTAGGGGTGTGTTTGTGACACACACACCCCAGAACAAGTCCAGCTTCGCTGACCTTGTGAGGTATTCTGTGTTAACTGAAATCTATGCCTGGAATATGCTGTACACACACACAGGTTTTTGCTTGTACAAAAAAAGCACATTGCACATAAATCTTTTAGTGCTTGGCTGTGTAGGCACTGACTGAGAGATTTGTTGCCGAGTGAGTGAGAATAATAATCTGACGACAAAACCACTGTTGGTCTGATGGTGCCAATACTGACTCCTTTCCTGGGTGAGGTGACTCCCCCCCCCAATATTGTGGCAGGGGAGGAAAAGGTTAAGCCTCCCCCCCCCCACTGGTTCCTAATTGGGGTGCGGGGAAGGGCTTTCCTTGGTTTTAATTTAAAAAACAACCACCTGGTGTCATGGCTACATGAACATAATCAGACCCTATTGAGACTACATAGTCCATGACAGGCAATTGGAATGCAGTGCGACTCTTTTAAAATCTGTATCCCCTCCTCCTTGTTAGAAGCTCAGAGCATCTGGGGATTTCTTGATAGTCGTCCATTAGGTACTGGCCAGCCTCATATCTGCTTAGCTTCCAAGCTGACAAAGATTTCACAGACAATGCTCTGGGCTTCAACTGCTTTATCTCTGGTGTGGTGGGTTCTGGTTAATAATAATAATAATAATAGACCTTTGGACCCATTTTACCTCCCAAACACAGATGAAAAGCAGCTCTGTGGGGTGGGGTTTCAAGGAGACAGCGGTTTTTTTGGTAACGTGAGGAGCCAGTATTCATACCTTGCTAAAAGTGCTGTGAGTCCCAGTACAAAACGGTTGCCAATGGCAGCCAAAACAAGAGGTACCTGTACCAGTGAGTTCCATCACACACAAAAAAAGCCTGGCAAGGGGGGAAATGTGTGGTAGGGACAGAATCAAGCACTCCCCTGCTATCTTTTCAGCGCCAGGTCAAGACTTTCCTCTTCTCCCAGGCATTTTGGCATGTGTTTTAAATTATTTTTTAAATGTTTTAAATTGTGTTTTTATATTGTTTTCTGTGTTTTAAAATTTGTATATTTGTTTTTATTGTTTTTAATTGCTTTAAACCGCCCAGAGAGCTTCGGCTATGGGGCAGTATATAAATGTAATAAATAAATAAATCCCCTTTCCAACACAACCTTTAACTTTTTTTATAATTTTTATTAGTTAGGAAAATAACATTACAAGTTTTAACAGATGTGTTAAGACGAAAATCACAACAAGGATTTAGGCCTGGTATTATAATTAATTTTTCTAGAAATAATGAACAGTATCCACTTGCCTTCACAACCATTCCTCATATAAGTAGTTGGTTTTGGCATTTTAACAATTGTCCATATTTTTATAGCACTTCCATCCATTCCTCTGATGCAAATGACCCCTTTCTGAGGGCACTTTGTGGCGGGAGAGGGGCAGGAAAAAGGGCCCTCAGAGCTTTACATCATGCTGTTGCAGAGCAACATATAACTTGGCCATTAGTCCCAGCAGGTTCCATGGCTAATCCTGGCTTAAACTAAGAGCTGGAAAGAGAGAATGGCTTGGTTGAATGGTTCACAAGGCTCTGGGTGTTCTGCAGTTTCACCAAGGCACCATGCAGGTGCAGAAACCCATCTTGTGTCCTGAATTCATCATTTATGGAGGGTGAAAGGTTCCAGACCTCATGATTCTGAAGATGTCTTGAAAGCATATGAAGCCTGACCTGGTGAAACGTCATAGCACAAGGAGACTGCCTGGTTGCCAAAAGATCAAGAGATGTTATTTCAGCGCCCTGCATAAAATCTCTTTGCTGAAGCAGAATTATACAAAACAATCAATATTCACTCTATTTGCATGACTTACATAGGTTCCTTGGGGTAGAGGTTGATGTGTTGTGTTTTTAAGTTCTGAGTGAAAAGGCAAGGGTTTTGTGACACTGTAAAGACTAACGTTTGTCAGATGCATCCCTGATTGGAGATTTGTTGTCTTTGGTGATTTAAACAGTAACTAGCAAGAAGGAAGTAGGATTGTGTCTTAGAGACAAGCAGCAAGTGCAGAAGGAGCCGAGAGTATCCAAGCTTGGGGAGAAGAAGAAAAAACCAGTGGTCCAACCTATCAGGGAGCCTTTTGCTTCATGGTGTCTGTTTTGCGTTGCAACAAGTCACCTACATATTTTGGCTGGTGAGGGATATAATCCAAGCAGTAGGGACCACCTAGATAGGGGCCACACACCAAGTGGTATTGGAATTGCAGCTGCCCATGAGCAAAATAACAGATTTCATTGTGTGGTTTCCCAGATTGCAGGGTCCGGTCACATGAACCCAGAAGGTCATCATCCCATTTGTTGTCTTCATCCCAGACTTGTACCCGGACCTTGCTGGTCTCCCCCAAGACCTGGACATTCCCCACATCCAAGTGGACCTTCCATTCCGGGTTGTTGTTGTTCCATATAGTAGATGTACGCATCTCCCTCCCCATGTAGAACACCTTGATGTAGGCATCTGTTCTTGTGAAGTAGTCCCCCCACAGATCATGGGCACGTTGAATCGTCACTGTCAGCTTGCCTAGGCCTCGTTCCCGTGAACAGCACATGGAGTTTGTGGTGCTATCACTGGAACACACACATGAACAGGCATCCCGAGCACTGCGTTGGGTCCCCTGTGGGCAGGGCTGGGTGCAGTTCCTCCACAGAGCTCTTTCTGTGACATACTCGCTCAGTGCCTGCCGTAAACTCTCCCTCTTTGGATCTTCCTTTGGCACCAATGTATGGATGGGCTCTAGAGAGTAGGAGACCAGGCCGGGCATGGATTTGAGGCCTTCCAGCCAGTCCTTGAAGGCCTCTGCATTCTGATCATCAGAAAAGAGCAGGTCCGTCTGACTGTTCCCACCCACAATCTCTGTCTGCCGCTCACTGTATGTCTGGTGGAAGCTGCCCTTGAAATTCTTCTTCTTTTTCAGCTCTTCACACGCCTCATAAGCCGCATCCATCTTTCCTTTGTCACCAATGCTGACGGATGCCTCAATGCTCAGGCAGTCTTTGACCTCGTCGGCGGTCACCCCATCCAGCGCCACCTCGCACACCCGCACAGCCGTCACATCCCTCACACGGCCCCCCAAGTGAATCTGCCTTATAAAGTGAGTCCCATAGGTTTCAATGAGCTGGCGGTATTCCAGCCGGGATGCAGGCTGGTACTTTTTTGGGAGATTTTTCACAGCATGTTTGAAATGGTGGGTGAGCACCCAATGGTGTCCAGTACGGAAGCTGTGAAAGAAAGAGAAAAGTCATTCAGGGCACTTCCAAACTGTCACTGTTTGGGGATGGGATTCATTCGATTGCATACTGGCAACATTCAGGTTGCACAATTCAAGTTGATTTGAAACTCTTGCACAATAAACCCCAGCTCCAGCCACCCACCCACCAGACTACTTGTAATAAGGAAAGTGATGGGGAAATGCACTGGAAAGTGTGGGATAAGAATTGCTTGGTACAATGATAAATTTGCAAACAAATCAGAATGAACACTCAGTGAACAGCTGACATCGTCTTATCTTCCCGCACACATTGTGTGAAGATGAATGAATGCTCAATACATAAGTCACCTGGAAGCAATCTCAGAGAGCTGGCATGGGAATTCGGCTGCCTGTTACAGACATTCCCTAGCCTGTTTTGGAATTATCAAAAGCAATATGATTCTGATTTGGGACCTCTTGCTGACTCAGACCACAGATCCAACTACACTGGCTTTCTGATCCTGATAGTGGCCAACTGCGATGCCTCTCAGAAGCTCACAAGCAGAGTCTGATAAGAACATAACATAAGAACATAAGAAAAGCCTGCTGGATCAGGCCAGTGGCCCATCTAGTCCAGCATCCTGTTCTCACAGTGGCCAACCAGGTGCCCGGGGGAAGCCCACAAGCAGGACCCCAGTGCAAGAACACTCTCCCCTCCTGAGGCCTCCAGCAACTGGTTTTCAGAAGCATGCTGCCTCTGACTAGGGTGGCACAGCACAGCCATCACAGCTAGTAGCCATTGATAGCCCTGTCCTCCATGAATTTGTCTAATCTTCTTTTAAAGCCATCCAAGCTGGTGGCCATTACTGCATCTTGTGGGAGCAAATTCCATAGTTTAACTATGCACTGAGTAAAGAAGTACTTCCTTTTGTCTGTCCTGAATCTTCCAACATTCAGCTTCTTTGAATGTCCACGAGTTCTAGTATTATGAGAGAGGGAGAAGAACTTTTCTCTATCCACTTTCTCAATGCCATGCATAATTTTATACACTTCTATCATGTCTCCTCTGACCCGCCTTTTCTCTAAACTAAAAAGCCCCAAATGCTGCAACCTTTCCTCGTAAGGGAGTCGCTCCATCCCCTTGATCATTCTGGTTGCCCTCTTCTGAACCTTTTCCAACTCTAGAATATCCTTTTTGAGATGAGGCGACCAGAACTGTACACAGTATTCCAAATGTGGCCGCACCATAGATTTATACAACGGCATTATGATATCGGCTGTTTTATTTTCAATACCTTTCCTAATTATCCCTAGCATGGAATTTGCCTTTTTCACAGCTGCCGCACACTGGGTCGACATTTTCATCGTGCTGTCCACTACAACCCCGAGGTCTCTCTCCTGGTCGGTCACCGCCAGTTCAGACCCCATGAGCGTATATGTGAAATTCAGATTTTTTACTCCAATATGCATAATTTTACACTTGTTTATATTGAATTGCATTTGCCATTTTTCCGCCCATTCACTCAGTTTGGAGAGGTCTTTTTGGAGCTCTTCGCAATCCCTTTTTGTTTTAACAACCCTGAACAATTTAGTATCGTCAGCAAACTTGGCCACTTCACTGCTGACTCCTAATTCTAGGTCATTAATGAACAAGTTGAAAAGTACAGGTCCCAATACCGATCCTTGAGGGACTCCACTTTCTACAGCCCTCCATTGGGAGAACTGTCCGTTTATTCCTACTCTCTGCTTTCTGCTTCTTAACCAATTCCTTATCCACAAGAGGACCTCTCCTCTTATTCCATGACTGCTAAGCTTCCTCAGAAGCCTTTGGTGAGGTACCTTGTCAAACGCTTTTTGAAAGTCTAAGTACACTATGTCCACTGGATCACCTCTATCTATATGCTTGTTGACACTCTCAAAGAATTCTAATAGGTTACTGAGACAGGACTTTCCCTTGCAGAAGCCATGCTGGCTCTGCTTCAGCAAGGCTTGTTCTTCTATGTGCTTAGTTAACCTAGCTTTAATAATACTTTCTACCAGTTTTCCAGGGACAGAAGTTAAGCTAACTGGCCTGTAATTTCCGGGATCCCCTCTGGATCCCTTTTTGAAGATTGGCGTTACATTTGCCACTTTCCAGTCCTCAGGCACGGAGGAGGACCCAAGGGACAAGTTACATATTTTAGTTAGCAGATCAGCAATTTCACATTTGAGTTCTTTGAGAACTCTCGGGTGGATGCCATCCGGGCCCGGTGATTTGTCAGTTTTTATATTGTCCATTAAGCTTAGAACTTCCTCTCTCGTTACCACTATTTGTCTCAGTTCCTCAGAATCCCTTCATGCAAATGTTAGTTCAGGTTCAGGGATCTGCCCTATATCTTCCACTGTGAAGACAGATGCAAAGAATTCATTTAGCTTCTCTGCAATCTCCTTATCGTTCTTTAGTACTCCTTTGACTCCCTTATCATCCAAGGGTCCAATCGCCTCCCTAGATGGTCTCCTGCTTTGAATGTATTTATAGAATTTGTTGTTGGTTTTTATGTTCTTAGCAATGTGCTTCTCAAATTCTTTTTTAGCATCCCTTATTGTCTTCTTGCATTTCTTTTGCCAGAGTTTGTGTTCTTTTTTATTTTCTTCATTCGGACAAGACTTCCATTTTTTGAAGGAAGACTTTTTGCCTCTAAGAGCTTCCTTGACTTTGCTCGTTAACCATGCTGGCATCTTCTTGGCCCTGGTGGTACCTTTTCTGATCTGCGGTATGCACTCCAGTTGAGCTTCTAATATAGTGTTTTTAAACAACTTCCAAGCATTTTCGAGTGATGTGACCCTCTGGACTTTGTTTTTCAGCTTTCTTTTTACCAATCCCCTCATTTTTGTGAAGTTTCCTCTTTTGAAGTCAAATGTGACCGTGTTGGATTTTCTTGGCAATTGGCCAGTTACATGTATGTTTAATTTAATAGCACTGTGGTCACTGCTCCCAATCGGTTCAACAACACTTACATCTCGCACCAGGTCCCGGTCCCCACTGAGGATTAAGTCCAGGGTTGCCGTCCCTCTGGTCGGTTCCATGACCAACTGGTCTAGGGAATAGTCATTTAGAATATCTAGAAACTTCTTTGTCATGACTGGAACACATATGCAGCCAGTCTATGTCCGGGTAGTTGAAGTCACCCATTACTACCACATTTCCTAATTTGGATGCTTCCTCAATTTCATATCTCATCTCAAGGTCTCCCTGAGCATTTTGATCAGGGGGACGATAGATCGTTCCCAGTATTAAGTCCCTCCTGGGGCATGGTATCACCACCCACAACGATTCTGTGGAGGAGTCTGCCTCTTTTGGGGTTTCGAGCTTGCTGGATTCAATGCCTTCTTTCACGTATAGAGCGACTCCGCCACCAATACGTCCTTCCCTGTCCTTCCGATATAGTTTATATCCAGGAATAACCGTATCCCACTGGTTTTCTCCATTCCACCAGGTCTCCGTTATGCTCACTATATCAATGCTCTCCTCTAAGACCAAGCACTCCAGTTCTCCCATCTTGGTTCGCAGGCTCCTAGCATTAGCGTACAGGCACTTGTAAGCAGTGTCTCTCTTCAAGTGTCTTTGGCACTTGTGGTTAGGCCTGTGGTAATTTTGCTCTTCTGAATTTATATCCTGTGCCCCTGCTCTCACAATGCCTACTTCTAGGCCTACCCCTTTTAAAATTTCATCATTTCTTTGGTTTTTATGCCAGGGGGGAGGTTTATTCCGAACCAGACCTTTCTCAGCTCCTGTCGGGTTTCCCCCCTCAGTCAGTTTAAAAGCTGCTCTGCCACCTTTTTAATTTTAAGTGCCAGCAGTCTGGTTCCATTCTGGTTCCATTCTGATGGAGACGGGCGTTCTCCCACATCTGATAATTAGAGCTATACTGCCTCTCAATATGGAGGTTCCATTCCTAGCTGTCCATGCTACTGATGGATGAATCCTCCTTGAGTTTGCCTGGTCCCTGTAAAAGGGGGCTAGTTGGCACCACATACTTTAGTGGACCTTTAGTGTTGTGGCACATACCCTTTGAAATTCACTCCCCTTGTATATTAGACAGGCGCCATCTTTGTTGTTTTTTTGGCACCTAGTGAAGACCTTCCTCTTTCAACAAGCCTATTATTATCATCATCATCATCATTATTATTATTATTATTATTATTATTACCACCTTGCCTTCACCCAAAGGTCCCAGGATGGGTTACAACAATTGAAAAATACAACATTAAAAACAATTTAAAAACAACCTACAATCCCAAAATAAAGTGGGTTCTAAAAACACATTTCTCTGGTGTCAAAGTTCAGGGTGAAGAGGTGCGCCGTCAGCATTTGCCTAAAACTGTGCAGCAAGTTGCCTGATGCACCTCAGTGGGGAGGGAGTTCCACAATTTAAGGGCCACCACAGAGAAGGCCCTCTCCCAGGACACCACCATCCCAAACTTCTGAGGGTGACAGAACTACCAAAAGGGCCCCCTCTGCTACCTCAGCTCCCAGGAGGGTCTGTAGGGAAGGCGGCGGTCTTTCAGATATTTGGGACCTAAGTTGTTTAGGGCTTTAAACACTAAGGTGAGCAACTTGAACTGGGCCCTGAAACGAACTGGCAACCAATGCAGCAGTTTTAAAACAGAAGTTATATGAGATCCAAAAGGAACCACAGCCAGTCATCTGGCTGTTGCATTTTGGACCAGGTGAAGTTTCTGAGTCATCTTCAAGGGCAGCTGCAATAATCCAGTCCGGAGGTTACTAGATCATGGAGTGCCATGGCCAAGCCATCATTTCAAGTAGAGACTAAGTCTAAATCTGTGTTGGAATTTAAAATTTTTTTAAAATGGTGCTTCGTTTCAAAAATGTTCTATAGATTGTTTTTTGTATTTCATATTTTGTATTTTTAGTATTTCATCCCCGTTTGCTGCCCTAGGCTCCTTTTGGGAGGAAGGGCGGGATATAAATTTAATAAATAACTATATCCTTCCGCACTGAATTCTGTAAGTCAGTTATGTGTTGCATGACGTAAAGTGGAGGCACAGCTCAGTGGCAGAGCATCTGCATTGCAGGCAGAAGGTGCCAGTTTCAATCCTGGCATCTGCAGGAAGGACTAAGGACAACCTCTGCCTGAAACCCTGAAAAGCCACTGCCAGTCAACATGGACTGAGTTAGATGGGCCAATGATCTGAGCTGGTGTTTGTATGATGTCAGGTTTGCTGGTTTATTGCAAGCAATAATTCCTCCCCGGGGACAAGCAAGAGAAACAAAACCAAGAAGCCACAACTGAGTTTGGCTTCCCATGACACTCGAACCCAAGATCCAGGTTGTTTGCTCCCTAACAACCAAGGATCAACAAAACAGGATCCTGGGGTTGGGTGTTATGGGAGACCAGGCTTAAAGGCAGCTTCTTGGTCTGTTTCTCCCATTAGCACTAGGGGAGGAGTGAAATGGAAGGGAACGGGCGGCGTACATTGCTTGGCTGCGCACACACTATATGTGCAAAGCACATGGCTTCCCCCAAAGAGTCCTGGGAACTGTTGTTTATTAAGGGTGGTGGGAATTGTAGCTCTGTGTGGGGCAAACTACAGTTCCCAGGGTTCTTTGGGGAAAGCCTTGTGCTTTGAAGGTGCTTTATATGTATGGTGTGTATGCAGCCCTTGTTCACAATCAACCACCATAAGCCAGTAACACAGCCTTTGTCCTTTTTGTCTGTTCTGAATGTTCTAAAAGTCAATTTTATTGGATGGACCAAAGTTTTATGTTTTGGGGAGAGGGTTCTTTCCCCCCTCTCCTCCCCACCCCCCAGGTCATAATTTATTAAGCCTCTCATGTGCCCATGTTGGTCTTATTTTGGCGGGTGGGGATAACCTACAAAGTGTAGGAGAACTGGGGAGGGGGCAAGCAATGCACACCAGCAAGGGAGTGGAAGGGAGATCCAGGTTCAAGAGCCACCTGTGCCACGGACTTGTTATGTGACTGTGAGCAAGTCATTTTCTCTCAGCCTCAGTTCCCAAAGTGGGAATAACAGTGATTATCTTGTGCAGTTATTTTCCAAAAACTAGTTTGTTATTGCTATTGTGCAGTGTTCTTCCTAAGTATTCAAAGGGCTCTAAGTTAGGGGTGGCAAACATGTGGCCCTTCAGATGTGGTTGTTGGACTAAAACTTTCATCAGCCCTGATCAATGGCCTCAGTGAGTGGAGCCAATGGGAGCTGGAGTCCAGCAAGTTATTGATGGGGGAGAAGGAAGGCACAGGTCAGCTGCCCCAGATTTAAATCAAGGATAGGAAATATGTGGCAGGCAAAGTGCCAGTCCCTTCTAATAGTAGTGGTTAAGGTGTTGGACTATGACCTGGGAGATCAGGATTTGAATCCCCACATAGCCGTGAAGCTCACTGGGTGACTTTGGGCCAGTCACTGCCTCTCAGCCTCATGAAAACCCTATTCATAGGGTCGCCATAAGTTGGAATCGACTTGAAGGCAGTACACAATAGGAGTCCCACACACACATACCCCAATTCTGCCGCCCCACATTTCCCCAAACTGTGCCTTTCTGACCTGTAGTATGAGCAGGATACCTCATGGCTAGCAAAACTGTACTTGTCCTGTGAGCTTTTCTGCACGCTGAAGTCAGCCATCTTGGAGTGTGATCCCACCAGAGCCACGTGTGTGTTGATCTTGGGCTTCACATCCACATCCAGCCCAGCCTTCCAGTTATTCTTCACGTCAGATCCTTCCTCCTGGACCACAGAGAGGCCGGACTCCTGTAGCGAGGTGTGTACCTTCCGGTGGCATGCAACTTTGGCCTCCCAGTCAGTGACAGTCAATGGGAGCTTCTGGAGTGGCTTCCCCTCCAACAGGGGATTCCGGCATAAGATGCAGCTCCCATCTAGCTTCTGCCACTGGTTCATATCCAGCACCTTGGCTCCCTTCTTCTCCAGCGTGGTGATGTCAATACCTTCGCCAGCCAGGCTGTGCCCTGGCACAAAGTCTGTGTGCTCCTGGCATTCACTCTCTGAGCCTGTCTGGCATTGTGGAGAGACACTGGTGAACAGGAGGAGGAGGGGCAGGGAGGTAGCAGGGCTCCCTTTGAACATGGCTGACCCTACAGAAAAATACCCTGAAATGAGAAAGGGATGGATAGCTTGATAATCTTGGGATTTGTCACACGTTAAACTCCAGAAGTGGAGACTTACTAGTCTGTGGCAATGTGAGAAGAAGTCATTTTGAGAAAGAGCATTCGGATGCTGCAGAGAGCATTGCACAGGCTGCCAGATGGCTACTAGGCTAAGTTCTAGGTGCAGATACCAGGATACAAAGCCCTGTACAGTTTAGGATACCTAAGAATGTCTCACTCCTTATATACCAAACCATTCACTGCACTCTGCAGGTGAGGGCCTCCCACAGTTACAATCTCATCAGGTGGTCCGTTCTGTACGTCATAGAAATCAGGCCTGTGGAACTCTCTCCTGTTACATATCAGACAGTCACCATCTCTATATTAGTCTTTTTGGTGCCTATTGAAGGCCCTTTTCTGACTGTTAAGTGGAGAGTTTGATTCCCTCTGTATCGGTATTGGACTTTTTGAGTTGTATTCAACTAAGTCCTACTCAGAATAAACCCACTGAAATGAATGAACCTAAGTTAGCCATATCTATTAACATCAATGGGTCTACCCCAAGTAGGACTAGTATTGAACACCACCCTTTGTTTTTATAGATGTTTTTATTCTTAAAGCGCTTCAAGATGTTGTATGGGAAGTGATTTGTGAGAAGTTATTGATTTCATTTATGTCGCATCATGCAGTGCTGGCTGTTCTGTGGCCCTCCAGAAGTTCTTGGACTCCACCTCCCTTCAGCTCTGGCCAGGATGGCCAATGATCAGAGATGATGGGAGTTGGAGTCCAACAACATCTGGAGGGCTGCAGGTGCCCCAACCCTGATATACAAGATCACAGCACCTCTGAAGAACAATAGGTGCTGAGGTACCCCAGAAAAGGGAGAGCCACCCCTTCATGCTTTCCTTGTGAGCTTCCCAGAATCACCTAGTCAGCCACTATTGAAACAGAATATTGGACTAAGCAGGTATTCGGAAGTGTTCTGTGGTATCTAAGGGTGCTTTTAGACTGTTGATATTTTCGGGTGGGATTCCATCACATCCTAGCAGATTCAGGCTGCACAGTTAAACCTGGTCTGGAGCTCTTACACAACAAACCAGCTTTCCCAAAAGATTAGACTTGTCTAATCTCCCCACAAATAAGTCAGAATGAATGCTCATTAAATAGCCAAAGTCCTCTGATTGACTTTCACACAAATTGGAATGAATGCTTAAGTTAGGCAGCAAAAAGTCACAGGAAGCCAAAAGTCTATCTGCTTCACAAATGTCCCAATGCTCTTATGTTCTTCTTATGTTCTTATGACTGCAAAAGAGGAAACTTCACAAAAATGAGGGGATTGGTAGAAAGAAAGCTGAAAAACAGAGGGTCACATCACTCAAAAATGCTTGGAAGTTGTTTAAAAACACTATATTAGAAGCTCAACTGGAGTGCATACCGCAGATCAGAAAAGGTACCGCCAGGGCCAAGAAGATGCCAGCATGGTTAACGAGCAAAGTCAAGGAAGCTCTTAGAGGCAAAAAGTCTTCCTTCAGAAAATGGAAGTCTTGTCCAAATGAAGAAAATAAAAAGGAACACAAACTCTGGCAAAAGAAATGCAAGAAGGCAATAAGAGATGCTAAAAAAGAATTTGAGGAGCACATTGCTAAGAACATAAAAACCACCAACAACAAATTCTATAAATACATTCAAAGCAGGAGACCATCTAGGGAGGCGATTGGACCCTTGGATGATATGGGAGTCAAAGGTGTACTAAAGAACGATAAGGAGATTGCAGAGAAGCTAAATGGATTTTTTGCATCTGTCTTCACAGTGGAAGATATAGCGCAGAACCCTGAACCTGAACTAACATTTGCAGGAAGGGATTCTGAGGAACTGAGACAAATAGTGGTAACGAGAGAGGAAGTTCTAGGCTTAACAGACAATATAAAAACTGACAAATCACAAGGCCCGGATGGCATCCACCCGAGAGTTCTCAAAGAACTCAAATGTGAAATTGCTGATCTGCTAACTAAAATATGTAACTTGTCCCTTGGGTCCTCCTCCATGCCTGAGGACTGGAAAGTGGCAAATGTAACGCCAATCTTCAAAAAGGGATCCAGGGGGGATCCCAGAAATTAAAGGCCAGTTAGCTTAACTTCTGTCCCTGGAAAACTGATAGAAAGTAGTATTAAAGCTAGATTAACTAAGCACATGGAAGAACAAGCCTTGCTGAAGCAGAGCCAGCATGGCTTCTGCAAGGGAAAGTCCTGTCTCAGTAACCTATTAGAATTCTTTGAGAGTGTCAACAAGCATATAGATAGAGGTGATCCAGTGGACATGGTGTACTTAAACTTTCAAAAAGCTTTTGACAAGGTACCTCACCAAAGGCTTCTGAGGAAGCTTAGCAGTCATGGAATAAGAGGAGAAGTCCTCTTGTGGATAAGGAATTGGTTAAGAAGCAGAAAGCAGAGAGTAGGAATAAACGGACAGTTCTCCCAATGGAGGGCTGTAGAAAGTGGAGTTCCTCAAGGATCGGTATTGGGACCTGTACTTTTCAACTTGTTCATTAATGACCTAGAATTAGGAGTCAGCAGTGAAGTGGCCAAGTTTGCTGATGATACTAAATTGTTCAGAGCTGTTAAAACAAAAAGGGATTGCGAAGAGCTCCAAAAAGACCTCTCCAAACTGAGTGAATGGGCGGAAAAATGGCAAATGCAATTCAGTGTTAACAAGTGTAAAATCATGCATATTGGAGCAAAAAACCTTAATTTCACATACACGCTCATGGGGTCTGAACTGGCAGTGACTGACCAGGAGAGAGACCTCGGGGTTGTAGTGGACAGCACGATGAAAATGTCGACCCAGTGTGCGGCAGCTGTGAAAAAGGCAAATTCCATGCTAGGGATAATTAGGAAAGGTATTGAAAATAAAACAGCCGATATCATAATGCCGTTGTATAAATCTATGGTGCGGCCTCATTTGGAATACTGTGTACAGTTCTGGTCGCCTCATCTCAAAAAGGATATTATAGAGTTGGAAAAGGTTCAGAAGAGGGCAACCAGAATGATCAAGGGGATGGAGCGACTCCCTTACAAGGAAAGGTTGCAGCATTTGGGGCTTTTTAGTTTAGAGAAAAGGCGGGTCAGAGGAGACATGATAGAAGTGTATAAAATTATGCATGGCATTCAGAAAGTGGATAGAGAAAAGTTCTTGGGGACTTCCGGGAAGGGTGACTTAGCCTGTGCCTGCTTTTGAGACGGGCTCCTGCCTCAAAAGAAGCTTATTCAGATATATCAGTCAGATTTTTTTTTTTTTTTGACTGATTAAACTTCTCCCGGGTAGGGAGAAACGAAGAGATTAACCTCAAAGCCTATTTTTGTGGGGACGACCAGATCTCATTAATTTGTGGGACGAGGTCCAGCCGACGAAGGTGGGACGGATTTTCAACAATCAAGCTCTATCTGATAAAGCGAACGTTCATCTTTTCTTCAAAGAGAGAACGCACTAACAGGCAAGCACCCTTCTTTCTATATTTTTCTTTTACTTGACTTAAATTGTTGCTGTTTAAAAGAGATTTGCCAGATTGATCAGTTTTTGACATCTCACCGGGGAGCCATAACTTCTCTCTGCTATTCACTAATTAATAGCTTATCTCTGTTTTTGTTGCAAAAAGCTGTCCTGGATTTGCACCCTAAAGATATACACGGAAGAGGGATTTCTATTCCTGATTTTTATTCTGAAGAATATTATATTGTCTGAGATTACTTTTTTCCTAGTTCATTTTATTTTGACGAATCTGTTTTCTCACAACGCCATTAATTGTTTCGATCCTGGGAACTGCATTTTGTTTACTTAAGCATGGAGAGATAAGGCTGTCTGTTCTGTTTACGCTGTGATGTCACCAAGTTTGGAGTATTAACCCAATTGTTGCTGAAATAAGAAGTGGTTCTTTTATATTTTTCTTTTAAAATGGCAATTAAGAAAGTGGCTGAGAACCTGGAAGTATCTATGTTTCAGAAAATAATGGATGAAATTGAGATAACGAAACGAACCCTGCGACAGGGTTGTAAGGAGCTGAAAATTGAAATGAGCAAAATGATAGGGGTCCCTGTGAGAGAGGAGACTCTGGAGACTGGAACAAACGTGGAACAGGAAAAAGACCTGCGACAGGGTTGTAAGGAGCCGAAAATTGAATTGAGTAAAATGACACAGGAGCTTAAAGAAATAGGGGTCCCTGTGAGAGAGGAGACCCTGGAGACTGGAATAATTGAATTGAGCAAAATGTCACAGGAGCTTAAAGAAATAGGGGTCCCTGTGAGAGAGGAGACCCTGGAGACTGGAATAATTGAATTGAGCAAAATGTCACAGGAGCTTAAAGAAATAGGGGTCCCTGTGAGAGAGGAGACCCTGGAGACTGGAACAAACGTGGAACAGGAAAAAGATTTGAAGCTTATGGATTTTAGAAATAAAATCTATTGTTTGGAATTTAATGTTATCTCTGAAGAAACTAAGGAAGATTCTAGAGAGAAAGTTATCAATGGCACGGATAATCTTCTGGACTGGAATGATGTGATGGATGGAATTAACTGCAGCCATGTGACAATGGAAAAACTTTCAAGAGATGAGCCAGTGCATTTTGAAAAAAAGAACAGAGATATGATCTTACAGCAGTATTTCAGCAACCTATTCAGAATGGTTGGCAAGATAATATCTGGGATAGAGGTAATTCCCATCAGACTCTTATTGTATGACTATGGTTATGACAGCAAGATTATTATGGAATACTGATAATGGAAGATTGGACCTATGGCTTTGACAGCAAGATTATTATGGAATACTGATAATGGAAGATTGGATACTGAAATTACTGGACTTAACAAGACTACTGAAGATGGAAGATGGAAAATGGAACTAATAGGGATAATAGAACAATGGCTACTGAAATTACTGAACCTAACAGATTCTGATGTGATGGATTAATTGAAATGTTTATTTTGACTATGGTTATGACAATAAGATTATCATAATTAGTAATGAGATGGATTAATCGATATGCTTATCTGGAAAAAAAAATTTGATAGATATATTTCTTAAAGAATTGAAACCTCTCTTTGACTTTTTGTGGAAAGAATAAAGTAATGTTTATGAGATTTGATGATTAAGTAAGATAACTACTGGAGGAAAGTGATTTTATAATATGACTTAAGAGACAGGATTGTTATATATTATAGACTTATAACTGATTTGATCTTTGACAAATGGGAAGTCAATATTTTACTCTTTATTTTTTATTTTTGTTTTTTTTTTTCTTTTTTTCTTTTTGTTTAACTATTTTTGATTTTGTTTTTTGTCTTTGAATGTTTTATGATTTCGTCTTGTATGTTTTATGAAAATCTGAATAAAAATTATTGAAAAAAAAAAAAAAAAAAGAGAAAAGTTCTTCTCCTTCTCTTATAATACTAGAGCTCATGGACATCCAAAGAAGCTGAATGTTGGAAGATTCAGGACAGACAAAAGGAAGTACTTCTTTACTCAGCGCATAGTTAAACTATGGAATTTGCTCCTACAAGATGCAGTAATGGGCACCAGCTTGGATGGCTTTAAAAGAAGATTAGATGGATTCATGGAGAACAGGGCTATCAATAGCTACTAGCCATGATGGCTGTGCTCTGCCACCCTAGTCAGAGGCAGCATGCTTCTGAAAACCAGTTGCCAGAAGCCTTAGGAGGGGAGAGTGTTCTTGCACTGGGGTCCTGCTTGTGGGCTTCCCCCAGGCACCTGGTTGGCCACTGTGAGAACAGGATGCTGAACTAGATGGGCCACTGGCCTGATCCAGCAGCCTCCTCTTATGTTCTTATTGCATTCTCTAGCATAGAGGATGGTCTGTCTGGCCTAGAGAAATAGCAGGGTACACTGTTGGTGATTAATGGCATATGATGTTGGTACTTTAATAGCACAGTGGGGCGGAGATAGGGTTGCCATATTGCCCGGTTAGCTGGGTTTTACCCGGATTCTATGCATGCCACCCGGCGCCCGGCTAGCCCCTTAGGTGGCCCGGATTCTCAGCTTTAATTTTTTTTAAAAATTAAGTTTCTAGGTGGTCCGGTTCTCAAGATATGCATAAAAACGTCAGCCCCCTGGACTGTTAAATCTTTCTTTAAACAGACTGGAAGCGTTCCATATACATCCCAATTCCAAAAAAGGGAATCCCAGGGAATGCAGTAATTATCAAACTATTGCCTTAATATCCCATGCAAGTAAAGTAATGCTCAAGATTCTACAACAAAGGCTCCTACCATATATGGAGCGAGAAATGCCAGACGTCCAAGCTGGATTTAGAAAGCGAAGAGGAACCAGAGATCTCATTGCAAACATATGTTGGATAATGGAATGGAGCAAGGAATTTCAGAAGAAAATCACCATGTGCTTTATAGATTACAGCAAAGCCTTTGACTGTGTAGATCATGAAAAACTATGGAACACTTTAAAAGAAATGGGGGTGCCACAGCATCTGATTGTCCTGATACGCAACCTATGCTCTGCACAAGAGGCTACTGTAAAGACAGAATATGGAGAAACTGACTGGTTCCCCATCGGAAAGGGTGTGAGACAGGGGTGTATTTTATCACCCTATTTATTTAATCTATACGCAGAACATATCATACGGAAAGAGGGATTTGACCAAGATGAAGGAGATGTGAAAATTGGAGGGAGAAATATCAATAATTTGATATGCAGACGATACCATACTACTAGCAGAAACCAGTAATGATTTGAAACAAATGCTGATGAAAGTTAAAAAGGAAAGCACAAAAGCAGGACTATAGCTGAATGTCAAAAAGACTAAAGTAATGACAACAGATGATTTATGTAACTTTACAGTTGACAATGAAGACATTGAACTTGTCAAGGATTATCAATCCTCGGCACAGTCATTAACCAAAATGGAGACAATTGTCAAGAAATCAGAAGAAGGCTAGGACTGGGGAGGGAAGCTGTGAGAGAACTAGGAAAGGTCCTCAAATGCAAAGATGTATCACTGAACACTAAAGTCAGGATTATTCAGACCATGGTATTTCCGATCTCTATGTATGGATGTGAAAGTTGGACAGTGAGAAAAGCAGATAAAAGTAAACTCATTTGAAATGTGGTGTTGGAGGAGAGCTTTGCAGATACCATGGACTGCGAAAAAGACAAATAATTGGGTGTTAGAACAAATTAAACCACAACTATCAATAGAAGCTAAAATAATGAAGCTGAGGTTATCATACTTTGGACACATCATGTGAAGACATGATTCATTAGAAAAGATAATAATGCTTGGAAAAACAGCAGGGAGTAGAAAAAGAGGAAGGCCAAACAAGAGATGGATTGATTCCATAAAGGAAGCCACAGACCTGAACTTACAGGATCTGAACTGGGTGGTTCATGACAGATGCTCTTGGAGGTTGCTGATTCATAGGGTCGCCATAAGTCGCAGTTGACTTGGAGACACATAACAACAAAAAATGTATATACGTGTGTATATATACATATGTATTGTATTTTATGTATTTTAATTGTATTTTATATATTTTAATTTATTTTAATGTTTTTGTGATTTTACTGCTTGCAATTTTATTATGTACATGTCTGATTTTATTTTTGTAAGCTGCCCTGAGTGCCCTATTATAGGGTAGTAGGGCGGGATAGAAATGTTTTAAATAAATAAATAAAATAAATAGCCAACATCTCCCCTGCAAACAAATCGCGATGAATGTTCAATAAACAGGACATCTGCAAGTGAGCTAAATGTGAGGATGAGGGAGAAGTTTGGTTTAGTTCATACTGAAAGCCAAAATGACCAAAATCACATTTTCTGAAACAATATGAGAACAGGAACACAAGCCATCCTTCAACATTTGCACCTACCCAGATTTTGTGATGCAGTTTTCCAACCAACTGATGTTTACAAAGCTGCATTTATATTAGGAGAAATTGCTTTTTAAAACGTGTCATTCAAAACTGCATACAAAAATGTGTCCGTTAGGAGAAATTCGCACTAAAATGCTGATGACTTTTTAAAAAGATTAATATATACAGTGCCTTGCAAAAGTAATCAGACCTATGACCAATGCTGTGATATTACTGAATTACAAATGGGACGTTGCAATTTCATTCTGTATGATATTTTATTTTGAAACGCTGAAACTCAAAATCAATTACCATAAGGTGACATGGGTTTTATGTTGGGAAATGTTTGCAAGAAACATAAAAAAACTGAAACATTTACAGATCAAATTACAATGTACCATTTGTAACTCAGTAATATGACAGCATTGGTCAGGGGTCTGATTACCTTTGCAAGGCACTGTTATATATATATAATTGCTGCAGAAATGTGGAGAACTGAATTTAAGACTGGAAAAATGAGAGAAACAAAATACCTGGGTGTCCCTGAATTGAAAACAAAGGACAGACTGCCGTTTTTGAGAGGGACACACACGCACAAGAAAAAGGCAAAGAGAGCCTTTTGTGAGCTCTGCAAAGCAAAAAGCACTTGGGGATAATTGCTGCCCTCCCAGGTCAAGCAGAAAAAAGTCAACACTGAACCTGGCTTCACTACCATATTACTTCCATCTCCAGCCTAACCCAGAAATCCAGCGGGCATCCTTCTGTATCCATCCCCAATACCTACCTTTGGCAGCGGCAGGGACAGGAGGAAGCAGCTGGCCTGTGTTCATGTGTCAATGTAACGGGGACTTCTGTGTGTGTGTGTGCACATTTATGCATGCAAGCGCCTGGGTCTGTCTCCCAGGGACAGGATGTCACAGTTCAGAAGGGGGAAAGAGAAACTGAACTTCAGATGTGACATTGAACATAGGTGGCTGTGAAACGGACAGAAGGTGGGATTCTGTGGTTTCCACTCATCACAAACAATTGTGCATGTGTAGGTGGTGGTGGGCATTGGATATTTATTATCTAAGAAACATTGCTTGTGGGGAGAAGGACATTGAACTTCACATCTCTGCTAATCATTTTACTTCTGGATTGCATTATTGTTTAGCCCACCCTTCCTTCAAAGAGCTCTGGGTACATGTGTCACCCTCCCCATGACAAGCCTGTGAAAGCAAAAGAGATTAGGGGGTAGGGTTGCCAGGCCTGGCCTCCAAGAGGTCTTCTGTATCTTTAAAAGTTGTGCAGGGGGAAGGGAGAATTCCATCTTGTGGTTTTTCCCATTACAGTGTTGCAAGGACACCTGCACTTGGCTGACTTTCTCTTCTCCTAAAGATACAGGATCAGTCTCAGGCCAGGAATCTGGCAACCCTATTAGGGGGAGAGAGAACGTGACTGGCCCAAGGTCACCCAGTGTGAGCATCATGGCCAAGTGGAGATTTTTGAACTTGGGTCTCCTGGGTCCTGATCAGATATACTCCAGCCACAACAAAACATACTACAAAAAGAGAAAGAATAAACTCTTCTTGTTTCCAAAAATGTCTGTGCCTGCTCACCTGGAGGCAATTTCCACTCACCATAGGTGAGCATCTATTTTCAAGCCTGAATTAAACATTTCTGAGTGTATTTACCTGACCATGGGGCAGAGGGTGATTCCTGAGGGAGAGGGACTGTAGCTCAGTGACAGAGCTTCTGATTGGCATGAATATAGCAGGGCTGGTGAACTTCAGGCCCACGGGCCAACTGTAGCCGTCGAGGCCTCTGGCCCTTGAATCTCTTTCACGATCACACACCACTTGCCCTGATTCACACTCCAGTTGTTTTTGCCTGGCTGACAATGGTCTTTGAATTCTGATAATGCCTCTTGCTTGTCTGGATGCAGCATAGAGAGGGTTGTGTGAATGTGGGCAGAAACTAGCCTCCCGTAGAAAGGTGCAATTGATATCAGTTGCTCCACCCGCTTTTGCCTCTGGCCCCGCCCACCACTGGTATGCAGAAGGTTCCCCAGAAGAAAATGCGGCCCTCAGGTTACAAAAGCCCCCCCCCCAAATATAGACTCCAGGAAATATTATACTGAGTCAGATTATTTGTCTATGTATCTTGTAGAGCCTTAGATCATCCATTATCTAATCCTTTTAGCTGGAGTTGCCAGGGATGAAACCTGGGATCTTTACATGCCTGGGTAGATTGGACGTGGCCTCAAACAGACCATTGTCAACAGGGAGGCTTTTCAGGTTTCAGGCAGAGGTTTGTGGCCAGCCGGGGATTGAACCGGAGACCTTCACCATGTAAAGCCGGTGCTTTACCACTCAACCACAGGGGCGCAAACATCGTGGACTGGGGTATGAAGCATCCTTGCCAGGTCATCTTGAGCTGGAGGGGACCTATGGCCATCCATAGGAAGCTGCCTTATATTGGGTTAGCCTAATGGTCCACTATCTAGCCCAGTATTGTCTACAGTGACAGGCAGTGGTTCTCCAGGGTTTTCAGACAACACACACGCTCAGTCTTACCTAGAGATACCTGAGCGCTTCTGCATCAAGTGCTCTGCCACTGAGCTACGATCTTGTTCCTCTAGACCAACCTTTCCCAACCAGTGTGCCTCCAGATGTTGTTGGACCACAACTCCCATCAGCCTCAGCCAGCATTGCCAATGGTTAGGAAGATGGGAGTTGTGGTCCAACAACATCTGGAGGCACACTGGTTGGAAAGGCTGCTCTAGATGTTGCTGCTGGACAACAGCTCTCATCTTCCTGACCCTTGGTGATGCTGGTCGGGGCTGACGGGAGCCTGACAGCATTTGAAGGGCAGCCCACGCCCTGCTCCTGGCCTCGAGCAAGGGTAGCCAGTGTAGGGGCCTCCAGATGTGATGGACGACAGCTCCCATCAGCCCCAGCCAGCAGGGTCAAAGAACAGGGTGGGAGTTGTAGTCTACATCTGGAGTGCACTATGTTGACTACCCCTGGTCTGGAGGCTTGGAGTTTGGAGCCGGGATTGGGCCTTGGAATTTCTCAGTCTTGTCTAGGAGTGGCAGCCTTTCTACAGAACGGAAGCCCCCACATCCTTAATGGATGGCAAATGAAAATTCAACAGGCAAAGCACTGATAGGGGACCCCGAGAAAACTTGGTACACACAAGAGCACATATTTTGCATTGCAGTTCTGTGCCACATTCAGTCCTACGCAAAAAGGATCTCGCCTAGCAGGACCAGGGGAGCCACCTCTCTGGCAGAGACCCCGAGGAGCCAATGCCCACCAAAGTAGACACTAGACAGACCAAGATAAGCGAAGGGCTGTAGCTCATCGGTGGAGCCTCTTTGCATGTCCCAGGGTCAGTCCTTGGCATCTTCAGGTAAGTCAGGGAGAGCCTCCTGCATGAAACCCTGGACAGTCGGTGTAGAAAATACTAAGCAAGATGGACCAATGATCTGACTCAGTTGAAGGCAGCTTCCTATGTTCCAACACATGGCAGCTTTGCCGGCTGAACTTCTGCCTGCTGTGTGGCTTAAAAGGCACAGAGCGTCTAAAAAAATAATAATCAACGACCCTAATTTGAAACACCTTCTGTAGCGGTCAAACATCACACTGCTGAGTCAACCCAGCCTACTCCACCCCACATGCTACTGTGAGCAGGTTATTGGTTTGACACTTCCAGCCACAGGCCGCTTCAGAAAGGGTATTAGTAATCAATGACGTGACTGATTGTGGAAACCCCTTAGCTTCTCCCCCCGCCCTGCACACTCACAAACGGCTGCTCAGAGTGGTGCATAGCAGGGGGAGACAAGCAGTGTGAAGCCCAAAGACACCACAAAGGTACAGAGACCATCACTGGTTCACACGGTTTGCACACATTAGATGGGAAAGCGCACGAGGAGACGCATCTCCTTAGGGCCAAAGGAGAGTAAAGAGCATACATCCAACAAGGGTGCACTCTATACAGATACATGTAGTATCCACACGCAGCCCAAGAAGCTGGCTGAGGTGCTCTGTTACTGGCAGCCACTTCAGAGAAAAGAGCGGTCCCCTTGGGGCTTCTGGGAATACTGGTTCATGGTATGGGCTGCTTAATTTAAATCAGTCTGGGTTTCCCACCCCATCTCTGCTGGCATCACCCAAAGCTTCTTGGGAAATCAAAACAGGCAGCATTCCTCAGCCACACTCTAGGGCCAGGGCCAGGGGGACGAACATATCTCTGGCCTGAGGGCCATATCCCTATTTGGCCCATTTTGAGGGGGGGGGGCACATGCCAGCAGATGTAGCCACCCCATATTCTTGCAGTGCATGCCCTCTTCAGATGATCAAACTGATGGGTAGGGAGAGGGTGATCTGCATCCATATCAGGGTGCTGGGCAGGGCTGGGCAGGCACAGGTTTAAACCTCTGCCCACTGCAGTGGTGTGTCTACTTCTATTTTTGGTCATTGCCACCAAAATCAGCAAAGCTTTGGGGTGAAAGAAGTTCCTTGGAGGCCTGAGCCATGGGTTGTCCACACTGGCTGTCAAGTACAGATGGAGAGCGTATTCCAAACCTTATTTTATGCAGCCCTTCCATGATGAATCTTGAAGCTGCCACATTCCTATCAAAGGCCCTTCATTCTTGATTTTCTCTTTATTTTTCCCAGGCTTTAAAAAGCAATTCTCCCCCCTACCTTTTTTTTTGGTACAGCATCAGGACAACTGAGGCGGTGTTTTATTTGATAAAAATGACTTACAACAATTTGGTAGGCTTCTGCCGTCTGTCTTCCTCTATGTGGAACACTAAAGTCAGAAAGGAATTGCTTTCATTTGCTTTACAGAACGGTAGCTGCATTGGTCTGGTGTACTACGTTTCTTGGAATATTTGAGAGTCATCCCACCAAACCCAGCGTGGCTCACTTCCGAACAGGCCTGCGTAGGACCAGGAAGCCTAATCAGAGGAAGCAATGGTGAAAACTGAAGCAAGGTGGTCTTTATTACAGATCAGTTCATCAGGAACCCCCTTTTCTCTGGGTCTCAGGTTATCCCCAAGGGAATGCGGTCCTTGATACACATGCATAAGGCTGCTCTAGAGCCAAGGTGCAGTACCCCTCTGTATCTTTGGCTCTCTAGATTGCCTGCTCACTTCCTGCCTGCCAATGTGTACATTTTGTGTAAAGCGCCATGCACTTTTGCTGTGGTCCTACTTTCTCCTTGGCTCCTCTTGTCTTCAGTTCCATCTGTATCTCCAACTCTCATTGCCTATTTTGACCCAGTGGCTTTAGCCCTCCCCTTCCTCCTCCTCCTCCTCTCTATTAGAAGTCTCTCCTCATCTCAAACCCTTCTTTAGAGCAGGTGTGGGGAGCCTTTGATCCTCCAGATGTTGCTGAACTACAGCTCCCATCAGCGCCTGCAGGCATGGCCAAGGATGATGGGAATTGTAGTCCAGCAACATCTGGAGTGCTAAAGGTTCCCCATGCCTGTTTCAAAGCCTCCTTTCTAATTAGCTCCTTCTAGTCTCAGTTCTCTTCTCAGCCCTTTCCTCATGCCTTGTTCACCACCTATTTGTTCTTCATGTTTCTCTTTCTTAGACCACACTATACCCTTCCTTCAGCCTTATCCCTAGGCACCCTGTCATTTAGCCAGAGCTTGGAAAAGTTACTTTTTTGAACTACAACTCCCATCAGCCCAATCCAGTGGCCATACTGGTTGGGGCTGATGGGAGTTGTAGTTTTAAAAAAAGGAACTTTTCCAAGCTCTGCATTTAGCTTCTCAATCTCCTGTGCTCTCTTCCTAGCCACCCCCATTTAAATCTCAGCCAAAGTGACAACTTTCCCTCCCCTCAGAAAAGCTGAACTGCAGTTGTTCCTTGAGCATTCAGAGCCATCGCAGCAGCCCAGCCATCCGCATCAGAGGCTTTACCGTCACAAGCGCTATGCAGTACGGATGGTCTAAGACTGCCGTGCTCTTTGCAATAATGGGGTTCAGAGGACAGGCATGGAAAGGAAGAGGAGTCCTGAATTGTGTCCTCAGCTGTGGGACGGGAGCTACAAATAGTAAGGCAAGCAGGCAAGGGGAGTGAAAAGATTTTGGGGTTCTATTACCACTACCCAAAACTTCCCAATCACATACAACTCTGGGTACTTCCCCCCCTTTAAAAAAAAAAACCACAAGGTGTTTATTTGATCTGTTCATACATGCAAGGACAGCATGACTCAGATTTGTAGAGATAATTGTTCTGGAAGCGGATGGGGAGAGGTTCTTTGCATCCCCCCCAACTTTCCCAATTTAACCCTGCTTCCCACCCCCAAAATCACACACAGCATTAAAATTTCAAATGGGCTGATCCTAACAGATGTGCACACACCCAACCGCAGGACCAAATTTTCCCCTGCAGGGGACAGAAGGACACAGACACACAACCACACAACAAAGACAGACGCCCTATTGCTGACCAGGGGATGGTGTGTGTTGAGGGATGTCAATGTTTTAAAAGCATGGTTCGTCCCCTCCTCCCCCCCTCAGCACAGGGGGGGGGGGTTGGTCCAGCAGGTAGGCAAATGTCTATTGGGGAAAGGAGTGGGGCTAGCTAAGGAAACTGGAGCCACACCTACTTATGTAAAGAGGTGGGGCTTATGAAGTGCGGGTAGCCAAGCCCCCTTGTACAAGGAGAAGTGCTTGAGGGGAAGGGGAGAGAGGGGCATACCAAAAGGGGGAGGCATTGAAGGAGTGCTGTCCACAGCACATCATGAGGAAAGAAGGAAAGGCTGTGGGTTCATAAAGGCAAGCCACCTTGGGGGAGGGACCTTGAAACGGGCAAACCAGGTTGCCCAATCACATGTCAGGAAAGAAGAGGTGGAACTTAAGAGGGTTCAGTGAGCGCTTCCGGCAGGCAGTCTGATGGAGAATCCTTATCCGTATCGTCGTCGTGGTGATGGTGGTGGATGTGGGCAGGGAGGAGTGGCTCATAGGTCGTTATGGTAGCAGTCACCACGGTGTCATCGGGGGTCCTGTTTTCCAGGGCCACGTGGGTCTTGAGGTGCTTGCGCAGGTCAGAGGCCCCCAGGAAGGCCTTAGAACAGTGGGGGCAGGCGTGGGGGCGGACCCCCGAGTGGATGCGCTCATGTTTACGTAGCCCAGCCCGATCTGAGAAACCTTTGCCGCATTCCGGGCATGGAAATGGGCGCAGGCCAGGGTGGAGGAGTCGTTCGTGCCGACGCAATTCTTGGGTTGAGGAAAATGCCTCCCCACACTCCCCACAAGCAGGCAACACAGTGGCGACAACAGTGGCTGACTGGTCGCCAGGGAGCGGGTCTTGGTTGCCAAGAGGCGTGGGCTTGCTGTCGTCGTTCTCATTCCCATGGGTGCGCTCATGTTTCCTGAGGCTGGACGACACCACAAAGGCCTTGCCACAGCGGCCACACTTGAACGGTCGCTCACCAGAGTGGACGCGGTAATGCTTTGTGAGGCTGGCCCGCTCGGCAAAGCTCTTGCCACACTCCCCGCACTGGTGGGGGCGCTGCCCTGAGTGCACCAGGAGGTGGCGCTTGAGGTCCCACGAGGCCACAAAGCTCTTGTCGCACTGGGAGCACTTGTGGGGCCTCTCGCCTGTGTGAATGCGCTGGTGCATGGCCAGGTCAGCTGGCTGGCGGAAAGCCTTCCCACACTTGTCGCAGGCGTACGGCTTCAGGCCCTGGTGAGCCCTCTGATGCCTGCGGAAGCTGGAGGGGTCACTGAACATGCGTCCGCACTGTGGGCAAAGGAAAGGCTTCTCCCCAGAGTGGGTGCGCTGGTGACTTTGGAAGGAGGAGAGCTGGGTGAAGCCTTTGCCGCAGAGATTGCAGCGGTATGGCTTGTGGGCTGCATGGATGCGCTGGTGGCAGGCGAGCGAAGAGGAGCGGGAAAAGGCCTTCCCACAGTCCTGACACAGGAAGGGCCGTTCGCCGGTGTGCGAGCGCTCGTGGTTCTTGAGGTCTTTGAGCTCAGCATACGTCTTGTGGCAAACCTCACACTGGTAGGGGCGCAAGCCAGCATGGGTGCGGCGGTGCTTCCGGAACACTGAGGGGTCAGCAAAGCGCTTGCTGCACTCACCGCAGGAGTATGGCTTCTCGCCTGTGTGGGAGCGCTGGTGGATCTTCAGCTTGGAGAGGGTCCCGTACCCTTTGTGGCACTGTTGGCATCGGAAGGGTAAATCTCCGGTGTGGCGGGCCATGTGGACCCGGAGGCAAACTGGCTGCATGAAGGCCTTGCCGCACTCATGGCACACGAAGGGTTTCTCGCCGCTGTGGCTGCGCCCGTGGTTGCGCAGTTCGGGTGCCGTCTTATAGGCCTTGGCACAAAGTTGGCACTGGTAGGGGCGCTCTGTCTGGTGGCTGAGTTGGTGTTTGCGGAGCTGGCCACGGTCGGGGAACTCCTTTCTGCAGCTGGGGCAAGCCAGCTTGCTAGCCAATCCATCGCCAGTGCCGGCCACGTGGGACTTCAAATGACGCAACACTCGTGGCACGCTTGGAAAGGTCTTGTTGCACGTCAGGCACTTGTAACGCCGGCCAGATTGGATGTAGCCAGCCTCTTCCTCCTCCTCTTCCTCAAGCTTCACCTCCACACCCGGCTCCTCCTCTTCCTCCTCCACCTCAGCCATTTTGGGAAAGGCCACCGCCTGAAACAGGAATTAAATGTTACAAGGTTGTCCATCAGAAAAGCCTGTTTTGTACAACTGGTTCAGTGCAGGAAAGATGAGAGTTCAAGATCTCTGTCCCCAGTGCTATGAAACTTCTTGGGTGACCTACAGCCAGTCACTCTTTCAGTCCTAACCTACCTCACAAGGCTGTTGCAAAAGATAAAGGAGTAGCCAACACGGTGCCCTCCGCATGTTGTTGGACTATAACTCCCATCGTCCATAACTACTGGTCATGCTACCTGGGGCTGATGGGAATTGCACGCCAGCAGCATCTGGAGGGCACTGCACTGCACTGGCTGCCTCTGATAAAGAGTGTTTGTGGAGAGGAGAGAACCTAGTACACCGAAATGCGTTTCTTGGATGGAGGGAGGGAGACAAAAGTACAATTATAAATAAATTATTTGGCAACAGCACCCCTCTTCCGCACCCCCAGCAAAAAAGCATGGTCTAGAATTCACATCTTACTTCCAGCAGGTATGAACTGCCTGGGTCTGCATGTGCTCATGCCCCCACTAGGCACAGAAGAGAACACCCTTCCTAGGACTGGCACAGCAACACAAAGCTTCCTGATTGGTCAAGCCTGATGAAAATGCTAAGAGCCTGGGTTCCTGACCTTCTTTGGTCGGTGGCCTCTGTCAGCAGGATTTCAGCTCTCAGGTTACTTGTTTCAGGGCCCCATAGCTTAGAGGAAGCAAACTCCACTTTGATCTGGCCGCAGCTGCCCAGGTCCCTGGCACTACCTTGGGCTTCAAAACTGACACTCGCACAGGGCAAGCAGGGTGTGTGCACGTGTGCGCATTCACACAGGCACAAGGTAGTTTACAATAAAGCAAATTTGTTTTGTTGTTTTGTGCCTTCAAGTAGACTACGACTTATGGCGACCTTATGAATCAGCGACCTCCAACAGCATCTGTCGTGAACCACCCCATTCAGATCTTGTAAGTTTGTGTCTGTGGCTTCCTTTATTGAATCAATAAAGCAAATAGATTTGTAAAAATGCATAAAAGCCAAGGGTTGTTGTGAAGATAAAATGGGGAGGGGAGAACTATGTACACCACTTTTTGAAGGAAAAGGTGGCATATAAATGTAAGAAACAAATCAGAAATAGATAATACTATCCTTTAAGGACACATAACAGCAAATCATGGAATGACAATTATGAATAGCAGCAGCAGTCAGGTCCCTCCTCCTCCAAACACCCACTGAAAAAGATGGAGTCAGAAAGCCCTTGGTAGGGAGCGAGTTCCACATTGTGCTCATAAAAAGAGCCAGCTGGATCAGGTCAAAAGCACCACTTAGTCCAGCATTCTGTTCTCACTGTGGCCAGTCAGACACCTGTACGAAGCCTGCAAACAGGGCCTGACCACCACAGCAACTCTCCCCACTTGCAATTCCCAGGCGAGCAGCACCTGCCCATGTTACGGGCTTGACCATTCTGTTATCTAGCCTCATGAGGTCTAGCGGCCTGTTGCCTCCACCATTATTTAGCCTCCAGAGGTCCTGACCTCAGCGCAGCATCAAGCAATGCAGGAGCTAAGCGACTGGGGGGCACAGAGCCATCCCTCCTCCTAGTCTTGAGGGGGCAACTGCTTTTTACAGCTAGATGCAGCAGAAGCAGAGCCACGAGTTCTGTGCACGTTGTTGAGAAGCAAACACAGTGCAAGCAAGCCAAGTCAAGGGTTAGCAACTGCCCCTTTAATTATTATTTCGATGGCTGTTAAACAATGGGAGCTGCCTGCCCAACTTCAGGGGGCTCCGCTGTTGGATGCTGGAAACCCACTTCTATGGAGATGGGAGAAATTCAGAGTGCTTCTGTGGGTTAAGTAAGGATTCTGAGCCCACCACCGTTGGAGGAAGGGAAAAAATTCATCAACAAAACAAAAACATGTAAAAGCATCCACTAAAATAATAAAAAGAGTGCGGGAACTTAGGAGGCTGCCTTATCCTGAGTCAGACCATTGGTCCATCTAGACTGACTGGCAGCAGCTCTCCAGGATTTCAGAGAGGGGTCTTTCCCAGCCCTACCCAGAGATGCCAGGGATTGAACTGGAGACCTTCTATGTGCAAAGCAGGTGCTCTACCACAGATGGACAGCCCTTGCCCAAAGGGAGGGAGACAGTTCCTCAACAGAGCTCAGTGGTACAGCTATCTGTGGTATAGTGCTTAGAATGCTGGGCTAGTTCCTGGGAGACCAGGGTTCGAATCCCTACTCAGCCTTGAAGCTCATTGGGTGACCCTGGGCCAGTCACTGCCTCTAGCCAACCAACCTCGCTGGGTTGTTGTGGGGATAAAATGAGGGGAAGAACCATGTACGCCACCTTGAGCTTCTTGAAGAAAAGGTGGGCTATAAATGCAAGAATAAATAAATAAATAAATAAGTTTGTGGGGGGGATGTTAACATATATTCCCTATATATATGTTGTGCACCGCCCTGAGAGCCCTTGGGCTGTGGGCGGTATATAAATCGAATAAAATAAATAAATAAAAATATCTGCAAGTTCTTTGCATTGCATGTGGAGTATATCAGCGTGGGTGTCAAAGAGGCCTGTATGGGATCTAAGAGGGCCTTTGGACGAAAGGCGGGGTATAAATAAAATTTAATAATAACAATAATAATAAAAAGAAGCCTTTTCCACAGGCTTCTGTGAAACTAGCAAGAGATGCGTCTGTTCCTCTGACAAAGCGGCAGAGTTCTGGAGTAAAGGAAGCCCCCTTAGCATGAAGGGAGATGCTGGCCTATGGGCACTTTGCAATGAGTATGCAACTAAAAGAAACCACACATTCTCCCTGCCTTATGCAAAACAATTGCAAAATGGGTGTATGTGGTATGAGGACCCGTATCTGGCCCCCAGGGGGAGAGACAGCAAAGGATCGTGTTTTGGAATACGAGTTCAAAATCCAGGAAGGAGGGAAGGGTTGGGGTAGTGAAGGGGTGGAAATGTTGCTTTTCTCTCCTCAGTATGAACAGATGGTGGGTCTCTTTGCAAAACTGTTTGGAAACGTAAGAGCTGCATGAGCCAAGCCACCCTAGATGTTGCCTTAAATTCAGGCTGGTTGGTATCATGCAGCTCTTATGCTTAGTGGGAAGACTACACTGGAAGCCATTACAAACCGATGTTTGCAAAAGATCTTCCTGGGCTAGATAGCAATCCAGAGACACAAAAGGTTTGGTCTGGCCGGATACCCTCCCTGCAAAATGGCTGTCTCTAGGACCAAGGGTCCAAAAATTAAAAAGGAGAAGCCCGCATCTTCTCTACTTTTTACACACGGACTAAAGGATCCCGTCATCTGCCATCAGGTAGAGACCGAAGGTCCTTGGTGTCCGCCTGCGATGTGATGGAGGGCAGAGCAGCGCCTTGCATCAAAGGCAGACGCATCTCAAGAGATCTCTGGCAAAATGGCTGTCTTTAGGACCAAGGGAGGTGGCCGCCGCGGTGAAAGGTGGGAGAATAGGATGCAAAGCGAGGTTTTTCATCAGGCCCGATTTATTTTCTTTTTTAAAAAAATGCATTAATAAATAAAGAGAAAGCATTAAATCACAGCATACGAAAACTGCCAAAAGCTGCATTTTTGCCTCCTTACCTGCTCTCTCCTTTGTCTATTGGCTTTTCCCTTCCTCTGCAATTCCATTAGATGGAGCGCTAGGACCCCGAAGGAAGAAAAGGAAATAGAGGTAGAAGAAGGCGGAGGGAGAGGAGAAAAATGCCTATTTAACCAGCAATTAACTAGGACAGCAGGGATTTAGTTCACATCACCGTCTGGTTCTGTTTTCCTCCAGAATGAAAGAAAATAATTGCATTTTAGATCAAGGGCGGAGACCTTGATCAGTTTCGTTTGATTAAAAGGGACGGGGGTGCCTAAAGTGGGTGAGAGGGCTGGCAGGAAGTGTGGCGTGCTCAGGAATGAAGCGGGGAAGAGGTTCGGAACTGCACAAGACGGAAGTGTGGCATCTCCCCAAGAGAAGCCGAAAAGCAGGGCAAGCCGAGCGAAAAGAGGATGTGTGGCGAGACTGCGGCAGGGAATGGATTGGTTGTTGCACCGACCAGAGTGTGGCATGTCCCCAAAACACTTTAATCGCGCATTTTAAAAGGCTGGTTCCCAGTTTTAGCTTCCTAATTGCGTTGTACGAAAAAAAATCCAGAGACAGGAAATGGGATTTTCTGCCAAGTAACGAGAACTTGGGGGGGGGTGCCTGTGGTCTTTTCTATAGGTCTTGAAGTTTTACTCGGTTTGTATTCTTCCGTTTCTTGTATTCACTACAACGAGCGTTATATTGGGTGGGCAACTTTTCCCCGCATGGAAATGAGGCGGTGGATGGCTTTCACTTGCTTAATTTCTTGTCATTCATGCTGCTGTTCAAGGTACGTGACCCAATTAGGAAAACAGTGGTGATGAGCCTAGACCAATTGCAGTTGTTTCCACGGAAAATCAAGACCCCGAGCCAGTCCTGTATCTGATGTTATCTCTTTCACCCACGAGGAAATATATGTTCCAAGTGGCCTTGTTGTTGTTGGGACGTGTATTTCTGAGACACGCAGCATTGGGCCACCATAGAGATAGAAAATGAAGTGACATTAAAGCGGAACTTCCTGTTAAAACGGAATGTCTCCATTGTCCATTTATTCTCTCCATCCTAGTAGTGCGCCTTGGCGTCGCCCTACTTTTGCAATCTCTATGGCTAAAGGAACCCCTCTATACTTCGCATTGGCAGAGTGAAAGAGCCTTTCAAATTTAGACAGGAACTTCCGGCAAGGAATGCAATAGAGGGAGGCACGCTTACAGAGATACAAAAACTTTAGTCTCACATCACAACCAGGTTTAGGGTTATTTCCGGTCTAACGGAAGCCTCTTCTACTCTAACTTCCAGGGCAAAGTATTGAGGGTTTCACAATGGCGGTGCTAAGAGCTACAGCGATACCACTCTGTGCCCACAGCTAATAATAGTCTGCCGAAGCTTTTCGTGTTTACCCTAAGATCAACCTGTACGTCACTTATGTGAGAGGGAGCATCGCTATAATGGTGCCAAGTTTGGGCGGAAGGCTTTGGGGACTACACCACTTCTCTCTTCAACCATAGACTCACAGGAAGTGAAGCCCCATCCTGATTGGAGGGGGGAAAGCTTTTGTAGGTGTACATTTCCTGTTTCCTAGCAACAAAAGGAAGTATTTGTTGTTGCCCTAGACTCTGTGCCTTCTTAAAATCCAAGTCATTGGATCCCAAGGAAGAAGGTTTTTGGGGGTAATGACCCCTTCGCTTGAGGTGCCTTAGGGAGAAGCAGGGGACGCCTGAGGGGCCAATCTTGCTCTTTGGGGTGCCAGAGGTGAACAAAAAGGGTTGGGCAGCAAGAGTTCCCCTCCCACGTTTTGTTTTTCCTTGCTTGTCTCGAACAAATGAATCCATCGCTCTTTGAGAGGAAGACGACGAGAGTTTTGTATGCCTGTCTGCCAGGAAACTGAGGCAACTACGTGGAACCTCTCTTCTACCTCATGGCTGGATTCTGAGTGAAGTTCGGAGTTCTTTTGCTCATTCCCTACAACTGGAGCCTCTCAACAACTGTGATAGATGACTTGGTACCTCAAATCCTAAGTCTATCCAAAATCTTAGGGGAGGGGGTTGCGAACCTCTCTGTTTCTTGAAGTATGGTTGCTGACCCACTGCCTCTTCCTGCGACCTTGTAGATCCAGACTCCTTGAAGCTTTGTCCATTATGCCTTAGTATAGACAGACTGTACCTGCTCTCTACTAGTTCCTGGGTCATTTGGGTGTCGAACCCCCACAAATGCATTTTTGCTGGAGCTTGTGGATTGAACTCTTACGAAATAATTTTTTTATTTCGTTCCACCTGGGGACCTGCAGTAGTTAAAACTATCTGATGTTAGAGTATGACATTTTTCATCTTTTTAAGTTTGGCGTTAAGACCTTTTGTGAAGTGCATCTGGAGTCTTTCCCTGAACATGGAATTTTGAGCACTGAAGTTAAGTCTCTGTACACTCAGGGTCCTTTTTCAGCATCTTGTCTTTTGACTGTTTCATCTTTCTGTCATGAACTGAAAATGGGACTTTTAAAAATCTCTTGCGTCCTGGAGATCTGTGCATTTCACTTATGGAAAATCTAGGCTACATGTTTAGTGGCTTGAACTCTGAAACAGCCTGTTCCAGTTTAGAAAAGTGACTCCATCACCCCCATATTGCATTTTTAAATTTTATTTTAAGCACAGTTCAATATGCCTGCCTCTTGGACTTTATTCCCTGCCTTTTGGGGGAGGAAATTCATGTTGGTCTCTTGTGTTAGAGAATTGTTGTGCTCATCTGGGATGTTCGGTATAATCTGAGAGGTAAGAAAGCAACATTCATTGCAAGTATGTCTGGAGTCCTACACTGTAACCTTTGTGCTATCTATACTTGTTTATACAGAAACAGACATTATCTCTTTGTGCAAAAGGTGTATTTCTAAGGCAGCTTTACTGCACCCCTAAGTAGAATGTTCATCTTCAAACATGGAGAAAAAGAAGCCATTCTGCCAGTATGAATATGGAAAACACCCAGCTCATTCAACCCTGTTACCTTGTTAAAATAGTTGAGGATAAAGCCCTGAAATCCTGTTTGTGTGAACCCATTACATTTCCATTCTGCTAGGACAGGCAGGCCGGATTCTGACCTCTCCCATCCCATGCGGGTCACTTGGACATAGGGTTGCCAGGTTCAAGGCCTGAGGCTGATCCTGTATCTTTAGGAGAAGAGAAAGTCAGCCAAGTGCAGGTGTTCTTGCAATCCTGTAATGGGAAAAACCACAAGGTGGAATTCTCCCTCTCTCCTCCACAACTTTTAAAGATACAAAAGACCTCTTGGAGGCTGCAACCAAGAGGTCTTCTGTATCTTTAAAAGTTGTGCAGGGGGAAGGGAGAATTCCACCTTGTGGTTTTTCCCATTACAGGGTTGGAAGAACACCTGCACTTGGCTGATTTTCTCATCTCCTAAAGATACAGGATCAGGCCCTGAACCTGGCAACCCTACTTGGACAGGTGGGGCTGCCAGCCAGTCAGTCACCTGAGATGAGCATGACATCTGGTGACAACTGCAAAGGAAATAATTTGAGCAGCCTGGCTTGTACGCTATGCCTGCAAAGAAAGATTTTTTCCTTGGCCGCCTAGCTTGAATTCAAGGCCTGGCTGCAAAGGGAAAATGGTCCTTTGCATCTCTGGCTTGAGTACAAGCTGTGCCTGCAAAGGAAAGATCCTTTTTTGTATCCCTGGTGTCTTCCTTTAAGCTACAGCTTGAACTTTCCCATGACTGATGCCATATGTGATGTCAGGTCCTCGAAAGGTAGATTCTGTTTGCCCAGATTTGCCTGGCAGGCCAACCTCTGAGGCCAAGTGGGCCTAATTCAGAGGTTCCTCACCCCCGAGGAATTTTTGTACATGGAGGTTCCACATAGCTGTCACAGTTGAAAGCTATTGGTAGCCTTTTTTCCATGTATATGTCCAGCCTTCTGCCCCCCTTTGGCCTGGCCTTTGATTAACGAGGGGAGGGGAGGGGAGGGGAGGTGAAGAACCTCAGTCAGGTGAAACCAAACACTCCTCTTGGCTAGCTCCCTGTCTCAATAACCTATGGTTGCACATTTTCCCCTTCCCTTCTCCTCCAGTGTGGTTGTAAGGAGGAAATGATAACATTTATTTATTACAGCTATACCCTGCCTTTCCATAAAAAATGCCTGGGGTAGCTTTCACTTTTGCAGTGCGGTGATGTGTCTGAATTCTAAATTTTGGTTAGTGTTAACAACAGATTATTGAAACAAGTCAGCTTCACAACCCATGGTTTGAAACTAACTTGTTTCAAATGAACCATAATTAAGATCATACACAGTTGTTGGGCTTGAACAAAACAACAAGTTACGACTGAACAGGAACAGAAGTGAGAGTTTCCATACTCCTCCTTGTGGCTGTGCCAGGCAAATGGAAGAGGAGCAGGGGAGCGCAAGAGCCCCAAGTTTGTTCCTGTCACAATAAACCATGGTTTATGATGATGTCTGCAGCTAATGTGTTAAGAATATTTATTTAACAACATTTATATACCACCTGAATGTAAAGACGTCTAAGCGGCTTACCAAAAAAATTAAAGTTATTAATGTTAATTAATTAATTATTAAACATTAAAAACAAGTAATTAAAATATATTTAAAACAATTGAAAGAGCTACTAACTAAAAGATTAAAACAGGCTTACCTAAACAGAAGAGTTTTAAGCAGGTGCTGAAAGAAATACAGTGAAGGCCCCTGCCTGATGTCAGTAGGCAGGGCTTACCAAAGAGTTGGTGGTGCCACACTAAAAGAATGATTTCTTACAAGTGTGGAACGGATATTATGTGGCACCTGTAACTGCCTGTTCCACAGGACGAAGTGCTTGCATGGGCACATATGGGGTAAGGTGGTCTCACTAGTAAACTGGTCCCAAGCTGTTAAGGGCTTTATATATTGGCATTAACAAATTGAACTTGGCCCGGTAGCAAATTGGCAACCAGTGCAGATCTCTGAGCAGAGGTGTTCTATATCCTCATGATCTCACGCCCATCAGCAATCTGGCTGCAGCATTCTGCACTAATTGCAACTTCTGAGTGAAGTGCAAGGGAAGCTCCACATTGAGTGCATTGCAGTAATCCAGTTTGGAAGTCATCAGTGCCTGAACTACTGTAGCTGTAGCACTGAAGCAGGATAGTGGACTTTCAATACCACAACCAGAGCCTGGAAACACCTTTCCCAGCAGCTGGTGTTCAGTGGCATGCTGCCCTTGAACATAATTTGTTCATTTTAATAATAGATGAAACCCCAAAGCTTTCAGGATGCTGAATTCTGCTCTTCGTGAAACTTTCGGTGATTGGAAGCTGCAATTACAGCAGCCCTAGAAATCAGTCTACAAAAGTTGCCTTTCTTTGCCTAGATGTCTCTTCTGGCCACAAAGGACAGAACCCCTCCCCTTTTTTACAGCCACCGTGGAAACAAACATGCAAAAAAAACCCCTTGCCTCTTAACAAACAGAACAGTGGAGGAGGAATGGGATGATCTGTCCCCATTCTACCACCCCGTAGTCTTTCTGTGCTGCGTGTGGAGACAGGGGCTTCCCTTTCCCTGTGGCCAGGATAGAAACCTGGTAGGCTGCTAGAGGAGGGAGAGAGTAATCCATCTCTCCTCCACCAGCCTCTCCTATATGGTGAATGGCTAAACATGAGGCTGATTTGCAGAATGCACATTCCCCGGGCCTAGACTTATAACAACAGAAGAACAGGCCTGCTAGATCAGGCCAGCCTAGTCCAGCAGCCTGTCTTGCAGCAGCCAACCAGATGCCTATGGAAAGCCCAACCTGAGCACGACAGCACTGTTCCCCCCCCCTCGTGGTCTCTTGGCAACTGGCACGCCAGAAGGGTGGAGGTTCAACATAGTCTTATCCGCTACTGCTACTAGCCACAATGGCTATGCTCTGGGCTTGAGGGGACCTTGGGCAAAGGGCCCACTGGTGCGCTTCCCGGGCAGTGGCGGACAGCAGCAGGGCTGGCTCTCGCTGCCGTTGTTGTGGGTGGGCATCTTGGCAAATGAAAATGGTGGCTAGAGCCGAGTACCTGGTGCCACTCCAGAGATCCAGACCAGGGGGAAATTGTTGAAAGAGAGGCCTGGGGCAGGTGTCATTAATGGACCCTGAGAACATTGGCTATCAGCCCTGGTCAAGTTGAACCTCTTGTCCTGCAGAAGGTCCTCCCATGTTTCTTAAGCTGCCTCACTGAGTCAGGCCATTGGCCTACTTAGGAATGTAGGAAGCTGATCCTACCCAGACCAACTATTGGTCAGTCTAGCCCAGTAGCATCTTCTCTGGTTGGCAGCAGCTCTCCACAGTCTCAGGATATCTTTCCCAATGCCTTCTCTCCTCTTTAAAAACAAAGCTGGAGATGTCAGGGAACCGAAGCTGCAACCTTTTGCTTGCAAAGCAAAGATGGAGGGAACTTGTGACCCTCGAGATGCTGTTGAACTTCAGCTCTGATCAGCCCCATCCGGCAAAACCGATTGGCAGGAATGATGGCAGATGCAGTCCAACAACATTTAGAGGGCCACAAGTTCCCTATCCCTGATATAGACTATTCCTGCCTTCCCCGACCTAGTGCCCCTCCAGATGTTTTGCACCACAACTCCCATCAGCCCCAGACAGCGCGACCATTCTGGTTGAGGTTGATGGGAGTTTTCATTTGAAACCTCTGGAAGGGCACCAGGTTGGAGAAGGCTGGGCTATCCTGATTGGCTGCAGGTCTCCAGGACCTCAGCTGGAGGCCATTCAGAGCCCTGATCCCCTTGAGCTGGAGGTACCGGAGATTGCCTCTCCCTGCTCTGCCAGTGAGCCCTTTCTTTCCCCTTGCTTCCAGTATCACTCCCAGAATCCAGGCAGCTCAGGTCATTTGATATAAACAGGGTGCAACAGCCAGACAGCAGAAGTGGATGAGATCAGGAGCAGCTCAGGTTGTGATGCCATTCTCTTTAGACGTAATTTGCACCAACGCGGCGTGTGCTGGATCTCTGTGGGGGAGCTGCCATTCCATTTGGGATCGGAGGGGCTATAGAGGAGCCAGGGTTTGGGGGGGGTGACTGCCAGCCCTTCCTCCTATTGGCTGCTTGATGCAGGGAGGAAAGGGAGTTTCCTGATGAGTCATGGACGGAGAGCGAGTGTTGCTGTTGGGCTGTAGGCAACCAAGCATGCAAAGAGCTGAAGCTGTAAATACCAGCAGGCTTGGGACAGGAGTTGGCGGGAGTTCTGGGGCAAACCCCTGGAAAGGTCAGTTGCAGGCCAGAGGCTGAGTCAGGAAAGTTGCCCTGAGCAGGGCTAGATGAGCCTATAGGTGGGCACAAGAGCTAGACGTCTGGGAGAAGAGCCAGTAAGAGGAACAGGCACATGGAGGCCGTGCAGGCAAGGCCAGGCGTTTCCTAGGCAGATCCCAGAAGCAGGTAAAGTCAGGCTGGGTCAGCAGGAGCCAAGGAGCTGCCAAGGAGCACATTGGCATCTCTTCTTTCTCCTGCTGGTGGCCTCAAGTGGCCTGCAAGAGGCACCAGTGCGCAGAGCCCTGGACACTCTCGGTTCAGATTTTGTCTGATCCTGACAGAGTGGCCAGGGAGAAGATAGGAAGCTAGTGGAAGGGACGAGGGGGAGCAAAAAGAATGGCTCAGGGTGTCCCACATGGCCAGTCTTCCTCACACAGCAGCATGTATTGCCTGGGGGGGGGGGCAAGTCTTCAAACCAGGTGAGGTGCCTGATTTGCTTTTCCTATTAATCATCGCCAGATATTCCCTCAAAATCTTGAGACGGGCTGGCTCACTTGTGGGACCAAGGAAGAAAATAAACGCATGGCTCTTATGATTCCTCCCTCCTTATTTTGCCGCCTCCTTGTTTCCATGGTTCTCTCTAAAACAATGAGGACTAGCAACATATACCGCAGTCCTGCATCCGGCTTTGTGTCCTAGTTCTACATATTTGTTTTTAACTCTAAGCAAAGGCTTAGGGTAATAACAGGATTTTTAAAAGATAGTAGCATTGAGAAAAATCTATCATTTAAAATCTAGAAAATATCTTATTAATACATTAACTGTGAAAGAGTCCACAGCCCAATAAAAAGCTTTCTCCAGCCTGATGCTGCGCAGCTGCTGTGGGCTGCATCTGCATCAGGGCTGTGCTGGCTGAGGTCAGAGGGCCAACTGGATTTTCTGAGCCCAGGACACTGTATATGGATTGGGCCGTCCACCACACCTATGAAAGAGAGCACAAATTTGCATGTGCTCTGTGCCATATGCAAGTTCACGCAAATCTATGCTTTCTTTTATGGGTGGGGCAGAGGGTCCCAAAATAAATCAGGGGCCACACATAAACAAAAAGAGGCCTGAGCAAACAGAATATCAGTAGGTAAAGTTCCCCCTATAATTGCATTTGCATACTAGAAAAGGCTTAACGTTGAATTTCTGCCTGCCACACAGCTGTTAAGGGCACAAGAAACCTGCTGTCTCTGAATGCCAACCCTAAACCATGCAAAGGACTCAAGTTGTAAACCAGTTAAGCTTCTGTAGGTCTTTCAGCATTTGATCTTAGGCTGGCAATACTACATCCAACGCAAGGCCAGGAATGGTATTTCATTCTTCAAGAAGAGATGTAAGATTTATGCCAACCAAGCTTAAGATTTCTGTGCTTGGATATGTTGAATATTAAACTGGGGGGAAAGCAAGCAGTTTATTCTAAGAGCATTTGTCGTGGCTGTTTGTGTCTACCTCCTAATAACTGCAACAATGCTATCAGCATGTCAAATGAGCCAGATTTTTCTGAGCAAAAAGGATTTAAGCCTTTGACCTGAATGTACAGTAGGGCCCTGCTAATAGGCGGGTTAAGGACCAGGCCCCCCACCGTAAAGTGGAAATCGCCGTAAAGCGGGGCCCCATAGACCATAATGGGCCGCATCGAGCGAAAATGACGTCAAAATGACGTGAAAATGGCACGCGATGGAAAAAACCCACCGTATTAGCAGAACAAGCGCTGTAAGAGCGGGGCCTTTCCCTAATTGAAAACCACTGCATGAACGAAGCGCCATAAAGTGGAACACTGTAAAGTGGGGCCCTACTGTACTCATTTATGCGTTTATAACAGCAGCAGCCGTTGGCTCCCAAGAATCCCCCTATTTTTTTCCCATGGCTGGGAAAACAGTTATTCACCCCTCCTGCCCCCAATGCTACTGCTGCAGTCAGCTTAACAGCCCCACAGCTGCATTTCCTTTCCCCAACGAAACCCAGCAAGCCCAGTGGGCTACACTGCAGGGTTGTCATACAGGGAATTACTTTGCAGGGCTGATGTAACGGATGGCCTCTCAAGCTGTTTCCTGTCAGTGTAGGCAATACTGAGTAAAGTGGACAAATGTTCGGACTCAGAAGGCAGCTACGCTCCTGCCTTTGAAAGAATTTACATTCTGAATGGGTTGGGAGAGGGAAGATCATCCAGATTCATGGATCAGCTTCATCTGATCTGCAGGATTGCTGTTGCTTCCTCCATAGTGTGGTTGCAATGATACTCAGTCTGCTCAATCAGGCTTGCTCATCTCTTTTGTCCTTGCTTTGTCTCCATAGGTCTTGGCATCGGAACGTTTGGGGAAGAAAGAAGAACCCGACCTTGAGGCAACACAATGGGACCGTGTTGCACCCCAGGACGCCCGGGGCCTCATCTTTAAAAAAGCCAGCAGGACGTCGTCTTCTGACCTGAGCAATGGCTGAAGGGGATGCTGCCCTGACCTGCGAGGAGTCCGTCGGGCAGGAGGAACGCCCGTACAAGTGCAAGCAGTGCCCACGGAGCTACCGCCACGCTGGCAGCTTGGTGAACCACCGGCGCACCCACGAGGTGGGCCTCTTCTGCTGCCTTCTGTGCCGCAAGGATTTCTCCAACCCTATGGCTCTCAAGAGCCACCTGCGCACCCACACGGAAGAGAAGCGCTACAAATGCCGGGGCTGCGGTCGCGGTTTCCGGGCCTTCTCCCAGCTTACCGGCCACCACTGCCCGGCCCATGGCAACCGGGACCAGGAAGAGGAAGAGGGAAGTAACGGTGGGAGCTACACCTTCCAGAGGGGCCAGGACACTTCTTCATCGGACGCTGATACTTATTCTGGGATGGAAGGCAGCAGCGGGAACCTGCTGACCAACCTAGAGAAGTACATTGCCGAATCGGTGGTGCCCGCTGACTTTTCTCAGCTGGAGTTCCCAGTCAAGATGGAAGTGGAAGCAGAGGAGCTTCTCCCGGCGCACCAAGGGGAGGAAGAGGAGGAGGAGGAAGAGGAGGCAGGGCTCAAGGCCGCCGTAGCGGAAGAGCGGCGCTACAAGTGCAACCAATGTGACAAGGCCTACAAGCACGCCGGCAGCCTGACCAATCACAAGCAGAGCCATACGCTTGGCGTGTACCAGTGTGCCATGTGCCACAAGGAGTTTTCCAACCTCATGGCGCTCAAGAGCCACACTCGCCTCCATTCGGAGTATCGGCCCTACAAGTGCCGTTTTTGCCACAAAGCTTTCCGGCTGCCCTCTGAACTACTGAGCCATCAAAAAGCCCACGACGAGGACGAGAGCAAGACAACGGGCCTGTCAGCCTGGGAAGGCTCGGAACACGGCATTTGGGAGGAGGACTCCATAGAGACCTTGGCAAAGCTGGATATTTATCAGCCTCCGCCAGCGGGCACACACTTTGGAGACAGTGTCCCTTGTAGCCTGAAAGACACCTCCAAAGCAGGAGGTGGCGAACGTCGTAACCCAGACGGGGAGCTTTGTGTCCGCTGTGGTGAAACCTTTGCTGATGACAGAGAGTTGAAAGGACACAGCTGTCTCTATCCGGTTGAAGCCGATGAAGAGGAGGATGAAGGCAGCAGTCCCTCGCAACCAGCACCTGGTTCCAATGGAGCCTGGGAAGCAAGCTTGAAAGGCGAGGAGGGTTATCCCCTATTTGAAGAACGGCCCTTCCGGTGCGGGGATTGTGGCAGGACTTACCGCCATGCAGGGAGCCTCATCAATCATAAGAAGAGCCACCAGATCGGGGTGTACAGCTGTACCGTCTGCTCGAAACAGCTTTACAACTTGGCTGCCTTGAAAAACCACTTGCGGGTCCACCTCAAATCCAAGCTTGGCTCATCAGCTCCGGAAGAAGCCTACCAGCGTGGGTCCGCCATTTTGGACTCGCCAAGGCTGGAGGACGGCCACAGGGATCTTGGAGACCGCAATCTGCAGCCCCCAGAAGTCTGGAGAGGAGCCTCCTGCCCAAAGGAGGAAGAAGAAGAAAGGGGCGCTGGAGAGGAAGAGCGGCCTTACCGGTGTGGGGACTGCGGGAGGAGTTACAGGCACCGCGGCAGCCTTGTGAACCACCGTCACACCCACCAGACGGGGGTCTTCCAGTGCTCCATTTGCCCCAAACAATACTCCAACCTGATGGCCCTCCGGAATCATGTACGTGTACACTTGCGGGCAGCCCGCATGCGTGGCAGAGAGCATGGGGTTGGCCTGACGTGCAGCAGTTGCGGAGAGAGCTTCGAGGAGGAGGCTGAGTTCCACTTCCATCAGCTTCGCCACTTGCCATATACAGAAGACACAGAGGCAGCAGCGATTTCCAAACTCGGAGTCTTTCACCCCCAGGAGGCAGATCTTCTTCAGGCTATAAGGCAAGATGTGGAAGCTCTGGAGAACGGAGCAGCTGTGGCTGAGGATGTCCTTCCTTCCTCGGAGATGGTGCACGTCTGCCCCCAATGCGGGATGACTTTCGCCAGCGTAGTCGGCCTACAGGATCACACCGCACAGCACAGAAGTGAAGGGGAATGGCCAGAAGGGACGGCCGAGAGGACCGAGTCCCCCGTTCCTATCCTGCGGCTCTACGGGTGCGATCTGTGCGGCAAATCATACCGGCACTCAGGGAGCCTCATCAACCACAAGCAGACCCACCAGACGGGTGACTTCAGCTGTTCACTCTGTGGCAAGCGCTTCCAAAACGTAGCCTCGCTGAAGAGCCACTTGCGTGGGCACCAGAAGCCCAGGCAGGTGCCGTCCGGGGTTTCAGTGCCTGCAAATGAGGACGAGGATGCTGAAGCTGAAGATGGAGCCGCTGTGCCCGGGATGCTGCTCTCAGGAGACGAGCTGAAAGATAGCTCTGACGTTCTGGAAGAAGGTGCTGCAGTGAATGGCTGGCAGTCTCAGTCGGAAGCTCCCTCACCGTTGCCAGGCGATGCTGAGGTGCTCCCCTATCCCTGTGAGCAGTGCGGGCTGGCCTTTGACCAGGTGAGCAGCTTGATGAGCCATAAGCAGACCCACCAGCTTGGCATCTACCAGTGCTCCCTCTGCCCCAAAGAATATTCTAGTCTTCTGGCTCTGAAAAGCCACTTCCATGGGCACGCCAAGGCCACAGCATCCAGCCGGGGCAGCCCTGGCAGCGATGGGAGTGCCGAGGAGCAGCCGTTTCTCTGCAGCCTCTGTGGCATGATTTTCCCCAGCGAGGAGGACCTTGAGCACCATCATAACCTCTCGCACGAAGAGGGCGAAACCCAGGGGGATGAGCAGGAGGCGGCGCTGAAAAGGGAGGCAGAAGAACAGCTGGATGTGGTGGGGGATCAAGAAGAAGAACAGCTCCTCTCTCACATCTGTGGCTATTGTGGTCAGACATTCGACGACATGGCCAGCTTGGAAGAACACAGCGAGGGGCATCAGGAGGAGAAGGCTGCGGCCTTGGCTGACACGTCCATTCAACTCCGACGAGCCTCACGCCTAGAGGGGGACCAGCAAACTGCACCCCCGATGGAAGTGTTGGCTGCTACCAGCGAATCCCTGGACAACCGGCCTTATGCCTGCAGTCAGTGCGGCAAAACTTACCGACATGGTGGCAGCTTGGTCAATCACAAAAAGATCCACCAAATTGGAGATTACCAGTGTGGCTTCTGCTGCAGACAGTATCCCAATCTGTCTGCCTATCGGAACCACCTCCGGAACCATCCGAGATGCAAGCTGAATGGCAGCGTGCCGGAACTCCGGCAGCCAGTCCATGCAGGAGGAGGGGGGGCATCTTCTGGTTGTGAGACACCAAAGGAGGAGTCCCTTGATGGGAAGATTGTGGTGCAGCAAAAGGGAGAAGATCTGCCAAATACTTCCTCCCCCTCCTCCTCCTCCTCCTCTTCTCTCATGTCTCCTGTTGTAGAGGAGAGATCAGAAGAGGAAGTGTTGACTGCTAGCCAATCAGCGAATAGAGATATCCAGGTGTGTGACGTCTGTGGGGAGGCGTGTGAAGGGAAAGTACGACTGGAGGCCCATCGGACCTTACATTTTGCCCAAGAGGATGGGAAAGAGGAGGAAGTGGCAGGCGAGGAAAATGGTGGCCCTTGTGCAGATGAGGAGGGCTCCCCTTTGGAGCGCCCCTTCCAATGTGACATTTGTGGGCGGAGCTACAAGCATGCAGGCAGCCTGATAAACCACAAGCAGACGCACAAGACGGGCCTTTTCCATTGCGGTGTCTGCCAGAAGCAGTTCTATAACCTCATGGCCCTCAAGAATCACAACCGCACACACTTTGAAACCAAGCGCTACCGGTGCCCTGAGTGCCCGAAGGCCTTCCGGCTCCAGAAGCAACTGGCCAGCCACCAGCAGGTGCACCGTGACCGGAAGCGGGATCCCTCCTCTTATCCTTCCAGGAGGCCCACTCATGCTAAGCGGGCAGGCAAGGCCAAAAATTCAGCCCATTCTCTCAGTGCTGCCAAGCGCCGCCCGGATCCCGAAGAGCGTCCTTTCCAGTGTGGGGAGTGTGGGCGCACGTACCGCCACGCAGGCAGCCTGCTCAACCATCAGAAGAGTCACAAGACTGGACACTTTACTTGCACCCTGTGCTGTAAGGCCTATCCCAATCTCATGTCTCTCAAGAACCACCAGCGCATCCACTACGAAGTGAAACGCCACCAGTGTCTTGATTGCGGCAAGGCCTTCAAGTGGCAACGGCAGCTTCTGAGGCACCAGCGCCGGCCCCACCCTTGCAGCCAGAGCCCTCCAGGACACAAGCAGGAGAGGGGCAAAGCTGTTTCTCCAAGGGAACAGGAGAGTGGCCCTGGAGAGGCTTCTCGTAGCTCTTTCCAGTGCCAGGCGTGCCCCCAACACTTTCCCAACCACGCTTTGCTAAAGAAACACAGCCGCACGCACACAAAGAAACGTTTTCTGTGCTCGGAGTGCGGCAAGGCTTACCGAGCCTCTAAGGGTCTCATGCGCCATTTGAGGAGACATCAGTCCAAGGCGGCAGTGGATGTTGCTGGAGATCGTAGTGGCTCCTCCTCCTGCTTTGTGGCAGCCAACAAGCCGCTGGAGGAGCGGCCATACAAGTGTAACAGTTGCGAGCGGACGTACCGCCACGCTGGCAGCCTCCTCAACCACAAGAAGGCGCACGCCACTGGCCTCTACCACTGCCCCACCTGCCAGAAGGAGTTCTACAACCTCCTGGCCCTCAAGAACCACCTTCACATCCACATGGACAAGAGACGCCACCGTTGCCCCCGTTGCGGCAAAGCTTTCCGGACCGCCCGGCGCTTGGCTGCCCATGCCAAGGCCCATAGCGGGCTGAAGGAAGAAGGGGCATTTGCCTGCACTGTCTGCTCAAAGAAGTTCTTCCACCAGCTCAGCTTCCGGAAACACCAGTTGTTGCATGCCAAGGACGATGGGTGTCCCGCCACTGGGGACGGTGTCCCTGGGGAAGTGAGCTGAGAGGTTGTCAGCACACATGTCTCCATGTGTGCCAAGGATTGTATGACAGGGAGATCAAAGTACAGGGAAATTGGGAAGGCTGTGTGAGGAGCTGTCCCGATCTGAACAATTGTCCATGCGTTGAAAATACAACAACGAAGAGGGACAGTATATACGGGGCACAAAGGAGTGCATCAGTGGGTGAAAATATAGAGGAAACTGGGTACATGATTCCCATCCTCGTTAGAACATCTAGTCAGAAGACACTTTTGAGGTGGGGGCAAACTTTCTCCCTTAAAGGAATGTTGTACTGAGCACTCCAACCACACCCCCTTTGTGTCCCTTGAAAATGCTTCCCCACAGCAACTCCTACCTTTTTTAGTCTTGGATCCTGTTTTGAAAACTGAATTTTAGCACCCTTGGAACCTTCCAAGCATGTGCTTAAACTGCTTATTGATTTGAGTTTTCAAACTGTTTTTTATACTTTTAAAATCTGTTCTGAAAGTCAGATGAATAGCAAGTTCACGTTTAAGCCACGTATGGTATTTAAATTCCTGGTTTTTAAAAAAATAAATAATAACAAAAGTACTGTCCTAAAAGAAAAACAAACCGGCAGTTTGCTCAGTTTTAGTTGACGAACAAGAATAAAACCAACACCTTTGGTGTGGAGTAACTCTTTTGATTACTACCTCCTTAACTGGAAAAATTGTATACGTCTCCTTGGTGTGAAAGGAAGTTTTTCAAACGTTGAAATTTATAACTTTTGATCTCTTTCAAAACAGGTTCTGAAAAAAGAAATTGTCACTCAAAGATTATTGTGTTAATTAGAATTGATTCCTAGAGGTGACTGATGGAAAGCTTTGGGTTTAGGAGAGGGAACCTAATTCTTCTTGGCAAAATTGGAACTGGAACGCTCTTCTGAGCTAACGCGAGAGCACAGCCAATGAAAATTTCACCTCCTGAAAGCAATTGGGCGAGTTCTTTATAGTCCTAACCCTCAGGAAAAAAAGGTGGCTTTGCAGATGCCATCATCTGTCAGTCCATATTTCCTCTACGGCCATCTTCTCCAGCCTTGTGGCACAAGGACTATCAGATCTGTAGAGAATTTGGCACGCCCCCACCTAAGGCCGTCTGCACCAGAGGAAGAAAGAGAAGATACCAAATGCAGGAACAAAAGTGCTTAAAGGAGGGAGGGGGAGACCTCAGGTGTGCAGAGAAGACAATTTATTGCCCAACACTTGTTCAGCTGTCATAAGTCTCCCACAGGGATGATTCTCGGGGCCAAACAAAGCGCAGTGTTTTATCATGTAGTTGTGTAAAATTCATGTTTTCTTTAACCCATTGATGCTATGGGAGGGCCCAAGCTAGATCAGACCGGGGTGAGGGGGGATTACCCCTTTGCCCTACTGTGGACTCAGTCAGAATTCCCCGTCCCTTGCCATGCCTGTTGCAGCAGGAAAGAACACACACGGCCCCTGTGCTGTCCGTTGGTTTAAAAAAGTGAACTGTGCAGTGCCACAGCTACATGGCAAATGTCACGTCTAGTTTGGCCCCGAGTCGGCTATTTTGAGATGTGTAGAGGAACTGAATCTGGGTCAGGGTGCTGAAAAGTATCAGGATTGCAGCTGGTGTGTGTGTGTGGAGTGGATGTCGCCCTTTTCCTCTGCCACCACCATCCGGAGGAAAATCCCTTCTCTCCAGAAGGCATTTGCAGCAATGACGGCTGGTGTCCTTTGAGGCTGGTTGGCGGGAAATAGAGAGGCCGACAGTAGGTGGAGGCAGAGCCAACTCATGCTGGTTGCGTCCCCATCTTCCTTCCTGCTGAGTTCTATAATGGCAACACTGAGGCTACAGGAGAGGAGGCTGGCAGCCAGTGCAATCCCCTGGACTGAGTGTAAGGCAGGCAGGTGGGGGCTGGCTGAGGGCAGACCAAGGCTGGTGGGGCAGCGCCCCATTTGCCCTACTGGACCGGCTGATTTCCATCAAGGGCGGGGAAAAGAGCCTTCCATGCCTAGTACATCCCAGTAATTATCAGCTCTCCCACCCAGCTTGATGATAAACCTACATCTTTAATACAAAGGTTCATTATCATCACATCTAGTTCAGTTCAGATCTAGTGGCCCCCAAGTCACCCCTGAGGTAGTGACACTTGAAGCTTCACATTGTCTTCTGTGTCCCTTTTGAGGTCTCCTCCCCTTTTGTTCCTTCTGCCCTGGCAAAAATGTGATGGCGCTAAGGAGAAGAATAGATGCAGCCAGCCCTCTGCCGGCTGAAGCAAGCCCCTTTGTGTGAGGCTTGAGCGTGGGCCTTGAGAGAAGAAGCAAGGGCTTCTCTCAAGAGAACTTCTGGAATATTTTCTTGGCTTGATCTCTTAATCCCGTTGTTTTCAATGATAAATTTTGGTTCTCTTCAAGGCTCAGAATGGATAACCAGACATGCAGGACAGTCACCTGGTAGATCGCTATTGGGGCTGTACTGCGTCAGACTGCCGGTCAGGAATTGTATTCAGATTCCTCCCTGCTTCTTGAAAACTAGCACATCAAGAAGGTGGCCACACTAGACCTTTGCTCCCTAATGTGCTAGTTTTCTAAATACAGTAAGGGTTTTTTTTTAAAGCCTCCTCTCCACCACCACCCCGGTCTGAAGTGGTACAGTCCCAGCTGGGTACTACCAGGTGATTATGGTGATTGCATAGATGGACTCTTACCCATGTGATCTAAAACTTGTAAAAGGTATGGTCATGTTTGTAGTGATCAGCCATTAAGAGCATGGGGCAGGGGATGGGGAATCATTTCTAAAGAATCTTTTATTTGAAACAAGAGGACTAGAAACTTGACTCTTGCCAGTCTTTCCTCTTCTGTTGGGGGTTGGCATGGACAAAAGGTTCACTGCTGCTCCGAGGCCAACTCCATGTTTTTCACATCTAGGCAGAATTTCTCAGCCCGTCACAGATAAACCTGTGCACGGTGCAAATGTCCGAGTGAAAGCCATCCCAATTCTTCAGTGACTCAGTTCAGAGAAAGAGTAGTCATTTTTAAGTAGTTGAGAATTCTCAATTGTGATGAACGTTTTATAGAATTTCTAACATAGTTGGGTAATATTTTTTATTGGGGCGGGCGGGACATATATATGTGTTTGTTTATTTTGTCAGCTGAAACATGCTTCTCCCTCCTCAGTTTTTATTTTTATGACACCCAAATGTACTAAACTCTGAAGTTCTTCTAGTCCTGTTTTATGCTGCTGTTTTCAACAACTGACATTTTGGCTTATGGTCAGCAAAGACCCAATACGATATTAAAATAATTTTGTTCTGATTTCTTGTTTTGAGATGCTTCTCCCCCTAGCCCCTCTTCTTCCTCCTTAAAACAGTTCTCTAAATATCACCAGTATGTACTTAATGTGCACTTCACTGTGAACGTTGCTGGGGGAAAAATTTTTTTAAGGGGGTGGTGGTGGAAACAAAACATTTAAAACATAAGAAACCATTTTCCTTTCCTCACCTGCTCTAATATACTAGTTCTCAGTGTCCTTCCAGAGATGATGGGGCAACATGCGGAGTCCTCCTCCTCCCTCTATCTCCCCCCCCCCATAGACACCCTACCCTGCGGGTTTTGCCCAGGTACTGTAATAGGACAGAATCAATTTCTGAGGGTGTTTGGCGCCACCTGGTGGCCATACCTGATCTGTGAAACACTTAACAACTGCAAATAAATTGTTCTTGGTTTCTAAAAGAAGTTTCCTCTCTCTTTGATTTGCTTTCTTTGTCAAACTGACTAGAAACTTTAGCAGAGCAGGAGAAAGCCCCGTTGGTTTAACCATGGGTATCCAGAGGCCCACATTCATAAAGCTTCATTGGGCAGAAAAGGGCAAGAAAGGATAGCCTAAGCGTAGATTTAATCCTGGGGCAATCTGCTTGTAGGCACTCCCTACTGTGTATAAAGTTTGTCTTTAGACACTGTGGATGGCTGCTAGGAAACAGGACATAACTCTGTGCTCCAAAAGCCAAGTCCTTCACACTTGTGAGTACACGCAAGCCACATGACTCAGGTGGGAGGGGTCTTTTAATTTGTGGGTCTTTGTCATAACTTCCATCCTTCCAGATGAGCATGTGACTAGGCTGGAGAAGTCTGATCCTGCGTGCGCCTAATCAGAAGCTGGTCTCATTCAATTATTCCCAAGTTCATTACTATTATTTATTTAGTTATTAGATTTATATCCTGCCCTTCCTCCCAGTAGGAGCCCGCTTATTCCCAAGTGCTGAAGGCAAGTAAGGGGTGACGTGATGGAAGTGTACAAAGTTATGCATGGTGTGAAGAAAGTGGATAGGGGGGAGTTTTTCCCTCATAATACTAAGACTCTGGGACATCCTGGGACGCTGAATGTTGGGAGATTCAGGATAGATAAATGAAAGTAATTCATCGCCCAATGTATAGCTGAATACGGAAGTTGTTTCAACATGAGTTAGTGATGGCCACCACTTGGATAACTCTACAAGAGGATTAAACAAATTCATGAAAGATTAGATTGCCTGTGGCTACGTTCTACCTCCATTGCTGGAGGCAGGATGCCTCTGTATGCCATTGCTGGGAGAGTTGTTACATCAGGTCCTGCTTACAGGCTTCCTATATGCCGCTGGCTGGCCACTGTGGAAACAGGAGGCTGGGCTAGATGGGCCACTGGCCTGAGCCAGCAGGGCTCTTCTTACGTTCTTAAGTAAGCGTGCTTTGGATTCTGTGTATCTCATATAATCCCACAAGACCGCAACCCAATCAGCAATCCTTCACCCCAAATGTCTTGAATGCTTTAAAAGCTTATGCACACATACAGGCTGCTTGTACAGAGCGTTTTAAAGCAATGAAGGTGGTAAGATCATTCAGGAATTCCACATTTACTAAGAAACTGCTTTAACAGTATCCGAGCATTTGTTTTAATTTAGATCCAAGGCCATGAAGCTCCCTGGGTGCCCTTGGGCCAGTCACTGCCTCTCAGCCTCAGAGGGAGGCAATGGTCAACCCCCTCTGAATACCCCTTACCATGAAAACCCTATTCATAGGGTCGCCTGTAAGTCGGAATCGACTTGAAGGCAGTCCTTTTTTTTTTCCAAATGGTTTCTGAACAACAAAAATAAAATTCTCTGTCAAAACTGTAGAAACTTAAACTTTCATGCTAAAGTAGAGCTGGTTAAGAAGCTATGTAATTAGCTCAGTGTATATGCAACTCTGCATTTTTATTTTAGTTTTGTTAACTATAAAGCCTCAGGAGCAACTATATAGCTGAGGCAGCTAGCCTTTTCAGACTTCTGTCTTTACATAGTTTTAAAGTATCCCAAAATTAGCAGACCACCACTGAGATAGTCTGCTTCTAATCTCCTTTTTTATCAGCTATATTACGGGTCCTTAGAAGAGGCCTCTAATTTTTTCTACTGCGGCACAGACAACTATACAGCATGTTTGCTTTATATATGTATATATTTAAAATGATTTATATTCCACTTTCCCACACAATTTTTCAAAGAACAACCCAAAATATAACATACAACTTCTGACTGATCAAATATAAATATATATAAAAACATAGCAACATTAAAACCAGATGAAAAAGGTTCAAGAGTGGCCGTAAAATAAAAGAAAATGCCTTCCAAAAGTAAAATAATTCTCAGCAACTGTCTAAATCTAGTCTTGGATCTCCCCCAGGAGAGAATTCCATAACTGCGGTGCCACCAGTAAAAAGTTTCTGTGCCTGGTACCTTCGAGTTGAAACTTTCATGTCATTATGAACAGAAATGTCTGTTCTCTGCTCAGACACAGAAATTATCAGTGGATTTCTTGAAAATGTTCTGTTCAAATAATTTATACAATGAAATACTAGGATAAATATACACTCACACGCACATATACACAAACCCATGTCAGTTTTATGATTAACCATTCACAGTCTTTTAGCTTTCCTATCTTAAAAGGTTGCTAAGATACTAAAACACCACTTTCGGCCCCTGGAAGGATGTACAAAAAAAATCTATATAATCTTACATGTGAATGACCAACAGTGGTACGACTTACATACGGCCTAGAAATCTGAAATTTGGTATCAGTGTCGCACAATATGTGTGGATAATTTAAATAAATAGAGTAGGACACCCTAATTACTAGAACAATGTAAAAGGTGATGCACTGCCCCCCTCCGCCTGCCTCTTTTAGAGTTTACTTCCTAGAAGAGAGCAGTGTTTCAGCACAGAGCAAGCGACCCACAGGTTAGAGGGAATGATGGACTGTGCAAGTTCTATTGCGACTTCATAGTTTGGGATCAACTATGAAGTGACTTCTGGAAACACATCCACGCTTGCAAAATATGAGCTGGATTTCGTCATACATAAATAGGTTTTCAGTCCCACCACGTTTATGACTAGATCCAGCCCTGGGTAAGATCTCAGGCCTGGCCCTGGGAGTCTTTCTTTCCCCACTCAAGCAGATGGGTGTGGAAGTCGTGGGCTTCTGGCCTTGCTCTGAGGGCTATTGTATATCCACCTCATTTTGTCCTTCACAGCAACCTATGAGGTAGATTGAAAGATGGGGGGTTATCGAAGGCCCACCTTTGTGGTTGAGCACCTGATTGGCCTCTTTGATTCAGTTTTCCTGTCTATAAAACGACAGAGGGAAAATGCCCTGAGGATCAATCACTTCTTGCTATATTTTCCCCTATTTTGCCCAGCATGTCAAGGCTCTTAGTGTTGTTTGGAGAGTCTGGCATTCAAGTGTGTCTCCCCCCCCTCCCCCCCGCACTGCAAACTCAAATGGAACCCTCTGAATTCTTCTGAAATCGCAACAAATACCAGTCTGGTCGCTATGATCAGCACACCTCCCAAGACTCAGCTGCACAATGGGAACCAGCAACACTGCTCAGATGTTTCTTTTCTTGAGTTAGGAGACAGAATAGTGTGTGCATGGGGGCGGGGGGGGGAAAGCATTATTCCACAAAGTTTTTCATTCATCCATGTTGAAGTCTGTTCCATGTCCAGTTTCATCCTTTTGTCTTTGTCCATCTCATTACCTGTGGCTGGCTTCTGAAAGGAAAGAGGCAGCATAAATGGATTTATCCATATGCTTCAGGAGATGGCATCTATCAAGCAAAGGTATGGGAAATCAGGGTAGAATGCCATGGGGGTCAGAGTTATTTGGGGACATTGCGAGTTATTTGGGGGCAGAAGGACATTCTTGTAAGCTGTCTTGAGCACGGGATATGGTTTGTAATTAACTAAGGCTATCTCAGCTGCCTCTCCCAGCTTTAAAGGGCCGTAACATCAACAGATTCTTGCATCCTTAGAGTGGCGGGGCCTTATCTCTTGATCTGAAAGGCAAGGGCCAATGTGGTGTAATACAGTGTTCTTCTACCTTGGGTCTCCAGACATTATTGGACTACAACTCCCACCATCCCCACCCAGCTTAGCCAACAGGCCTGGTCAAGCCAATATTTCTCCATCCTGGGATGATCCTGGGGGGGGGGGTGGGATTATATTTGTCATCCTGATCCTTTGGGGTGAGAGAAGGATAACAATGTGATAAATGAGAAAGTGATGAGAAAGGGATATGTGTATGGATCATGAATTCTATTGAAAGGTCCCTGTTGATTCCATTCCACCACCTCTCCACTGCGAGGATACTCAAGACTGCTGCTCCTTACCTGGAAGATATACATCCAGGCACTTGTCGTCATCGCTGACTATCGGTATAGGAGGCTTTTGTACATCATAGTAAGCAGACCAGGAGAGTTGCATGATCCACTCCTGATAGTCACTGACTGCTGTGTAAACACCTGGACGGACCACAGTCCCACAGCCCTTTCCAAAGCTGGAAATGCCCGCCAAGAACCATGTCCCATTCTGGTTGCAGACCAGAGGGTCACCGATGCTCTCCTAGAGGACCAAGAGTGGAAATATTAATCTCTCAGTACAACAGAATCCCAAAAGAGAACATGATGCCATCAAAATCAGGTGCAAAATTTAAATACAAAATGACTAGTATCCAAATCTCAACACATTTGGACTATCTTCAGGAAGAATTTTAAAAGCTCATTTCATAGCTATTCATAACCACTGAGTTGTAAATATAGGTTCAAGCTAACTTCTTTATTTAAAGTCCCTATGCTTACAGGGTTTTTCTTAATTGAGCAGCTACTAATGGTTCTCAGTATAATACCAGCTCTGGCTGGTAAAGCGGATTCTTCTGGTTGTAACAATGTGGGTGAGAACTCCTAGGTCCAAAGCCAAATTCTGGGTTCCATTGGTTAGAGCCAGGGTAGCCAATATGATGGCCGTTCCAATGTTATTGGACTCCATCAGCTCCTGCCAGCATAGCTAACAGGGATGATGGGAGTTGGAGTCTAACATCTGGAGGGCACTATATTGGCTATGTCTGGGTTAGAGAAAAGGAGGATCAGAAGCAGGGCTGGATCCATCTCATTGTCCTCAAAGGGAGAACTACCGTGGATTCAAAGGTGGGTTGCATCCAGGGCTCCTGGCTTCTGTGGCTTAAAGCTGAGCTCCTGATTCCTGTTCGCTGAATCAGAGACTACCAGATGATATTTGAAGATGTTATGTGGAGGGGGGGACAGGAGAAAGCAACAGAAAGAATCAATAAGTTCCTCAGTGGGACTTCTTATACATCAGGAAACATTTGGCGCTACCAGATTTGAAGCTGGAAGCAACTAGAGAACAAGCATCTCATTATTGAGCATTTCAGCACCACATCAAGTGTGGACAGCTCCACTGGCTGAAATATCCTTTTTTTTTGCTAGCTAACACTGCTTTCTCTCTCTCTTGTAGGTATGCACATTGAAAGGAAAAAATGAAAGTGCAATGGAGATTGAAATAACCGATCTTTGGGTTTCCTTTTTTGTCTACTACCGATTGAACTGGGGGTCGGAGAGAGTATGGCCAAGTTCCCAACCAAACACAGTTAGAATGGGCTTTGAAGTTGTATTATTATTATTATTATTATTATTATTATTATTATTATTATTATTATTATTATTATTATTATTATTATTATTATTTACATTTATAGACCACATGCTATCTAAAAGATCTCAAAGCAGTTTACAATAGAATTTTGCTCCCAAACTAGGGTAATGCTCAAAATGAGCCAATCTCCAATAAAAAAGACCCATTATGAAAATGACTTGTGTCAAAATAAATTCATCAACCAAGCCGCATTTCAGTGAAGCTTTTTTTTTAAAAAAAATGCCTATGGGAAAGGCAAATCCAATATATTTTAATGCTACCACTCATTTATTTCTCTGAAAAGTTGCGATTTTCCTGTTGGTGAAAAAAGAAGCAGCAGTGAGTTGAATCTGCTGGTCATACTACTCATGGGAATAGACTGTTTGCATGAGCAGTTTTCTTCGTGAGGGTGGGCTGTCAGCTCTGCAGGTCAGGTGATGTAACAACTGTCAGCCATAACTTACTCTCAGATGATTTTACCTGGCCACAGAAGAAGTCCTAACATGAGGCAATATGAGGCTGATGTCTCAGTGGCAGACTTTGGTACCGTTAAGATCAGTCAAGTGGGAGACAAACTGATCTGACCCATGGATTCAATCTGCTGGGAAATTCTGCATAAATCTCATTGGAACAAACACGAATTTGCACAAGGGCATGTGCTCATGTGCAGTTCATGTTAGTTTCAATGGTATTTGGGTGGGGAAATGTGGGAAGGGTAGAACTAGAAATGCCTGAGTGCTTTTTCTAAAATTCAGATTTATTTGGCTTTGTATGAATACACAATGAAGCAAATGTGTATTAGAGTACTGCTTAAATACTCTAATACACATTTGCTTCATTGTGCCTTTTCAAAGATTTTGTAAACCGGGCCAACAGAATCACCTCTAAAGCTTGAAATCCAGTGCAAATGTTATTCTCGAAGATACTTATTATCTTGAAATTAGAGTCTCTCCTACATTGAGATCATTTGGGATGGTATTCAATGCTAGTCCTACTCAGAGCAGACCCATTGAAGTGAACGGACATGACTAACTTATGTTCATTAATTCCAATGGGCCTGCTCTGAGTAGGACTTAGTTGAATACAACCTTTGGTTTCTAAGTTAAATATTTTTTTCACAGCCAGTGTACTATAAAGCTATATAGTACAACCTTCTTAAAAATAATTTAACTGAAATTCTATATTTGGAAATTATTTCTTATTCTGGTACAAATTGGTTTTAAATTATATATATACTTTTTCTTTTAAAGGAACTGTAGAAACAATCAGAGTCACTACAGTGTGTAGCAAAGAACTATGGAAAATCCAGGAGCAGCAAAACTTAAGACTATTGCAATACAAAAATTACTAACCACTTGCCTTTGGGGCTTAGTTCAACTCACATCCTTTGGAGGAGGATGTAGCATCTAAAGTACTGCATGAAAGCAGTGTATATCTTCTGGAATCAGAGTGCGGGGAAAATGGAGTAAAATTGCATGGACTGAGTAGTGCTGGCCCAAAGCCATAAAGGGCTGCTGCTGAAAAATGCAGGAAGACACAACAGAGAACATCCTGGTGGGTCGTGCCCTATCTTAGTGAGTGGAAGGAGGAGATGCTGTGTAGATTTACCAGAGCTTGGAAAAGTTACTTTTTTAAAACTACAACTCCCATCAGCCCCAGCCAGCATGGCCACTGGATTGGGCTGATGGGAGTTGTAGTCCAAAAAAGTAACTTTTCCAAGCTCTGAGATTTACAGCCTATATTTTCTATTTGTTTGAAAAAGCCCCTAAGCATGATAGGTGGTGGCCTCTTACCTCACAGCGCATGCTACTTTGATAGGGTGTGGCACACATCATTGCGGAGGTGATGGGGATTTCCTTCCCCTCATCGCTGGTCATGTTGTAGAGGCAGTTACAGTTCTTAGGGCCAAGGACTTTTACTTCCACACCCCCTGGAGAACTCAGCTTACCGAGCCCATCTAGATAAAGATGGAAAGATAATGGTTGGTAAGTCCTACCATGTATCCCACCTTCCTTTTCTCCTTCCTCTGTAAATTCTGCCTCTAGTCTTCCAATGTTCCAAATAGTGCATACTGTTGAGGTATTGTGTATTCCAATGGGGTGCAGTAGGTTGCCATTTTGCATCTGACTCATCCTCCCTTCTCCCCCACCACCATTTTTGCACCTGCTTTGAATTTTTGCTTTGGAAAGCCAAAGCAGACCTCACAAGCCTGAAGACCACCCATGCCTCCTCCCTTAGACAAGAAATCTGGCACGGTCCCAAGATGCTCTTCCCCAACATACCAAGTCTCCGTCCGCGAGTCCAGCAGGTAGAGCCAAACGGGAACTGGTGATTGGCGTATGGGGCACAGATGGCCCGGATACTGTCATTAAACACCACAGGACGAGCTAGCTTGGCCATTGCAATGTCATAACCGTCCACCACATCGACGTAGGCGCCATGAATTTCGATATGCTGGATGGTCCTCTTCTCCTGCCATGTCTGTTCACCCTCTTCCTGCTGTTCACCCAGCAGTACCTCCCAGTCCTCTGTTTCCTGGCGCCTGCAAAACAGGGTGCAGGAGGAATTATTGGGGTGGGGGAACCAGGGGAACCAGATATAGGCAAATAGGCTTGATTTGAATGGTGCATTTGGGTTGCAGAATTTGCATGGTTTCTTGATTGTTTTGACATTTTTGCACACTCAGTCCATCAGTCCAGAGCAAGGAACTGTGGGAGCCAGGATTCCTGGGCATAACTATACTTATCTATAATAGCATACCATAGCAATTTAGAGTGTACAAAGCACTTCACAAATATTTATCTTGTAATTCTTACACTTGCCATGTAAGGTAGGCTAGTATTATCCACCATACTGCACATGAGACACAGCGGCTTGCCTAAGGCCATCTACCCAATGCAAACCTGGAATACACTTATGTAAAAATGGAAACGGACTGCCTTCAAGTCAATTCTGACTTATGGTGACCCTACAAATAGGGTTTTCACGGTAAGCGGTATTCAGAGGTGGTTTACCATTGCCTTCCTCTGAGGCTGAGAGGCAGTGACAGGACCAAGGTCACTCAGTGAGCTTCATGGCTGTGTGGGGATTCAAACCCTGGTCTCCCAGGTTGTAGTCCAGCACCATAACCACTACACCACACTGGCTCTCACACTTACGTAAAAACCATTTAAAACAACATTAGAACATATTACTGAGAGCAGTTAAAATCAACCATTCATAGCTGGAGATGGTAAAATTCAGCACTTTCGGTTCACCCCCGTCACCCCCAGCTCCGGCCATGAGGAAAAGCAAGTCTGTTATAGGAGCTGCTGCTGCTGTTGGAGAAGATGCCATCAACCCAGATCCAAAGTAGATTAACATCGCAGCTGTGGCTATTTTACCCAGCATGCCTCATTCCCCGTGAAACCCCCACTCACCCAATGAAGCACTGCGCAGCGGTCAAAATCACGTCCTCACCAATCAAGGTGCCTCCGCAGATGTGCTGCCCCTTGTGCTGCAGGCTCACATACCAAGGCCAGGGACCCTCTGCCCCTCTGCCAGGCCTGTCCTGTTTCAACACTCCACAGCCTGGAAAACAGCACCGGAGCATGAGGTGGTGTCATAAGCATGATAAGAAGAACCCTGCGAGATCAGGCCCAAAGCCCACCATTGTCCAGCATCCTGTTCTCACAGTGGCCAACCAGATGCCCCAATGGGAAGCCTGCAAGCAGGAACTGTGTGCCACAGCAAGGCCACATTCACGTCATACATTTATTCCGCTATTATTCCACTTCAAACGGTCATGGCTTCCCCCAAAGAATCATGGGAAGTGTAGTTTGTGGAGGGTGCTGAGAGTTGTTAGGAGACACCCTTTTCCTCTCACAGAGCTACAATTTATCAGAGTGGTTTAACAGTCATTTCCTCTTCCCAGAGAACTGTGACAATTGTACCTCTGTGAGGAGAATGGGTCTCCTCACAACTCTCAGCACTCTTCACAAACTACAATTCCCAAAATTCTTTGGGGGAAACCATGACTGTTTAAAGTGGAATAATAGTGGAATAAATGTCTGGTGTGAATGTGCAACTCTCCCCTCTTGTGATTCCCAGCAACAGGCATGCAGAGGCCTACTGCCAACTTGCATGACCTCCACAAAGCCATTGAGACACAACCCAGGGCTCTTTATGGTGACAGAACTCACCAGTGCGGAGTACCTGCACCCCTTTTTTTGCTACCTATGCCAGCCATTTTGTGCTGCCATCCACAGTACTTTTATCAATATATGAGTACTGGTACCTTGGTGTTTTTTTTTTTACCAAAAAAGCACTGACTAGTCGTATAAGGTTATGAAGATTTGAAAGGAAGCAGTATTTATCTTCATTTCCTTTTCCTTTTTATCTTTTCTCATCTATTTCTTTTTTAGGAGCTACCTAAATATGTGACTGTACTGCCTTCAAGTCGATTCTGACTTATGGCGACCCTATGAATAGGGTTTTCATGAGGCTGAGAGGCAGTGACTGGCCCATGGTCACCCAGCGTGCTTCATGGCTGTGTGGGGATTCGAACCCTGGCCTCCCAGGTCATAGTCCAACATCTTAACCACTACACCACACTGGCTCTCAGGAGCTACCTAGCTCACTATTAAATTCTATATGATCAACTGCACAAAAATGTAGTTAACACTGCACAGATTTTTTTTCACGCTGCACAAAATGCGTCTAGCTTCACATTCAAATAAGCCTTGCCCCCACCCCCGCCGAGAATGAGGATGAGAGCCAAAACCCATCAAGCTACAAATGGGAAGAAAGGTTTCTTCTCCCTGTCCATCTGTCTGTCCATCTTCCTTCCTGGGTGGATGTCGTTAGGGGTGGGATTGTTGAAGATGAACATGGCCTATCACAAAAACAGGTTTCCCCTTACTTCTCCTGAACGGTGGCAATGAAAACAGGGTTGGGGGGGCTGGTGCCATGTCTGGTGGAGGCTGGTCATTTGGTAGGGCAATTGGGGCACTGCCCTCCCAATCTCAGCCAGCCTCCACCTGCCTGCTCTCCTGCATTCAACCAGTCCAAGGGACGGCAATGTCAGTCAGCCATCTGTGTTAAAGATCAAGAAATCATGGATTTGGATAGGTAGGCTGTAAAATAAGGTTGGTAAACCAATGGCCCTTCCAGATATTGCTGTGCTACAGCTTCCATTTTCCCTGACCATTGGCCATGCTGGCTGTGGCTGAGGGCAATCGGAGTCCCCACGACACCGGAAGGGCCACAGATTCCCCACCCCTGTTGTCAAGCAAAACGTTCATAATAATTGTGGATCAAGACACATACCCGTGCACATGTACTTGTCAGTGGTATTGGGGCGAGGCCCGATCTGTTTGGCAAAGGTGGCCCCTTCAACGTGGCGCTGGATCCAGTCGGCATAGAACCTGGTCTCGGTAAGGATGGTGGGGCCATAGAATTGGCTGCAGCCCATGGAGAAACTCATAATCCCTGCCTGGAACCAGTGCCCATTCCCCATGCAAACCAGAGGGCCGCCTGAATCACCCTGGGGCGGAAAGAGGAGCTTCATAAAGTATGTGGAGATACCGTTTTGTGCTGACTTTCCTTTGTTAGGCAGATTGCTCAGGGAGGTTGGCTCAAGTTTCATCAGTGGCAGCTAACTGACAGGAGATGGTCTCCTGATAGCTGGGAATACCTCTGCGTTTTTGAGTAAGGCATCCATCAAAGTTTGGAGGTCACTCTATCAAACTAGGGGGAAAGGGTCAGACGTGTGAGTGTGTGAGAGTGTGCAACTGAAAGTTTGGGAAAGAAAGAAGCTGACATACACAAAGAGTACGTTGTAAGCATCTTGAGGGTGCAGGGTCCCTCACTGGGGACTTGATGTTGGGTACCATGTGGAAGTGATTGTTTGCCTTCACTTTATATTCTCCTTGCACAATTTTTGTTGTTGCTGTTATGTGCCTTCAAATTGTTGGAATAGGCAAATGTTGCATGTTTCCTTTAAGGGATATTTGGGGAATATCCCATGTACCTGTTTTACCATGATGTAACTTCCTAGTGGGTGGGGTTAGTTACCTGGTTTCCTCCTCCTTTGTCCTGGGGGATTTTTGAATATTCTTCTTTGCTGATCTATCCACCATTGAGAGAGGCCACATGGCAAATGATGCTCTCTGCTGAGAGCATCAATACCAAACCCTAAGATGGACTGAATACCTTCTATTTTCTTTCATCAAAGCTACAGCCTATGTTTCTAACATATGAAGAGGTCGTGAGTAAATGTTTGTATCTTTTACCTAAGAAGATTGTGTCTGTTGTTATTTATATAGAGAAAGGTGGGGCTGGTTACATTCTCACTCTGCTGCTTGTGTTTTTATATCTCTGCTAAGAAATAGGACCAACCAAATTAGTGCCTATTTCTCTCTGGTATTTTTATAATACTGAACTCAAATCAATTATGACTTATAGTGGCCCTATGAATCAGCAACCTCCAATAGCATCTGTCATGAACCACCCTGTTCAGATCTTGTAAGTTCAGGTCTGTGGCTTTCTTTATGAAATCAATCCATCGCTTGTTTGATCTTCCTCTTTTTCTACTCCCTTCTGTTTTTCCCAACATTATTGTCTTTTCTAGTGAATCGTGTCTGCTCATTATGTGTCCGAAGTATAATAACCTCAGTTTCATCATTTTAGCTTCTAGGGATAGTTCTGGTTTAATTTGTTCTAACACCCAATTATTTGTCTTTTTTGCAGTCCATGGTATGTGCAAAGCTCTCCTCCAACACCACATTTCAAATGAGTTGATGCACAGTTTTAAATAAGCCAAATATTGTGAAGACAAGCACAAATCCCCCTCAAAAGGAAACACAGGTTTATGTCCAATGCTAGCCCTACTGAGAGTTGACCCATTGAAGTGAATGAACTTAAGCTAGTCATGTTCAATGGGTCTACTCTGAGTAGAACTAGCACTGGAAACAGCACGATCCAAATAAATGTCTATGCAGACATGAGTCCTACTGAATTAAATGGGGCTTACTCTCAGGTAAGTGGGGTCAGGATTGCATCCTCAACCTGGTTGGGCTGGCCTTGCCACTGCTCCTGGCTTGGGGAAGTGTGGAGGGCGTAACAAAATCAGACATGAGCAAGAGAGAGAAAGTGCCAAAGTTGTAAGGCTTAAGAAGACCCCTTGCATCACTGGCTTGAATTCAACCCTAATTCAACTCTTAATTTCCAGGAAGACAGATTTCAGCTGAACATCAGGAAAAACTTCCTAATTGTTAGAGCGCACAACAATGGAACCAATTCCCTAGGGAGGTGGTGGGCTCTCCACACGCTGGGGGCATTCAAGAAGCAGCTGGAGAACCACCTGTCGGGTATGCTTTGACTTGGATTCCTGCATTGATAAGAGGGTTGGGAGTTGATGGCCTAATGGTCCCCTTCCAGCTCTACTTTTTGTGATTCTATGATTCTAATTAGGCCTGCAGGTTGGAGAGCCCTCTCCCCCGTTCCTAAGCTCAGAAAACCAAATCTTAAATCTGGACAAACAATGCACATTCACCAAATACAGGCTGCAATCTTATACGCACTTCCCTGGGAGTAAGGCTCACAAAATCAGCCTTCCCAACCAGCTGCCCTCCAACTTCCTTAAACAACTTCCTTCTGTTGCACCCATTCTGCTTATCATTGTGTGTTTTACCAATGCCAGTCAATGGGGTGGGGGTGAGGAGCTATGCAGGACCCTGAAGCACCAGCCCTTCATCAGTAAAAACCCTGCTCAGCTGTCCGATGGATTCTGAGATCTTGTCAAACATTACCCACGAGCCCATATCTGCATCCATAAAAGCTAGAAACTTGCTTTAAAAATAAACAATTTAGCCTGATCCAGCAAACCTATATTCTACCTATGTTCTTAAGAGGGATCAGTCACGTACATCCCTCCTTTGACAGTTTCACATGTCTTTTGCTGACCTTGCAAGGACCCCTCTTGCGGTCAGGAGTCATGGCGCAGATCATGCCAGGCAGGGCTGGGCTGACAATTCTCCTGTTCCGCAGGTTACTGTAAATGCAATTGCAGGTGTCAGCGGTCAGCAGGTCCATGGTCATTTCCTGAAGGGTCATGGGTCTTGGCAAGCTAACTAGAAGGGAGGAAGGAATACAATTAGAATATTAGGTAGCCCCCGTCACTTGGATAGAAGTTGCTCAAGCAATCCCTGGTTATTTTGGTTGCCCCGAATTGCAGGTCCCCACGAGCCCACTAAACCAGACACCCAAAACCTAATGAAACCACCATCTGATGTATGAACACAGGAAGCTGCTTTTTACCAAGTCAGACCACTGGCTTATCTAGTTCTCAGCGGTAGTGCAGTAGCAAATTCAGAACTGCAAAGTCCCTTCATGACAGTCACAGCCACAGCCACTTCCCCTGTTTTTGCTGCTGGCTCGAGGATGAGATCCTTGTTAATGTCTTCTCCCACCACAACAAAAATCCGTAGGGGTCTATTGGTGTGAAAGGGGAGAGTAAGCTACTGAAAAGGGTCTTCTCAGTCGCCAACTCACCTCCTTTCACTCTGACTGGCTCCAATCAGCAGGAAAGGACAAGGAAACATGTTAGAAGACTCTTCTCAGTGGCTAACACACTCCCTTTCACTCTGACTGGCTCCAATCAGCAGGAAAGGACAAGGAAACATGTTAGAAGACTCTTCTCAGTGGCTAACACACTCCCTTTCATGCTGATCAGCTCATAGGATGCTGGAGACATAGAGACCCTGCTGTAACCCTGCTCCCAAAAACGTACGGGGTCTAAGACCCCCTGAGACCCCAGACAACTACACCCCTGGCTCTTCACATTGTTTACACTGACTGGAAGCAGCTCTCCGGGACTTGACACAGGGGATATTCCCCGCCCTACTGGGAGATGGGACCTTCTGCATGCAAAGCAGATGTTCTACCACTGAGCTACAGCCCTTCCCCAAAGTCATGAACCAACTATCTAGATTACGAACACCAGAAGCTCCCTTATACCAAGCTGAACCGTAAGTCCACTTAGGCCAATACTACCTCCTCTGACTGGCAGCAGCTCTCAGGCACATGGTCTTTCCCAGTCACCATCTACACGATTCTTTTTATCAGAGCTGCCAGGAGCTGAACCAGGAGCTTGCTTCACCGGTGGCATGTGCTCAGCTCCTGAGCTCCAGAAGCATGTCCCATAGGCTCCTCCCCTCCGACCAAAGCGGCCTTCTCATTTACCATTTGTGGCGATGTCTCCCCAGCCGCTCAGCCAACATTGCGTCCCAAAGGCAAAGCGGTGGTTGGCGTAAGGCAGGCAGATGGGCGCGATGTCCAGGCTGTAGCTCACAGGCTTGGCGAGGCGCACCAGAGCAATGTCATTGCCTTTGTCGAAATTGACGTAGTCCTTGTGAGGGATGATGTCGGTGATGTTGCATTCCACCCCCTTCACATGCCTGCTTGTCAGTTTCAGACGGCCCAGCACCACTTTCCAGTCCGAGGGGCAGATTTTAATTCCAAGCCTGGAGGGCGGAAAAGTGAGATGGGAAATATTTGTTTTCCATTTTGAGTCCACTAAACGGGTGCAAACTGTGCATGGGCCCTCCATCCACTGTATCCACAGCCTGATGCAATGGCCCCCTTCCCTCCCGCCCACCCACCGACCCACCCTTCTCTCTTTCTTCCAAATCCTGCAAGCTAATGGAGTGCTGCAGTAAGTGTGAACTAGGAAGACCTGGCTGAGGTTTAAACCTTGCCTCAATCACACGTCAGTAGGGGGGAAACCATGGTTTGGTGGTAGAGCACATGGTTTGCATGCAAAAGGTCCCAGGTCCGATCTTTGACATTTTCAGTTCGGGCTGGGGAAGACTCCCCATTTGAAACCCTGGAGAGGCACTACCAGTCAGTGTGGACAGATCAGGCAATGGTCTGAATTGGTATAAGGCAGCTTGCTATGTTCCTTAATGAAGCCACTTAAGCAAGGCGCTCCCTCTGCCTCAGTTTCCCCATCTGCAGTATGGGGACATAACAATGTCTTTAATGTGTCTGTATGTCAGATTAAAACTCTAGAAAACACTGGTAATGATGACAGGTTTATAAACACCAGGGTTGCAATGTCTTGTCAATTAATTGGTTCATTTAATAGATTAAAAAATGTGTGGTGTACCAGTTAGAATGTTAAACGAGGAGCTGGGAGATCAGGGTTCAAATACCCCCTCAGCCATGATGCTGACCTTGGGCTCTCAGCCTGCCCTACCTCACAGGGTTGTTGGAGGATAAAATGGGGAGGGGGGAACCATGTCCGCCACCTTGAGCTCCTCAGCAGTTAAATGGGGGCACCTTTTCAACTGATCAAAACATTTTTGAAAGTTATTTTTAAGACAAGCACTTAACAAAAATGGCAGATGGCAAAAGCCCCCTTAAAAGAGGCATTCCCTCCTGTGTGAGACAGAAGGGGGGGAAATGCCTCTTCTAAGAAGATTCCTGCTGCCTTCTGGGATACCAAGAAGGATGTTCAGTCACAACTTACTCAAGAAAGCAGTGGGCAGCAGTCAGGACCCACTGATCATTGATGAGGCTCCCCCCACAAAAGTGCTCTCCGCGGTACTGGAGGCTGACTTGCCACGGCCACTCGCCACGCTGGGCACTCACCCCACCTGCCATCCGGGTAATGGGCCTTTGACGGCCACATGATAGCGCTGGACAGAAAGCAGAGAGGAAGGAGTAAGAAACACATCATATATAAATGGCTATTCTGAGGGAACATCTACACAACAGACTTAACAGTGCAATCCTATGCAGGTTTACACAGAAGTCCCACTGCATTAAATAGGAGTGTTGGGGATGGCAGTCTTAAACGAATCCTTTAGCCATTCCCTCTTCTCTGGAAACAATGTTTATGTGGGGATTCTCTAAGGAAATATTAATTTGCCTCCCCAAATCACAGTTCCTAGGATTCTTTGGAGGAAGCCAAAATAACTGAAACAGGTACAAATTTGCACAATAGATTTACCCTGATGTACACTGTTTATAACCCATCTTTTCTGTAAAGCCATTGGTCTAACTCCAGGTGGGGAACCTTTTCAGAATGAGAGCCACATGCCCTCCTGGGCAACCATTTGAGGGCCATATGCAAGGGTCTAGTTGTCCAAGGTCTTGGGTGTGTGTGTCTTAGACCCCTTACTTTTTTGGAAGCAGGATCAGCATGAAAAGGGAGTTAGCCACTGAGAAGAGTCTTCTAACATGCTTCCTTGTCCTTTCCTGCTGATTGGAGCCAATCAGAGAGGAAGGAGGAGAGTCAAACACTGAGAAGACTCTTCTCAGAAGCTAACACCCTCCTCCTTCATACTCATTAGCTCCTAGGGACGACTGTTGTTGTGGGAGAAGCCATTAACAAGGATCTCATTCTCAACCCAGCAGCAAAAAAAAAAAACAGAGGAACAGGGCATGGCTGGGAATAAAATGAAGGGCCCTTGCACTTCTGAATTTGTCACTACACTACCGGCCACATGCTGCCAGTGGTGGTGGGGGTGTGTGGAGGCAAAAGAGGGCACAGCAACACATCTACATTTTGTCCTTGGTACGTTAGGCAACCAAGAGGCATTAATCCGAGTTCAAAGATATACTCCAGACTGGCAAAAACACTCTAGGGGAGTGCAAAGCAGGACTGGTGAGGGGCGTGGCCTGGGACAAGGGGGTGTGGCTGGGGAGGGTGTGGCCAGGGAGGGTTTCAAGGGCCAGAGAGGCTTGGAAGGTCACATTTGGCCCCCAGGCCTGGGGTTCGCCACCCCTTTTCTACCCTCTTAAGACACCCCCAAAAGCATATGATGCCACGAGTACAGGCAACTACAGCTGCACACGTTCACCTCTTGCTAACTACTGAAGATATTTCAAGCCAGTTTTGTAATCAACTTGCCAAATAGAGTAACGATGGCCCCTTCCCTTTTGCATCTCTCGGGCTGTTGAAATATACATTGTTAAGTTCTTTGGGACAACCATCTGTGCTCTTTTCTTTCTTTCTTATGAGACTTCCGAAAACCACATTATGTTCATTAACAGCATTGATCCTCAGTTATATTGTCCCTGCTGTGATGTTTGGCTAAGGAGTGTTTCAAATAAATACATAGAGTAAATAAATAGGGAGATATACAAAGCTCAGGGGACATACCTGATGCAGATGATCCTTGATGAAGACCTAGGCAGAAGAGAAAAAATAGTTGAGGATGGAAAATGTTTATGTCATTCCCTTCATCCAATCACTGTCCTTTACACAAAGCGAGCAAGAATGGAGAACAGCCTGCACCAACCGGGTGCCTTCCATGTGTTCTGCACAACATCTCCCATCAGCCCCAGCCAGCTCCGATGAGAGTTGTAGTCCAAAATATCTGGAGGGCACCAGGTTGGCGAAGGCTGGTGTAGAGAGACACTGACTGCACAAGCACTAGATCACCTTGGGAATATGACAGCATTCTAAAAGATTTTTTTTAAAAAAACCCAAACTTCAGCCGGCATTCCATTAAAAGTAGGTTTCTGCTTCTCGTGATCTTTCATGAATGTATTTTACTCATAGGCCTGCATCTGGCCTAGATCACATCTGCTGTTTCTGTCCACTTTCTTACTTACTGGCAGCTGCACGGGGGGATTTACTCCAATGCATATAAGGCCACATGCACGTAGATGTCCACATTTCTATTAGCCAGCCGTCGGAGGGGCTACACATTTTTACAACAGTCCGTTCCAGTATCTTGCAATATTATCAGATTGCTGCAATTTCACAAGACTGATTCAGCCAGAGGGGACTTTCCCTTTTCCAAAACATCCATGGGAGTCGACTCTTAGATTTGGCTTTCAGATCCCTGAACTGGCCTCTTTAGCTGCATGCTTTTGATAGGGTGCTGATGTGTCCTATTTACAGAGGACAGTCCTCTATCTTTTCTTTTCTGTCCCTTAATTGAAGGTGTCCTCTATCTGAGGACTGTCCAGTTCAAGTCTGCTTTAAAGATAAGCAACCATAAAAAGGGAGATCAGGAGCCTTGAAGCTGCCCACCAACATTTAGCAGCACCTGGTCAGCAGACTAAGCAGTTAGTCACACAAATCCCACCTATGGTGAGATCATGATGTACTATATGTCTAGTAATTATTTCTACATGTGCACCTATACCACATGCAAATGTTATGCAAATTGTCATTTCATGTTTTTGGGGGGAGGGAAATGCATAACTGGCCTGTGATAACCATATTTGATCTGCACAATTAACAAGCAGCAACATTTGTTTCCATCCCATGAAGAGCTTCAGCTATAGATTCCTGCATATCAAGGGACTCTTGAAAGCATCTGAGCACAGCAGGACTGGTCCCCTACCCCTAGTCCACCCACACCCTAAGCTGGCACACCTCTATTTTAGATTGATTTCTTACAGCTAGTTCGTTACCACAGTCTGGGTTGTCCTGATTTCTCTACTCTTCATATTTCAATGTTTTGTTTTGATGGCCATGCTCTGCCATTGGTTTTATGGTGTTTCCGATGATTTGAGTATGTTAATATATTGCTATGTGCCACCCCAGGAAACTCTGGATTGGAGGGCAGAATGCACATTTAACAAATAAACAATGCTTATATTTAATAATGTAGCTGCACTGTCTCTGCTTCCAGAAAGCAGGAGCTCCTTGGAGCTCTCTGCTGTGATGAGACCAGGCGTCTCTCTGCACAGTTGCTTGACTCTGCCACCCTGGTCCCTTGCCAGCTCAGCCAATGCTGAGGTCCTTTCTGCACATGGGGCCATCTAGGCAGGTTCAAGACCTCAAGGACAGGGATGGAGACCCTGTAGCCTTCAGGGTGTCGTTGAGCTCCATCTCCCATCATCACTGACCATTGGCCATGCTGCCTGGGGCTGTTGGGATCTAACTACATCTGGAGGACCACAGGTTCGCCATCCCTGCTTAGAAGTTCTTCCAGGGCTAGCAGAACCTGCGTGATGGTTTCCCCCGTAGCTTCCTCGGATGCCCTGATACTTCATCCAGTGGAGGCTTGTCTATTAGGGCAAAAGGGGCACTGGCCCACCAACCTTTGACTGCCCTCAACCAACCCCTTCCTTCCTTCTTTCCTTCCAATTTACATCCAATCCCAGGGGTGGTACTGCCTTTCAGATTCCTCCTCCTTACTCTCAGCGTTGTCCTTGTAGAACTCAGCAGGGAGGAGGATGGAGGCAAAACTAGAATTAGCTGCCTCTGCCTCTGATTGGCTCTAGTTTCACTTACTGTCGGGCTGCCTGCCTTCCGCCCCACCAGTCCCCAATGGGCACCAGCCACCGCTTACTCCATCAGTGGGAACAGTGCTAGAAATCAGTGACAGACCAAGAAATCTATGACTGATCCTCATCTGGACCTCAAAGCTATTCAAGATCCAGGAGGCTGCGACTGGTTGGATAGTGACAGTCCTGCCGCTGCTCCCTCATTCCCAGCGTGTTGTTTCCATGGCCTTTGTGACTAAGGAGCAGTCGCACAGCCATATGAGAAAGTCCTAGTAAGTAATGCTCTCTAGCAAACAGTGACTCAGTGCCTTTTGCCCAGGGTCAGTGGACTAAAGCAATGTTTTGCTTGGTTGAAGCTTTTCCCAGGGAAGAGGAAACGACAGTCCCTATCCTATTCTGAACCGGCTGTATTTGTTTATGTGGTTTGCCACATAACGCAAGGTCAACATTTTTTTAAAAATCTGGTTTGGTTTACACACGTCGACCAAAAAGGAGACCTGATATGGTACAGTGGATTGCTTTTTGCTGTAAGGAGGAGGATGCATTTTAAAAATGTTCTCCCATATTTCTCTGTTTTAAAAGCAACTATGTTCCATGCAGATTAAAAACTAGCATCTGAGAGAGGCAGGTTCTATCTAGTTCAGTCCACATCCTGCTGTGCTTGATTTCTCTTTGCAGGGTGTGTGTGTGTGTTTTAAAATGATTTCCCCTATCTGTAACCTAAAGTGGTACATTTTCACTGCTAGCACAGTGGGGAGGAGAGCCTGGCTGGGAGTCCAGAGTCTGTGAGTTCAAATCCCCGCTCGTATCTCCTGGGTGTAATGGGCCAGCTAAAGATCACCCCACAGTGGGTGGCTCAGGGGTGATGTGCCCTGCCACCTGGGCAGCCGTGGGCAAGCTGCATAGTCCTAAGGAGCCCAGTTGCCCCCCATCTGGCAGTTGCGGACAAGGAAGGGGCTGGCTTGTGCAGCTGTGGCAAGCTGAGCAGGCCCTAGCCAGCTGGGGAGGACTAGCCTCAGAGGGGGGCAATGGTAAACCCCCTCTGAATACCGCTTACCATGAAATGCCTTCGGGATCAACTTGAAGGCAGTCCATTTCCATTTTCATTTTGCAGGAGGGGTTCAAGTGTGTACCTGAACTTTAGGATCATGCAATTAAAGGGTTCTGCCAGCAACAAATTAATGTTTAAAAGAAAAAAACTGTGGACTTTTTTGTGGTTAGAAAAGTGATGGGGAAGTGTGGGATGAACAAATCATTAATTGCAAGACGTGTAAAAACCCTGCCAGCAAATCAGGATGATTGCAGAACACTCGTTGTCGTATAACCTCCCCCATAAACAAATCAGAATGAATTTTCAATAAAGACCAGGCATAGTTTACATCAACACCATACTGCAGAGCACATGGCTTCCCTGCTAGAATAGTTTACCCCTCAGAGAACTACAATTCCCAGCACCCTTTACAAACTACAGATCCTAGGGAAAGCCCTGTGCTTTAAATGTGCTGCAAATATATGGTGTGGATGCGATGTAACCACCATGTAAGCTCTGTACAAGCAAATGAGGATGAGTGCTCAATAAATAGGCCATCCGGGGGGAGCACTTTGTTCTTTCACCTTAGAGTTCTCCCCTCCTCACTTCATTCTGATGCATGTGTGTAGCCTAAATCTCCCCCAGGGTTTCAAATGTCCCCCCCCCAAGTAAATTTTCATGAAGTTTCCCAATGTTATTTTCATTTTTCCAGCAGGGACTCCAGTAGCAGCTGCCTGAACTGACCTGAACCTGAGCAGGGCGGGGAGAATCACTAAAGTGGGATAAACAACATTTCTCCCCTGCGGATACTTCGCCCGCCTGATTTTCTCGCAGAATTGTGCCAGGCATTTCCTCAAACTTGAGAAAAGGGGAGGGGAGAGAGATGAAAGAAAGAAAAGTAACAACCTTGTTCTTTATCACAAAAAATTGGAACCAAAACCAGCTCATCATCATTAGACTTTGTACAGGAGGCCAGACGGTTGGCGCCCTTAGCCCTGCCCTGCTGCCGTTCTGTTCTTGAGAACAAAATCCTGGAATTTCTACAAGTGCCCCCTCACTTCAGAGGAACACTTTGCTCCACCAGAGAAATAAAAGGGATCAAGGAATTCTTCTCTCTGCCAAGGGGTATTGCTAGGTGCTTAAAAGACTCTGGGCAAAAGCACATGACACATTGTTGCATAAAATTTGCTGATTGATATGTGTAGATGTAACTTATTATTATTATTATTGCATTTATATCCCACCTGTCCTCCAAGGAGCTCAAGGGGCATACATGGCTCCACCCCCCCATATTATCCTCACAACAACCTTGCGAAATAGGTTAGGCTGAGACTTGGTGACTGGCACAAGGTCACCCGGTGAGCCTGAGGATGTGAATGGCCTCTGAGCAAATGAAGATGGGGGGCGCTTGGGGTCCTGCCAGTGCTGCGCGTTGCAGCTTGCCCCGTAAGCAAAGAAAGCAAAAATAATAATTTAAATTTTTAAAAAGGAGGGAAAGGGAGGGGATCTGGGGCTCACCCTCCTGGTCCTCTCCCGAATAATGTTCCTGCTCTCTATGCAAGGCAACATGTGACTGTATTAGAATACAGGAAGCCCCTTTGATTTAATGCCTTAGGAACACAAGAAGTGGCCTTATCCTGGGTCAGACCATTGGCCCACGTTGCTCAGTCCTGTCTACACTGACTGGCAGCAGCTCACCCGGGTTTCAGGCAGGAGTCTCTCCCAGCCTTACCTGGAGATGCTGAGGAGTGAGCCTCAGTGGGCTCTTTCTGCAAGCAAAGCAGATGTTCTGCCACTGAGTTTTGTTCCATCTCCAGATCTGGGTGGGGAGTCACAAGGAGGAAGGGCACTCTGCACGTGTTCAGGAATTATACATAAGCTTTTCATATGTTGCAGGTCTGACCTCTGGAATTTAAAACAGGTTATACAGCTAGGTGCGCAAGGGATCCTTCTTGGCTACCTGACCTTTTCCAGGGAGGAAGCCTGGACTTTCTTTAAAAAACAGGGCCGATCACATTCTTTTGCCATAAAGCCACAGATTAGTGACTTGGGTTTCCCCTCATCCTCAGACGTCTTCAAATAAAGAGCGTTTAGGGCTTCAGGGGGTTAAGAGGGACCTCATGCATAGGAAAAGGAGACTGGGTAACCAGTCTGACATCAGCTGACTTAGATAAGGTTGACATCTTGTCTTTCCTGACAGGGGTTCTGTGGTTCTAATGACTTCGTAGCAGGGACAGACTTCCTCATCACAACACCTCTGTGCAGGGAGATGTTGAAACTTATGCCCATTATGCAGCCCAATTCTATTTAATAGCCCAGGGATGAAGAACTAGCAACATTTGGAGGGCCAAAGGTTCCCCATACCTGCAACAGCCAGTCCAAATGAGATGGGAGGGGGGATTCCATTCTTGTCCCCATATCTATCCAGCCAACTAGCCTTCAAGCAGGAGGCAGCCAGATCCATGGGATATTTTATAGTGAGGTACATAACCCCGATGCCATCTAGCACTGGATTGGATCCAGACTAATTTAGCCACATTTAGGTCCCACTGAAGTCAATGTGAAAAGTTAGTTATGATTAATGACCATCCCTGAACAAAGGAACTTCAAAGGGAAATTCCAGCATGAAACTGCTGAAGTATAACTTATCAAGAAGTTTGATCCTATTCATTTGGTCTCAAGAGAGACAATAGTTTCTTGTCCAACTACAGATGTTAAATAACTTGTGAAATAAAGGTGTTAAATAAATAGATGATAGTGTTATCACCTGTTACAGCTCTTGTGAAGGGTCATTATGGTTATTTTGCATATATTTTAACTCTAGTTGAATTTTCACAGATTGTACTTTTTCCACTTCATTGCCCTTTAACACCAATTCCAACATTTCCCCCCCTTTACACCTATGTATAGACAGAGCTTGGAAAAGTTACTTTTTTGAACTACAACTCCCATCAGCCCCAGCCAACATGGCCACTGGATTGGGCTGATGGGAGCTGTAGTTCAAAAAAGTAACTTTTCCAAGCTCTGTACAGTATAGAGTAGGACTTTCCAGCTGAGGATTATGCTTCGTGCATCTGCTGTAGTAGGATCGAGTCCACAAAAATGTAAGCCTAATCAATTTGTTGGGTTGTATTCAATGTTAGCCTTACTCAGGGTAGACCTACTGTGACATAACTAACTTAGGCCCATTCATTTCAATAGGTCTACTCTGAGTGTACTTTAGTTGGATATAACCCATTGTCTTTTAAGTTCTCGCAAGACTCTTTGTTGTTTTAAAGTTCTTGTCTCAAATTGAGCACCCACCACCCCATTCAACATGGCAGTTTCTTAGTCACTGTGTCTCCATGCCAGGACATTTCAGGCACATGTTGAACGCAAAGCAGCTCTGATGAGGGGGAAAGTGGAAAGTCATTGTTATTCCCACCAGTGGTTTAGATGGCAAACGTTTAGATAAAATTGTAGTAAATGATAAGGGAAGACTTGTGTGTTGAACTGCACAGCTGCTACAGGCAGAAGATACCAGCTACAAAAACAAGGTATAATGAGCTGCTGCAGTGCCACAGCTTTCTTTGCTATGTCTTGACCCTTTTGCTTCAAGTCACATATGAATCAGAAGGTAGGAAGCCTCCTGACCACTGCCACCACCACCACCACCACCGCTACCGTAGTCCCAGCTGTGTTGCAACATTGTGATTGGAGGAAGTGTTTCCTTCCTATAAACCTCTGCAGAGTTGCCAATTCTTTTATTATTATTATTAAGTTCTGTTCCTGTCTCGTGCCATTAACAGCAGACTGATCTACAACCATTTTCAGCCCAAGGACCACATTCCTTTGGGGGCATCCTTCAAAAAGCCAGATGTCAGTGGAGGGTGGGGCCAGAGGCAAAAAGTGGGTGGAGCAATAGATGGGATTCTTAATTTTGCACAGTAGGCTACACTCCAGCCACACAAACATCAGTTTTCTGCACACACATCTCTCCATCTTTCAGCCAAAGAAAAGCACTTAAGGCAGGTGCACAGCAGGGATGATGAAAGGTGTAGCCTGAGGAGGAGGCATGGCCTAGAGAGAGCCCAAGGGCCAATCAGAGAGGTCTGGAGGGCCACATTTGGCCCCTGAGCTGGAGGTTCACAATTTCTGATTTATAGTAAGTGTGGAGAATCTGTGGCCATCCAGATGTTGTTGAACTCCAATTCTCAGTCAAGGAATGATGGGAGCCCTAGTCAAGGATGATGGGAGCCCTAGTCCAGCAAATATCTAGATTCCCCACCACTACTCCATGAATAGATGGTAACGTCTGCTGGTTTCTGCAGGTCAAGGTGCTGCTAAAGGCATAGAGGCAGGCCAGGATAGAACCCAAGGTGGTGCATGTGGTCCTCAGGAGGTCTCCCATGCAGGCATTGACCAGTCCAGAACCAGGTCTGCTTAGCTTCAGCGAGGTGGTGGCCTCATGTGCATTTGGACCATATTCTGGGACCTATAACCAGTACAGTACTTAATTCCCCAAGATGGGTTTCGCTACAGTTTTGGCCCCGATGCCTTCCCTAGCACCTCTTTCAGATAGTGCAGATGTTGTTCTAAAGGATACCAGATTATACCACAGCCTTTACATTGTATCCTTCTACAGATAGTTTCCACCCGATCCCAAAGCAGATGTGTTTAGATTGCCAAAGTCACAGTCAAACCACTAAGGAACTAGCTTTGTGGCTTAATTTCTGCCAGTTCCTGCTGGTGTTGGGTCCTCAGACCCTTTCAAAAGCAGACAGAAACCTGAATTTCCCATATCAGTCATTAGCTGGTTTTATACCTAAAGGCTGCCTCCCCCCCAAAAAAGAGTATCACTGTGCACATGAAGACTGCATTTCCCTGTTCTTGATAGCCATAGTGATCTCTGGCATAGGTGACAGTCCTTCCAGATTGAAGCCCCATTATCTTATTTATTTATTTTATTATTTATTTGATTTATTTCCCACCCTTCCTCCCAGCAGGACCACAGGGCGGCAAACAAAAGCACTAAAAACACATCAAAACATCATAAAAACAGACCTTAAAACACACCAAAACAAAACTAAAAGCATTTTTAAAAGCTGTAAAAACAGCTTTTAAAAGGGGTTAAAAAACATATTGGTTTTTTTTAAAAAAACATATTAAAAAGCAATTCCAACACAGATGCAGACTGGAATAGGTCTCAACTTAAAAAGCTTGTTGAAAGAGGAAAGTCTTCAAAAGGCGCCAAAAAGATAACAGAGATTGCTCCTGCCTAATATTTAAGGGGAGGGAATTTCACAGGTTAGGTGATGCCGCACTAAAGGTCTGTTTCCTATGTTGTGCAGAACGGACCTCCTGATAAGATGGTATTAACTTGCAGGTAAAGCACTGCCTTTCTGTCTAACTCTCTATCTCTGTCTGAAGCCTCTCTGCCCATCTCTTGCTGACCACCTTACTCAATCATACGCCTGTCTGCCTGTTTTTAGTGGGACAACTTCTTGAGCCTCTTGCCAGGCTTGCCACAAAAAACAACAGAAAGTCTTCTGACACCTTAAAGACTTAAAGGATTTATTGGAGCAGCAGGCATTTCTTGGACTAGTGCCCATTTTACCTTGCTAGCCAGTTTCTGTCCTGGTTTTGGCTTCCAGCCTTGACTTTCGTCCCTGTAGTGCCCTGCTATTATTTATATATCCATCCCTGTACATCTTATCCATCCATCTCATTCTGTCCATCCTGAGAAACCTGTCTATGCATCCATCCCACCCACGGATCATTCCATTCTCATTTAACTAGCTGCTGCATATAGACTGTGCCTAGGAAACTCACCCATAAGGACCAACAGCAAAAGGAGCCCATTGCTGGCAAATCTCCTTGTCTGTCCTGCCATCCTTGCAGATCTTCTCCTTGTCTCTGCCTGCTCCCTGCAGGTTCTGAGTTTTATATACGTTGTGCGCCCCTTGCAGTAGGAGGCACTCCGGGTCACCCCGCCCTACTACACCTCATCAGTCTTGCACAATGTGGCATTTTTCTGCATGTGTAAGAAGCACATTTAGTCATCTGTATCTCTCTGGAACTCTGTATACTTTTAGAAGTCTATTGACAACATTGGTCCGGCTGACCTGACAAAAAGGGAAAAATGAATTTACGACAGTCTCGCTGGCTTCTTGCTTAATGGTGGTTTGGTAAGACAGTATATTTCACATGGGGCATGGAAGAGGAGGACACACTAAGAGAGACCATTTCTTTTGGGGGGGCATGCATTATATTATTAGTAGTAGTAGCAGTACTAGTAAAGTGCCAGTGTTCTGTAGGAAAATAATAATGATAATGATAATATAAAATCCTATAGAACCCTGGTACTTACAAACAATAAAATATGGACAGTTATGCCTTTAAATTGTTCCTTGCTGCTCGCTTCCCTGAGTCATTAAAAGTTCCAGGAATAGCACTAGCCTGATTTTGAATTCTTGTGGAGAAGAGAACAGCGGAAACTTATGGCATTTTTGTAATATTTTCTTTACAGTACTTACAAAAATACAAATAAAGCATAAGTCGAGGCAAGCAGCATGTGAACACAGGGACATAGGAAGCAGCAACAATGTATTAACATACAGAATTAAAAGCCTGGGTAAATAAACAAAATGTATTCACCAGCAAGTGGAAACACATAATTGAAGATGGTCATTCATTCATCAATGGCGATCACTTGTGGCCGAGTAAGATTGTCTTCCAAGATAAAGTCTTTAACAGTGACTGTGAAGGCCAATTCTGGATCCACACAGCCTCCCACAGTGAGGACATAGGCTTCCAGATGGAAGATGGTCTCAATTAGGGTTACCAACCGTACTCTTTTAAGAGTACATGTACTCTTTTTGAGATGGTGCAACAGCATACTCTTACTTTTGACTTATCAAAGCCAAATGTACTCTTTTTGAAATGACAAAATGATGGTAACCCTAGTCGCGATGAGGATTTGTTTGACGTGCCTTCCGCTTAGCTCGTCTGTCCCGTTCGCTCTGTATTCATGCTTCTTCTAGAGAGGGTATTCCAGAAATAGGATTCCATCACAAAAAGGGTTCTTTTTTGTATATAAACATACAGATCTTGTAAGTAAAATTTAAGTAAAATGTAAATGAGCATGATCTGTATGCAAGGCTCTATAACGGTGAAGCCCTTAGAGCTAGATAAGCAACAAGTTTACTATGGAGTCTAGCAACTTTTTTGCAGGGAGGGATTGTTTGTGTGCCAAAAAATGCTTCCAGACAGAAGGAGGCACATGAGAAGGGAGTGTAGTTAACTAACTGGTAGTGGTAAAGCCACTGCCAAGACTGTGGAATCTGCCTACATGCCACAGAGAGGAGAGACAGGCAGAATTGTGTCTGACTATCATTGGCAAGACGGCCTAGACTGCGGAGTGTCAATCTTTCATTGGCAAGTGGGAACATTTGAAATTTTGAGCAAGTGTCATGGGTGCCAGTCACAAAATGGCTGCCGAGGAGGTGTGGCATAACACAAGATGGCTGCCATATTTGAAAGAGCAGAAAAAGACTGGGCTGCAAAATGGTGCAGGCATGCCCTCCGCCCACAGTCAATGGAGGAAAAGGCACCCACGTCAACTGCGGCTGCACTCGCTCACAGAGAGAAGCTGTTTGCACCTCTCCTCTGTTCAGAACAGAAGGGAAGGAAGGTATCCAGTCCGGCCACCCAATGAAATGTGGGCTTGTTTAAAGAGGGGTATTCAATGTAGGAGAGGCCGCAGTGGGCAGAGCGAGCAAACAGTTTCTCACGCATTGCAGATTTTTGAGGAATTTTGCTGAAACCTTTTGTGGATGCAATAGGAAGTGGTGGTGGGCATACTGGTGCCTGTGGGCATTACCATGGCGACCCCCAACTTAGACAATGAGGCTCTTTGGCTACCATTGGCTGAGATGCTTAGCACTTAGGGAAGGAAAAACAAGAAACTTGGGTAAGCTAAGTGAAGAGGGGGATTAAACCAAGGGTGGAGAACCTGTGGCCCTTCTGATGCTCTTGGGCTCCAACTCCAGCTCGAGTCAGTAGGGCTGATGGTTAGGGATATTGAAAGTTGCAGTCCAGCAACATCTGGAGGGCAATAGTGTATCCATCCCAGAGCCTGGAAAAGTTACTTTTTTGAACTACAACTCCCATCAGCCCAATCCAGTGGCCACGCTGGCTGGGGATGATGGGAGTTGTAGTTCAAAAAAAGTAACTTTTCCAGGCTCTGATCCATCCTTGGGTTAAGATATGAAGGCTGCAACTTGAGAGAAGGAGTTGTCCAGAGGAATAAAGGGAAAGACCAGATGGAGGAGTTAAGGAAAAGAGGGGATGGGCAGACAGAAGAGGTGCAGGTGGTCTGAAAACAATTGCAAAGAACAAGCCAGTTCTTTAGCTCACCTTTACCCAAACTGGTCCTCCCAATGTGGATGGACTCCAGTACCCATCAGCCCCAGCCAAAATGGCCAATAGTCAGGAATGGTGTTTCAATAACACTGGGAGGGCCCCAGGTTGGGGGAGGCTGCTTTAGCCTTTCGCTCTCGTAGAATGTCTTATTTCTAATATAGACCTAGACAGTGTCAAGGCACTACATTTCCCAATGTGTGGGTCATTGCCCACATCCGCTGACATAGTTCACGCCAGAGTTCATCAGGGCACAAACTGCGTTCCATATTAATATTCATCCGTATCTAACACGTAAGGAGTATAGTCACCCTTCAGGTAAGACCTCTCCCTTGTGATATATCATTGATTTATGTTGCTTTCTGTATCATACATGACGATTGCATGCATATTTGAACTCCCCCTTACCCTCAGGGGATCATGGAGAGGGAAGATTTCCAGCTAAACTTGCATTTCAGCTGCCAGCCTAGATGGTATCACCAATTCATTTGGAATTGACTGGCGGCTGTCAGATAACGAAATTTGGCTGGGATTTGTGGAGGGAGAGGGTGGAAACTCACGTGCATGAGCATGATTATGATGAGGAGTGTGTGAATCGTTCCCCAGGTGCAAAGGAGCCAAGGAAAACGCCTGTCTTGGCTTGCAGCGCCACTGGGGATTCCATTACATGAAGCAAGAGCGGCCAAGTTCCAAACACCAAAATCACCAAAGCAACTGAGAGATCAAACCTTGGTATGCAGAAGGTCCCAGGTTCAATGCCCATCTCCAGGTAGGCCTGGGAATGTCCCATGTGAAATCCTAGAAAGCTGCTGCCAGTCAGTGGAGACAATATTGAGTTAGGTGTACCAATGGTCTACCAATAGCAGCTTTCTATGTTACCATTTTCTGGTGCTCTCAAATTCAATGGAGTCACTCCAGATTTTAATAACATCTGCCTGTCTCTTTTTGGTACTGATATAAAAACTCTAGAATCAAACAAATGCTCAGGTCTGGTCTGTGACAATCGGAGACTCCAGGCTGGGGGTGCCAACCACCTTTCAGCTCAGCATAACCATAATATTAATCCAGGAGAGTGGTGGGCATAGGGGGAGGTAGCATTTCATAGATCCTAGGCAACCATAGGATGTGCTCCCATTAGGGTTGCCAAGTTCAGGGCCTGAGACTGATCCTGTATCTTTAGGAGAAGAGAAAGTCAGCCAAGTGCAGGTGTTCTTGCAACCCTGTAATGGGAAAAACCACAAGGTGGAATTCTCCCTTCTCCCTGCACAACTTTTAAAGATACAGAAGACCTCTTGGAGGCCGGGCCTGGCAATGTGCAAAAGTTCAGGAGGTGAAGCTTTTCCCAGCACGCAGATCCATTCCCTGAATTTCCTGCTGTTCACGCTGCTGTGAAAGATACAAGGGGACATGCCGGAAAAGAAGTCAGCTTCCTGGTAGGGGGAAAGGGGAAACATTTACAGAGGTGAAACCACAATTATTTGTTTTGGATCATGCCGTGTAGCTTTACACAAAGCGTTTTGGTCGGACTGCGTCCTGTGTCTTTCAAGAGATCCATTCCAGCTGACTGGCAGTGGCAGAGACCGAATAACAGGTTGGGGCGTGGTTGGGAAGCCTTGGGAGGACTGAGTTGCAGGTGGAGCGAAACATGCTCCTTTCCCTTCAAGCCAAAGCATCACCAGGAAAATAATTGGGAAGGCAACCACATAACAGAATCGTGTTATATAACATACTAGCCTTCAGACTCGCAGCCCACGTTTTGGCTGCTGAGTTCCAACACACGCCCATCACGGCATGCTGCCTCTCCTACCCATCCCTCTTTCTCTGACCCCATCCTTTTGCCTGTCTCAGTAGGTGGGGCTCTCGTTCATATTAATGCCTCGCTTCCCCAAGGGAGAGGAATTGCATGGGCAGAACTGTCATATTTGTGGTGGAGTGCCCACTGCAGAGATGTGGAACCTTTGTTGCTGGACCACAGCTCCTATCAGCTCCCATCGTTGCCGCCCTGGGTTCCTGCTGGGAGGAACTGCAGGATATAAATCTAATAATAATAATAATAATAATAATAATAATAATAGTGTTGTTATGGTTATGTGCCTTCAAGTCGATTACAACTCATGGCGACCCTATGAATCAGTGACTTCCAACAGCATCTGTCATGAACCACCCTGTTCAGATCTTGTAAGTTCAGGTCTGTGGCTTCCTTGATGGAATCAATCCAACTCCCTTCTGGTTTTCCCAGCATGATTGTCTTTTCTAGTGAATCATGTACAGTAGGGCCCTGCTTTTCGGTGGCATGCTTTTCAGCGTTCTGCTAATACGGCGGCTAAAATTAGAGTAAGGCCCCACTCATACGGCACTTCTTCCGCTTTTACGGCGTTTTTCGGGCGTTGGGCGCCATTTTATTGAAGAAGTTCTGCTTTTCGGTGGGTTTTGCTTTTAGTAGGGGGTCTGGAACGTAACCTGCCATATGAGTGGGGCCCTACTGTAGTGATGATGATGATGATGATGATGATGATGATAATAATCCCCAGCAGGCATGGCCAATGGGCAACTGTACATGGAATGCCGCAGGTTCCCTGGCCAAGGCCTACTGCACATTGCTTTGGAGGGGAAGGCAGAGGATGGAGAGAAGCCGCTGGCAACCTGTAAAGCAGGATTTGCTCTTCTCTCTTGTCCCTTCACTCCCTTCCCTTGCCCGCCCCTCAGTCCATTCTCTCTGACACGTGCACTATTCAAGGCAAGGACAATACAAGCCACTGATGGGGGTCTCTCTCTTTAAGGTAGAAGAGATCACATAATACAGAGTAGAGTTGCCGCTTCGTTTTCTGGTGAGAGGTTCTGTGCCTTACATAACAGGCAGAAATTAAGCAGGTAAAGTTTACTTGCTGAATTTCTGCTTGCTCTGCAAAGCACAGAACCTCTCTCCAGGAAAAAAAAAGTGGTAATTCCATATTACATAGTCTCATCTACTTTATCTGAGAAAGCTTTCCCCCAATATTGCACTCTCCGTGTGAACCAGTGGAGGGCTACACTTGCTATTCCTGGCTACCATGCAACTTCTTCTGCTTGGGTCAGGACTAGCCCCTTGGTGCTAGGCTCTGGAAAAACACCTTGATGGTCAAAATTCCAAGAGGTCTTGAAGAAGAGCCATAGTGAACAATTGCACTTGTGAATGCTTCATTGGAATCTGTTAGGATGGTTGTTCAGGTAAAAAAATCTTAGCTTATTGGTCTTATAGATCAGGGGTAGCTTACCTTTTCCAGCCTGAGAGCTGCACTGATGGTCAGCCACACCTTCAGTAGGCACATGGCAACAGTGGGTGTGGCCCATGGCATACACACAAATATACATAGACACTTACCGCACCTACCGAACGCACATTACCAGGTATGTAGACACACAGCTGCTTCTCACACACACTCACACTCAGCATCTGGGGGTGGTAGTTGGAAATGCTCCCTTTTAAAGAGCAGGCAAGGGGTGTATCTAGGATCTTAGTGCTGTGGTTTGTAGTACTAACATTGTGGATCCCTCTGCCTGTTGTTTAAGAGATCTCTAAAGAACAGAGTGCTTTATTTTTTCATCAGATCAGGAGAGAAAGCTGTAGGGGCTAGATCTGACCAATAAGCCAGGCCCCTCACATTACAGACTGTAAAGATTTTTTATTTACATGTGAATAAATCAACAGTTTTGAAGAAAAAGGGATTCATTCTTTGATGTTTAGATCAATTTCCCTGCAGCCATCAAGGTATTTATTCCCTCCTCAGGGAATGCAGTTTTTGTAAGCATGACAAACAATATTTGCCCAGTTATTATTATTGTTACAAAGAAAAATAGACACAAGTATAAAAATTCATCAATGAAAACAATACAATTTACAAAAATTAAACTAAATAACAAATAACATCATTAAGAAAATTATACAAATATACATAACATTAATTACATTTAATTACAGTTAATTGGTGATGCCCTTTCAACTGATCCAAAGGTTCAGAATTCAAGCAATGTAACCCACTGATCATTAAACCCAGGAATCTCTACAAAGGAAAAGATCCAACTGTTGCATGCATGTCGCCAGAAGCACACACAGTTTGTTCATACAAGAAACTATTGTTGTGCATTAGGATTTCTTAGCAGAGAAAGGCGGTGAGAGCTACTCTACACTGAAGCACAGTCTAATAGCAACATACCTGTTACTTCTCAGTCACTGTTGCCTCCACCCATGGCCTTTGAGACAATCCGGAGAGGCCATGAGAAACTCATCGCCTTTATTTAAAGAGTGCCTGATCTCATCCTGGATTATATGGCCTCTCTCAGGGCTTAATCTCCGAGAATGGTTATGACACCTTGGATAAGCTGCAGAACCCAAAGGAGAAGATGCGAAAACTCTTGATGAAGATCCAGATTAAAGGAGAACAGAGGTGCCAGCAGTCCTTGGAAGGGAGAAGGAGTCTCTTTCCAGATTTGTCTCCAGACTTAGGGCCTCCAGCAAGTGGTGAGTTAATGTTTGGTAAAACTCCCAATTTTCTGGAATTTGATTATCCAGATCTCTGGATTCAGTGTGTCCTTCTCAAAGTTCCACATCTACAAATGAACTTTTAACTCAGGGATGGAGAACGATTTCCAGCCAGCAGGCTGGATCCTGGGTTCCCCCACCTCCAGTGGGCCACTGACAGGTGGGTGGGGCCCACCACCTATCAATCATCTGATGTCACCATGATGTCAGGTGTCCCATTTTTCCTTTGTAGAGTGGTTTGAGTTCAAGCTGTGTTGCAAAGGACAATCCAAGCCTATCTGAGTGCGGCTTGAAGTCACTGCCAACCAGCTGATCAGTGCTGACTTCAAGCCTTGATTTCAGCAAGGGGCGACTGTGCTACAGAGTTCCTGATGGGGAACATGGTAGCACAGGATGGCCTTGCGGTCACTACTGAACAGCTGACTGGCGGTGAGACCAACCCTACCTTGCCAAGGAACACTTGGGAGCACACTGTAAGCCTCTGAATAGTTTGTTTGCATCATGTCCCTACCTGCCCAAGACTTGGCGTCACATATATCAGGTGTGGGAAGGTGGATGTGGTTTTGGGGAAAACAGGCCAAACTGGGACCTGTGCCATGCCTAACTAGGCCCGTGGGCTGGAGGTCCACCACCCCTCGTTAACTGAACCTAGATGAGTTTTCAAATCTGGCTGTATGCTGAAAATGAAAATGAACAATCCAGTGCCAAGTATTACTCCACAATGCCCATGGCTTTGCTTATTCCACATTGTTATGATTATTATAATTATTATTAATTATGAATGCTGTGCCTTAACAGTACTTTATGTCCTTGTAATAGTTAGCCTTACAACACTCCTGTGAGTGCAGGCCAGTACATACTCAGAGCTTTTTTTGGTCAAAAATGAGATGCCAGTACTCATACATTGATGAAAGTGCTATGGGTGTCAGCACAAAATGGCTGTCATGGCCAGCAAAAAAAGATGTGCTGGCACTCGGTGATTACCATCACACCCACCCACACTTGCACACACACACACACACACACACACACACACACACACACACACACACACACACACACACACAGGCCCTGATTATACCCATTTTACAGACAGGGTAACTGAGATGGTGGTGGTGATTTGTTAGCACCTGGTGAGTTCAGTATTTATTTATTTATTATTTGTTTATTGGATTTATATCCTGCCCTTCCTCCCAGCAGGAGCCAGGGTGGCAATTTTTTTTCTTCAGTGATCATTTTATTTCTGATTTCTCATTTTACAAAAACCATGTATAAAAATGAGCAAAAGTTCCATAATTCCTTACCAGTTTTGTTGTATGAAACTGACATTAAGTATAAATGAAACAGCTGGTCAGCTTTGCTCATACATTACTCACATTCAAGCTGTTTTCAGGTCTGGAATGCACAAGATCTTCTGGAAAGTCACACTGTTTATTTTTAAATAAGCACTTTTTTCTTGGTCAGTACTTTTTCCCTTAAAACAATATGGAACATAACCATATTAGAATACAGATCACGATCTTCTAGGTCCTAGTACCTGAACACTGATCAATACATTTCTGTATCTTAGAATGGAACCATACATTAGAGAAGCTAACACCAAAACTGGCATCCTTGTTTTATGTGCATTTTAGGTGCAGTCAAGCTTAATCTGAGCCAAGGCTCAGCCCCACAACCTCTTCAGGAAGTGGACCCAGCCAGGCTACACCTGAAGGAGAGAGTAAGAAGGAAGAGAGTGACCTGAGCATTGGTAGAAGAGGGCCGCTGAGGAATACATCTGTAGCTAGAGGAAGGGCCTTTGGGTCAAAGCTGTGCTTGAGTCCTGGGATCCATCATGTAAAGTTAATGTGTTTTTTAATCCACAATTTTAGCTTAGCATCTGTACTTTTAGCTGTTGACTTTATTCATCTTGCTTTTTATAAACTTGTTTCTAATGTTTATTTTTGTTGACCATTTTAACATATGCTCTATATTCTTTGTAAACTGCTTGGAGGTTTTATTTCCAGTTAAGTGGTATCCTCATTTTGTTGGATAAATAAATAAATGAAATTCTTTACAGCGCTTTCTTGATCGCTGTGCCCACCTTTTAAGGCAGGCAGTAGGTTCTAGTGCAGGGACAGGGCACCTGTGGCCCTCTCTCTCCATCCCTGGAGACTCTCCCCAAGCCATGTCCCTCACCAGCCCTGCTCTGTGCTCTCATTGAGTGCTTTTGCCCGGCTGGAAGGTATCCTTGAATGGTGATTATGCCCCTTGCTTGGCTGGATGGAGAGAGAAAGTAGGTGGGGGTGGGTGGGTGCAGAAATGCTTAGCTTTTGCAGAGCTAGAATGCTGCCTATTGTACCACTGTCTGCATCACCTTCTCAGCTCCACCCACTTTGCTTCTGGCCCCACCCACTCTTGGCTGTTATCACTAGCATGCAATCCCTTTGGCCCTTGGGCTGACCCTAACCCTACCCCCGTTCTAGTGGGTTAGATCAGTGGTCATCTTGGGCTTAGGGATGGGTGAGAATTTCAATCCAGTTCGCATTTCAAGCAGAATTTATCAAATTCACAATTTCCGAAACAATATGAGAACCAAAACACAGCCATCCTTCAAAATTCGCATTTATTAGAAGTTTGGGATGCAGTTCGCCAACTAAACAACATTTACAAAAATGCATATATTAGGGGGAAGTGTGCATAAAAATGAGTACATGAGTGAAAATAACATGCCCCAAAGGCATGAAATGATGAGAAACAGCTTGCAAAAATGTGTACCTTTGTCAAAACCACCTATAAAAATGTGTTTATTTGGAGAAATCGCACTACAATGGTGAAGTTTCATGATGATGGTTTTTTTAAAAAAAATAATGCAGATCTTTGTAGAAATACAGAGAACTGAACATTGGAAAATGAGAACCCGAGCAAACCAAACCAGACAGATTTTTCCATCCCTACTTGGGGTAAGAATTAGAGTCCAACATTGTTGGAGGAAAGGAACAGGGGAGGTTCTGGTGTATGTAAACACTAGGAACCAGACTCCCAAGGTTTTGTCTTCCCCCTTACTGCTAGCATTGGATTACTTAATTTGCTCCCTCTTGAGTTTTGATTTCTCCAGGGCAATCGTTTCCCTTTCATTCTGATGACTTGGCCTAACAGGAAGCAGTGAAAGCAGACTTTCCCACTTCTGACCCCATGACAAAGGCAGGCTGCCTCTTCAGTTGTGCATTAGAGTGTGAAAGTATTGCTCAGCCCTGCATTCCTTATTTTCCTGGTGGTGGCAAGGGGTTCAAGGGAAGCATCACTGGGTTCATTCCTTTTGGATGAGAGAGCACTGGAGACTTGCCTTTGTAATATTTGTATGATGTACAAGTCAAGTAGGGAATAAGGGAACCAAAATGTCTCCTACTGCTGGCAGAGAAGCCTCTGATCTTGCATCAGATTCTCAATGCAATAGCATTCCCCCCTCCTATGTATCTTCATCTAAACTTGCACCGCTGTCTGACTCCAAATTCAAAGTGCCAGCTGTGCTATATTTTCTCATTTCCCTCCCACCGCTAACACCAGCTGGTCTCAGACCCCCACCTCCATTTTGCAGGCAAACTGCCTATTTATAGCAGGGGTCAGGAATCTTTTTCAGCCCAAGGGCCACATTTCCTTCTAGGCAAATCTTCTGAGGGCCGTGCTGAACAGGGCCAGAAGCAAAAGTGGGTGGAGCAACAAATTAAATGTTTACCTTTGTACAATAGGCTAGTTCCAGAGCTTGGAAATGTTACTTTTTTTGAACTACAACTCCCATCAGCCCCAGCCAGCATGGCCACTGGATTGGGTTGATGGGAGTTGTAGTTCAAAAAAGTAACTTTTCCAAGCTCTGGCTAGTTCCTATGCACCACTCACACACCCCTCTCTATCCTCCTTACAGGGAAGCAAGAGGCATTCTCAAGAGTTCAAGGGCACATTCCCAGCCAGGCAAATATACTCAAGGGGCAAATCAGAGCCAGCAAGGGGTGTGGCCTGGAAAGAGGGTGTGTGGCCTGGGGCTAGTTCCTAGCCAGTGCATTGGGGAAAGGCCATAGCTCGGTGGTTAGAACATTTTTATTTTATTTATTTATTATTTGATTTATATCCCACCCAGCAGGAGCCCAGGGCGGCATCTGCCTTACATGCAGAAGGTCCCGTGTTCAATTCCTGGCATCTCTGGGAGAGTCTCCCTGTCTGAAACCATGGAGAGCTCCTGCTAGTCTCAGTAGACAATATTGAGCTAGACCAATGGTTTGACTTGGTTTAAGGCACCTTCCTATGAGAGTTCTGAGGGCCAGATAGAGAGGTCTGGAAGGCTGCATTTGGCCCCTGGCACTGAGGTTCATCACTCCTGGTTTAGAAAAACATCTGCCTGTAAATCCTTGACTATTAGCAAGCAATTACCCTATATCAGTATCACTCCTGGAAAGCACAGAGTGGGAAACAGTTCCTAATGAAGAGCTGTGTGTTAATTTTAGTTATTTAACCTCCACCCATCCACCACCTTTTGACAAACAAATAAGCCATTCCTATAATCTTTTCAGACTGTACTGCCATTAGTATTTCTGCACAGAATTGAAATGAGGGGGGGATGAATGTTCAGTTGTGAGACCCTTTGTTTTGTCCTTGGTGAGTGTGGACTGAGTATAGTTTCACAATCATTGCCATTTTAACTTATGTTAGCTAAACTTTCCTTCTCCTTCTTGTAATTTTGCACGACTCTTGTTAAGCAACTTCTTGAATGCAGTGAGTTCAGGGTTTTTTGTCGAGTTCAGTTTTTTCGTCGTTCCTGGTAGTTTTGTTCCCTTTATTGATAATCATTATTAGTTCATTCATATGATCAGGCAGGAGGCAACTTTGTTCAGAACATAACATTATGATGAACAAGAACACTGAACTATAGTTGTGCCAGGGACAAATTTCCACTTGTTCATCCCAGGATTAGCACCAAGACTGGAACAAAATGAACTGGCAACACTGCACCTGACTAGATGATTTTGTGTGGTTGCTTCCAAAGAGCTTGGAGAGAGGATGTATGGAATTCACATCTGCCACGAGGTCTAGAATCTTGTTGTTTTATATAATAAGCACTGAGTTCTCTCCACATGGAGTAGAGTGATGACTGGTGGCTCTTGCCACTGTGTCAGGAGTGAACACATTTAGAAAAGTTAATATTTTATACAGTGCTATAAATTAGGTAGCTCTTTACATACTAATATAAGCAAAAAGGCCAGATTTTTGCCCTAAGGAGTTTATATATTGACAGTAAAACAGATAATGGAGTTGAGAGCTGCAAGGATAACAAGGGATGAATGTGAGCAAATTCAATTTCATCATGTACTTCAAGATGTTTAAAAAGCAGAGGATCTGACCTCTTCTGCATGTGTCAGAATGACCCCAAGAGGAACCAACTCTCCCTTGATAAATTTGAGCAACACTTGCATTTCTGGTTCCCACTGATGAAATATTGGTGATATTTTTCCCTCTGAAATTTCACCATCCCCTGATCTTGAACTATGGACCCAATTTGTCACTTTTTAGTATTTTTCTTTTGCATAATACTAAGTTGCTTCAGATTTCACACTTTCTTTCTTTCTCTTTTAGATTTTTCTTTTTTAAAAGCTTTCTCCCTTTGTTACCAATCTTGGAACTGGGCTGTGGTCAGTGACGGTATATGGAACTCCTTTATTGCAATATATTCATAGAAATTCAGGGCAATGATGGGATGATGATGGCTGTGGAGTCATAAGCCCCAGGGGCATCCTCTTCCTTTCCAACCTTGCCTTTTTCAGCACCACTGAAACCACTTAATTTGGCCCTTCCCTGCTTTTGCCACTTCTCTATGGGCCATCTCAAGGAGGTATAGGAGTTCTTAGAAAATTCAGCCAAGTTTTCCTGCACAAGATACAGATAATGTGGGAAATGAGGAGATATGCTCCTCTCTGCTGTATTCCAAACATTATATGGGGAGAAGGGACCTCAGATCAGAAGTTTTACGTTCTAATCAAGTTCTGGGCCAGCTTTCCTCCTTTCCTGTTGTCCTTTGTGTAGAAGAAGAAGGGGGGGAAAGGGGGGGGAGAAAGTTGCTTCAATGGTGGCCATTTAAGATTACATTCACGTCATACATTTATTTCACAATTGTTCCATTTTAAACAGTCCTGGCTTCCCCCAAAGAATCCTGGGAAGTGTATTTTGTGAAGGGTGCTGGGAGTTGTTGTAAGACCCTTATTCCACTCATAGAACTACAATTCCCAGAGTTCTCTGGGAAGAGGGACTGACTCTCTGAGAATTGTAGCTCTGTGAGGGGAATAGGGGTCTCCTAAGAACTCTCCTCACCCTTCACAAACTACCCTTCCCAAGATTCTTTGAGGGAAGCCATGACTGTGTTTAAAGTGGAATAACAGTGGGATAAATGAATGGTGTGAATGTGTCCTAAGTCTTGAATAGACACTTTTCATTTGCTGAGTCTTTACAGAGAATCCAGTTTGTGTCATTTCCAACCCACTGCATTCCAGCGTTTTCCTGTATTATCCTCCCATCTCCTCACCTCCTCCCCAGACCTGATTTATGGCCATGTGTAAACATAAAAATGGAGTTGCAACCAGCTTGCCCAGTGTGGACTGGCAAAGCACTGTTGAGGCTGTTCAGGGCTCATGGGTGCTTCCCAGAACCTGCTATTACCCTTGCATTGTGCCTATAGTCCTCTCTTTTTCCCCAGTAGAGCTAAAAGGCAGCTTTGGGTGAGTATATTTTGACTGAGAAGATGATACAGGGGGAAAAGGGATGAAGACCACCTTCCCTGGTTTCACTACCCTGATCAAAATTGGAGTGCCCTCTTGAAACTGCTTTAAAGGTTGCCCCCACCCTGCTTAAAGTCAGATGATCTCCAATATCTCATTTGTTTTGGGACCTAAAAAGCCATTTGCCACCATCCCAGCATACCCAGAAACATAACCCAGCATAGAGATAAGAGTGGGCTAGTCTCTTGATGTCTAAGGTTTCTGAGGGGTCACCAGGGGCAGAAAGAAGAGAATAGCTCCCAGCCCTGTGGTGTCCCAAGTGTCCCCCTTTAGTTTCTCCTACCCAACCCTCACTGACAGGGACTCCATAGCAGGGTGCAATGTGAATCTTCTTCACTGAGACATATGCCATCCTCAGGGGCCCTTGCAATAAACAAACAGCAGTTTGCTCATGAATTGTCAGTTTCTGAAAGCTAGAAAATTTCATGGGAATAGTGCTGAAAAGATTCATACAATGTATTTTCAAGATTCTTGGAAGGTGTGTGTGTGAGTGTGTGTGAGATGGATAGGAGCCTGAGGCATAAAATTATGTAGTTGTTAATTTTTAAGGTCTTTCTGTTAGCTTGCTCTTCTACAGCATGCCCAAATCAGAAAGGAAGAAGGCTGTTTCCTAGAAACTGTGAAGACGTTGGGAAAAAAATGAGCCAGAAAAGCCAGGCGAAGTGCTATATTCAGTACTGAATGGAAGCAAGGACCCAGAAGGTGTGACCTGTACTGTATCAGTAACTATTTATGAATGCTAATTTACTCTTCCCTGATGCTTCAGAATAGCAGTATCCCTAGAGGAAGCATTCAAAGTCCATAGATCAACTGTATATAACCCATTGCACTGGCATATTTAGAGAGCCAGAACACTGCCTTCATTCTTCTCAGAAGCCATGAGGGCTAGGAACCACTATTAAATTGAAAACTTATATGTTTCTCAAAGATGTGTTCAGTCCACACTCCACATACAGTCGTGATTTATATTGCAGCAGGGACCTGCATTTATTCTAAACGATCATATGGAAAATCACCCCCCCTTTTAATTTCTTGACATGCTTTCTGGCCAATGACATAGAGATCCACATCACCCTAAGCTCTGCGTCAGCTTTTGTCCGTCTGTTTCCTTGTGCTTCTGCTTTTCCAACCATTCTCCAACCAATTTAATAATAATAATAATAATTCTGAAGCACATAACCTAAACCTGAGGTTTCCTTCTATCCAAACTGATCTTTTGCTTTCCTTGCATGAGAGTAAAACATTCCCTGACTGGACCTTTCCCTCTCAGCATTTAGCACGTTCTTGAATGTTCTGGAATATCACAGCCCCATAGTTGTTGTTGTTGGGGAGGGGAGGGTGTCACTGACATACAACACAGGCATGTTAGTTTCTTGATTTGTGTAAACCATCCCTTATACTAATTATTATCATTGCTTGAAGAATGAGGGATACTACTTTTCTAATTTTATGTTCTTAATTTTCTCCTTAACAGTCTCCTGTTTTTGTTTTTACATAAATTAGCAAATATATCCACTGAGCAAGAGCCTGATTTGGAACAGAGGAGAAAGAGGAAGACATTTTTGATGGTAAGGATTTTCCAGCCGCTGGTTTCTCTGGATATGGTATGGGAACAAAGTTAAGAACTTAAGAACCGTTCCGGATTAGATCAAAGGCATCCTCTTTTTCCCACAGTGGCCAACCAGATCCCTCTGGGAAGCTCAGAAGCAGAGCAAGAGTGCAATAACACTCTCTTGATCATGTTCTCAGAGGCATAGTTCATCTGAACCTGGTATATACATATAACCATCTTGACTAGTAGCTATTCACAACCTTATCTTTCATAAAGATCTAACACCCATTTAAAGCGATCTGAATTGGGCTGTGAACACACTATAGTTGCCAGAGCAAAGCTTTCCCATTAGCCACACCTGGAGAGGGAATGGATTGATCTGCCAATCAGTTGTGAAATCTCTTTGAAGCTGAGCTGTTTTTAAAAAAACACTCAAGCTGCTCCCACCAGGTTTTACAGAAAAAAGGGCGACTAACATTGTGTGCCCGTTTTCAGAAGAGAAGAGGTGGAACTGGCAGAACAGAGAGTGTGTTTCTACTCTTGGTGGCCTTTACATCTTCTGGTAGTGACTTCTACTATTCTTAACTGTTTGCAGTGTGAAGAAGTTCTCTCCTGCCATTCAGCTTCATTGGGTGACCTCAAGCTCTAGTGGTATTATGAGAGAGGGAGAAAGAGATGTCCTTAACCCAGCCTTTCCCAACCGGTGTGCCTCCAGATGTTGTTGGACCACAACTCCCATCAGCCTCAGCCATTGGCAATGCTGGCTGAGGCTGATGGGCGTTGTGGTCCAACAACATGTGGAGGCACACTGGTTGGGAAAGGCTGCTCTAACCAATTCTTCCACGCCACAGTTGCTTTGGAATAAACTGCTTTAAGTTGAACAAAGGCAATTGCCATTACCTATTTCTGCAAGGGTTGTTCTGGAATGAGTGCTTAGTTTTTGTACTACACATACAATCTTTATTTGGAAGATTGCTATTCCCATTTATTTATTTCATATTTAAAATATTTGTATCCCGCTCTTCAGCCAAAAAGGCTCCCAGAGTGGATTATGTGTAATCAGTTAAAAAAAAAAGGCCCACTTCCTGCTCGCAGGCTCACAGTCTAAAAATCACAACACATAAGGGGAAAGGGACAGGGAGGGAAGAGGAAAAAAGCAAACTGAGGCATCTTAAGGAGGAACATATTCAGTGAAATTGTATGAAAAAATTATACTCTTTAAAGAAAAATTGCACAAGATGGCTGCCTAGCCCATGTCCTCATGTTTATATTCTAAGGATATAGCTAGATGTTCCTATCCCTGTAGCCCTGTTGGGGCCTTCAGGGAACATACTGCATGGATAAAGTCGAGCATTGAGCAGGAAGGTCTGAAGGAGGATTCTAAGTGTGTTCACCAAAATGCATGAAAAATCCTCCTTCATACTGTCTGCCCAATGTCTGAAAGTCTGAAGCTCCAGCCAGTGAGGACGTTCAGGGCCAGAGCTTGTATGCGTGGCTCAATCCTCCCTCAAATCGTTGTCAGGCGAATGCCTGAACAGCGCTTGCATTTTCCTCGTAACACTACAGTGGGGCTGAGGCATAGGGGAGAACTGGTAGGCAGGAGGGGTGGGGATAAATTCATGACAGCCCCTTCCCCCATCTAGACGTATAGGAAGTGGGCAAGATATCCTTGGTGGGTGGTGGAGATCTGCATACAATACAATACAATACAATACAATAATATCAAGGCCCAGGAAGGTTTGACTATTTCTCCTTTTGGGGAGGAGCTGTAGCTCAGTGGTGGTGCATCTGCCTTGCATGTAGAAGGTCCCAGGTTCAATCCCTGGCATCTTCAGGTAGGGCTAGAAAGGTCCCTTGTCTGAAATCCTGGAGAGCCGCAGCCAGTCAGAGTAGACAGCACTGAGCTAGATAAGCAGCTTCCTATGTTCTTCTTATGGTTAACCAACTGCTCCCATCTTCCCATTGTCTCAGCAAATGGGGATTTTGGATGAGACATTTGCTGGGATAACATGCAAGGGAAGGGAACTGGAGGGAAAAGGCAGAGGGCAAAGTGAGTTTGAGAATGCCAGAGTGAAGCGATGAGGTTTTAAGTACACCAACAGAGAAAAGCTGGAATGTCAGAGAGTGTAAATAGAGCTCAGCCCTTTTAACTTGCTTCATCTTGTATCTGCTAATATTGCTTAACAAGCCTTTCAACCCTGATGCTCGCAAGCAAAGCATCTTATCTAAGTCCCTGGCAAGCTGCATGTTTGACCAAGTGTCTTCACACTGGAAACTGGGGAGCTTCTTCCTCAATTAAGCTGCTGAGGGCAGCATATTTGCATGTTCTGACTAGATATGATAGCTTCATGTGAGACATGAGTAAAGGCATACATGATGTGGACTCCATGCTTAAGAAAGCTCAAATCCCCTTAGGGGGATGCAGGGCTTGTGGGAAATCGTACTCACTGCCCACATGACCTCCTCACCACAGGGCTCTCCAGAATGCCTGCTGGATTGGGCCTGCTACTGCCCTCTCCACCTCGAGTCCTAACCCTCCATTGATAGAATCACAGAATCATAGAATAGTAGAGTTGGAAGTGTCCAACCCCCTGCTCAGTGCAGGAATCCAACTTAAAGTTTCCTGGTTTTAAACTTTCCTGGTTTAAACTGGTGTTGTTGTTGCTAATGTGCTGCCATTGCTCTTGCCCTCCCCTTACTTAAGCCTTTAAAACTTTTTTTTTTGCTTTCTAATTATTTTTTTAAAAATTAGTTCTAGTCACTGCAGTAAAGTAGTGGCCCCCTCGCTCAGAATGCCTTGTTCTGAGAATGGACACCCTTCCTCAGAGCAAGGGGGAGAAAGAGGGCTGCTCCTGCTGTTGTGATAATGCCCCCCTCCAGATTGGTGTTTTATTGTTGGTGTATTCTGCAACATGTTCTTGATTTTATTTTGCATTTTATTTTGCTGTAAAGAACTCTTGGGTTTGTGTGGGAGCACCAGAAGGGCAAAACCCCACTTCCTTGAGCAGTGAGACATTCCAGATGTTGGATTCCATTGGAGGAGAGAGCATTGAAGGCTTCCAGCATTTTTACTTTGTTTGTAGGACAGCATACAAGTGGGGAGAAGGCAAAGTGGTACTCTTCCCAGGCAGCCAATTTGCTACGCCACTAGGGATGGAGGAGGAATGGATTCGTGCACAAAATTTAGTAGTTCTGACCCAACAGAGCTTTGCCCACATCAGACTGCCTCTTGCATCAAGTGCCTGCTTATCTCCAAGTCTCTTGTGCATTGTGAGGTGTTTCCTCCCCTAAAGCCTGATTAATTATATGCAAAACTCTATGAGATAGATAGATATCAAGCCCCATACAGTGCTATATTTCTACAGCATAACTTTATTAGTATTAATACAAATTAATTTTGATATTGTTACGTGCATTGTTGGATGTATCTATGTGCTGGTTACTTAGAAATTCTGGAGTGTATATGTAGATATGTGTATAGTATTATGCAGTGATGCATTTAATATGCATGAGTTTTACTCACTTCTCACTGAGATCAAGGAGCAATTAGAAAAGAAATCTGTCGGGAATGCTTTGATTTGGATTCCTGCATTGAGAAGGGGTTGGACTTGATGGCCTTATAGGACCCTTCCAACTCTACCATTCGATGATTCTGTGAACTGCATGGATAAGCTCACAGTTGAGATTTTCAGAAAATGCCATCCTTATTTGCCATGTCAGAGTCCTTCAGAGGCACATGTGGTGTGCAAAAGAGATGCCTTCTATACTCTTCTCTCCTCCATTTCCCACATACACGTGCGGACCCGTTTGCTCTCTTACCTGGAAAGGAGGGTAGCGTTTCCATTCAAGGCACTCAGGAGAGAAATTCTGTATATATAATATCCTAACAATGTACTTCAATAAAGAGACATGCATTGACCATTAAGGACACTTAACCAGCAATCTAACTAACAAAAGGAATGGCTGGCAGCTGCCATAGCATTAAGTGGAATTTTGTGAGGAAATGCTGCTTGCAGATGTAAACATTTCCTCATTTCCACTGGAGACTAAGATGTCCTGCATCCTCCTTTCACGGAATAGCAGAGTTTCTCACAGCAGAAGGTCCCAGGTTCAATCCTCATCTCTAGGTGGTGGTGGTTGTGATGTGCCTTCAAGTCGATTATGACTTATTATTATTATTTATTAAACTTTTATACCGCCCGACTAGCAATAGCTCTCTGTGCGGTGAACATAGAAATGCAATAACATAGGAAATACAATAAAATACACAATATAATACAGTAGGAACATATAAAATAAAAACAATCTAAAAACAGTACAACAGATATGAAAATCAGGTTAACTTAAATTAAATTAAAACTTATGGCGACCCTATGAATCAGTGACCTCCAACAGCATCTGTCCTGAACCACCGTGTTCAGATCTTGTAAGTTCAGGTCTGTGGCTTCCTTGATGGAATCAATCCATCTCTTGTTTGGCCTTCCTCTTTTTCTACTCCCTGCTGTTTTTCCCAGCATTATTGTCTTTTCTAGTGAATCATGTCTTCTCATTACGTGTCCAAAGTATGATAAACTCAAGTTTCATCATTTTAGCTTCTAGTGACAGTTGTGGTTTAACATCTCTAGATAGAGCTCAAGAAATAGAGCCTAATTTATTTTGTATTAGAGAATTGGTGAATCACTCTGTTTTGTCTTTGAGCCTTATTTCCCTCCCCTCCCCTCCCCTCCCCTCCCCTCCCTGGAGAAGCCTACTGTTAAATTACGGTTTCCTGGCTGGCCTGTCAATTGCCATAGAAAATTACAAGTGCAACTTCCAACCAAATGCTACAATGCATTGTGGAGTGCTCCTTTTCAGGGTTCTCATCAGCCATTCCCTCCAAGCAGGACTTTCCACTCCCTTGATTTCCTGCTTGTCCCATTCTCCTGACATTTAACATTACATGGCTATTGAGTATGGTCAGTCCTCACTGGTCTGTGGGTCCCCCCCACATTTCTTTTTGGGTATTTCTGCAAACTTTGGGGAACCCCTGAAAATGATACCTTCATGTGGCCTTTTTTTATTATTCACTACAAAGCTTCTGGCACTCTGCATTCAAGTTTGCTATTAGAGGAAGAGATGGGTTCATTTTATTAATACCTTTTTGATGCATATTTGAAAAGTGTCACTCACTCCTTCCATACCCAGCCTTCTCCCCTCCAAGGCAATTTGACTAGTTCTTCTTCAAAAATGTTCATATTTCATGGAGTAATCATGGTTTCCTTTTCCCACAGTTATGAGCTTCTTGATGAAGTTAGGGCTCCATCATCAAAGCAGCAGAAGGCTCACCATGGGAGAAATCCTGGAAATTTTATTTATTTATTATTTTATTACATTTATACCCCTCATTTCTTTTCATGACAGAAACCCAAGGCGGCTTACATATGGTTCCCAGGCGGCCTCCCATCTAAGCACTGACCAGATCTGACCCTGCTTAGCGTCAGCAGGGAGCTGCCCTTATGTGCCTTCAGACCATAGCCTGGGACTTAGAAAGCCTAAATGCCATGCCTCGTTCTCACATGCTGGAAGATTTACCTTGGTACTTCTTAAGAAAACTGATGGCCCTCAATGGGACAGCCAGGAACACAGGCCTTGTGGTAAAGGCTGAGAAGGATTCAGATGCAGAGGTTGATGATGGGGGTGAGATGTTCTGTCTGAGGGAAATGGATACCATAGTTTCAGTGAACCCCCTTGATGTCCCTTCTGCCGTCCTACTTTGCTCAGACAGCTTCCTTGAGCAGGAGATCTTGCTCAAAATGACAATGTGTCACTTTGTCCTCCCTTTGAACTTGCCTCCCTTTCATGCCCCCAAATGTACCTTCATGCTTTGGGCTATGAGGGATATTGTGAGAAAATGGAGGCCCCATTCCCTAGCTGAAAGCAGAGGCTTCAAAGAGAACCTGGTGTTTATCTCCATGCCAAACATTTCCTTTGTACAGATTGGAAATTGTAGTCTCTCCACATCCAAACTCTTCAATGAGGTCCTTAGCTCTCGTCAACACCACCACAATTTCTTTATACACCTGTTGCGCTGCAGCCAACTCAGAAGGGACAGGAAGGGGGGAGGCATGAGTTTCAGGCACCTCCGCAGCCAGAAGAAGCAGAGTTGGGGATTGTTGTGTCTGAGCAGGATCGTGTGGGAGGGGGGCAGCCTGCTCTCCAGCCAGTTCCCACGAGTAACGCCCTTTCCGAGGAGCCGAGCGCACCGCCCCCAGTTGATGCAGAGGACTTGTGGGGGGAAGCTTCAGAGTCAGTGCCATCTCCTCCTTTACCAAGCAGTTCCCAGGAGGATTCCAGTGTGGCACCGCCCCCTGACCTCGAGCCCGTTGCTCGGGAGCAGGTGTCTTCAGATGAGCTGTTGGATGCGCGTCCCCTGTCTCCTCATTCCCGTCGCCGCGAGAAACAGACAGGGCAAAGACAGGAATTACGAAGGAGTCAGAGATTACGTTCGAAAACATTTCCTATATAAGCCTGCCGCTCCCAGTGGGGGGTCGTTGAGTCAACTTCCTTCACACGCTGCCGAGCATGTCTAGAGTATAGTTAGGGACTCTAGTGAGTTAGCGTAAGGTTTCCTATGAAGCGCAATGCCTTTGATGTATCCATTACTCTAATAAAACGAGATTTACTTGCACACACACTCCAGCCTCATTCTTTCGGCTCTGGACAGGACAACACCAGAATGTAGAGTGTGGGAACGTCCCTTGAGAGATTAGTGATGGGATAGTAGAAATCTCCTGGTACTTTCCTGGAGGGAGGGAAAACTCGGATCTTTTCCCAGAACCTATAGCAATAATGAACTTGTGTGGAGATATTGAATCACACTGGTTGCAGTTTAGCTTGTTAACAGAGGTCTCCTCAGCTGTGTTCATAATTACTCAGAAAATCAGTGACAAAGAATATGAAATGCTACTTTGCCTTGAACACTAAAGGTGGGAAGTCAAGGAAACACTGGAATTCCTTAACAAGCTTGTGCCAGTGTTGAAACTGAAGAAATCACAGCTGCTGCTGAAAGAAAAGACCCAAAATACCACAGAATTTGTGAAGAAGTTGACCATCAGGAACATAGTGAACTCCCACCAAAAAGGAGTGAATATAGAATGGCCAACATAAGCCAAGAACTGGGGATCCAGATATATGAGGATACAAAGGACTGTAACAATGGGTCTTTGCATACCAGGGAAATCATTGAGGAAATAGAAGATGTTGCAAGCTACAAGAAGGAAATGCTGAAACTCCAGGGAGACTTGTGGAGAAATGTAGCCAAAGCAGAGAAAGAGCAGTGCAGGATGTGAGGACAAGCAGCCACACCAACAGAAGATTACAAATCTCAGGTAAGGGAGAAATGGGTAGGCTTGTGGGTTCAGCAGAATCAATGTGACCTTGCTAATGGGCTAACAAAATTTATTAATGGAATACATAATCTTGGCCAGTGGAGAAACGTTACTTTCTGAAATGAAGTTCAGTTTAGATCGTGTTGTGAGGGCAACCCTTTCAAAATTATGAGAACAATATCAAGAGAAATGTCACACCAGTGGAAATGATCTACAACTAGCACAGCTGGATGAATTAATTTCCACCAGTTCCTTAAGGGTGGAACACTTTATGCGTGAGCTGGGTCAGTCTTATGAGGAGAATACATGGTGGTGAAGTAAGGTAACATCACAAAGAATGCAAGGCAGTTTGTCCACCTCCCACAGATAGCTGCTGACCTGATGCTGGAAGGATTTCCGACGGAGCTAATTGATGAAGATGCATCTAATATCCCTCTGTAATGGGTAACTGATGTTCTGACAGAGCTCCATGCCAAGCTTGGAGGAAAATCCAGGATGCAAGTTCTAACTGTTCTTGGTGTACAGAGTACTGGCAAGTCCATCCTCCTCAATACCATATTTGGATTGTAATTTGCAGTCAGCAGTGGGCGAAGTATGCTGGAAGCATTCATGACACTCCTTAGAGTCACAGAGGAGTTGAAGCAAGAACTTGGTTGTGATTTCATTCTAGTGATTGATACGGAAAGTTTGAAAGCCCCTGAGCTGGCCAAATTGGAGGATACTTATGACCATGACAGTGAGCTGGCCACCCTGGTGATTGGGCTCAGTGACATAACAATAGTTAACCTGACCATGGAGAATGCCACTGAAATGAGGGACATCCTGCAAATAGTAGTCCATACATTTCTGAGGATGGAGGAAACTGGGCACAAGTCCAGCTGCCAGTTTGTGCATCAGAATGTCAGTGATGTGTCTGCCAGAACATGAGGGATAGAAAGCACCTCCTGGAACAGCTCAATGAAATGACCAAAGATGCAGCAAGGATGGAGAAACAACACAGGGAAATATCCTTTTCAGATATTATGGAATACAATCTAGAAAAACACAACTGGTACATCCCTGGCCTGTGGTACGGGGTTCCACCCATAGCTGCAATGAATATGGGATACAGTGAGAGTGTATCAGAGTTGAAAAGGTACCTGTTTGAATTCATGAGAACCTGTTCACAAAACAGACCCTCTAAAGACATTCCCCAGTTTGTTGAATGGGTGAAGAGCCTGTGGAATGCTGTAAAACATGAAAACTTTATCTTCAGCTTCCATAACAGCCTTGTAGCTGATGCTTATAACCAACTCTCAGTTATGTATTCAGAATGGGAATGGGATTTGTGGAAGGAGATGTATCTCATGTGTCCAAAGCTGAAACTTCAGCTCAGAATGAATCCTTAGGAGAAAAAAAATAGAGGCTGGTGCATTAGATAAATTAAACTTTGAGGCTTATCAGGAATTGCATGCTGGAGAGCAAAAAATGTTACAGTGCATACAGAGCTATTTTGAAAGTGGTGAAGAAAGCTTGCACCTGATAGTAAAGTATGGTAAATGGAAATGGACTGCCTTCAAGTTGATCCCAACTTATGGCGACCCTATGAATAGGGTTTTCATGGTAAGCGGTATTCAGAGGGGGTTTACTGTCTTCCTCTGAAGCTGAGAGGCAGTGACTGGCCCAAGGTCACCCAGTGAGCTTCATGGCTGTGTGGGGATTTGAACCCTGGTCTCCCAGGTCGTAGTCCAGCACCTTAACCACTATGCCAAAAGGCTTAATCAGAAGTGTGAAGTTTCTTCAGAACTAGCTGGAGAGTTATTCAATTAGCAAGTGGCAGGAGGCAATTCTTATATGTAAAGGACAGAGTACAATTGACATCTACAGACCAAGTACTTTAAAACCATGGAAGGGAAGGTGAACAAGCTCTTAGAGTGTAAAGCGAAGGAACACAAACTGAATCCTGAGGAACTGGAACAGGGGTTTGAGAAAATGTGGAAGGAAACCTTATAAGTGTTGGCACCTAGTAGTTTAATTCATCGTCAGATTCATGCAGACATATTCCATCAGCTCAGAAAAGATCTGGAATGTTGAGGCAGCTTGGCCAATCAGATCTCCCAGAAGTTATTCTGCTTGTCAGGTGACGGCAGGACACATTTCACCATGAAAAATGAATATCTAGAAACATCATTCATGAGAAAAATAAACAGTCTATTCAAGGATTATATAGGTGAAATAGAGAATGCTGCCATGTCCCTGGATTGAAGTTTGTAAGAATTACGTAAGATAGAAAGTCGGTACAAAAGGAGACTATGATGAAATATATTGCCGGGAATTGTTGAGGATAATCTGAGACTTCAAGAAAATGATTTTCAGAAACATTCATTCATTCATTCACTTTGAAGTGGATCTGAAATACTTCATCCTGAGAGAGGCTGCTGATGCTTTTCAGAAGATACATAATGACTTCTTCTAGAATCTAGACAAACAATCCTTATCAACTTCTGGAAATCCTCTAATCTCAATATTTCTCCATCTTCAAAGACCTTTACTTTGAGAAGGATGCTTGCCTAAAGATTTTTGTGATCTGTGTCTGAGACAAGCTCTGATGAATTACCTCAACAAGGGACTTGTATAGCAATAGTTATTCTCAGCAGTGGGCAATCTATTCAGTATGGGAGTCACAGTTTCTTTCAATTCACTATGCAGAAGACGTTGCTAGAAGAGGAAATTTTTGATGCCTATGTGAAGTACAAAAGCCACTATGAAATATTTGTGAAATCTCGGATACAGGCACACTTTTTGGACCATTACAGGCACAGAAAGGACTTGGCAGTCTTGGAGAGAGGAATCCTATCCTCTGTGATAAACAAGAGATGCCCTGGAGATCTGTGCAAAACAAATGACAGGTTTGTCTGAATTCTTGGAGTGTTTTTGCCAAGAGATGAGTGAAGAGCTTGTAATTTCCAAGAATCCTTTGGATGTCATTTTGTTTAACAATACTGCCAAAGCTGGATCTTTCTCAGCTGAAATACTGGCCTATATTCCTGATAGAAGGAATTGTTTTACAGCAGTTTAAGATTAATGTTGAGATGATACTTTCCAACATTCTGTTCAAGCCCCACGATGAGATATTCAAGCGAGTGTTTGGCTGTGGGAAGTGGTGTCCCTTCTATGTAGCCCCCTGTGAAGCTGGAGGTGGCAGTCACCAGGAACATTTTGCATCAGTTCATCGGCCTCAAGGGTTAGGGGGATTAGAAACCGTATATTCTGGTATATTCCTTATGCTTCTCTGCTGTTCTCTCAAATACCCAGTTCAGTAACATGGACACAAATGGAGAGTGGCATCCCTATAATATGTATTGCCAGTATTATCTGGATTGGCGCATTCAGCATCACAGCCTCAGACTACTGGAAATTTGTGTTCAAGAAGTTCAGTCAACAGCATGCCGAATATTATGCAGCTGTCCCTGCAGATCTCCCTGAGGACTGGAAGAAAATAACCAAGAAGCAAGCATGGAGATTATCCAAGAAGCTTTTAATATGTAATAATAAGTAGCAGCTGCTGGCATTTTCACCTTGTACCTTTAGTGAACACCAACCTATCATTAAGGATGTTTGTTTTTTTAATCTGCACTATTGTGGACACTGTGTATGCAGTGGTCAACAAAAAAAGGATACTTTTAAAGGGCAAACAACCAGAGCTATTATACTGCCATGTACCCAATATAGCAGTTTGTTTATCTGCACCCTACATGCCAGCCTTAAGTGCATTTAAAATCTACATATAAAAAAATATGCAAACTCTGTTTTCTAGGACAGGGCATACAGTTGTCTCAAACTTGACCGGTGTATTTTTTAAAAGACTGCCTGTAGACGGTGTGCATTACAAAACATAGCAACTACAGATTGTCTACATATATTTTGGAGCTGCTCTGTGATACAAGTATATTGGACCAATGTGTGCAAAATAATCTCAGACATATCTTTACCAAATGACCCTAAAGTATTATTGATGGTATAATTCTAGAATCTGATTTAGAAATTATTTCAAATCTTGACAGTAACAAAAATAACTATTGCAAAGGTATGGAAAAAGAAAGATGCCCCATTAATTTTGGACTGGTTTAATAAAGTCTGGGAGACAATATTAATGTTAAAACTGACATACCTTAGAAGAGAAAAAAATGGACAAGTAAATAGGTTTGTAGAACAGTGGTGTTTATCATGTTTTGGAACAAGATTCAATAGAATATTTACCCACATTGTTTATATACATTATTATAAAGGAATAGGAAAAATATATGAAAAAGGATATATGTGTTTTGTAAACCTTTGTATATCACAAATAATGTGCATCATTGTTTCCACCCTTTACTCATTGATTGTACGTTTTTAGTACTTACTACGCTATGGAAAATTATGTTTATTTTGTTACCTATATGTAAATAATTAAAAACCCTTAAAATGCTATTACAGAAAGTAAAAACAAAAACATAGCGACTGCTTTGTTTGTTCTTTTTATGGGTTCTTCCTCCATATTAGTAAGTACTCAATAAATTATTTCTTAATGTATAAAGCCTAGCCTGTAAGATGGAGCTCAGTCTATAGCTTAACCATGTCTGTGTTACTGCATCAATAGCCCCCCCTTCTCTCCCTCCACTTGAAAAATAGGAATGGGTAATATTGAACGGCATCACAGGGTTGCTCTGATGACTGAGAACATAATTTGCATTCCACATAGAAATTATTAATAGTCATCATTAGATTTTTACCTGTTTAAAGGAGAAGTGGTAGACATGCCAGTCTGGCAGTTTCTCTCTCCTGCCCATGCTACTGCTCTATAATCTTGGGTGGGTGGAGGGAATTGGTGAGTGAACAGCACTTTGCATATGCTCACGGGCATCTGGACTACAAAATATGCTCCAGGCCTGATTTAGGCTGAAAACCAATACATGTCTACTCAGAAGGAAGCTTCATTGGGTTCAATGGCACTTACTCCCAGGTCAGTGTGTATCGGATTGCAGCCTTAGGCTAAGAATACAATAAGAGTTCTCTTGGATCAGGCCAAAATCTCGTTCAGCATCCTGTTCTCACAGTGGCCAACCAGAAGCCTATGACAGGTCCAAAAGCACAATCTGACTGCAACAGCCCACTTGTGATTCCCATCAACTGCTGTTCAGAGATATACTGCCACCAACAGTGGAGGTAGAACATTGTCATTTTGGCTAGCAGCCGCTGATAGCCTTATCATCACAAAAAAATTGTTTAAAGCCATCCAAATTGGTGGTCATCACTACCTCTGTGGGAGCAAATTCCATAGTTAAACTGTGTGCTGTATGAAGAAATATTTCCTTTTGTCTGTCCCAAACCTTCGCGCCAATCAACTTCATTATCCTCTATGAATTTGTCTAAACTTTAAAGCCATCCCAGTTGTTAAACATCACTATATCTTGGGCAACAAATTTCATAGTTTAACTATGCCTACAGTCAGAAATGTGGTGGTGGCTATGCATTATGCGTACACAGCACCTGTGTATGAATTGATCTAGAACAGCCAGAACCTAGTTAGTCAACTTTATAAACGTTAATTATTACAGTGAAATGCCTGATGCTCATTAGTTTTACCAATACCTTTGCCCTCTCATTGGAATCCAGAAAGAATGGGGTGTGGAATCTTGTGGCCTTCCAGATGCTGCTGGACTCCCCGCACCTTAGCTAGTACAGCCAAGGGAGAGGGATGGGCGTAGTTCAGCAACATCTGGAGGGCTACAGATTTCCTAAAGGTAAAGGTAAAGGTGTCCCCGCACTTGTAGTGCGAGTCATTTCCGACTCTTAGGGTGACATCTTGCGACGTTTACTAGGCAGACCGTATCTATGGGGTGGGATTGCCAGTTCCTTCCCCAGCCTTTCTTTACCTCCCCAGCATATGCCGGGTACTCATTTTACCGACCACAGATGGATGGAAGGCTGAGTGGACCTCGACCCCTTTTACCGGAGATTCAACTTCTTCCTTCGGTTGGAATCGAACTCCATCCGTGAGCAGAGCTTCGGCTGCGTTACCGCTGCTTACCACTCTGTGCCCTGTTTTAGAGTAAGTTGGGCAGGGTACTACTTTCCTTAAGACTTTCTAAAAAATAAAGGATCACATGAGCTGTGAGAAAGTAGTGTCCTTTCTGTTGTCCCCTGTGAAGCTGGAGGTGGCAGTCACCTGTACTCAGCTCTTTGTCAGCTCATGAACCTCAAGAGTCAGAAGAGCTCTGATGTAATTTTGTGCGCACATTTAAGTAATGTGGATATAGGTGGAGAATGGCACCCCCTGTAAAGACGTTCAGAGGGGTAGCAGTGTTCAAATCTCTCGCAAGAAAAACAACAAAGAGGCTTGTGGCAACTTTTAAAGATGCAGATTTATGGTACGTAAGCTGAAAGTACCCATTCAAAAACTACTTTCTCAACTTGTACAGACCAGTCTGCTTGCAATATTTTGGCCATGTATGAACACATCAGTAATCCTACCTTCAATCTAAACTGGAAATGATGAATTTGTCACAGGGTTCTTGGGAGGATGGCAAAATAAGAACATGAAGCCCTAGCCAATGGGCAAACCTAGAAGGTGGAGGCTACTGTGGAACTGCCTGTTTTAGTGCAGAGTGTACATTTCAAAAGTGAGTTGTGTCTGGGAGCAACCAGGTTTTTTTCAAAAATAAAATAATGTAGAACTATATTATTAAAACAATTGTTCACTTTTCTTCTAAGGAGTTCAAGGCAGCGAACGTGTATTTATCCTCATTACACAACAGCTATGTGAGGTGGGTTGGTATCCTCAGTCCTAGTGCACTACTAGCCACCCACCATACCATATTGGCTGTCCAGACCCAGCTGTGCAAAGGGCTAAGTTACTAGTCCTTACGGCAATCACTGAATCATTCCCACACAAGCAGTTAATTTTATAAACACACACACACAAATGGATTAGACCAGACCTGCTGCTATATACACATTTGGGCCTAGTTTACCTTCCAAGTACATAGTGCTGTAGAAGCAATGAATTGCAATTAGTGTTTTAAAAAGTAAATGCCTGCCTGGAAATATCGTCTCCTCCCTGCTTGTCTGGTAGACTGATGGGGGGAAAGCTGGTTGCGGCTGTGCAGTGGTGAGAAGAACTCTGCACATGTTCATAAAACATTCAGTGTTGAATTAAAGCAGGACTGTAGCCAAGACACTTTGTGGTGGTGACACAGGGTTGTTGTACAGAGACGCAGGGGTGTGAGTGAGTGAGTGAGTGAGTGCAGAATAAATGCAAAGCAGCGAGAACCAAAGTACTATATGTTTAAAGTTAAATATTAATAAACTACAATGTAATCTTTAAAACATTTAGAAATAAGTACCAAGTGTTTGTTCTCCCAGTGCGTTCACTATAGTCAGGACATTGGAAAGTAGTAACAGGTTTACTTCTTACACATGGGACCTTGGAAGAAAATTGCATTGTGGAGTGCTCCTGATCACTGTGCCAGCCATGCCCTCTGTCAGTATATTCCAATCCTTTCTCTGTCTCTTCCCCCCACAAAATTTTCTGTGCTGCTGCCCAAAAGTCAACATTTCATGCCTACGGAAATGCTCAGTTCGCATTGACCTGCTTTTTGTGACTGTTTCCCCCCCCCTTTAAGTTTTTTTCTTTAAAGATTTTTTGTACTGCAAATATTCGGGTTCTCCCACATCTGCAGATATCTTCCTCTTGTATACTCTTTTGTCTACAAATGGACAACACTCGAAGAATAAGTGCCTTATTCACATATATGACCATGAGTAATTGTGTAGAATATTGCCTGTATGGTTTTCCTTATATAAATCTCCTGGTGTCAACAAGTAAAAAGCCTTACTTTTTACATTTTAATGAAGGCTGGACCTGTTGGCAAATAAGAAAATAAGAGTTTTTGTTTTCCTGGATCACCTCACAGAGTCCAGTAAAAGCCTGTCTAGCAAGTCCTTGCATGTTCACAATCCCAACCCAAAAAAGTCCCTACCCAAAAAAAGGCAATGTTAATGATTGATCTGAGGTCCCTTTTAAATAAATAAATAAATAGATAAGTGGGCGAGGGGCGGGCATGTGATCAGGATTGGGTTCCAGTCATACAGGGCAGAGCTTTTTAAACCCCTTTCCTTGGCACCATGATCCTTCTGAAATTCTCTCCCCAAACTTTGCTGTCTCCCACCCAAGGAAGGAAGCTGCGGCTCTCCCTTGGTAAACAGTACCTGGGGTGTGTGAATGCATTGCACAACAGGAAAGGGTAAAACAAACAAAGAAACAGCCTGCACGCTAGTGTCTGAATCCTGATCAAACACACAAATACACCACCTGTTATTTATATATGCGTAACATCCCAGAAGAATATAAAGATCAAATAAGGAACAGATTTGAGGTTTTAAACTTAGTTGACAGAGAACCAGAAGAACTATGGACTGAAGTCAGAGACATTATCAGGGAAGAATGCAAAAGGACAATACCTCTAGTTAAAAAAGAGAGAAAGACCTCAATGGATGACTGAAGAAACTCTTAAAATGATTAAAGAGAAGGAAAGCAAAAGCAAAAGGAGATAGAAACATGGTTAGAACTCTAAATGCAACAATACAGCAACTAGTACGTAGGGACAAAGAGAACTATTACAATAGTTATCGTATAGAAATAGAAGAGCACAACAAAAAAGGTAGAAGAGCCCTATTCCAAAAGATTCGAGAAATTAAAGGGAAATTTAAACCAGCAGTAGGGATGTTGAATAATCAACAGGGGAACACACTGACTGACCGAGATAACATAAAAGGAAGATGGAAGCAATACTGTACACTGAAGAACTCTATAAAGAGATGCCAGGATGACAGATTCATTCATGGAGGAACCATATGATGAAGAACCAGAAATTTTAGAATGTGAGGTGAAAGTAAAATACTTAAAAGAAACAAATCACCAAGCACAGATGGCATACCAATAGAGTTGCTACAAGCTACTGTGACTGAATCTGTCCAAATTTTGACTAAAATCTGTCAACTCATATAGAAAAGAAAGCAATGGCCCACAGACTGAAAGCGTTCCATATACATCCCAATTCCAAAGAAAGGGGATCCCAGGGAATACAGCAGTTATTGAACTATCGCCTTAATATCCCATGCAAGTAATGCTCAAGATTCTACAACAAAGGCTCTTACCATATATGGAGTGAGAAATGCCAGATGTCCAAGCTGGATTTAGAAAGGGAAGAGGTACCAGAGATCATATTGCAAACATATGTTGGATAATGGAACGGACCAAGGAATTTCAGAAGGAAATCACCCTGTGCTTTAGAGATTACAGCAAAGCCTTTGCGTAGATCATGAAAAACTATGGAATGCTTTAGAAGAAATGGGGGTGCCACAGCATCTGATTGTCCTGATGTGCAACCTATACTCTGCACAAGAGGCTACTGTAAGGACCAATCGGAAAAGGGTGTGAAACAGGGGTGTATTTTATCACCCTATTTGTTTAATCTATATGCAGAACTTATCATACGGAAAGTGGGATTGGACCAAAATAAAGGAGGTGTGAAAATTGGAGGGAGAAATATCAATAATTTATTATATGCAGATGATACCATACTACTAGCAGAAACCAGTAATGATTTGAAACTAATGCTGATGAACGTTAAAGAGGAAAGTACAAAAGCAAGACTACAGCTGAACGGCAAGAAGACTAAAGTAATGACAACAGAAGATTTATGTAACTTTAAAGTTGACAATGAGGACATTGAACTTGTCAAGGATTATCAATACCTTGGCACAGTCATTAACCAAAACGGAGACAATGGTCAAGAAATTAGAAGACGGATAGGACTGGCAAGGGCAGCTATGAGAGAACTAGAAAAGGTCCTCAGATGCAAAGATGTATCACTGAACACTAAAGTCAGGATCATTGAGACCATGGCATTCCCGATCTCTATGAATGGATGTGAAAGTTGGACAGTGAAAAAAGTGGGTAAGAGAAAGATCAACTCATTTGAAATGTGGTGTTGGAGGAGAGCTTTGGCCATACCATGGACTGCGAAAAAGACAAATAATTGGGTGTTACTAGAAGCTAAAATGATGAAACTGAGGTTATCATACTTTGGACACATCATGAGAAGACATGATTCACTAGAAAAGACCATAATGCTAGGAAAAACAGAAGGGAGTAGAAAAAGAGGAAGGCCAAACAAGAGATGGATTGATTCCATCAAGGAAGCCACAGACCTGAATTTACAAGATCTGAACAGGGTGGTTCACGACATGCTATTGGAGGTCACGGATTCATAGGGTCACCATAAGTCAAAATCGACTTGAAGGCACATAACAATAAAAATATTTATAAAAAACCCAACATGGAAATATGTTCATGAGGTCTTCTCCTGGTGGAACTGAGATGACATCAAAGTAGATGCCAGCCAGAAGAGTCTCTCTCAGAAGGATATTCTATAGGGCGGGTATAGGGCTCATCAGCCCCAGAAAGCATGACAAATGGTGAAAGATGATGGGAGTTGTAGTTCAGTAACATCTGGCAGGCCAAAGGCTTCTCACATCTGCTAAGTGTGAGTGACACCACCGAAAAGGCTCTTTCCCCAGTAGTCACCCACAACATCTCACCTGGTGGGAACATCCAAAGAACGGCCACTTCATTTTTTACCAACCCCCCCTCCCCCCTGGATACAGTACATGCATTGCAGAAGTCCAAACAGGAAGGATCCTGGAGAAGCAAAGCACATTGTGTGTAGTACATAGCCATCATGACTAGTAGCCATTGAATGCCTGATCCTCTTTATTTGTCCAAACCTTTTAATATGTCCCTGCTGGAAATTAACTTTCTCTGGGCTATTTATTATGCTGTTTTTATATATTTTAATGATTAAGGCTGCAATCCTGTACACATTTACCAGGGAGTAACCACCGTTGCACTCTGTGGAGTTTGATTCTGAGTAGCCATGCATAAGATCGAACGATTAATTGTATGGATTCTTAATTTGTTTTTGTTTTTATTTCTGTTGTCAGCTTCCTGAGAACATCATTTTAGGTGGAACAGAAATACTTCAAATTAAAAAAAACACCTCAAGTATCATAACGCTGCTGTTGTAAACCCACTTAATAGGTTCAGAACAAACTTTGCACAGTAGCAGTACGGGTGAAGCACAAGCGTTCGTGGACTTCGGGAGAGTGAGGGGGCGGGTGTACACGTAACGACTCAAAGTCTACTCCGCCCTCAAACCTTCCATATTGACGACAACTTCCAGCATGCCTTGCTTAGGTTCCTGCCGTCCGCTGCTTCCTGAATGGTGGTAGCACCTGATTGGCAGGCTCATTGCGCAATAAGGAACGGCCTAGTGTCAACTTGGCGGTCTGGAAGGCGCGGTGCGGCGTTGCCGTCGTAAGGGGGAAGCGGCTCCTGCTTGCTTGGGGCAGGATGGCAGTGCCCGGCTGGGAGCGCGCGGCCCGGCTGCTGCTTTGCGCGGCGGGGTTGGTGCTGTCTGTTTACGCCTTCCACGTGGAGACCTCGAAGGAGCGCGACGCCGCCTACCAGGCGATGTGTGATATCAGCGCTGCAGTCAGCTGCTCCCGCGTCTTCACTTCCAGGTGAATGCTCCCGCTCCACTTCTTCAGCTGTGGGTTCTGAGGCCTCCTGTGTTTGCGCCCTAGAGGGATCAGGATAGACCCCTTCCACACAGCCCGATCCTGCGCATGCTTATTTAGAAATAGGTCCCACTGGGATTTACTCCCAAGTAGGTGGGGATGAGAGCCAGTGTGGTGTAGAGGTTAGTTAGAGTGTTGGACTACGACCTGGGAGACCAGGGTTCGAATCCCCACACAGCCATGAAGCTCGCTGGGTAACCTTGCGCCAGTCACTGCCTCTCAGCCTCAGAGGGAGGCAATGATAAACCACCTCTGAATGCCGATTACCATTCATAGGGTCGCCATAAGTCCGAATCGACTTGAAGGCAGTCCATTTACATTTTTTCCCAAGTGGGGATAGGATTGCAGCCGTTCAACGCGATCCTGTGCAACTGCATGTTTATTTGGAACGAAGTCCCACTGATATCCGTGAGTGGGGGTTGCAGCTTTAAGTCAAAAGGACTTGCAGCTTTCGTAAATTATTTAGTCCAGGGGAATTTAAAGTGCGCAATATGCTTGGTTTCTTTGGGTTGTACCCCAGTAGGGTTGCCAGGTTCCTGGTCTGAGACTGATCCTGTATCTTTAGGAAAAGAGAAAGTCAGCCAAGTGCAGGTGTTCTTGCGACCCTGTAATGGGAAAAACCACAAGGTGGAATTCTCCCTTCCCCCTGCGCAACTTTGAAAGATACAGAAGACCTCTTGGTTGCCAGTCCCAGCCTCCAAGAGGTCTTCTGTATCTTTAAAAGTTGTGCAGGGAGAAGGGAAAATTCCACCTTGTGGTTTTTCCCATTATGGTGTTGCAAGAACACCTGCACTTGGCTGACTTTCTCTTCTCCTAAAGATACAGGATCAGTCTCAGGCCAGGAACCTGGCAACCCTATACCCCAGTTCTCGTGGCAAGATCTTAATTTGTGTTAGGACAACGATCCAGAATCCATTTTGAAAGATAGGAATGTGTGAACTAACATGGTGGAGCATTTGAGCGTCCTTTGCAGGAGATAGAACGCTGGGCTACAGTGATCTTAATCTGATCTAGCAAAGTAACCTCAGTATCTGTAAAATATATTCCCATCCTCCACTAAATAACCACACTGCTGACTTTGCACTCCTGGAATTAAGGAGCAGGGATTCTGTATTTTACACATGGGCTTTTGCCCTAAATGTCTCTTCTCACTACGGAGAAAGGATTCAAGACCTCATCAGATCTGTTGGGAATTTGACCTGGGATAGTAAGCCTGTGGATTCACATGTTTGAAATCCTACTTCATTAAAAAAAAAAAACCTGCATGTTGTCACATCGGGAAGAAGGGTAGGCTTAGAACCCAGCTGGTATTAGATCAGGGGTGGACAATCTTTGGCCCTCTGTTGTTGAACTCCAACTCCCATCAGACCTATACCGTATGGCCAATGGTCTGGGATGATGGGAGTTGTCCAGCAGCTTCTGGAGGACCACAGGTTTCTTAATCATGTGTTAGGTGGAGAGTTTATAGAGTATTCAGTAATATCAATCCCCCCACACCACAATCTGAAGTGGTGCAGTCCAGATGTTCACTACCACCTCAGTGAGAACTAGGCCTTGGATGCAGGATCTCTAAGAATCGCATATAATACAGAAAACTATGGATTCTACATCTTCTCCCTTTTATTCCCTCCCTTTTAATACGCTGCCTGTTTCCGCTTCAACTCATGGACTTCCAGTTCAGGACTTTCTATCGGCCCCTTGCTTTGAAGGTTTTCCCCATTTTTACCCTCACAGCAGCCCTCGTAAGTGAGTTAAATTGAGAGACAGTGCCCTTTGAATTTCATAGTTGAGTCAGGATTTGAACCCGCATCTTCCCTGTTTGAGCCCAACATTCTGCCTGCTACAGTGCACTGGTTCTCACTTCCCCTTAGCCCAGGAACGGGGGAATTGGATCTGGCTGGTGGCTGGTCACCTGACGACAGGTGATTCAACTTCAGATGAAGAACTGGAAGATCATTTTGACCGTTCCTCTGTGTCTTCCTTTCTAGCCATGGCTTGAACGCAAGCTGCAACTGCAGAGCAACAGAAAAACTAAATTCACATAACACCAAATTTTATCAGCAGCTGGAAAAGAAAACCCAGGAGCACACTTAGAGTATGCTTCTGATTCTTTCCCATTTGGCCCTGTGGGTCATGTGCCTGAGGTCATGTGGCATCAGGTGATGGGCAGGTGAGGGTGGTTTGGGCCAAATCATGCCACTGGACAAATGGGGAGGCCTAATGAAGTATGTGAGCTGGAGGTTCTTTGTTGTTGTTTTAGTCCCCCTGGAAAAGCCCTGATTGATTTTCTGAAATTTTTTCCCGCACAAGTTGAGAAAGGGGTCTGTTACGGGTGGCAGAAGAGAAGGGGGAAAATTGTTGGCTGACGCAGGTGGAGTTTCCAGTAACCTTCTGCAAACAGCCGGGAAGGATAGAACCGGGGTGATTGACCCCTTATTAATTGGCTGTGGACAGCTTTGTGGGAGGGATCACATGCCCCCTGTGAACGCTAGAGGCAACACAGAGCGGTCCTACTGCAGTCTGTAAAAGATTTGAAACGTAAGATACTGCATTATGTTAGTCTAGTCTCTGTGCAAGACGTGGCCTTGGGCAGCAAACCAAACAGACACTGCTACTGGATGATCTTGGACAATCCATATTCTTCTATAAAGACTAAGTATGGTTATTACTGTTATTATTGCTAACACTCTCCAACATTTTCCCCTACCCCTTCCTTCATTCCTACAGGTGGGGTCGTGGCTTTGGCTTGGTGGCAGGGTTCTTGGGACCTCATAGTGTGTTCAACCAGCCGAATAGTATATTTGGGATTGCTTTCTACATCCTGCAAATCCTTCTGGGTGAGTGACGCATGTATGCGGGTGTGTTAAAGAGAACACATGTATGTGTGTGTGACTACCTGTATGTGGGTGTTGCTACAGGCCCCTTATAGACCTTACGTGCCACAGTGTCCAGTCCAACACTAGGTCTTTGTGATTTTCTGCAGAGGAAAAATCTAGCTGCACATTTTGTCCCCTATAATTATTTATGGTGGCATGTCCTGCACCAACAGGTCCATCTCTCTCTAAAAATGAACATAGGTGGGAAGCGCTGACAGGCCGATAGAGGAGCCCCTGTTGGTGACTTGGGAGTCCTTCTTAGGGACTGTGGTTTGCAGATTCTAGTTTTTTCTCTGCCATTTGGAGTTTTTTGCAAGTCTGTAATTTAGTTGGTCTATTGTGATTAGAAATAGCTGGTATAGCACAGTGGGGAGGAGAGCCTGGCTGGGAGTCCAGAGTCTGTGTTAAAATCCCCACTTGTGTCTCCTGGGTGTAAAGGGCCAGCTAAAGTTCACCCCCACAGTGAGTGGCTCAGGGGTTACATGCCCTGCCACCTGGGCAGCCGTGGGCAAGCTACATAGTCCCAAGGACCCAGTTGCCCCCCAGCTGGCAGTTGCGGGCAAGGAAGGGGCTGGCTTGTGCAGCTGTGGGAAGCTGAGCAGGCCCTAGCAGCTAGGGAGGACTAGCCTCAGAGGGAGGCAATGGTAAACCCCCTCTGAATACCGCTTAACATGAAATCCCTATTCATAGGGTTGCCATAAGTCAGGATCGACTTTAAGGCAGTCCATTGTGATTAGATTGTGGTTTTTTTAGTTGTCAGTAGGTGGCAGTAATAGCACCTTTTAGGCCTTGGTGCACCATAAAACCCTGGAAGAAGAGGGCTGACAGAAATGGAGCCAAAATCGGGCCCCTGAGAAATGAAAGGAAGATATTGACAAACAGGCAGAAAGTCTAGAGTTTGCAGATCTGTACACACAAATCTAAAAACACAAACGTAAGGGGGAAACTTCCCCCAAAAAACAGTTCAGAGAGAATTGAGCATGTTCAGTAGCCACACAATGTAGAGGGACGGGGGGGGGGAAGGAATGCCCTGCCTGTAAGGAATGGCTGGCTGGAACCCTGAATAGAACACTCCTTTTACAAGGGAGGATACTCTGCAACATTTTGTTGCAGTTCCCTCTTGTGTTGTTAAATTCCTTCATATGATTCAAAAGTGAGGACTTAAAATGCATAGTTGGGAATGGATGAGTGAGTGAGAGGTAGACAGTTGATTCTGCTTTTGGCTTCAAATTCCTGGTTTGCCAGCATAATTTCCCCATCTGCAGCTGAACACAAAATAACTCAGGCACCTTCATCCTCACAGGCCTCTCCAACAGTGGTCTGGCGGCCATTTCTCTGCTGGGCTCTTCAGTAGTGTCCATTGCTGGCTCGCTCTACCTGGCCTACATCCTCTTCTTTGTGCTCTACGACTTCTGTGTGGTTTGTGTCAGCACCTACATCCTCAACTTTGCCCTCCTCTTTCTCAACTACAAACGATTTGGCTACCTCAACCAGACTTGGGAGGTCTGCATGACCAAAGCCAAGAGGCAGTGATCGAAGGCGACATGTTGGGCCGGACAGTCCTGCAAGGGCTTTACTTTGCATGGGTCTCGCCTGTCTCTGGTGTTTCCATAAGCTTTGGGTTGGATCCAGATTAAAGTGGGAACTAAGCACAGCTGTCTTAGTCTAGATCCAACCCAGTGTCTTTTAGTATAACACTAGTATGCTCTTCCAGCTTGGAAACCATCCTTGTCACCCTCTTCCCTCAGATCAATGAGATTAGCATTCCACTTGTCTGACCCTTCAGATTCCATTAAATTAGCATATGAACCTTCAGTTTGGAGCTTAAGGATGCTATCTTTAGTTCTGCTGATCTACTGATATGTATCAAAATCTAGTCCTTCCTTTTTTAAATACAAAACTTATTTTTATAATTCTTTTTTTTTAAAAAAATTGTATAAAAACCAATTTGTACAAATATAGTAATTCCTGATAACTTAAAAAAATGTTGCTGGTGTTGAATTGAGAACCGTTATGTCTGTTACAAGGTTCAAAATTGGGCAGAACCTGCTTGTGACTGTGCCTAGCGTAGTTTTTGAAGTGCGCTCTGAAGTACTGAGGAATAGATGTTGCCTCTTTCAACACGAAATATGACAACTACAGTTTTGACTGGTTACCATTCAACATGGATCTTCATGCCTGCAGCATGGTTTAGTTTTTCCCATCATTAATTACTACCAGTTTGTACATAACTGGAGCTAGGGCAGAGCCTTCCATTAGGCAACTCGCATCAGGAAACAGATTGCACCGTACCATTAAAAAGATAGCAAACTATAAATTGTTTTTATTAGAATTGAAAGCACTAGGAAAGAATGGCTGTCCAGAGGGCTCCAACTAGATATGTAAAATTTCCAGAAATTTTGAAGCCATGGAAAAACCGTTTCCCCCATTTTTTCAGAAAAAAATGAAATTTTTGGAAAAATTGAAAAATGCAATATTAGCACTTACAGATTGAATGTCACTTTATTACTTCAGGAACATCAAATGTAATTATGTACAAGTCGGTTTGGCATAAAGTTATCACATTTGGTATATTAAAAGTACATTTTATTCAAACAATTATTATGAATTGAATTTACTTTTTAAAATTTTTACTTTTTTTTTGTAACAAGTGGATCTAAAAGAACCTGAACTGTAAGAAACCTCTTTTGTTTTGCCAGTTTATGAGGAGCAGGCAAAAAGCAATTAAAAAGAAGAAGAAACCATCAACATTAATAACAAAGAAAACGATTTATGTCTCTGCTAGTCCTCCACAGTGTCAAGCAGACATGAAACACCCATTCCCATAAAAAGAACTGAGAAAAAGGGGGGAGGCAAGATTCAATGAAATATTTTATTTATCATGCTAAAATAAAACATTCCATAATCCATTTTTCTTCATTTTTTTCAATTTTTCCATTTTTTCCCAGGCCTTCACATCTCTAGCTCCAACTCGCATCATATCTGCCCACTGGCCATGCTGGCAGGGGCTGATGGGATTTGAAGTCCAACAACACCTGGAGGGCACTACTTTGGCTACCCCGATCTAAATTATTTAGTTTACTGTTCTATTTGTACTACTACAGTGGGGTGGGAAATTTGGATTTTTGGCCTTAGGTGCCAAAGCCCTCTCTGGGCCTGGCAAAAGATAGAAAACGCCCACTTTCTTCTTTTTCTTTACAGGCTCCTCTAACATTTTCAGAGAAAGTAAGACAAAGCAGATCTGAGAACTTCTTTGTACGTTACAATTATCTGTTTTGGGGGGGAAATATATATAGAAGACTTCAGCACCCTGATGCCCTCCAGATATTTTGGACTACAACTCCCATCAGGTGTGCTGGCTGGGACTGATGAGAGTTGTTGTCCAAAACATCTAGAGGGCATCAGGTTGTCCATGGTTGGGGTAAACTGTAAAGTTGAAAGTGAAGGACTTGTTTTCAGTGTGGAATGATAGCTATACTTCTGCATATATGCTCCCAACCAACAGCAGGGGACACTACAGTATAGCTACCAATGTTGTCATCCCAAAAGCAAAAGGAAGAAATAATACTGTGTGTAAAACACAATAAAGTCATCCAAGACAGAAGGCAGGGCTTGTCACCCAATACAAGAAATCACAATTGATCATGAGAGTCTGGATTGATTCAATCAGCATCTGGTTACATATGAACAAAAATAAACATTACTTTTTCTTCTAAACATTGTTTTTCAGTCAGCAGCATCTTAGAAGAGGCATCCCATCTGTGCAAAAGAGAAAAGGGAATTACTTTTTTCTAAAGTGCAGCCTGTCATCCCTTTTTTAAAAATATAAGTATTGGCATTAATGGGGTGTCCCCCCAATTGCTTCCCAATTTATCAAGAATATTTTAAAAAGTAACAACTGCTCAAAAGAGCTTTGATTAAACTGATCAAGCAACTTAAAATAGCAGTCCTAGCAGAAAGAAAAATCTCTGTACCAAGAAGGTATTAAACATGAGATGAAAGAGATCTGGAGAAGCAGCCTCTTGGATTCCTAAGTTCAAAGCAGTAATACATGGTTTCTCTTTATCCCTTCGCTGGTTTTAATTAGTTGATGTTATATGAAAATTTACACACAGCTTGTTCATAAAAATACCCAAGTGGTGAGCAAAACATAGGTGCATAACAAAATCCTTTAAAACCATCTTAAAAACAATATTAGACAATAGATAAAATTCCTTCATTAGGAAAAGGCAAATAGTGGTGTGCAACCAGTCAGGCAGATAGTGCTAAGCTAGCTGGACCAATGGTCTGATTTGTTATAAGGCAGCTTCCTGTGTTCAAGGGCGACTGACTTCTCCCGGATTAAAAGGAAACAAAGGTACTCTTAGGCTGCAATCCAATATCTGTCTACACAGAAGCTCCATTGGGTTTAATGGGACTTACTCCCATATAAACTTGTATTTGATTATTCCCATTCATGCATTTTCTGCATTGCAGCTTTCTCTCACCTCATTGCTCACTGTTCATAAATATTTATGCCACAATAAGAAGTCAACCTTACAGATCTGGAAATAAGTTTCCATCACCATGTCGTAACAACCCAAGCCATCTAATGCAGAGATAAGTGCCAAAAGTCCATTTATTTACTTCTGAAATGTATAGACTGAATTTCAGTGACCATCAGCATCCTGAGCAGAGATTCCAGACCAATGGGGTTGTGTTTAGGCATGCCTAACTCTGCATAGAATGAAGCTGTCAGTAACAGCTTAATTAAAAAAAAAAAAACCGAGGAGGGGAGAAAAAAGGCATCTTATTAGTAAAATAAATTCCTTGTTGCAGCGCAACGCTTGACCAGCAAAATTATTTATAAAGTTTTCTCTTGTGCACACTTTTTGGTTTGGATCTGATTCCTCTCAGTTGCTTCAGATGTGCACATCATAGTGGAGGACCAGCTTTCTGATACCCATATTTGAGGCATATGCCCCATCTGTGCTATACATTTAAAGCAGTATTGTACCATTTTAACAGTCATGGTTTCCCCCAAAGAATCCTGGGAATGCTAGTTTGTTAAGCATACTGAGTTGTTAGGAACCCTTCACAGAGCTGCAGTTTGCAGAATGGTTTAACTATCAATCCCTCTTCCCAGGGAACTCTAAAGTTGCTCTGTGACGGGAATAGGGGTCTCCTAACAACTCTCTGCACCCTTAAAACAACTACAGTTCTCAGGATTGTTTGGGGGAAGCCATGACTGCTAAAGTGGTACAGTAGTGCTTTAAATGTAAAGTGCAGATGGGGCCATAAAAATACCCACTCACCTTCACACTATTTATTTATTACATCCATATACTGCCTTTCTTTCAAGAAACACAAGGTGGCATATATAGTTATCCCTGCCCCATTTTATTTGCACAATGCACATGAGTTTCCCCAAAGCACGATGGGAATTGTAGTTTGTTAAAGGTGTGTAGGGGATGTGTAGTCTGAAGGGAAAACTAGTTCCTAGAATTTGGGGAGGAGTCGTGTGCTTTATTTTTTTATTAGAAGGTGCGGATATGCCCACCAGTGATTGGCCAAAGGTCATCCAGTGAGCTTCATGGCTCAATGAGGATTTGAAGCCTGGTCTTGCAGGTCCACCTAGTCCAACACTTTAACCACTACACCACACTGCCATTACTACATTCTGAAATGGGCTCTAGCCCAGGAAAGCTTATGCCATAATAACGTTTGTTGGTTTTTAAGGTGTCACAGGGCTCTTCCCATCTCCCCGCCATTTTAAATATAGAAAGTAATTTGTGTCCCAAATACCACGCAAACGTCTGCCTTTGTTATGTGCAGTGCTGTCCCCTAGCTTCTAGGAGGCGTTCATTAGCTGACCTTGTTCCCAATTTTGACTCATTAACGGACTGCATTTCCCATGAGGCACTCAGTGAAGCAAACTTTCACCTCATCCTTGATTTCAACCATAATTTCCTCCCATCAGATCAGACACAAAAGTATTTTCATTGTCTAACGCCCCTACGACTAAGCCTACACTTCCCACGCAACTTGCTCCTAAGCACCGCCCCCTTATCACGCTGGGCTTCCTGGGTTCCGTAGTTTTGTCCGTGTCTTTCATGCTGGGGAGAGCGCATTTGTGAGACTACACTTCCCATATGGCATTGCTCTCCTGTCTTCAGTCGCCGTCCTAGGCTCCCCCCCCCCACGAGAAAGAGACAGCTGGTTTAGTCCGGTCCACAAGTGAAGGAGCTGCTGCGGTGTTTGGAACTGGCGGTAAGGAATCCTCCATGGAAAGTACCATTGTGACTGTTAGGAGGGGAGGCCCTGGCCATGCGTTACAGCCTCTACCCCGAGCTTGGAGAACAGGATGCAGGACTCCTGGGTTTCTAGCAAGGGAGGAGCGGGGTAGAAAAGAGATGGCTAGAAGAGAGAGCGCGCCACGATTGCTATAGGGTTCCCTTCTCAGCATAGGGAGGAGCTTGCGGGGGGATTGGAAATTGGGAGGGGGTGTTGGGAGCCCGGATTCCTGGGTTCTTTGGAAGGGAAGGGTATATAAGGTGAAGATGGCTTCAGTAAGGAGGGCATTGAAGAGGAGGAGGAGGGGATTGAAGAGGAGGAGGGGATTAGCCCAGATGATGATGTCAGTTTCAACTCCCCTAATCTACGGGGAAAAACTGTCCCTTTGGGTTAAGGATTCCTGTGCTCCAAGTTAGTCAGATCCTCTGGACTGGGGCGGCGGCGGGGGGAGTGTATGGGTTCAGGGTGCCTTGGTTCTTTCGCTGTGGTCCTCCACCTCCTTTCCCCTCTCTTTCTTTTGGTACTCCTGGCTCTCTTTCACCTTCACTGGTTTACTTACCCCCTGCCCCGGTCAGCATTCAAATTGTAAGCTCCTTGGGGCACCTGCCTTTTTTGTCATTGTTGCTGTTGACTGGCTTCCTCTATAAACCCCATTGATTCATGTTGATGGCACTATAAACAGTTTCTTAACGACAAGGAGCGGGGATGTGATTTAGAAATGAGTCTGGAGAATTAAGGCCATTGACTGACAGCCCTGAGTCCAGTAGGTTAAAGCAAGGGGACTCCAGAAAGAGGCCAGCAGCTGTTGGCTTGGATCAGCCCTGTTCTTTCTTTGCCATTGAAACCAGGACGTACAGCATTGAGACAGGACATCTTGGATGCCAGCCCGAACCTACGTTGTTCCTTTCCCCTTAGCCTGCTGTAACCCGGGGAATGTAAACAACTGGACTTGGCGAGGAAGGGACAATTGTTCTAAAGCTCTTGGCACAAGGCCAGTTTCTATACATGAATGCTCAAAAAAGGCATCAAAATGAGCTGTGGTGGGGAGCGGACATTCAGAAAGGCGTTACTCCCCTCTTTTGTCCTTGGAGGCAGGGATCTCTGTCCTTTTGCTTATGTTTCTGTAAAGTACCACGTGCAGTGTTTGCATGGTATAAAAATAATATATAGGATGCCATGCTGAAAGGTGGGATATACATCTAGATCAGTGGTTTCCAATTTTTTTCCCCCATGGACCACTTGAAAATTGCTGAGGGTCATGGCAGATCACTTAATGATTTTTCCACCTGTTGGAGCAATGGTAATGTGCTGTGCTAGATGCTGTATGACTTTTAATTGTATTTTTATTGCTTCCCCCTTATATTATATGCAATACAATAAAATCCAATATAAGAAATAAAAGAAGCAATAAAAAATTAACTATTTTTATTGCTTCTTTTATTTCTTATACTGGATTTTATTGGATTTTTAAATCAATATGAGCATTTAATGTGGACATGCCATGGAGCACATGGAGCCCTGGTCTAGGTAATATAATAGAAACTGCTTAGAGAGCCTGGGTACTTATTTCTTTATTTATTATTTAATTTGTATCCCACCCTTCCTCCCAGCAGGAGCCCAGGGCTGCAAACAAAGAGCTAAAAACACTTTAAAACATCATAAAAACAGATCTTAAAATACATTAAAACAAAACAGCATTAAAAACATTAAAAAAACAACTTTAATAAAAGGTTAAAAACATTATAAAAAACATATTAAGCAATTCTAACACAGACGCAGCCTTGAGATCCATTTGCAGAGCCTGGTAACTTGAAACAGTATGTTTTCAAAACAAAAGCATTTTGTGAGCTGCCTGGAAGATCTCCTTTTTCTGACAGAGAGGCAGGAGATAAATAGTTTGAATAAACAAGCAAGACTCTGCTGTACTGTTTTAAAGTTATTAGGTTCAGCATTCAGAATAGTTGAAGAACCACTGAATTAATTCAGTAGTTTTTCAGTCCATATTGTGGGGAACCCTAGGGTTTACTTATCAGGGATTCCTCAGTGAGGTAACTGGGAATAGCAGACACATTTCCATAAAAAACACTTTGTCTAGTGCAACCACTCAAAACTGTGGCCACAGGAGAGTCCTGGGCATGCTCCCAACTCATGAAGGACAGCAAGGAGGGTTAACAGGCCTGACCTGTGTGTTCTAGTATGTTTCCCTCTGTGGAATTATGTGCAGTACACTGAGGTCCCATGACAGACACATAGAGATTATTTGACAAGTGGAAGTAGGTTCCCAGGAAATAGAAACTTTGAAAGCCACCAATGTAGCCCTCAGTTTTCAACAAAGGTCTTCTGGACCTGAGGTCAAATCCTCTCCGAGTCTCACAGAGATCTTGGTCTCGATATCTGCTTGCTGTAAAATTAGAATAATAGAGTTGGCTTTTGCAGGTTTGTTGCAAAGATGAAAGAGGGGTTGGCTTTAAAATGTTCTGTGTAGTGAAAGTAAACGCTAGTTAAATAATAACCACCATTTCTTAATCTATCATTAAAGAGTGGCCCGTTAACCTTTTCTTTTAAATAAGTGACTAGTATAGCAAGAAGAATATTTTTAAAATCAGAGGGAACTACTCAGCTAAGGGTGTCTTATGTATGGGACTTCATGGAGGTTGGGAGGGGGAGGTTGGATCATAGATCCATCTTAACCCAAGTGCTTTAACTGTGAGAAGTTCATAAGAGAAGGGGGTTGAAAGCCATATAATAATCAGAAATGTACTCTGAACATGATCTTTGAAATGCATGTTTCTTTTAAAATGTTCATCATCATAATTAGCATGTATATGCAACATTTCCTCCAAAGTGCTGAGAAAATATTGGCATTCCTTATTTTTATTATTTATTTATTTAAAATATTTCTGTCCCGCCCTTCTTCATAGGGCACTCAGGGTGGCTTACAAAAATAAAACAAAATACGTACATAATAAAATTGTAAACAGTAAAATCACAAAAACATTAAAATAAATTAAAATACATAAAATACAGTTAAAATACATAAAATACTATATACACACACACACATATATAGGGAGTGGTACTAAAGGGACTACAAAGTAAAATTTAATGTAGAAGGCATAAAATCAGTATCGGGCTCTACCTTCAGTCCTCACAACAGATCATTCTTAGTAAGCTAGAATTTTTCTCAGACTATTGAGGGGATGTTTAGGCTTCCTCTGTGTGAAATGAGATTTGACCCAGTGGTTCCCAGCTAACAGCTTATGGTTTTTTGAACTCTCAGTCTCCCCCACTGTGACTTTAACAGCAAGCATTTAATGGCTGACAATTAACAAAAAATATTTATCAATATATGTGTTTTTTAAAAATATCTTGAAATGCATGGTGTATTTGCTTTACAGTAGATTGTTGCCTGCCTGGAGTTCTTGTGGATACAGAAGTTATAAATCTGAATATTTAAATATTGCATGTTGTCTGAATACTTAAAAATATGGTTGGGGAATCTGGTGGCCTCCAGATATCCTTGGACTCCAGCTCCCATCAGCCTTAGCAACAGGGCCAATGGTCAGGGTATTTTGACAATTTATACACTGCTTCATTACAGTTTTCTCTAAGTGGTGTAAAAGTAACTCTGTATAATGAAAATAAAAATCAGTTGAAACTGTGCAATCAGAATTCAGGGATGATGGGAACTGTAGTCGAGCAACATTGAGAGGGACAGAGGTCCCCCATCCCTGCTTTAAAACCATTCATCCTGCTGATTTAAGCAATGGTAGGGCTGGGGTGTTGGGGGAGATCTGTTGTCTTCATTTCCTGCTGGTAGACTTCCCAGAAGCATCTGGCTGACTATTGTCAGAAAGGAAGTTGAGTTATAATTACAAAACAGGAGTCTTATCTTGAACAAGGGAAACAAAACCACGTTGGTTTTGTTTTGCTGGGCTGTTTTTATTTTTGTTTTAAATGGGAAGGGCTGAAAACCATCTTTCATAATCTGGGGTGTTATCTGTTGTTTAGAAAAGTCAACAGACGTTCTTACTCTTTGCCCTGGTATAGTGCAAAGAATAATGACAAAACAACAGGAGAAATGGAAGGCCCAGGATGGTTTAGCAGTCTGATCCCATGCACTTGGGATTGCAGTGGGGCTTATTCCTGACCAGGCATGTTTAGGATCTTACCTTTCTTCTCTTATTTGAATACTTGCCATGTGTAAATTCATTTTTGAAGGCAAAACTGATTTGAGGCGACTTCATATATACTCTATGTGTGTGTTTCCCTCCTGTCCTTTTCTAGGAAAGGTCTTAACTGTTGATCGGCAACAGTCACGGTTTGCAGTCCAATGTTCTCTCTGTCTTTGTGTCTGCCTGCCTGCCTAATAACCGAGTGTCAGATTTGCACCCCACTCCTCTTTTGGAATATAGCTGTTATAGCACAGTGGGGAGGAGAGCCTGGCTAGGAGTCCAGAGTCTGTGAGTTCAAATCCTCGCTGGTGTCTCCTGGGTGTCAAGTGCCAGCTAAAGATCACCCCCACAGTGAGTGGCTTGGGGGTTACATGCCCTGCCACCTGTGCAGCCATGGGCAAGCTGCATAGTCCCAAGGAGCCCAGTTGCCCCCCAGCTGGCAGTTGCAGACAATGAAGGGGCTGGCTTGTGCAGCTGTAGCAAGCTGAGGGAGGCAATGGGAAATCCCCTCTGAATACCGCTTACCATGAAATCCCTATTCATAGAGTCGCCATAAGTCGGGATCGACTTGAAGTCAGTCCATTTCCATTTTCCTCTTTTAGAAGTCTGAAAGCTTTCCGAGTGTTGTGGAATCTTCAGGCTGGGTTTTGATGGGGCTGCTCTGTTTCCATTTCCTCCTCCTCCTGCCGCCGCCCCCTCCCTTGCCGGTTTCAGCTGCTTGGGGTGAACTGAGGTCGCCGGCGCGGGGCGGGGCCAGGCTGGCGGCTGTGCGCGTGGCCGCTTGGCCAAGAGCTGGAAAGCTTAGTTGCCCGCAGCAGCCGGAGCTGAAAGCCGGGCAGGGGCCGTGGGGCTTCCTTCGTGGGCGCGGCGTTGCCTCGCCTGTGGGATCCAGGGAGCCGCATGGGAAAGGAGTCCGAGCTGCTGGAGCAGGAGGTGGGTGGCTGCCTGCCTTCAGGAGGAGACCCTGCTGCTCTGCCCTTCCTTCATTCCTTCCACCAGAGCTCAGGCCAGGACTCCCCGGAGCTTTGGCTTCCTGCTCTCGCTGAGCCCGCAAAGGTCTCGCTTTGCTGCTGCTGGAGCGGGAAGCCAGGTGTCCCCAGGCCCCCAGCCCTTCTTTGCATTAACCCCTAGAGAACCCAAGGGTTCCGGTTCAGGCGCTGAACCCACTAGGCCTCTCTGCCCTCCCTCGTTTGCGATAGGAGGGGAGTCGCCGTGAGCCAGCCCGGCCTTCTAGCCTCGCTTGCTTTTAACCCCCAAGGGACCCAGGAGGCCTGGCTCTTGGCATCTTGTGTCAATTTCCCTCTTGGGCCTCTCTGGCCTTCACAACCCAGGAGTCCTGGGTCATGAAACCTCTTTCCTTGCAAACCCCTCTCTTCCAGCCGCCCCCATCTTTCTCTCTCTGTCGTCTCCTTCTCTGCCTCCTTGCCACCTGCAGGAAAGCACAGAGAACTGCCTTATCCGTCTAGCTCGGTGCTGCCAACACAGGCTGGCAGTGGCTATCCAGGGTTTCAGGCAGGAGTCTCTCCCAGCCCTACCTGGAGATGTCGGGGATTGAACCTGGGACCTTCTGTACGCACACCAGATGTTCTGCCACTGAGCACTGGCCCTTCCTCTGGTTGTATTTAGGCTGAGGGCTGCATGTGGCCCTTGGGCTGCTAGTCTCCCACCCCTCTTGTTATAGTGCTTAGTTCCCTGGCCTGCAAAGAAAAATTCCCAGAGCACAGAAGGATGCCAGGGAGAAGGGGATGTTGCAATCCTTTCCCCTGCCATGCTAGTTTTCTATATGCAGAGTTTATTTGTTGGAATGCCTTGGTGCAGGTTGAGTCCCTTTGTGAGAATTGGGCCTAGGTTGGGGTTAGGCTTTTCAGCACTGTTCCCTTCTCCTCTCCCCACCTTTATTTTCTTGACTGATTTTATATATTTTACATTAACCCTCCCTCCCCCACACCTCCCTGCTGTGGTATGAAGGAAGTGGAAGGCCTGGATTGTGTCTGTGGATTGCATTTTTCTTGGCACGTTTTTCCAGAGTCATAAATCATACTGGCAGGGGGGAAAAAACCCGCTTGACCAAAAGGACAGGCTCTCCTCATGGGAACAGAGGGCCCCTTTTGTGGTAGCTTGTATGAAGTTGGATGTAGTGGTTCAAGCAGGGAGAAACAATGTTGCCAGTGAGACCTGGGAGACCAGGGTTCAAATCTCCACTCAGCCACGCAGCTCACTGGGTGACTTTGGGCCAGTCAGTATCTCAGCCTGAACTACCTCACAGGGTTATTGCGAGGTTAGAGTGAGGAGGAGGAGAAGCATGTTTGGATGCCACCTTGGGCTACTTGGAGGACAAGGGGGATGTAAACATAATAATAAATAGATAAGGTCTGGATGCCTGGGTTCTACCTCCAGTTCTGGAATAGTAGGAAAGGCTAGTGGTTGCACAGTGAGGGAGCCGAGACTCCTGGAGCCTCTCTGAGGAAGTAGAGAGTAAGGACCAGAGAGAATTGCCTGCTGCCTTCTTTGTAGCCATTTCAGTGACAGATGAAAACTTTTATTTTTATATTCTGTGGTCTTAAAAATCTTTAATTGTAATCCGCTATTTGTGTATTTTTACTTATGCTGTGAACTGGAGGTGAGCAACCTCAGGCTTGGGGGCCAAATGTGGTCTTCCAGAATCTCTTCTCTGGCCCTCAGGACTCTTTCTATGCCACACCCCCTCTCCCCAGGCCACATCCCTTACCAACCCTGTTTCTTTGTTGATGATGATGTTATATATTCCACCCTACCTCCCAAAGGAGTGCACGCACGCACACACAAACAATAAAACATAAAAGCAATTCCAATATAGATGCAGACTGTGTATTTATTATTATTATTACATTTATACTTTCTTGCATGTATGTGAGTGTATAGACTCCTCTGACTTTTGTGTACTTGAAATGTAGCCTACTGTACACAGGTAAGAGTCTTATTCACTGCTCCACCCACTTTTCCTTCTGGCCCTGCTCACTGCTGGCATGCGGCCCCCATAAGGTTGTTCACCACGGAATACGGCCCTTGGGCTGAAGCAGCTTCCCCCCCTTGCTATAGGCCTTTCAGTGTCTCATTTTTCGGACTATGGTAGGTTTTCTCAAGGATCACATTAACAGAAGCAATCCTGCGTTTGGGATATACAGTGCCTTGCAAAAGTAATCAGACTCCGACCAGTGCTCCCATATTACTGAATTACAAATGGTTCATTGTAATTTTGTTCTGTATGATATTTTATTTTGAAACACTGAAACTCAAAATCAGTTATTGTAAGGTGACGGTGGCTTTATGTTGGGAAATGTTTGTAAGAAACAAAAAACCCTGAAATGTTGCTTGCCTAAGTATTCAACCCCTGTGCTGTGTCAGCTGTTTACACAGATTAAAGAAATTGCCCTATCGAGGACACAGTTACCTTACCATTGGCCTCCACCTGTGAACCATTAAAGTTGTCGTCACATTGTCAGGATAAAAATCCCACTGTTGAAGGATGATTGGTCAGGCTGTGGATCTGAAGGAGAATGAAGACCAAAGAGCAATCTGCAAAAGTGAGAGATAATGTAATACAAATGCACAGATTAGGAAAAGGGTACAAACTAATATCCAAGTGTTTGGAGATCCCAATGAGCACAGTTGGATCAATAATTGAGAAGTGGAAGCATCACACCACCCAGGCACTGCCAAGAAAAGTCCGTTCCTCAAAACTCAGCGCTCAAACAAGAAGGAGACTTGTGAGAGAAGCCACAGAGAGGCCAACCATCACTTTGAAGGAGCTACAGAGTTCAGTGGCTGGGAGAGGAGTAATGGTGCACCAGTTAACCATATCAAGGGCTCTGCATAACACTGGCCTGTATGGGAGGGTGGCAAGAAAGAAGCCGCTACTCAAAAATTACCCTCTGAAAGCACGTCTGAAGTTTCCCAGAAAGCATGAGCGTGCCCCAGCTGCAATGTGGGAAAAGGTTTTGTGGTCAGATGAGACCAAGATTGAGCTTTTTGGCCAAAACTCAAAGCGCTGTGTGTGGTGCAAACCTAACACTGCCCATGCCTCAAGACACACCAACCCTACAATGAGGTATGGTGGTGGCAGCATCATGCTGTGGGGATGCTTCTCATCAGCAGGGACTGGGCATCTTGTTAAAATTGTAGGAAGGATGTATGGAGCCAAATACAGGGAAATACAGTAGGGCCCCGCTTTTCGGCGCCCCGCTAATACGGCGGCACCAGCAGGGCGATCAGCTGTAGCACGGGGAGCTCCAGCTGCTGCACTCCAGCTGACAGCAATTAACTGTAGCGTGGGGAGCTCGCATGCTACAGCTGATCACTGTCAGCTGGAGCACGGTGGCTGGAGCTCCCTGCGCTACAGCTGATTATCTGGAGCGTGTGATCAGCTGGAGCGCGGAGAGCTCTCCTGCTATAGCTGATCGCTGTCAGCTGGAGCGCGGCGGCGGGAATGCAGTAGGGCCCCATTTTCTGGCAATTTTTGCTTTTTGGCGGGGGTCTGGAATGTAACCTGCCGTATGAGTGAGGCCCTACCCTACTGCAAGAGAACTGAAGCTTGGCAGGAAATTCACTTTTCAGCAGGACAATGATCCCAAGCACAAGGCCAAAGCAACATTGGAGTGGCTCAAGAACAAAAAGGTGAATGTCCTGCAGTGGCCCAGTCAAAGTCCTGATCTCAATCCCATTGAGAATCTGTGACTCTCTTCGAAAGTTGTAGTCTACAAGCAACGTCCAACCAACCTGAACGACCTGGAGCGAATCTGCCAAGAAGAATGGGCCAAAATCCCTCCAACGCTGTGTGCAAAGCTGGTACATACCGACTCCAAAAGATTTAAAGCTGTTATTGCAGCAAAAGGTGGCTCTACCAAATATTAATGTGTGGGGGTTGAATGCTTATGCAAGCAACATGTTTCAGGTTTTTTTGTTTCTTACAAACATTTCCCACCAATAACCAATGTTGCTTTATAATAATTGATTTTGAGTTTCAGTGTTTAAAAATAAAATATCATATAGAACAAAATTACAATGTACCATTTGTAATTCAGTAATATGAGAGCATTGGTCAGGGGTCTGATTACTTTTGCAAGGCACTGTATATAGCATGTGAATTGATCTGTTATCCCGGCACTAGGCAGTTCAAAAGCTTTTCCTCTGTGAGCCTATGTCATGATGACCTGGATTTACCATTGACACCTGAGACCCACCCTTTTTTATGATTGTATCTTGTTTTAAATTGTTTTTAAGAATTATTTTAAAATGTTGTAACTTGTCATTGGGACCTCAGGGTGAAGAGTGGGTGCTAATAATAATTTCTCCCCCTTTCAGATGGAAACAGAGCTACCCATCCTTGTAGAACAAGGAAGCTGGCATAAGATAACCAAGTTTACTTGAGGTAAGTCTATGGGATCTCCTTCAGATTTGTGTTGAATTTGAATGGGAAATAGTTTCTCTTTTATAAGAAACTCGTTTTGTAAGCCCTGAGACAATTAAAACAAAACTAGCTGTCAGCCTGGGATACTGGACTGCGTGGTTTCAACAGAAGGGACTAGTGCTGTGGCGCATGTATGTTGCTGATTCAGTGTTTGGATGATGACAGGCTGGCTGTGGCTAGCATGGCATTTGTAGCATGCTTGGAGCCCGTTGCCTCATAATTGGAAGGCCTCTTGGAATGTGAAACATGGTCATCTTATTGGATGCTTCCATATTTCAAATCAATCTGGAGGTGTCAGAGCTGGGAGGATGATGCGTGTGTCCCTGTGCCTGTCCTAGAGCCTCCCCACCTTGTTTCCACCCCTTTTCTGTAAAGCAAAATGCGCTAGATCTTCCCATTCAGTTGGAGTCCCTTTCGGCTGCTTCACACCTCTTCTGATCACAGCTCAATGACTACATATGTGAATGGGGGCTGTCACAGTTACAGCATCTCAGACAGAAGGTTTCATTTCGCCTCCCCTCGGATGTAATGCTTTTCCAGCGGAGCCAGATCCACATGCGTGGGCCCAGCCAGTCAAAGTGTCCAGTAATGAAGCAGTATGTGTGAACCAGGCCTGTGTCTTCAACCCTCAGGGCATGCACGGAGGCCCCGCCGGAGGGGACAGTGCCCAGATCTGGGGGAAGCAGAAACATTCCTGTAGCTTGTCACCTTAGGAGTGAGTTTGTGGTGTAGGGAAGGGCAAGATGAGGAATCATTTATTTATTTATTTTATTTAAAAAGTTTATACCCCGCCTTTTTCCGAGGAACTCAGGGCGGCTTACATTAAAAACCAGAAATAATTAATAAACCTGATATTCATTTTAAACAATTTAAAAATAAATTAAATAAACATAAGTTAAAACTAACTACATTAGTTAAAAGCCCGTCTAAATAGAACAGTCTTCACCTGCGCACAAAAAATCGATAATGAGGAAGCCGACCTAACCTCACTAGGAAGAGAATTCCACAGTCCAGGGGTGGCCACCGAAAAAGCCCTATTCTGTGTCTCTGCAAGATGAACTTGCAGGAAGGAAGGGGTAATGAGAAGGATCTCGCTGGAGGATCTTAGAGTCCGAGCAGGTTCATAGAGGGAGAGGCGCTCTGACAGATAGCCTGGACCTAAGCCGTATAAGGCTTTATAGGTCAAAACCAGCACCTTATCATTGGGGGAACAAACTAATATTGTTATTGGTGATAGGAACCCAGGCGTCCTGGCTGAATCTCAGCCCTAACTTGTGTTTATAGGGGTTGCGTTAATTTCCTGCCCTGTTTATATACGCGATGTAGTTTCTATCTAACTGCCTCACTGTATGCCACATATTTCTTGTTTATTCCTTATCTTGCTGCCTCGCCTCAAGATAAGTTATTTGTAACTTAGTGCCCTTGACTGGAAAGTTGTGTCCACATTTTGAAGGTTTCAGAAGAGCATGGCAAAAACTGCCATGCTGTTATGAAGCCCCTGTTCACTTTTGTGGGGTCTCCTTAGAGTAACTTCCCAGGGGATTATGTCCAATTAGTCATATTTATGATGCTGATGATTCTTTTTCCATTATAAATCCTAGATCACTTATAGATCTCTTCATCTTTTCCCTTTGCTTCACTGAATGGCAGCCCAAGCTTTACCACGTGAGGCAGCCTCTTTGTCTTACTTCATGTGAGGACTGCCTCTGTCGTCAGGCTAAACATTTCAGGAAATACAAGTCATCTGAGGGGTGTGTGGTGTGTGGGAGGTGCCATAGGAATAGGAGAAATGCCACGCTAGGTCAGATCATTACACCATCTAACTTGTCTTCTGACCTCAACCAGATGCCTCAGAGAGCTTCATAAAATGGGTTGGAACTATATTCAGATATGCATACAATATATATTACTTGGCATGAAGCCGATGAAGTGGGTTTTCGGGGGGGGGGGGAATTATTTGGAAAATCTTCCCATGCAAATAGAGATAATTTGCATCAAAAACATTTCGGTTTGCATTGGGGAAATTTCCAGTATCCTAGAGCAGGGGAGAAGAATCTGTGGCCCTCCAGCTGTTGCTGGACTACAACTCTCATCATCTCTGAACATTGTCCATGTTGGCTGGGGCTGATGGGAGTTGTAGTCCAGCAGTAGCTGGAAAGCCACAGGTTCCTCACCCCTCCCCTTGAGAGTCATCTATTTTAACATGTTTATTTTTACCTGTACTTAGTAAACCTAAAAAAAAAAATGGAAATGGCCAAGCTTGCCTCATACCATATTGGACATCTGGTGTCCATTCATTGTTACTAATGAACTTTGTTACGAGTGAACTAATTGTTAGTAATGAACTAATGGAAAATTTTCTGCGGGGAAGAAAATAAGGCACTGGAAAATTTTCCACCACGCTAATATTCTAGTGCTGTTTTGCCTGTCTGTCTTTTCTGCTTCCAGGTGTCTGTGGGAAGAGAGAATGATGTGGAAAACATTGCTGATGTTAGAGCTAGGGGGAGCAGGGGGGCGGGCTCCCTGTGTGCTCCCGTTCTTCACCTCTGGTCTCCGGTACCGGTCCTCTTCGGCCATTGATCAGCACCATGAGCTGGCCCGCGAGCGATCCAAGACGGTTACCTCCTTCTATAACCAGTCGGCCATTGACACAGCAGCCGAGAAGGTGAGTATCTATGACCATTTGTTGTTGCATCCCCACTCGCAGCTGAAGACGTTGTAGGCATAGGAGAGCAGGCCGGTGTTCCTGCTTTCTCAACCCCCACCTCTCCAAGGCGGGTTTTGCCTCACCCTAATAAATCTGTAGGCCACAAGCCAGGAGCCAGACTAGGTTTTCCGTGCTTGTGCTCCTTGGCACCAGCTGTTCTCCTGAGATGGAAAGCCCTCAAGAAAGGAGTGTTATAGGAAGGACAGGTCTGAGCAGGTGAATTGCATTCCTTGACACTGGTTTCTGGCCTAGTTGAAAAATAGATGGCCTTCATCAGCCTGGCAAAGTCTGTTGATTTTGGCACAGCCAATGCTGTTTCAGTGCTTGTGGGGAGGGACATGGGGTGTGTGTATGTATAAGCTGAGGCGTCTCAGTGTTTGTATTTTCCTCAGAAATCACCCTATCCAACTATTGTTTTGAACAGAATTATCCATCGACCCCTGGGCCCCATTTTGCTAATCGCTACTGTTTAATGAGTTCCCCTAACAACTTGGCAGTGACTCTGGAAAGGCAGTCCACATTATTGGCTAAGGGAGGAGAGAGGCCTTATCTTGCTCCTGCTGTCTGGAGCTGGCCCCGGGGAAAACGCTGGTTAATTAAATAAACCATCCGTCTGCCGTTATGCAGAAGCCTGAGAAGAGAGGTTTTCAATAGCCCTCCGCACGTTAGCATGTTACCTGCTTGGTTCCTGACAGAAACCATTTATGAAGTTATTTGCACATGACTGAAGTGTCCCTGTTTTAGGTGTGGGGTGGAAAAAAGGTGGCCACCTGTTTCTGAAGGAACTACTCGCCAGTGTTGTTGCCACCATCCACTCTCCTCCCCAACAAGAGTTCCTGTGCATTTCTGTTGGGCAGAAATGTAATGGGAGCTTTCCCCAGCATTGCATCTCTGCGCTGGGGGAAAACAGCAGCCGTTACGTTCCTTGAAGCTCCTTAAAAGATGGCAGCCGTAATTTGTCTGAGAGCAAGTGGTTTCTGTTAAGAAGAAAACCCATTCTACATCTTTGCTTATCGAGCCCGTACTTTCATTTTACTTCTGGCTGCTCTGAAGCTCAGTGACTTGGATCCCAAATATCTGAAAGACAGCCTCCATCCCCATAGACCCTTTTGGGTGTTAAGAATGGCAGAGGGGGTTCCACTACTCTCAGAAGTGTAGGGAATGATGGCCTCAGAAAGGGCTTTCTCTGTGGCACCCTTTTCCCACAAAGGTCTGCTTAGCACCTTTGCCCCGGGCCTTTGACAGTGAAGGCATCTTGTTTTGTGGCCTCCTCAGTTTTGCTTAACTTACACTGTGCTGCTTTTCCTTGGAATTGTTTGTTCTTAGAAGGAAAGCATTGTATATGCCATTATATTATTTGTTTTTCATTGTATGATTGTATTGCTGTAACCCGCCCTGGGACCTTATGGTGAAGGCAGGTGACAAATCTTATAAAATAAATGAATAAATACCAGATATCTTGTCTATCTGCTCTTTGGTTTGGTCCCCTCACCAGTGAAACCAGAGCTAAACAGTGTTTATGGGTGGGCTATGAGGATGGGAGAGAAGTGTATGAGTGGAGAGTTGACCATGCTCAGGTTTTTTTTCTCTCACCATGAGGTAAAATGGAGTCTGACTTCTAATATTCTATGTTCAAGAGAGGATGTATGGAGAGGCTGTAAATAAGAAGCCATGGGTTTGGGGAAACACTGGCCTTTAGACCACAGAAAAGACAGGAAGGTTTTAGGTAACTAATGATAATTTTGTAGCTGGGAATTCTCAGTGCAGGCACTGTTCTGCTTGTCCTCGTGGGGGCGCTCTGGAGGCCTTGTGAACGTTTGTTCCCTCTTCTCTCTTCCCAGGCCTCTGTGAGGTTGACACCCACCACCATGTTGTATTCCGGACGGTCTCAGGATGGGAGCCATCTGCTGGTAAGTGTGAGATTAGCCTCAAATTGTCAGAGCTGCAAATTGAATTTGGAAGTCCTTGCTCTGAGCCTCATTCTTTCCCTTCCTTGCTTTTAATTGCTTTGACCTTTGTTATTGCATCATTCCCTTCTCATTCTCAGCTCTGAGAAGCCCTGGCTTCTAGGGTCATTTTCTGTGCGCAGGATGCATGTTTTGCGGCAGAGGGAGTGTTCATACATATAATCCCACTAGCTCTGTTGGTGCAGGGAATCCTTGAAAATGGAAATGGACTGCCTTCAGGTCGATCCTGACTTATGGTGACCCTATGAATATTCATAGGGTTTTCATGGTAAGCGATATTCAGAGGTGGTTTTACCATTGCCCTCCTCTGAGGCTGAGAGGCAGTGACTGGCCCAGGTCACACAGTGAGCTTCATGGCTGTGTGGGGATTCGAACCCTGGCCTCCCAGGTTGTAGTCCAATACTCTTAACCACTACGGCACACTGGCTCTAGGGAATCCTTATTTCTCTGATATTTGTCTGGGAGCAGAAGGCTTCCCTTTCCTATGTCTGCTTTGGGTTGTGTTGCTGCAGGAAATGGTGTGCCGAAACAACCAGGTTGCCCACAATATCTCCAGGGCCCTGTTGGACACAGGCACTACCTGAGACAAGCAGACCCACTTTTGTCCCCCACCTTTGCTTCTCTAGAGATTAAAATCTGTAACGGCAGCAGTCTGTGACTTGGTTGCTGTTGCCTACCTGAATGCCTTTAGGGGAAAAGAGAAGCTCTGCCTGTGCTCGTAAACTCGGCACACGCCTTTTGGAGGGATGCGAGTTCCTTCTTTGCAGCTCACCTGGCCCAGACTGCCTGGAGCTGCTCAGCTTGTGAAAATAAGGATCCCACATGAAGCAGCCTCACTAGCCTTTCTGGCTGCATATCATCATTATCGTCATTATTACAAAATGTATTGCCAGTCCTTCACCAGAAGGGTCCCATGGCTGGTCACAGCAATATAAAATACAATATTAAAACAGTTTAAAACAAATTAGTAGCACACTGCCAGCCTGAAAGCACAAAGGCCCAGGCTATGGTCTGAAGGCACATGAGGCCACCACCTTGCCAAAGCTAAGCAGATCTGGGTCTGGTCAGTGCCTGGATGGGAGACTGCCTGGGAACCACATGTATGCCACCTTGGGTTGCATGGTGAAAGAAAGTTGGTGTATAAATGTAATAAATAGAAAGAACAGGGCCGGCCCTATCATTAGGCAGAGTGAGTCGGAACACAGAAACGTAGGAAGCTCCCTTATATGGAGTCAGACTAGCTCACTGTTGTCTACACTGACTGGCTGGGGCTCTGGAGAGCCTGGGGATTGAACCTGGGACCTTCTGCAAGCAAAGGTGGCAGATGCAGCTAATACTGAGATGGTCTAAGCTTTAGATAAGGATTTTTTTTCCTTAATGGGGTACTTCATATTTTGGAAAACTGCCAGCATGTTAGCACTGGGTGAGGAGCAGACAGAGCTGTGTGCATGTTGCACAATCTGCCCCTGTGCCCTCCCAGCCAGGCTGCTGCCTTCGAGTGCAGCGGAGGATGCTGTCCCATTGCCAGTCCTGAAGAAAGATTCTCTATGTGGAACGGAGAGGGAGCCATTTTGCTCTTCACCTCAGGCAGCAAGATATCTTGAGTAGGCCCTGCAAAGAAATTAAGAGCATTTATGATGTCTTTATCCTGCTCTTTCTCTGAAGAGCTCTGGGGGCTGTATATGTGGTTCTCCTCCCACCCACACCCTTTTAAACCTGTCTCTCTTATTGATCTTTGGGAGTCTTTTTGGCTGAAGGCTACAGTAAAAATGCTTTTAAATAAATAAGGAGTCCAAAGGCCATACCTTGATTACATTTCTGTCACTCTTTTCCTCTTGGGAGCTCAGGGATATGTATGTAAAGTTCCCAGGCAATCTCCCATCCAGGCCTGCCCAGGATCTACTTAATTTCAGCAAGATGGTTATAACTGGAAGGGGGGCTATTTAAATAGGGGTAAGCAAAATGGTACCCTCCAGGTGTTGGACTGCAATTCCTACCATCCCTGACCATTGGCCACGGTGGCCAGGGTGATGGGAATTGTAGTCCAGCATCATCTGGAGGACACCATATTGGCTATTCCTGCTTCTGGCCATGTCTTCTACTTCAGCCCCTTGTGAAAGGCAAGACCATCCTTCCCATCCTCCAGTCCCATCTACGCTGCAGAGCATCGCAGGGTGCCACATTTTTCTCCAAGACCTGGAGATGAAACTGAGCTGCCATCCTCTGCCATGGTCTACTCTGTTGCACCCCTTCAAAATAGTGGAGAGTCCCCCCTTTCCCCTCCTAGAAATGTCAAGGCTGTATAGTCAACTGACACATGCTCATCATTCGTTTCAGAAAAGTGCCCGTTACCTGCACCATGAACTTCCTGTCCGCATTGCTCATCGCATCAAAGGCTTTCGGAGCCTCCCCTTCATTATTGGCTGCAACCCCACCATTCTCCATGTGGTATGTGCCGTCCAAGGGCTGGCGGGAAGCGGCTGTGCCCAATCTGGTGCCCTTTAGATGTTTTGGACTACAGCTTCCATCAGCCCCAGTCGGCACATGCTTTCATGGGAACTGTAGTCCAGAACTGCAGGGCACCAGGTTGGTGAAAGTGACCTAAAGAGATGATTAATAACGGAGGGATATTGTACCAGAACTATCACTAGAAGCTAAAATGATGAAACTGAGGTGATCATACTTTAGACACATAATAAGAAGGCATGATTCACTAGAAAAGACAATCATGCTGGGGGAAAAAGAAGAAGAGAGTAGAAAAAGAGGAAGGCCAAACAAGAGATGGATTGATTCCATAAAGGAAGCCACAGATCTGAACTTACAAGATCTGAACAGGGTGGTTCATGGCAGATGCTCTTGGAGGTCGCTGATTCATAGGGTCGCCATAAGTCGTAGTCGACTTGGAGGCACATAACAACATTGTTGGAATCTCAGTGTAACTGACATTCAAATAATATAAAATAAATAAATGTAATAATTGCCTATTTGGTTTCACAACCCAACATGCACTTCACCGCCTGCCTTCTGATCAAATGATCATCAAGGTGGCCTGTAACACAATAACACAAAACAACACACAGGCAACCCAGCAGTTCTGTGGATGGAACCAGGTTGTGCTCCCCTTCATCTTTTCAAGCTCAGGGCACCTGGCATAAGAACACAAGAAGAGTCCTGCTGGGTCAGGCCAAAGGCCCATCTAGTCCAGCATCCTGTCCTCAGAGTGGCCAAGTGTCCCACCCCACCCTGGGCTGGTGAGAACTCAGGAGTGTGGGCTCCCACCACCGCTTGCTTCTAACACTTTTAGATCTTACACCCATCCCAGAAGCTAGAAAGAGGGTTCAAGAATTCAGTGGCTCCGCGCCAAACGGCTTTGTGGGCTGAACCTCTCCTTTAGTCATTTCCATCCTCTTTGCTTCTTTCAGCATGAGCTTTACATCCGGGCATACCAGAAACTGAGCGAGTTCCCCCCAGTAAGTATGTGTTGCATCTTGGAATTCAAAAAGGCTAAAAATGTGTTGAGTCATATTGTGAATGGTCATACACATTGAATCGGATATCCAGGTGAATGGCAAAGCATGCAAGTATGTTCTTGTTTTTGAACTTAGGAAGCTCCTACATTTAAACAAAAAATCAGAATGACTGTTAGGTTAGATTCTTTCAGAGTAGGGATGGGAAATCTTGGGCCCAGGGACCAAACGTGGCCCTCCAGGCCTTTCCGTCTGGCCCTCAGAACTCTCCCCAAGCCACACCCCTCGCAGGTCCTGCACCACACCTTCCTCCAGTTCTTGTGCCTGGTGGAATGTGTCCTTGACCTGTAATGGTGCTTCTCGCTTGCCGAGGTGTTGAAATCTCCATCTTTTGTATGGCTAAACTGGAGTTAAATCTGTTGCTCCGTGCACCGCAGGCGTGCAGCTCATTGAAGGCTGCCCATGAGGGGATAAGGCCCTTAGGCTGGCAAGGTTGCCAGTCCCTGCTTAATGGCAATGGACTGTGTGATGTTCCTATATATTAGTGTATATATGGTAAGTGCTGGTTGTTTAGAGTATACATGGTAAGTAGTGAAAGAGGAGGGGGAGTGAATGGGCAATAGAATGCTTGATGATTGGCTGAATGTTTAAAATGGCTGACAGTATAAATGAAAGGATGACAGGTAAATCTGGGTGAATGTGAGGTGGTAAATTGTGGAATAGGGGGGAGAAGAGAAAGAGTGGATTGCTTGGTGGGGTTTGAGAGAGTTGTTTGTCAGGAGAGAGTGAAGAAGGAGGGAGGTGGAGTTCAGATTAGTATTGAGTAAAACCATATGCTTATGTGCCTTAAGAAGAAATCCTGTTAATCTTGTTAGTTTTGTTATCTGTAATAAATACTTAATTTGGTTTACCAAAGGCCTGATCCTTGGCTGGGGTTTCACAGACCAGAAGGGAGGGTAAGGTAATGACCAAGGCTGAAGGGGAACTGTAACAAATGGTGGCAGCGGTGAAGAGAATAACAATACCAGTATTCAGAGTCTCTGGGAATACTAGTATTGGGACGTTACTGGTGGTTGCCTAGCAGGGGGATCTGTTGAGATCTGTGCTAGAGCGGGGAGAGAAATCATAAGAGAGAGCGGTCCGGACTGGTGGAGTCCCTGGTGGTGCCTAGAGACAGGCAGTAACCACGAGCAGGTAGGAACCTGACAGGGAGAGCCAGGGAAGGATGCCTCACAGACTGCCTTCAAGTCAATCATGACTTATGGCTTATAGGGTTTTCATTGTAAGCGGTATTCAGAAGGGGTTTACCACGGCCTCCCTCTGAGGCTGGTCCTCCCCAGCTGGCTAGAGCCTGCTCAGCTTGCCACAGCTGCACAAGCCAGCCCCTTCCTTGTCCACAACTGCCACCTGGGACAACTGGGCTCCTTGGGACTATGCAGCTTGCCCACGGCTGCCCAGGTGGCAGGGCACGTCACCCCTGAGCCACTCACTGTGGGGGTGATCTTTAGCTGGCCCTTGACACCCAGGAGACACGAGCGAGGATTTGAACTCACAGACTCTGGACTCCCAGCCAGGCTCTCCTCCCCACTGTGCTATATTGGCTGTACCCCCTGCTTTATAGGCTGATAAATAAGGGGCTGCTAGTTGTGAGATGAGTGGAATGGAAAGGCTGTCTCATGCATGCTTTCTTTCGTCTCCCTCCCCAACTGCTCTCTCATTGAATGTGTCCTCTCCCTCTCTCCCCCCGCCCCTTCTCTGTTTACAGATCAAGGACCAAGAGTCAGAGGCCCAGTATTGCAAACTGGTCCGGCAGCTCCTCGACGACCACAAGGACGTGGTGACTCTACTGGCCGAGGGCTTACGGGAATGTCGAAAACACATACAGGTACTCTTGAGGCCAACTTTCCCGGCCCATTTTGGGAGCTTTGGGCTTGGGGTCCACTGACCGAGGACATCTGCAGCTGGACACCCACTGCGCATCTGAGAGGAAGAGAGCACCAGAAGCAGGGTAGATGGGCTTTGAGATGCCAGCACTTCTAGGAAGGTTTAGAAGAGGAGAGCCAGTGTGGCGTAGTGGTTTGAGTGTTGGACTATGATCTGGGAGACCAGAGTTCGAATCCCCACACAGCCATGAAGCTCACTGGGTGACCTTGGGCCAGTCACTGCCTCTCGGCCTCAGAGGAAGGCAATGGTAAAACCACCTCTGAATACCAATTACCATGAAAACCTGTTCATAGGGTTGCCATAAGTCAGGATCGACTGGAAGGCAGTCCATTTCCATTAGAAGAGGAGAGTCTGGACTCCTGGGATGTTTGCCCAGGCCTGCCGCAGATTCTCATCCTAACCTTACCCTTGTCACTTCATCTTCACTGCCTTCAGTGTAAGCCTGCTGTCAGTTTGGGCTAAGTGGGAGAAACTGTGAGGTTCCTCCGTCTCCAGATATGACCCTTGTTTTTGCCTCTTCACATGTCAATGTCCCTCAAAGGTCCGTATGAAAAGACATTGGTGAAAGTGTTGCTTCCCAGACAAGTGAATTGCATTCACTTGCGAGGCCTTGGCTGCTCTGCAGATGGTTAGATTTTTCTGTTGCCTTTTCAGGATGAGAAGCTGATCCGTTCTTTTCTGGACAAGACCCTCACCTCTCGCCTGGGTATCCGGATGTTGGCCACTCATCACCTTGCCTTGCATGAGGACAAGGTACCATTTTTTTTCTTGAACAGGACTGAGAGTTAGTGAGCAAGACTGAGCGGTGAGACCTGAGGGTGGAAGAATAAGATTTCATATTTAGGGAGGATTTGGTTTTCTCTACAATTTCTGTGTGAGTGAATATATGTAGCCACCTTAAACTGGGCCAGTCCACTGGTTCATTTGATGTGTTCTTGTTCCTGTAACCCATGACAGCTGTTCAGGGTATTGGGGAAGAGACCTTTTCTAGCACTGTTGTCTAAGAAATCTTGTAGCAACTGGAGTTACCAGAGATGGAACCGGGGACGTTCTGCATGCAATATCGGTGCTCCACCACTGAGCATCAGTCTGTCCCTCCTCTGTAATTAATTAGAATTTTATGTTTGCTCCCCTTCCCAGCTAGAGCACAAGTGTGTGTGTATAAATATATTATTTATTTGTATGTTATTTAATGCCAAAGTAGGCTTATAAGTATAAAAGTCAACGGCACAACGTTTCAAATACAAAACTCCATAATTAAAATACACAATAAACCAATCCCATAAAAATATTAAAATAAAACGTATTGGCAGACTTGGTGACTCTCATGCCAACCCAAAGGACAGTGAGACGGAGCCAACCACAAAAAGATTGGCATTTCTGCATGTTCTTGTTTAAAAACTAAACCCTGAAGGACACAGAATGACAGCAAAAACTCTCCCTGTGACGGCTTTGCAAGAGCAAAGCCCTCCTGAGGGAGCAGGAAGTTAGAAATAGTTTCACATCCTGACAGATGGAAAGAGGAGGGGGTCCAGCAACATGTGGAGGGGCTCAGGTTTCTCCACCTCAAGATATTTACCAGGAGAATTGCAGTGCATTTTCCATTGCCTCTGCGGGAGTTGGTCTACAAACTCCACTTATACCTGAGAATGTTGTGTTTTGAGTACTCCAACCTTTGTCTATCACAACCTTTCCCAACTAGTGGGCTACCAGATGTTGTTGGACCACAATTCCCATCTTTCCTGACCAGTGGCAATGCTGGCTGAGGCTGATGGGAGTTGTGGTCCAACAACACCTGGTGGCCCACTAGTTGGAAAAGGCTGGTCTGTCTGGTGCCCTCCAGATGTTTTTCCAGGCCAGGGCTGATGGGACTCTATTGATGGAGGGTGCCAGGTTGTCAAAGGCTGGAGCACAGGGACCGCAGCATCCTAGCATAACAAAGGTCTAATCTCGAAGAACGTTCTGTGCTAGTCTAAATGGCGCTTAATTTTTAAAGGGTCTGTTTTGTTTTAATACATACGCTTGTGTGCGCACAGTGTATGGGGAGTATATTTTTGTTTGCTTTTCTTTTTCAAAACGCTTTTAAAATATTTTAAAGAAGTGTAACCTGGAGACTAAGGGACAATCTAGAACATTGGTTGGTGGACCCGCATGGAATATGTGTGTTCCATAGCTTTTTATGTAAAAACGTTTCCTTAAGAGAACTTCTCACTTTTGCTGAAGCTTTGCAATAATACACACTTGCTGACTGATCATCCAAAAGATTAAATGCACCAGGATTAATGGTATGATCAGGCCAAAATTTTCAGTTTGATATTAGCCCTCATTTTGGGGCTGTAATGGGGGCTGGAGTAAAGAATGCCCTCAGTTTGGGTGAAAGCGTTCAAGGCCTTGATCCTCCATTGTCTTTTCTTCCTGCAGCCGGACTTTGTTGGGATCATCTGCACCCGCTTGTCTCCAAAGAAAATAATTGAGAAATGGGTAGATTTTGCCAGGTATTCAGTCCTGTTGATTTTTTTCAAATCCTACTGTTATACTGGCTATGGTGTGTGTAGCGGTCTGTGACTCCCTCTTGTGGCCACATTGTGTAGCTCCATCTTCTGCATTCTGTATTTCTGTTGGTTTAAAAGCTTTTGGTTTTTTGCAGTTGCTTTTTTGTTAATTTGAAAGTCAATTAGAGTCATATCAGTAATGCATAGTGATAACCTAAAAAGTGATTTATTTTAAATATTTATTTTAAAAAATCACTTAAAACTTAAACATGTGAATCAAATACATATGGTCAGCTGGGCAGAAATGGGCAGAAAGGCCTATTCCTTAAGCTACTCGGCCACGAGTAATTGCCAATGAATGAGTGCAAGTGAACATAAATGGTAAAATTTAGCCTCCCAGATGAGCTTCCCTGATAAATAAGGCCTTGCGCCTTTCTCCTCCTGCATAATAGTTAGTCTGGGGTTAAGTAGGGCTTAACCTCAGGTTGAACAGATAAAGTGCTTTTATTGCAAGAGCTGCACCGTGGCTCCAGCATACAAGTTATGCTTGAGTATAACATTGTCCTAAATCACTTAGGCCCCAAGTATCTGAAAGATGGCCTCCTTCCTTACAGATCTTCTGGGGCATTAAAATTGACAGCGGGGGCTCTGTTGGTAGCATGGCCTCCATCAGATGTGGGGGGGAACGGCGGCCCCAGAGAGGCCTTCCTCTGTGAAACCCCCTCCCTACAGATGAAGGTTTCTAGCCTCTTCATTGTACAACATTTGCTGTATGCTGAAGATGCACCTTTTTACCCTGGCCTTTGAAAGTTAGTTTTGTAAGAGTTAGTTAGTTTTGCTGAATGTATACTGGTTTTGTCTTTATAATTGTAATGGTTTTATGTGCTTTTATAACGGTATATTATATTGTTGTAATCCCATCTTGGGACTTTATGGTGAAGTGGAGGTCAGAAATCTCATTAAATCTATGCAGGGCTCATAGCAAAATGCCTGCACCTCCGCTCAAACACAGCTTGTTTCCACGGAAGCCGCTACCGTGGAGTCTGTGCTGAAATCCTGTTTCCGTATTTCCTCACAGGCGCCTGTGTGAGCACAAGTACGGGAACGCTCCTCGGGTGCGGATCAACGGCCACGTGGCCGCCCGCTTCCCTTTCATCCCAATGCCTCTTGACTACATCCTTCCAGAGCTGCTCAAGAACGCCATGAGGTGGGTGCGCCATTTTTCCTCCTCTGTCCTGTTCTGTGGCACAGCAAGGCAAATCCTGAGCTTGAGTGTCAGGCAGGGCGAGGTCCAGGCAAGGCAGGGCTCAGGCAACACTCTAGGAATACAGAGCTCTGATGTGGGTCCAGCAAGGAAGAAGCTGAAACTGAGCCCTTCTGCAGCAGCAGCGCAGCCTAATGGTTATCAACACTTGTGCTGCAAGGTGCTGCTTTACTTAAAGGGGCCCAGCCTTCTCCAATAATCTCCTTCTGAAATGAAGTGGGGGAGCCTTGGGTCTTCTACAGTGGAGTCCTCTGGGTCAGTGCCACATGCTTTGGCTGAGTGGGGGGCACTAGCCCCACAGGATCATCTGATAGCAGTGGTTCTGGAGGCGATACTGTGTGCTCTGTCCCTTCAGGTTCAGAGTCCTTGCCTCCATCACCCAATAAAGAGGCATCTGACTCCTGGTCCCACCAACATCCTCTCTGTTGTAGAGGATGTGACGTAGGCTAGATGGGAGGGTTATTGGTCCTTCCCTTCTAAAGGTCCGTAGCATTGATCCATCCCAGTTTTAGCTTTCCCAAGTGACCATCATGCTGAGTTAGGTGCTGTGTCCTGAGTCAGGTGCCGCATAATTCACTATGGGATGTGTTGGCTGATACAAGGCCTTTGGTTGGGACTGTCTGTGTTGCCCTCCTTCTTTCAGAAGGGCTGAGCAGTCACAAGGACCTCTTGTTTACCATCAACTGAGCTATTTATTTTCTAGACGGGAACACAGCAGGCAAGGCCTAAAAGTTCAAAGCCCTAAGGCAGAGGAGAGGGCAAAAAGGCTATAGCAAGAGAGGAAAAAGAAAACAGGGAGAGGGAATATGCAGAAGGGAGAGGTGCATGTGGCAAGGAGGTGCAGAGAGTAGAGGAAGGCTGGGCTTTGTGTACTGATTTGAAATAATCTACTACTCTGGCAGCAAGGATACATTCCAAGACTTCCTTTAGCATAACACCAAATGGAAAGGCATTTGGATCCTGCTTAGAGTAGGATGCAGCCTTATCCCTTTACCATTTCCTTCCTTTCAGAGCCACCATGGAGTCTCACCTGGATACTCCTTACAATGTGCCAGATATACTCATCACCATTGCCAACAATGACATTGACCTGATAATACGGTACGGCTCTACCCTAATGTGTCTTTTCTAGAGGCTTTGGGCTACCACCAGTTGCCATCTTGTTGGGAACTTGGCAACAGGGGCCAGATGAATCCATGGGGCACTGCTGTTGAGGGGGACAACCGGAGACGATCTTTGTCTTGGTGGGGAGGGATATGAGGAGCGCTGGAAGGCGAGCAGGGACAAAAATAACTTGGGAAGTATGATGTGTGGCTCCTTAACATCGTGTCCCGCTTTCTCCCGGCAGGATTTCAGACCGAGGTGCCGGGATCCCTCATGACCACATTGATAAGGTGACTGATTACCACTTCACCACGGCTGAAGCGAGTGCCCAGGACCCCCGCATGAACACCCTCTTTGGGAACATGGTGGAAATGGGGAACAGCGCCCAGTCGGGGCCCATGCATGGGTGAGAACAAAGCCAAAATGGGAGGGAAGAGGGGATTTCCAGCAACTGCTGCACAAAGGGTGTTTTCCTATGTGGAGAGGTATTTAGGAAGGAAATTCCCACATATCTACAGCCATCAGGAGCAATAAAAATAGAGACTGAAGGAATACCTAAAGCTTCCACTTTATACTTGTGGTGCTAATTGGACTAGGTACTCTTTCAAACTTTATTCAAAGTTTATCTGAAGGACCGCCTCCAGTATCACCAAATAGGCCGCCTTACAAGATCAGCCACGCAGGATTTTCTCTCGGTCCCACCAGTCAAAACAGCTAGGCTGGTACGGACCAGAGAGAGCGTTCTCGGTGGTGGCCCCCACCCTCTGGAATTCTCTCCCATACGATCTCCAACATGCCTCCTCCCTGTTGAGTTTTCGCCGAGCCTTAAAGACCTGGCTATTCAGGCAGGCCTATAAGAATATTGGGGTGGAGTAGTTTTTTTGTATGTATTAATTGCTGTTTTAGTGATGTTAGATAGATTGATGAATATGTTGTTTTTATATTGTATTAAAATGTTATGTAAGTCGCCTAGAGTGTTCGTTCAGTCGAACAGATAGGCGACTAACAAATAAAATTTATTTATTATTATTATTATTCCCACCTTAAGGGCTAGATGGGGATCAGATGTTGGGCTCAAAGTCGCATCATCCCCGGCTGGTGTGGCCAGTGGGAAAGGATGAAGGATATGTAGCCCAGCAACATCTGAGATAGCACTGGCCCAGAGCAAAGAAACTGAGATTCTCAGTTGCCAAATATTGTGCCCCTTACCACAGTCCATCCTCACATGGAACAACAGCATTTTTTTAAACATTTTTTAAGGTGTCATTGTACATAGAGTCATCAGTGCAATTGTCACCCAACAATCTGGTGATGTTTGGAGCTTTCCTCAAGCAGTGGCCGTCTCTATGAAATTTCCCTGCTGCAAAAAAAAAATGGTGTGGCAAAAGTGTTCCATGGAATAAGAGCCACGTGTTGGGCAGAATGTTTTCCAGACCCCCTCAATCAGCTAGAGCTTGCTCTCTCAGAAGACTGACTGTAGAATTAAGGACTCCTCTCTCTTCTCCTCTCCAGATTTGGATTTGGGCTACCCACCTCCCGCGCTTACGCCGAGTATCTGGGCGGCTCCCTGACCCTCCAGTCCATGCAAGGGATTGGCACCGATGTCTATCTCCGCCTCAAACACATTGATGGCAAAGGGGAGAGTTTCCGCATCTAGAAACCCACTTTCTCAGCTGCCAGAGGAAGCTTGAATGCGTACACCAAACCTAATTTCACTTGGATACACTTGTTCTCCTATGGAATTCTAAGAATGTGCTATGCTGTCCTACTGAAGCTCTTCTCTTCGATACCTGAGAAAAGGAGTCGGGTTGTTTTTCTTTTTTTTTCCTGTGCAATTGCTGATAGGACATCATCTCCTGCTGGTTATCCCATTCCTTTTTGGAGCATGCATTGTGGTTAACAGTCAGACTCCAGATTATTGGGAGAGCCTCTGCTCTCTCTCTTCCTCTCAATGGGAATATTGAAAGCCACGAAACAGCTGCCCTTCTGTACACTGCCAGCTAATCCAATCCAGGCTCTTGTGCGGCCTACATTTTCTGTTACTTCTAGTGAATATGAAGACATTGGGGTGAGGGGGAAACTTTTACTGTGGCACGTACTGATCCCATTTGGCTCTCTCAGGCTGTTCTTAGTCTGAACAACTTTCACTGCAGCATCTGGCACCAAAAGAACCTCCTTTTTCTCAGGGGAGTTTTATTGCACCCTCTCTGGGGAACCACAATTGACACCACAGTCTTCAGCAGCGGAAGACTTTCTGTGTTGCACACAGCACCAAAACGCCCTTCCCTCGTGAGGAAAAACTTTTACAATACCAAGTTGGCCCCTTTGCTGCAAACTGTGGGATTGCAGAATGTTCTCCCCCTTCCTGGCAAAATGACTTTATATTATTTCCATCCTCCCTCTCCCCACCTAATCTTTCTGTTGCCATCACCTGTTGTTTTTTTTTAAAAAGAAAAATTATTTCAGGGAGCAGAATAAGGGTTTTCTCTCTCCCTTCCTCACTCTGCATTAGAGGGATACAAAAAAGGGTTATTTTGCAGTGATACTCCAATTAAAGTGCAAATTCCAAAAACTAGCAAAAGGTGTCTACCTCTCCCATGTGTATAAGGTATGCCTGAAGGTAACATCAAAATAGGTGTGTTTGTGTTTCAGAATTTGGCCAAGGAAGAGCTGTAGGTATGTCTTTGTACCTGGCAAAATCCTGTGTGGAGCATCTTATTGTTAGTAGGCAACAGGTGTGCATGAGGGAGACACTGCATGTGTGGGTGTGTCAGGACCAATAGCACAGTAGTCCTCAATGTATAGTGTGGGGATTTCTGGAATGATGACAGCAATATAGCACAGTTTCCACGAAAGGGGTACAGTGTCTTCCTGGTTTATGTGCCACCTTAGCACAGTAGAAAGCACATCTCATAATCTGAAGGTTTGAGTTCGATCCTCAGAAAGGATAGTTCTTTAGGGGAAGGGCACGGCTTGGTGGCTGAGTACCTCTGCACGCAGCTTCAAGATTCAATTCCGGGCAGCATCTCTGGATAGGGCTGAGAAGGTCCTCGTCTGAAACCCTGGGCAGCTGCAGCTAGTAATTTTAAAAAATACCGCACTAGATAGACCAATGGTATGACTTGGTATAAAACCAAACCAAGAGAACCTAATTGCTGATCACCCAATGGATACCAATAAATAAATGAAGTCGTTGTCTAAATGAACAGAATATAGTTCTATCACATAAGTATACAAACGTTTTAAACCTTTACAAAAATGGGTCTATGGCCAAATCTTAACCTTGCAGCCTAATACGCATTATTCAAATCTCCCCATTAAATGATTACTTGCTTGATTTGCAGTGGTTGCAAAGCACCAGAGAGCAGGTTTTCAAGTGCACTAATTTTAAAAGGATCATTTTAAAAGGAGGCAACTGGCTTTTTCCCCAGCTGCATTTGAAATGAAAGGTTATAGACTGATTGTAGAACCAGGTATATCCTGGACCAAATGATATTATCTGGCTTTCCATTTTCAGCTGCTGTAACTGGAACACTAATTAAGAGCATAAAAAGAGCCCTGCAGGTTAAGATGAAAGGATCTTCTTGTTTCACCCAGTGACCAACTACTCATCTCCAGGAAGCCCATAAGCAGGGAATGAAAATAGTGGTTGCCCTACCATTCCTCCCCCCCCATCCAGCAACTGCTACCATCTCTTACCACACAGCTTCGTTTTTTACAATGATGCATAATAGGCATTGACAAGTGGGACCCGCAACAAAGTGTTGCAGTATGGAGTGCTCATATTCAGAGTTCCAATTAAGGTATTCCATCAATTCCCATCCACCCCCACCCCAATTTTCTGATTCTCCCTGTGGAGGGAAGGGAGGTATTTCTTTTCTTTATTCTGTTAATAAAACCCAGCTGCCACTCCAGTGGTTTTCATAAACCCACACCACTGTCACTATTTAATATCACTTACTCCTTAGCTTACCAGCGACCCTGGTAACTGTGAGATACAGGCATGGTAAAAAGCCAGTCAGATATAGATACTAGATTTGACAAAAATATTAATATTTGTTTATTACAAGATTATATAGTGCATAAGCTTATGTGATTAATAACGTGCTGTCTGTTTAAGTGGGTATACACTTTGCTAACTTGCTTAAATACAAACAGCTGATTTTACACTACTATAAGCCAAGACACCTTTGAGGAAGCAGTTAATTTCCCTCCTCAAACACTTTTGCCAGTTTGGTTTATGTTTACTCTGTTCCAGTGAAGCCTCCCGAGCACTATAACTGAGGACTTTTGTCGAAGCCTCAGTTTCAACCCCTCCTGATGTGCAGGTCTGTTCTTGCTGTCCTGTGCTAGATCGTTCCTCTGGCTCTCCTCCCAGACACCAGAGCCCAGCATCCCACACTGCCTCTCACTTCTTCTCCCTCAGCACTATAGACAAGGTCTCCCCTAGTCTCCTCAACCTGAGCCAAATGATTCAACTTCCACACACTGAGCCACTCTGCCTTCCATTCAGGTCATCTTTCTTCTTCAGCCTCTTCCTCTGCTGTCTTCTTCAAGCTGTCCACCACAAACACCAAGCACCAACCAACACAGACTCACTCTCTCTGGCCACCAGGGCTTGACTCCTAGTTGACTAGTACCCAGCCATATATTATCTTCTCCTGGCCCCTCCCACCCAGCCCCAGCCTATCACACTGTCAAACTGAAAATTCTAAACCTGCGACCACCAATCAGAATATGCATACTTTTTATCCTTCTTTTGCATCCTGAGAGCTCAGTCTCCAACCCCTCCTCAGCTATCAAAGTCCCCTAGTGACAGTTAAACCAACTGTCATCTGACCAGACAGGAGACTCCCCCCATCAAACACATTACAATACAAATGACAGAGCACATTACTCAATACCTATTAAAATGCAGTTTAAACAAACAGGATTTTATTTATTTATTATTTGATTTAAATCCCATCCTTCCTCCCAGCAGGAGCCCAGTGTGATTTCTTCACACACACCCTTCCTCAGTTTCTATGATAGACCTCTCCTTCGTGAGTTTGACAACCCTACTTTTAAAGCCATCTGAGTTAGTGACCATCACATTGTGTGGCAATGAGTCCCACAAAATGTCCGTTGTTTGAAGAACTTCTGCTAGCTGTTCTGAATCTACATTTCATCGGGTGGCCTGAAGTTCTCTTGTTATGGGAGAGGGAGAAAATGTTCTCTCCCTTGACCATGCATAATTTTTATAAATTTCTTTCATAACCCCCTTAACTGTCATTTTCCGTAGACTATAAAGCAATTGGCTTCCCATATAGTGAAGGTGCTGAAACTCTTTGAACATTTTGGCTGGCTTTTCCCTATACCATTCTCTCTTAGGAAAGATCCTTTTGGAGCTCTTTGTGGTTGGCATTTTCACCGTCTAAAATAATCTGGTGTCATCTCTAAACTTCACTGCTCATCCCTGACTTGAGGTAATTTACACAGAAGTTAAACAGCACCAGTTCTTCCAATACAGGCAGACCCCCTCCTCACTTTCCTCCAAATTACACCCCCTAATCTTCAAGTGGAGATAGATTTCAGTGCCAGAGCATACCTCAGGTGTGGTTTCCTTAGAATGAAGGTCACTGAAGATGGTGGTGTTGTGACAGATAGTTTTATTTGCACAAATATACAGGCTCAGCATAAGGCAAAAGGGTCCAGGGTATTAACATTACAATCGATCTTGATCCCCCATTAGATTTCCAGCACCCTCCCCCATAGCTTTGGATTCAGCACACAGAACAAGCCAAGCTTCTGTGTCTCTTCCTAGCCCAGTCCAAAATGAGACTGGCTTTTGGTCTCCTGTGCTCACCAATGGCATCTTCTCCAGCCATAGGAGGTGGGGGAAGACCTGCCCCTTTAGCCCACCTTCTGGAAATATCTCCAGCTGGTAGCCTTTGTAGCACCCAGTGACCAATAGTCTTTAGTCATGCAAAGAGATATTTAATAGACTTGGCTAGAGTTATTAGGAAAGAGCCTGGTTTGACCACTTTAGTAGCTGCTTTCTTACAGAATCACATCTTAACAAATATAAAACTAGGGGCTTGGAGGGTATCCTAAAGATGTAATCTATGACTACCACTTCTCTAACAGTTCATTACCATATCACTGTCCATGATTTAAAAAATAGAAATAATCTTATATAGCTACCATGAGGCAGAGAAAAAAGTGGCTATGCTGGGATGTATTCTGACAGGCCACAGGTCACAGGTGAGTAGGCAGGGTGGATGATTGCTGTGAAGGGATTAATGATGCAGCCTGAAAACACACACACCTAGAAGAGAGGGAAGTTGTGGCTGCCCATTCTGATCCTCCTTTGCTGCTGTTCTGTTAATCTTCCTCGCGCTGCTGCCCAAACCACCTTCCTTTCTCCCACCTTGTGGGAGGGGAGCTCTTGATCTTCATGCTAACTCCCATGTTACTGCTGCTGAGATCTGTGTGTGGCTGGCATTTGAAATTCTGTGGGCTTGCAAATCGCATCTGAGCTACGCCAAAACAAAACATATTTCAGCTGTTCAAAGTTGGAAGAAGTTGGTGGCACCAGGGCAAGGAGCGAGCAATTGCTCACCTCTGCCAAATGGGAACTTAGCAGTGCAATTCAATGCATATCTACTCAATAATCAGCTCTGTTGGGTTCTGTAGTGGACGGTGCCCCTCCCTGCTCCAGCGCCAAACCTGCAGGTAGACCTGTAGCAAAGGATGTCCTGTCCAATTTCTCTTTCTGCTTGCCCGTCTGTGTAGAGTGTCACTTGGGGCATCAGGCACAGGATTCCCACTGCCTATGTCTACTCAGGAGTAGGGAAGCAACCAGAAGAGCTCCAAGCCTCAGCTTGGCACCTTCAGCCTGTCTCCCACCCCCAGGTCTCCTAGGCATCGGGGGTGGGGGGCAACCAGACCTTTAGTGTTTCCAGAATCCAGCCTAGCCGAGAAATCCAATTCAACAGTTTATTCCAAAGGAGAATGTAAGACAGAGAAATGGGAAGGAACAGCAAATATTCAGAGCAAATGAAACGAAAGCCCTATACCAGAATATTGGCCTAACGGTTCCTGTGTACGGCCAAGCTAACATAGCAAAACTTAAATGGTCACCTCTGATGCTGGCAGCTTCTGGCATCATTTGGTGGGTGAAGGGGTCAAGAGGGACAAAGGAGGCTGGCCACAGTCCCCCTTTAAAAGCCAGTGCTCCAGGTGGGTTCTGATTGACAGGTGGCTCTGTCCAGCCAATAGAAAGAGTGTTTGGTAGCCAGGAAGCAAGCAAGGTGGCAGTGCTGGGGAGGGCTGCCAAACAGCAACCTTTTCTCAAAGTGTGTGTTGGGAATTTGGTAGGAATCATGTGATCCCTCTGCCCAAACAGAACAGAGGAGGAGACACTTGAGTAACCTTCCTGCAAGCTTGCAGAATTGGGCCACAGCAAGCACCATTCAGCATAGAGGGACTTTGGTAAATATGCATATAGGATTACCCTGAAAATCATTTAACACAGATCAGGTATCCTTAGCACTGTAGACTAGTTTTAACAACCTGCCTCCCCACTGTAGATTAGTTTTAACAACCCCCACATATACTGTCTCATCACAGGTTCAGTTAGGAAATGTGGATCTGGAGGAATCCTTTCGTGCCTCGGGAAAGTAGAAAATGGAAATGGACTGCCTTCAAGTCAATCCCGACTTATGGCGATCCTACAAATAGGGTTTTCATGGTAAGCAGTATTCAGAGGAGGTTTCCCATTGCCTTCCCCTGAGGCTGAGAGGCAGTGACTGGCCCAAGGTCACCCAGTGAGCTTCATGGCTGTGTGGGGATTCAAACCCTGGTCTCCCAGGTCATAGTCCAACAAGTTTAATAGAATCATAGAATAGTAGAGTTGGAAGGGGCCTACAAGGCCGACCCCCTGCGCAATACAGGAATCCAAATCAAAGCATTCCTGACAGATGGCTGTCCAGCTGCCTCTTGAATGCCTCCAGTGTCGGAGAGCCCACTACCTCTCTAGATAATTGGTTCCATTGTTGTATGGCTCTAACAGTTAGGAAGTTTTTCCTGATATCCAGTCGAAATCTGGCTTCCTGCAACTTGAGCCCATTATTCTGTGTCCTGCACTCCGCGACAATCGAGAAGAGATCCTGGCCCTCCTCTGTGTGACAACTTTTCATGTACTTGAAGAGTAGCATCATATCTCCCCTCAGTCTTCTGTTCTCCAGGCTAAACATGCCCAGTTCTTTCAGTACATGCTCAGTTCTTTCAATGAGCTTAATTACTCACTTAACAACTACTACATGTACAGTTTTGGCAAGTACATGTTGACCACTCAAGACAGCAGTGAATGATTCCTGTGTGAAACAGCCCAAACATCAGAGAGAGTTTCCAAAGCACCTCCAAGGGCCCCAACACAGTATTTTTGAGATAATTTAGTTTGCATCATCAACATACACTACAAGGAACAAATAAAGAAATCAGCGACATATACACATGTGGATCAATCCTCACAAGTGGAATCACCGCAGTACAAAGGTGGAGGGGGCTTTGCCACCTTCTTTGTACTCACGGAAAGGAGCACAATCCATGATAATTACTGTGATTATGGAGCCAGTTAACTTACAGCAAACGGGTGTGATTTCATTCAGCTACTGCAATTGTTAAAAAAAAATTAGGGTGGAACCATCTTTACACAGTTGTTTATTTTGCATGTTGTTTTTTTAAAAAGATCTATTATGTTTTTGTTGCAACACCACATTCTTTAAAATCAAAGACATTTTGAACAAATCAATGCATTGGATATGTGGAACTGCATGTGTGTTTACAAGGGATGGGGTGAGAGGAGAATGCTTTTCAGTTTCATTTCCTCTGATCTCTAGAGTCTTAGTTTACCAGAAAGGGAAAGGCACAAAGCATCAGACTAGCAGAAGCTGATCTCACAGGAAACAGAAGATAGGTTCTGTGCTTAATATCTGAAATAAATATATGCATTTTATATTAATAGTGAACTTAATTTAGGGTTGACATTCTTTAAAATCAAAGACATTTTGAACAAATCAATGCATTGGATATGTGGAACTGCATGTGTGTTTACAAGGGATGGGGTGAGAGGAGAATGCTTTTCAGTTTCGTTTCCTCTGATCTCTAGAGTCTTAGTTTACCAGAAAGGGATAGGCACAAAGCATCAGACTAGCGGAAGCTGATCTCACAGGAAACAGAAGGTAGGTTCTGTGCTTAATATCTGAAATAAATATATGCATTTTATATTAATAGTGAACTTAATTTAAGGTTGACATCCATTAACATTTTTTCTGGATTATTCACAGTAAGCAATAAGCAAAAAAAAGGTGGATTTTGTGCATGTTTTGTGTGATGATAGAATAGCGCACACACGGAGAGAGCTGTTTATTGATGGAGTTGACTATCACAGACAGAATTGCTAACAAAATATCATTAGTTATCATGGCTAACAATTCAGAGGCACTTTCCTCCAAATATCAGATGCTACGGAAGAAAAGTGGGAGAGCTGCACTTTTGTCTCCACGCTCTGCTGATGAGCCCCTAGGGGCATCTGGATCATAAATGTGGGGGAATTCTAAGTAGTGGTGAAAATGGAAATGGACTGCCTTCAAGTCGAGATTCCGACTTATGGCTACCCTATGAATAGGGTTTTCATGGTAAGCGGTATTCAGAGGGGGTTTCCCATTGCCTCCCTCTGAGGCTAGTCCTCTCCAGCTGGCTACGGCCTGCTCAGCTTGCCACAGGTGCACAAACCAGCCCGTTCCTTGTCCGCAGCTGCCAGCTGGGGGGCAACTGGGCTCCTTGGGACTATGCAGCTTGCCCACAGCACCTGTGGCAAGCTGAGCAGGCCGTAGCCAGCTGGAGAGGACTAGCCTCAGAGGGAGGCAATGGGAAACCCCCTCTGAATACCGCTTACCATGAAAACCCTATTCATAAGGGGGTTTCCCATTGCCTCCCTCTGAGGCTAGTCCTCTCCAGCTGGCTACGGCCTGCTCAGCTTGCCACAGGTGCTGTGGGCAAGCTGCATAGTCCCAAGGAGCCCAGTTGCCCCCCAGCTGGCAGCTGCGGACAAGGAACGGGCTGGTTTGTGCACCTGTGGCAAGCTGAGCAGGCCGTAGCCAGCTGGAGAGGACTAGCCTCAGAGGGAGGCAATGGGAAACCCCCTCTGAATACCGCTTACCATGAAAACCCTATTCATAGGGTAGCCATAAGTCGGAATCTCGACTTGAAGGCAGTCCATTTCCATTTTCACCACTACTTAGAATTCCCCCACATTTATGATCCAGATGCCCCTAGGGGCTCTCACTGGGGGTGGTAATTACCTTTAAACTTTATTCACAAAGCCTTATAACAACTTGGGCCTAAAGTATCTTAAGGACCTTCTGATTCCTTATGTTATGTTTTGATTCCTCAGCCACTGAGATCCTCTGATCGGGCACTTCTGGTGGTTCCCCACACCCCTGAGGAACATGTACATCAACTTGAGCTCCTTGAAGGAAAGCAGAATACAGGGGGTAGGGGAGATTAGACTAAAAAACTGCAAATGATATAAAGCCAGCTTTGAAATAAAAGCCAATTCAAAAGTTATAGCAAGTAGATATTGGAAAAACACAAGTTATCTGTAGCGTTAAACACTCTGATAAACAAGAAGCCAGAATATAAGGGCTTCAAAAAGAAATACTCCTCAAGATGCAAAGAAATCAGTGATCAATAATGCAAAAGCAAATACAAACCTAAATTGACACAACAAATGGGGGAGCAACAATATTTAATTTCATCAAAATATTGTGTATTGGTGCTCCTAAGTTTGTATACAGCTACTGTGTGTATATAAATTTCCAAGAACTTTTTATTGCTAACGCTCTACCAAATTAAGATTGGGTTCATTTTTGTATTGTAGAGGGAGCCCCTCTGAACCTTGGAACTTTTGTGGAAAGCCTTACATTTTTGGTTACTTGTTTAAAAGAGTTCTTAAAGCTGCAGCTAATTTATTATTTTGCAATTATTTTTTTAATTGGTTTTTATTTTAGGATTGGCCCTGTATTATTTTGAATATATTACAGATTTTGGACATTGGCCTTCTGATAACCACTTATAATCTCTTAGCATTGAACTGAATAACAGGGCAGATATCAACAGAGGCAGTCTCTCCTAAATGCTATGATGGATGAACTAGCTGAAGTTTTATCCATCACATAGCTGCTAAAAGCGTAGAATCTCCCCCAACAGAAAGTGGCAACCTTATTTTAATATCACCATTTGTAACCTTTGCTGCAAATAATTTATATTGCTAGAAAGGAACAACAGGGCAAGGAAATTATTTCTGTGTGAGGATATCCACTTAATGTGAATGGTCATACAATCAATGTACATTTTGTACATCCTGCTATTAGCAGGCCCCGATTTGAAGAATAGGAAAACGGGAAGAATGGGAAGAATGGGAAAATTACCTCCATATTTGTTCAACTGCCATTTTCTGAATGAATTACACCAAATTCTTAGACAGTCCCCTTGAATTGCAATTTATATAAATAAAATGTTTATTCATTTTTTAAAAACAATTTTAGGCCTACCTGTTTGGAAGCCATGGCATCTTGTGGTAAAAACCCCTCGGACATTATATGGAAGGCCAGAAGGAAATTAGCAGAAAGTCTTCTTCAGATAGAGTCAGAGCTGATCTTGGATGTGGCAGACTCCCATCTGCTCCTCACGCAGGGCGAGTTCTTCTCCCTGAGTGAAATAAAGGATCCACAAGCGGTCGTGGAAAGCTTGATTGAGTTAGTGCTGGGTAAAGGAGAATCAACACAGGAACAATTCTTAGACTGCCTAGAAAACCTGAGGCATGTCTCCCCAAGCCTTCGACCTATTTCTGAATATGTGGAAGATGGTGAGTAACACTTTTAAAAACCCTCAGGATGGAGGCTTTCTTAGCTTTTTCTAAGAGCTAGATTCATATGTGCAGTAGCAGAAGTAACACCAATTCCGCCCTCCCTCTGTCCTCGAGACCCTTTGTGTCCTAAATTCTGTGCATTGTGAACTGTCACTTATCATATTCTTTCAGATGCTTCCCATCCCCCACCTTTCAAAAAAATAACTCTTTAAACAGGAAATTGGAATTTCCCCACTGAGGATATGCTGTTGCTGAAGGAAATTACATTGGTATCTTTCTTTATGACCTGTCCCCTGGAAACTAGAGTTTCCACCTTTTAAAATAAACCTTTGGCTCCTTCCCCTTTGAGGCTTGATCTTCAGCTCTTGGCAGGTAAGCTAATCAAACGGCCTGGAGGGCTGCATTTGGCTTCTGGGCCTGAGATTCCTCATCTGATTCTAGATCAACTTTAGTCTAGTTTCTGTACCAGTTTTGGCAGTGAAACAAAATTGGTTGCTCTGCTGGATGACCTGTGCTGGGAGAAAAAACAAAGGGTGTGTGATGTTGATAGTTCTCCTGGACGTCTCAGAGGCTTTCGGTTTTGCTTTAATTGGAGACATATGCCATCTCCAGTTAATCGCAAAATAAAGAAAATTTGAATGTTTAGTAAGTAAGTTTGGAGTCTGCAAAAACAAAATTAATTTGTGTTCAGTTATTTCATCTGATTGTTTCAGATCACTTTAATCTCATAAATGGCCTTCACATCCCAACCTCTGTTGTGTTCTCAGGGAAAAGAAATGGAGCCGAGAACATGGAGGCTAGATCTGAAAACGTGGACGACGACGTGTCCCAAGAGAGAGGTCATGAAGTTGAGTCTCAAGATCCTTCTGTGACTTCAGAGGCAGGAAGTGAAGCTCTGAGCCCAGAGGATGCTACTATGCCTCCAAGGATGGCAAGCACAGCAGGGGGGGCAGACCCCACTCTGTCCTCCAGACAGAGAAGTGGAATTCAGAATCTGGATTCCCCTGAGTGTGGAATGAGAGCTGAGAAACTGGGCGCTGCTCTGATGCACACTGAGAAAGGTGACAGAGACAAAAACCTGGAGTTTTCTGCATTTCAGGGGGCTGAAGGCCGAGCTGAGTGTCTGAATGATGCTCTGTCCTCTAGAAAGGGAGGTGCAAAGGTGAGCCCAAACCCCACAGGATCCCTGGAGCAAAAGAACACAGCACAGACCCCAAGCACTTCTCTCTCTAAGTGGGATAAAGTCGGGCATGAGAAGAACTTAGAGGATGGAACTCAGAACTCGGAGAGAGGAGGTGATGCTGAGAATCTGAATCCTCCTCTGCCCCCAGAGGTAGGAAGTGGATCACACAGTCTAGCTAATATGTTTCCAGGGACTGGAAGCAGCAGTGAGGATCCAGACACCAGGCTCCTTTCCAGCAAAGGAAATGAAGTGAAGAATTTGGATGCTCCTAATGGGACTGACAAACTGGGTGCTGCCACTGCTGCTGCCATTTGCCCAGAGAAAGGAAGCATTGCTGAGAACCTGGAGAGTTCTGCATCTCTGTGGGCAGGAAGTGGGGCTGATAGCCCAAATGCCCCTCTGTCTTCTAGAAAAGAAAGTGGAACCAAGAATGGGAACTCTTTAGAATCCCAGAGAAAAGGAAGCATAGCTGAAATCCCTGGCACGTCTGCATCGAAGGGAGAAGAAAGCGGAGCCCCAAATCTGTATGACTTAGAAAGACAAAATACAAGCAGGTCTCCAGTGAGAAGGAACAGATCTGGGAGCTCAAACAGTGGTTTGTATCTAAAATAAAACTCTAGAGGGGGTGAGGATACATATTGTCACTAAGGTGGCAAAAGCCTCAGTTGTAATAAATCAAAGCCTTATCATAGCAAAGCTTTGATGTGATTTTTTTAAAAAAGTCACTTCTAAAAAGCAGCTGGATGCACAAATCTGCCTGCTTCTCATTATATAGTTTGTGGGCAGTTTCCGTTCCCACACTATAAATCACATCAGTAGTCTTGATTTAGGTACAAAAATCTGGAGTGGAGGAATAAGCAGACACTGAAATACTTTTTTTTTAGTCTGTGTACACGTGTGCTTTATCTATTTATTCTGGCTGCGGCCTGTGGATTCCTTTGGTGCAAACTCTTGACTTGAATTTTGGTGCAAAGGACATACTGCCTTGGCATCATTCAGCTATAGATAAGGCATTGTTTTGCTCCTAAGCTTTGTGCCAGTGAACATGGTGCCAGCCTCCAAGAGGTCTTCTGTATCTTTAAAAGGTGTGCAGGGGGAAGGGAGAATTCCACCTTGTGGTTTTTCCCATTACAGGGTTGCAAGAACACCTGCACTTGGCTGAATTTTCTCTTCTCTTAAAGATACAGAATCATTCTTAGGCCCTGAGCCTGGCAACCCTAGTGGAAGCCATAAGCAAGTAGACTTTCATTTTGCTATTTAGGCATTTACAGCTTGTATGTGCATGAATATGAGGTTGGGGCCAGGGTCAGTGGGCGTGGTCCTGATTCTTGCCCCCCCCCAAAAAATTCATCTTGGGAATGCAGGAAGTCGCCTTATGCTAAGTTAGACCGTGGTCCATTTAGCTCAGTGGCAGTAGCTTTCCAGGATTTCAGGCAGGGTTTTCTCCCAGCCCTGCCTGGGAGCTTCTGCTGGCCCAACAGATGCTTCACCACTGAGCCATGAGGATATATAATTGAACAAGGCTACCAGAGCTGTTTATTGGTACTCTCTTGATGTCTAGGCACAGAGCAGTCCTCCTTACCAGCCTCAGGGGATCTTGCCAGGATGCAGAGCATGACAGATACACCTGAATCAACACCAACTGGTGAAGTATCCCATTCGGAGGAGACACAAGAGAGCCTGAAGGGAGATGTGTCGTTGGAACCATCCATCAAAGAGTAAGTTCTATCATTATAATCAAGATTTTGATTTCTAAAGACAGAACTTTATTGGACTACTTACAGGCTACACACAGAGCTGCTGTACAGTTTCCTTCCTTACTTCTGTCTCCTTTAAGGCTGTAAACTTACTAGAAAACACAAAATCACAGTAGCATACTTATTTGAAAACAGAAAAAAAATCACTGCCATCTGTCTAGGCTTGCTCATGGGTGTGAGTAGAGGTGCAAAAAGGGTCAGCTTTTAGAGCCAGATTAGGCCACATGTTGCTTTTACTGAAGATTTCAGTCAAATCATCTCCAAGGCAAATTATAGTACAACTAGGGTTGCCAGGTTCAGGGCCTGAGACTGATCCTGTATCTTTAGGAGAAGAGAAAGTCAGCCAACTACAGGTGTTTTTGCAACCCTGTAATGGGGAAAACCACAAGGTGGAATTCTCCCTTCCCCCTGCACAACTTTGAAAGATACAGAAGACCTCTTGGTTGCCTGTCCCGGCCTCCAAGGGGTCTTCTTGGCTGTAAGACCCTCTCCCTGCTTGCTGGCCTCTTTCAACCTGGCCTAGAAGGGTGGGGCCTTGACTGACTGCAGCTGTAAAAGGTATCACTACCTGAAGATGGCAAAGACCACCTTGACTGTGGGGTGTTGTTTAGGGGCTTCTGTTTGGGTAAAAGTTTAATTTCTGATTGTTGGTTTTTTGTTTTGCTGTTATTGGGATTATGCTTCTGTATTTTATTGTTGGATTTTATTAGGAGTTATAAGGATGTATCAATTTATTGTATGTTTTTTATGATGTTTTTGTTAACTTATTGACCATTTGAATTTATTTCTTACAGTGAGTTGTGTAACTTTTTTTCCTGTTCATCTTGTGAGCCGCCTTGTGCATAAATTGTTATGGAAAGGCGGCATACAAATAAGCAGTGATGATGATGATGATATTTAAGAACACTGAATATTCACCTAATAAATATATGATATGTTTTAGTAAGTAGCTCTTGCCCATTAATAATAAATTTATTATTAACTATGACTGCAGATTCACTAGCTACGCAAACAGTTTGCCATTTTAGGCTATCATCCTAACCCCATTTATCTGGGAGTAAGCCGCATTGAATTCAATAGGACTTTATTCTGAGTAGACATGGCAAGGACTGAGCTGTTACAGAACTGCATTCATTACAATCATTCATGAATTTATCCACCCGAAAGATTGTCTTAGCCCTTATATACCCAGATGATCACTGTGCTCTGCAGGTGAGGGCCTCCTGCAGATACCGACTTATCAGGAGGTCTGTTCTGCACAACAGAGGAAGCGGACCTTTAGTGTAGTGGCACCTACCCTGTGGAATTCCCTCCCCTTAAATGTTAGACAGGCACCATCTCTGTAATCTTTCTGGCACCTACTGAAGACCTTCCTCTTTCAACAACCCATTTAAGTAGACCTTATCCCAGTCTGTGTCTGTGCTGGAATTGCTTTTTAAGTTGTTTTTAAAGTTGTTGTTTTTAAAGATGTTCTTAAAGATGTTATGTTTTAATATTGTCATGCCAGCTTGCCCAGGCCTGCAACTAAGATGGCTGTAGAGTAGGGAGTTGTGGGTTTTTTCCTTTTTGATATTCTTTTGGTAGCCTGAGATCCTGAAAGGTTAACTGGTTTTGCTCACAAGCATGAGTTGGCAGTTTTACAGCTCGGCTGAACCTGATTACAAGCCCCAGCTAAACATCCAGCTAACACATTCTTATCAGCAAAGGGGCCTGGTTCCGTCAAGGTCATAAACCTTGGGAAGTTTTAGGGAGGATGCACCATATGGCTGGGAAACGATGAGTTTTTCATCTCATTGTGAGGCCTTTGATTGGTTAATTGCCTCTGGCTGTTGCTACGGCTTTTGCCACAAGTATGGGCAAGAAAATCTAAGTTTTGTTCCTCTTTGGGTTTCCATCATGCCTACCTGATGTGACTCGATTAGGATCCGCTTTACCATCCGCTATCCTGACCCATGTCTCTCTGAGGGGAGAAGGCTGTTCATCTGCAAGTCTTTTAGGTCTGTAAGTATAGAGCAGGCTAGCTAGACTTTGCTATTTTCTTTTGTGACTGAACTCTCTTATGTATTCTGAAATACCTTGCCCCTTTGGGTGTGGTCTTTAAAGAATTATTTTGCTGCTAACCTTGTGCACCTCTTTTACCTTTTTATCTCTTTGTATTTTTATTCTTCTACTTTTTTATTCTTAATAAACTTTAATTCTATTACCAGTGTGTGTTCATTTCACGAGAAGGCCAGTCCTGAATTCAGTCCTTGCCATCGACCACAACTTCTGTGTAAGCTGAGAGTGTTTTGTCTGAGGCTTTTAGGAGCAAGGAGTGTATCTTGGCTCTTGCCCTGTAAAAGCCCTGGTGGGTGACTGGGCTCTGGGTTCCCCTTCGGCTCAGAGTGGCTAACCAGTAAGGAGGGTGGTGGCAGTTGACTACCTTGCAAGGTTGTTGTGAGCATGCACAGCCTTAGCAATGCAGGATATTTGCCAGGATCAGTTGCCCTAGAGTGGGAATTGAGTCCTGGGACTGTGAAAGCACGGGGGGAGTACCCCCCGGCTTCCATTACAAATATCTTTTAAAAGATGTTTTGTTTTAATATGCTTTAAAATCTGTTGCTTTTAAAACGTTTTGAAGTGCTTTTAGTTAGCTTTTCTTTTGGCACCCTGGGCTCTTTCTAGAAGGAAGGGCGGGATATAAATTTAATAAATAAATAAATAAATAAATCATTTTAATAAAAATTTCAAATTCTCTATGAACATTGTTTGATGGCCAAGGACTCACCCTATTTCAGTGATGGTTATTTGTTTTAACTTTTTTTTAACACTGAATTTTAAATTGTTGTAACCTGCCCTGGGGCCTAATGGTGAACGGCAGGTTACAAATTGTAATAATAATAATAAAAATAACATTCAAACCTATAAGTCAAACAAAAAGCCTGTCACAATAATCACCTGATACAGTGTTTCTCAAACAACGGGTCCTGGACCACTTTGCCTTGTTCCCACAACCCAGCCAGTGACTCGCTTGCATAACCTACTCCCTTGCTGTGCCATAGCCTTTTGGTTGGTCCAATTCCACCACCAGCAACTCCTTGTATGCTGAATAAAAGTGACCAGGAGACAGAGGAGTTTGGGGGGAGTGAATTGTCAAGAATAGCTAACTTTGGTCAAGCTGAAGTGAGGCAACCAGAGAGAATTCTGGGAGCCTGTGGCTTCCTTAAGATTCCCTACTGGGGAAGATCCGAAGCTCAGTGTCAGACAGGCAATTTACAACCTTGCAAGGAAATGCAACTGATTCTTAGATGTTGCCCCTTATCAGCTTCCTGGGATTAAAAGTCAGGAAGAGGGGATATTGTAGATCGGGACACCTGAATGATGCTGTCTCGCTCTCTCAATCTTCAAAGACTTCAAAGGAAGGGATCCCCAGCAGGGGCGGGATATGGCTATTTACTTTCCCCCCTCCTTGTTGAGGAAAAGAAACCCATAAATATGAAGGAGGTTCTTTCAAAACGGAGTTCCCTTTTTTTGTTCCATCTACCTTGACTCGCTGATGTGTAACAGGGACAGCCGCTTGGGAACCCAGCTGCTCCAGGAAGGAATAGAGTTACTTGGATGTAAGTATAGGATCCTAGTTAGGATAAGTCTTTCTTTTGTTCGTGTCTGTATTGAACATCTCTCCTTTTGTTATGCCAATGACCGTGTGTAGCCCGCCTGAGGGTGATTTAAGGAATCAAACTACTATTTCTCCTTTTGCATATACCAACGTATCTACTCTTAAATAAACAATCTTTGTATAAAAGGTGTGTATTGGCTTGGAACTAAAGATTCTAAATCTAGTGCTAGAAGGCTGAATGCTACGGATTGGTTAGTGAGGGTAAATCCCTCTAAAATCACATAGTTCTCTGAGGTCCCTTCATTCAGGGGAAGAATTTAGAAAGAAGGGATAGTTACTTCCGTGGAAAGGGAGGAGCGTGCCTGAGAAGTGGGAACCCAGTGGGGTGGGGACTGTTCTCAGAAGCAAATAACCCCCTTGGAGTACTGAGGGTAAGGAACCCCAGGGGGATGGATCTTTGACATGAATGTCTTCCTCCCCTGAGGAAAAAGGGCCAGAGGCCATTTACTTGGAAGGAAATTAGAAAGAGATAAAAGGTGAATATTTGTTATCAATAAATAAACTGGGAATGGAAAGGAGGGGGATAAAAAGGGAACACTGTTAATAGGGTGAAAAAGTAAATGTCAGAGGACCAGAGAGGAGGGATGAAAGAAACTGGCGGGGGGGGTGAGTGGAAATGAAAGTGTGAAAGGAAACTGGAAGAAGAAATTACAGAAGATGGGTAAAAATGAGAGACGTGTGAGGGATGGGAAAGGGAAATAAAAGAAAAAGCCTTCTCTACTTAGAGTAGGTGTGGGGAACATTTGGCTTCCAGGTGTTGTTGAACTGCAGCCCCCATCATCCCTGGCCAGTGGCTCTGCTGGCTGGGGCTGACAGGTGTTGTAGTTCAGCACCATCAGGAGGCCCAAAGGTTCCCCAGCCTCTGGATCAGCAAATGCTGCCTAAAATGGGAAGGCTGAATCACACTGCATCCAGAACAAATGTCTGTACTTAGCTTGAGGAAAGCTGAGCTATGGAACTCATTGCCACAAGGAAAACCCAGTGACAAGGAATTTAGCAATTTCCCAAAATGTGTTAGAGACCAACAGAAAGTGATGCCAGTGTTAGTCAGTTATGCCAGACTCTGCTCCACTTGCCACCATTTTGTGACTGGCTCTGCTCCTGCGCCATCATTATGTGACTGGTGGGCCTCAGTAACTTTCAGTCCTCTGGGGGTAGACCTTTTAAGAACCCCTGGCTTTGACAATCCTTGACAGTTTTTTTTACTAAATGCATGCTTGAGTGATTCCAAGCTCGCTCTCCCACTCAGGGCTGCTACAACTGCTGGTCCTTAGAATTTGTAATCCTCACGCAAGGAGCTGCTGCACCTCATCTGTAGGGAATATGTGGCAAAGCTTGCCATGGGCATTGGGGCCTAGTCCTCCTTCCTCCCACTCAGGGTTGCTTGGCTGAAAGTTACAGGCCTCATCCAAGGCAGCATTCCAGCTCTCCTGCAGAGAATCTTACAATAGCCTTCTTACCTGACTCTGAAGGCCACTGCTGTGAAGGTGAAAACTCAAGTGAGTCAACCTGGTTTGTCTCCTAACTTCAGGCAATATGTACCAATAAATTGAGGGCCATTAGCCTTTGCCCCCTCCTCTCTGTGCATACCTGGTCATACATAGCTTCTTGTATTTGTGTATGTGTGATCCTTAGGATTAAGGGTTGTATTTGGCATGGGAAGCCTTTGAGGAGTAAACATTGGGGCCTGGGGCTCCAGTCGCTTGCTTTCCCTTTAGTGTATTAGTCTACTAAAGTCCAGTGAGGGCTTTAAACCTCTGATCCAATAGGGGGAGCTGTAGGGATCTGTCACAATATGTGGCACAACAGATTTGCACTTGTGTGTTCACATAGAAGAAAATTAGCTTGGTCATTGCTTGGGGAGGGACTTCAAACAGGAGCAAGGCTGATAGCATAAGTAAGGGGTGGAAGGGACTTCTACTGATGTATTTGATTGGAACATAATGGATTGCAGGAATTGTGGAATACTAGAGAGCTTTTGATGGGCTACTGAACATTTTCATCATGTTCAGTGTTTGAGATACATTTTAATATACTTCCAATTGATTGTGTGTGTTAGGTCCAAACCCAACACGCAAGTCGCCCTGTCAACCCCAACTCGCTTATTACACCCGGGAAGAGTGCGGAGTTGAGTGCAAATGAACCCACTATCAGAGATCAAGTAACACGAGACAAAAACCTTTGCAAAGGGGACCCAATACTTACAAGCCGAAGCAGGCCAGCATGGGAACCTCGTTTATTGGTGTCATAGGGTTTATATAGGCTCACCCCGAAGTTTACAGTATCGGGCATACGTCACAAAATACAAAAGAAGCAGTTCCTAGACACTATAGCTTTGGGGCAGACAAAAGGAGGTAAAGGGTTGTAAGGGGAAGGACGAAAGTGGAAACACTAAGATTATCTCTTAGATTCCATGTCTGCATACTTCGCATGTCCTAGAGATAAGCACTATGCAACTACAGAAGAAGGGAAGAGTAAAGGGGTGGCCAGAGCTTGGAAAAGTTACTTTTTTGAACTACAACTCCCATCAGCCCCAGCCAGCATGGCCACTGGATTGGGCTGATGGGAGTTATAGTTCAAAAAAGTAACTTTTCCAAGCTCTGGGGGTGGCCAGCTGCAACCGGGCGCCCCATGGGTAGGAGACAGACATGAAAATTACTACGCTTGCATATCAAAGGGTTTCACAAGTCAAGATCTGAGGGGCAGCGGAACAGCTTATAACATTTCTATGCAAGGCACCTTTATAGCAATAAACAAGGTCATAGGCATGGATGTGATACAAGAGATACATAGTAGGGAAGTTTCCAGCTTAAACCGGCTTTTATTATGCGAGCCACTGGAATGTAGGTAAGGGTCAGGTCACCAGGAAATAAACCGACATTTTATATCAAAAGTCAAATAAAGGCCACTTTGGTTCTATTTCCCATAAAGCCCAAGCTGGTTTAGATAGGACAAGTGAACTATAGTTTTACAAGCACTGGGGATTTCAATTTAACCCCAACATGTGTGAAGGGTTGACCCCTGAATGCAGATATTCAGACCAGATAATCCAAGTCTATGTTGACAATACAACAAAAATGTATTTTGGGTTAAGGATGGCTACTTTCTAGGCTGTTGCAGGACCAAGCCTATTACCACTGTGAGGTGGTCATCTATTGCATGCAGAAGGCTCCAGGTCCGGTCCCTGGCACCTCCAATTTAAGGATATATGGTAAGCGGGCTGGAAAAGGTCCATGGCTTTAATCTTGGAGAGCAGCTGACATTCAGAGTCATCTTAAAAGATTTTCAGAGCTGTGAATCCCCTTTGGCTCCAACTTCAGCAATGAGACCCACTTACAATTATTTACCATATATATATGTGTTTCTCCTTCTTTCTATACCCACCCCTCCTCTGAGGGAAAACAATGTTATGTAGGAAATTAAAGGGGGGGAAGTGCTCCAAAAAGACCTCTCCAAACTGAGTGAATGGGCAGAAAAATGGCAAATGCAATTCAATATAAACAAGTGTAAAATTATGCATATTGGAGCAAAAAATCTTAATTTCACATATACGCTCATGGGGTCTGAACTGGCGGTGACCGACCAGGAGAGAGACCTCGGGGTTGTAGTGGACAGCACAATGAAAATGTCGACCCAGTGTGCGGCAGCTGTGAAAAAGGCAAATTCCATGCTAGCGATAATTAGGAAAGGTATTGAAAATAAAACAGCCGATATCATAATGCCGTTGTATAAATCTATGGTGCGGCCGCATTTGGAATACTGTGTACAGTTCTGGTCGCCTCATCTCAAAAAGGATATTCTAGAGTTGGAAAAGGTTCAGAAGAGGGCAACCAGAATGATCAAGGGGATGGAGCGACTCCCTTACGAGGAAAGGTTGCAGCATTTGGGGCTTTTAGTTTAGAGAAAAGGCGGGTCAGAGGAGACATGATAGAAGTGTATAAAATTATGCATGGCATTGAGAAAGTGGATAGAGAAAAGTTCTCCCTCTCTCATAATACTAGAACTCGTGGACATTCAAAGAAGCTGAATGTTGGAAGATTCAGGACAGACAAAAGGAAGTACTACTTTACTCAGCGCATAGTTAAACTATGGAATTTGCTCCCACAAGATGCAGTAATGGCCACCAGCTTGGATGGCTTTAAAAGAAGATTAGACAAATTCATGGAGGACAGGGCTATCAATGGCTACTAGCCGTGATGGCTGTGCTCTGCCACCCTAGTCAGAGGCAGCATGCTTCTGAAAACCAGTTGCCGGAAGCCTCAGGAGGGGAGAGTGTTCTTGCACTCGGGTCCTGCTTGCGGGCTTCCCCCAGGCACCTGGTTGGCCACTGTGAGAACAGGATGCTGGACTAGATGGGCCACTGGCCTGATCCAGCAGGCTCTTCTTATGTTCTTAAGTGTGGTGGAACTGCTTTGATGAATGGGACTCACAGGAGGTATTACTGCACTAAATGCATTTTAGATCTGACTCAATAGAAAACAGTTTCTTCTATCTTTACCAGTTCTAATACTTCTTTCCCCCTTTTCATTAATAAATAAAATATTTTTCTACCGCAGATCAATGGATTCAGTGATGATACCTGGTCAGGAGACGATCCGCAAGGGGAGAAAACAGTTAATTGAAATCCTTCAGAAGGACCTAGAACTTATTCTAGATGAGTTAATCTCTCAGTCTGTCATCACAGAGGAAGAATATGAGGCCTTGGACAAAACTAAGGAGGATTCCAAGAAGAAAATTCGAAAACTGCTGATTTTGATCCAGAAAAGGGGAGAAAGGGCCTGTGACCATTTCCTAGAATGCTTAGAAATGACATGTCCAGGTTCCAATCAGGCTCTGCAACATTCAATACGTGGTGAGTCTTATAAAGCATTTTTCATCAGGCTCACAGACCTTTAACCTAGTTTCCTTCTTTGCTGAGGACTCCAAGTCCTTCCTTAGAGGACCACAGTACCCAGGGTCCTCTGGGACAAGAGAGACCTTGCTCTGTGACCCTTTTTATTTTCATAAATTTGATCTGTTAGCTAGATTGTGGAGTAGGGCGTTTTTGGTGATGTCTTCTATCAGTCATCTGTTGAACAAAGTACTCACTCTGGGATTGTCCACATTTGAGCATTACTTAGCTGTTAATCCACTTTTCTCCATTTGAATTAAATTGGAGTAATCCACATCCGCGTTATTTGAATTTGTATACGAGGAGCAACTATAGCCTTTCCCATTCATACCAATAGGTGTTCTCTTTTGTCTTGGTCCCCACCTTCTAATTGGATGATTCTGTTTTGTGGATTAAGTACTGACAGGACATGCATGCAGATAGCTGTGAGAGCACCTTGTGTGTGTTTTATTTTAAAAACATTCCCGCCTAGAAAATGCGCAAAAAGCACCGCCAGGCAATGGTAAATTCTCAACATGTACCTTAGCAGTTTTCTGGTTTTGTGCAAATTTGAGGGATCAAAAGGGGTGTGTGTGTGAGAGTGTGTGTGTGTGAGAGTGTGTGTGTGTGTGAGAGAGTGTGTGTGTGTGTGTGTGTGTGTGTGTGTGTGTGTGTGTGTGTGTGAGTGTGTGAGAGAGTGTGTGTGAGAGTGTGTGTGAGAGTGTGTGTGAGAGCAAGAGAGAGAGAGAGAGTGAGCGTGAGAGCAGCCAGAAATAGGAGCACTGCTGGAAAAGAAATGAAAGCAATTGTAAATAATCAATGCACATTTTTCAGATTGCTCCATCTGGTACACAGTTTTTTTAATGTGGTTTGCTTGTGTTTTGTGCAAATCTGAGGGACCAAAAGAAATATAAGGCTACACTCGTCCATTCACTGGAAATACAAGCACAACTGGAAAAGAAATGAAAGTATTGAGGAAGGAGAGGGTGCAGAAAGAGGAGCAGCAGAAAGTGCTGATCAATCTACCCACCCAAAAACACAGAAACAAATTGTCTACGACCTTGAGTGGAGTGGTTGGGAGCCCCATCCCCCCACAACTTATCAGGTCATCTCCATATTGGGTAAATCCGAATGTACAGGGGGAAAGCATCAAGACTTGTTTTTTGAGGGTAACGTCATGTGGACTTTGCATATTAAAAGGGAGTGCAAACAATTGTAAAACACACAGTAAGCTCTGGTGTGGACAAGCCATTATCTGACTGCTGGCACCAGTCATGCTTTCTTCCTGCTGCTGCTAGCCCTTCTTTTTCCATGTTGTTGTCACTCATAAGATGCCCAAGTGACAGCAAGGAGGAACTGCCCCACTGTTTTAGCTTCACAGTGATGCCATATTAGTCAGTTAGATTTGTTGCATGATGGTGTCTGAAATCAAAATAGGTTGATGGTAACACTTCATGTCCTCACTCTTGCATCTTGTGCATAACGAAAATGATAACAAAAACTCACTGCTCTGGAGCCTCAGACCAAACCCAATTCAGTAGCTAGTAGCTTCATGGTCAAGTTACCGGATCCAGAGCCACACTGTTTCTAAGGAACACACATTAGGTAAATATGAGGTAGTTTATCAATAAAAATAAGTGCATATAGGAGAGAGCGGCATAGCAATTCTTTTAAGGCAAACATTCTAGTAAGAGTTAGGCATGAGCAATGCTCATACAAGAAAATAGCAAGAAGGTTTGAACACAGACATAAAATAACAAACTATCAAGCCTAAGCTACATACTTGCAAACATAGAAGTATAAGAGCCTGACCCCACAGCTCTTTTTACCTGCAGATGTAACACAGGTAAGTAAGAAATAGGAATGGGGCACTGGCTACAGCATAACTCTACTTTTCTGGGAATTTGCCCAGCAACTAAAAGAGGGCCAATTAGCCAATCACAATACCTACTGGTGATGGAATAGTCCAGACATTCACCACAAGGGCAGGCCTATTGATTTACAACCGCTGAGTCCTTTGGCCTTGAGTACCAGGCACCGCAGATTACACAGCTGCCACTCCTTAGCCATAACAGGCTTCAGCTGGAACTAGTGAGATGCCCTAATTTTTCCCAGCCTGATGAATCCCAGCAAGCCATGAGAGATGCTCCCCACAATCCTTTAGGGCAAAGCCATTTTAGTTTGGCCACCTCAACTGTTCTTTACAAAGGGTGCCAGCCAGCTGAGAATGCCAGCCCTCAGTTTTCTGACTTCTTTTTCTGCTGGCACTCAACATTTTGTGGCTACTAATTATACCCATTGTTCATTGGACTTTTCTTTTTTTGGGACGGTGGTGGTGGTTGCCTTACCTTAGTTCCCCCCCCCCCCAAATAAATATATTTTGTTTCTCCAAGCAGGTTAATTCCTATCTCTTGTTTCTCAGTAGGCCTGTTTTGGCTGTTACAGTAGGTAGACAGTGATTCTGTAAATGGAATCCAATGGATTTTGGCGATCAGTTATGTCATCATGCTGTTCTTTTGTTTTAACCACATGTCTCAAAGGCAAGTGTATAAGGGTGGGAGTGGGAACTTCCTAACCATCCCAGCTCCATTAGGGAAACGAGGGGATAGTAACACTTAGTGCACTATTTAAAAGAGATGGGTGGAGAGAAGAAGCCTTGGAATGCCCATTTTAAACTTCTTAGGTCTCGTTGTCACATGGAGAGCTCAATGCATTGTGACAGCCAGTGTGGTCCTACAAATGGCTGCTCCTGGCTTGCTTCAGGGTTTTAGTTAACATGGCTTTGTGGGTCAGTAACATAACCTATATTTTTCTCCCTAGAGCGTTTGCCTCCAGAGGAGAAAGCTGAAAGCCCAAAAGCTTTGGGGCAGAAAAAAGAAGCAGTTACCAAAGGTATTTCCTTCCATGATCGGGTGGGGACAAATATCTAATTGTTTCTGGTATCTTTACAATAGGGCCTGCTGACTCCTTCCCTGTTTGGTCTCCCCATAAGGAAGCCAGGCAGGATGGGACAGATTGGCCTCTGCTAACGGGAGGAAGATTCTCCTATCTCTGGGACAGTTTAGGTCATGTCCACACCATACATTTAAAGCACATGGTTTCCCCCAAAGATTCCTGGGAACTGTATTTTGTAAAGGGTGCTGGGAATTGTAGCTCTGTGAGGGGTAAACTACAGTTCCCAAGAGTCTTTGTGGGAAGCCATGACTGTTAAAATGGTGTAAATGTGTTTTAAATTTATGGTGTGGTTGTGAGTTTCAAATCTCCTTTCCCATCCAGATTTGGGGAAAGCAAAAATAACATGCTAGGAAAAGGATAATTTCTCAATGTCCATCTATGTTCAGGTATCTGCAGCTACTGAAATCACAGATGCTTCACTCCTCCATTCCTGGTGCTGCTCTGCTTCTGGGAAACAAGCTGTGATCTGGCTTGTCATGTTATCTGAAGCCAGACTGGTGGTTTGTTTCTATTAAAAAGAAACGATGAGTGGTGAGCCAAGAACAAACCTTGGCTTCTCCTTGTGCTTTGTTTGGAGAGAAACAAACCATGAACTTAAGTTCTGATGACATGACAAGTCAGACTATGGTTTGTTTCCCAGCAGGTGAGGAACTAAGTACCCATGGCTTCAGCAGATTCACAATAAACTATCGTTTATTTTAACTATGGTTTTCATGTGACATGTGAACAAGACCTATGACTGCATTCTCACATGTTAAGCCACTTTTAAAAAACAGACGATGGTTTAATACACACAGTGGCATTGCTCCTCCTCCCACTCACTTCCGTGCTGCAAACAAGTCAGAGTTTGGTTTATTGTGTCATGTAAACCCTGCTCAGGATTTGTTACTGCACAAGCAGTAAGCCAGGAATCCTTGGCTTATTCCTGAATTACCGCTTGTGGTTTGTCTGGAGTAAACAAACCTTGAACCAGGTTTGCATGTCATAACAAGCCAAACTCTGACTTGTTTGTGCCATGAGAGGTGGGAGGGTGAGGAGAGAAGGAACAGGGAGGAACAATATGTTCATGTCCACTCAACCATAGTTTAAAATAAATTAATTTATATAAACTATGGTTTAACATTGCATGTGAATTGGCCTTTCTCTCCTCCTTTGTTAATAATCTTACAGTGGAGCTTGGGGGGAGGAGGGGGATTAGCCTTGCACATGCATGAAAACAAGGGATCAAAGACAGCTGTAAGAAAAAGGAAGGAATCAACAAGGCAGCTGTACAAATTGGTGATTCTCAATGTATATTGAAAAGCATATTCTTTATTGGGGAAAGCCCATATATTTTTAAAAATATGTTGGGAATCATTAATTTGTGCAGCTGTCTTTTAGTTTGTTTGCAGGGAAGGGTATCACCCTCTCTGGCTATGCAGATCTTCTGACAGGATGTCCCAAATCTGACTTCCTAAGTTAGTAAATATCTGTGGCGGCCTGTTCATGTATTTCTGGCTAAGAGAGATCACGGTAAACATACAAAGTCTACTGTTTTCAGAAATAGATTTGGCTGCTCTTCAGGTGTCTGGTGCTCATGCTGCTTTTACTACAAAATGGAATGAGGGGTGGGGTCAGTGTCCAATGAGAGCAGGCCGCAGCAGGCCTCTGCAGGTCCAATAGTAGAATACTTCTCCCACTTCATGACCTCCATAAAGTGGAACAGGCTTAATAGTATGCACTGTGAAAAGGCCTCTGGGATATATCCATAATGAACATTAGAGAGACATTTGTTCTAGGTTTAAATCCCCTTCAAAATGTGCTCCCTTTCAAATTAGTTGGAATATGAAATGAAAAATGAAATGGACTGCCTTCAAGTCGATCCCAATTTATGGCAACCCTATGAATAGGGTTTTCACGGTAAGCGGTATTCAGAGGGGGTTTACCATTGCCTTCCTCTGAGGCTGAGAGGCTGTGACTGGCCCAAGGTCACCCAGTGAGCTTCATGGCTGTGTGGGGATTTGAACCCTGGTCTCCCAGGTCGTAGTCCAACACCTTAACCACTACACCACACTAGCTCTCTAGTTGGAACATATGTACATGCAATTAAAAAAAAAAGAATTTGCGATATCAGAGTAAATTTTCAGGATCACCTAACCATTGAACTTTGTTTAAATATGGGTGTCTCTTTCTCTAGACCAAGAGAAAGAAGATGAAATTGAGCAAGAACCAAAGCAAGTGGAGAAACATTCTGCGAAAGGTATTTGTATATCTCTCAACTTTTCCTGAATTTTGTATCCTGCCCACCCTACAATGGAGGGTGGAGTAGTGTCCCCAGATAGTGTCTCATCCAGGTATTTCCCAGAGCAAGTGCTGCTATATCAGGCATCTGCCATTCATTGTCTTTGCTCTCCTTTAGTTTCACTGATGAATTCAGAAAACATATTTATTTTGTTTATTATGATTGCAGAATTTCATTTTTCTGGTTGCAGAATCTGAAAATGCTCATACAGGGTTACACACAGCTTTGGTTGCTATGTGCCTCTTAAGGGATGCTAAAGTTTCTTCTTGAATGGAAGTTTCTAGCCTAGCATAAACTCAGTTGTATTGCCAGGTGGCCAACTGTATTGCCACCTTGTGCAAGTTGTGCAACCAAGTTGGGATTATAATAATTCCCATGCATCTAATTCTCTCAGATGCTGCTGATGCCCTAGTGGTTGCTGCCATCTTTCTTTTATAAACATGTACAGTACAAATCCTGTAACAACCCCTATGTATGCAACAGAGAAATGTACAAGAGCATGGGCAATGTGGGAGGGAAGGAAAAGATGCAGAAACTAAGACCAAACTACATGCGGCATTAAGAGCATCCTTTGCAGTTGCATTAAACTTTTTTTTTTAACAGCAGGAACAGGGTAGCACAGTCAGGATCCATTCCTTCTATGTCAAATAGCACCTTTGTAGGGGGGGATTGTGGTTGGATCTATGTCTCAGGAAGAAAGGGTTAAACTGCACATCCTGTAGTCCTGAACCCAATTCTTCTGCTCCTGTGCATGCTATTTAACATCTAAAAAAGATTCATGCAATTGATAACATCATGTAATTTGGTCTTAAAATAGCTATCTGGAGAGGCTCAGGTGTTGTAGTAGTAGTAATAATAATAATAATAATAATAATAATTTTTAATGATTCTATAGAGAGAAGAAAAGCACTTAAGAACATTGTTGCTAAGTTAAAGCTACGAAAGCATATAAAGAAGAAACTTGCCCTGCAAGAAATTCTGGAGATCAGCTCAGGAAGTCAAAAGGACGGCATCCCTTGTACATTGGGAGACTTGCCTTGGCATTTTCTAAGGAAGGTCTTGGCGCTGAACGTGACAGCCAGGAGCACAAGCCTTCAACAGGGAACACTGGACAACAAGGGAACAATATTAAAGGAGGGAGAAAAAGGGGTTGATGAGAGAATTTTCTGTGGTAGCAAGACAGATGAGAGAGATGATGTGAACCCCCTCGATGTCCTTTGTGCTGTTCTGCTTTGCTCTGACAGCTTCCTCCAACAGGAGATCCTTCTGAAAATGTCCATGTGCCAGTTTGCTTTGCCTTTGCTTCTGCCTCCCTTAGAGATGTCCAAATGCACCTTGATGCTCTGGGCTATGAGAGACATTGTGAAAAAATGGAGGCCCCATTCCTTGGCTGAAAACAGGGGCTTTAGGGAGGAAAGTGTCGTACTAACATCCATGCCAACCATTTCCTTTGTACGGATGGGGAACTCTAACCTATCCAAATCTAAAGTCCTCAATGAATTTCTTAGCCCCTCCCAGCAGCATAACGATTTCTTTATACACCGAGATATGGAATGTGGGAACATCCCTCGGGAAATTGCTGATGGGCTTGTAGAGATTGCCTGGTATTTCCCAGGAGGACGGACGAACACGGATCTCTTCCCAGAGCCAGTTGCAGTTGCAAATCTCCGTGGAGATGTTGAGTCTCACTGGGTGCAGTTTAGCTTTTTAACACAGGTCTCCTCAGCTGTGTTTATATTTGCCGAATTCATTGGTGAGAAAGAATATGCCCTCTTATCATCGCTGAAGGAATCATCAACTCAGTTCTACTTTATCTTGGAAGATCACAGTAGAAAATCCAAGTATACTTTGGATTTCTTAAATAAATTGGCACCAGTGATTAATCTTGACAATTCACATATGCTGGTGAAGACTGCAATGACAAATAAAGCAGAATTTGTAGAACTGCTGCGATCTACAGTTGGAAGAATAATAAACTCAAATCCCAAGAGCATTAGTGTTGATATGATGTCTGCAGTGGCCCATGAACTTACAATCCAAGTGGATGAGGACAACAAAGAATGTCAGGATACCCTCAAATGTGCCAAAGAAATTACAGGAGATATAAAAGATGTAGCAATTTATAAGAGAACAACACTGATACTTCAAGGTGATCTTTGGAAAAATCTGGCAAAAGCGGAGAAAGAACTTTGTAGAATGGAAAGACAAGGGGACATGCCTTCGGAAAAATACCGATCACAACTTAAAGGCAGATTGTTGGAACTGCGTAAACAACAAAATGAATGTGACCTCACCATTGGTTTGATTAATTTCATCAATGGCATAAAACATTCCAAGTATGCAGAGAAGCATTACTTTCTGAAATGGATGAAGTTCAATCTAGACCACATTGCTAGGGAAAATCTTTGTAAGTTACGTGCTGACTACAAAGAGAAATGCAAGAAGTTAGGAGGTGATGGGCAGAAGATTGCAGAGGTAGACCAACTGATATCTTCCTCTTCCTTGGGAGTTGAGCATTTCATGCGTGAATTAGGGCAGTTTTATGAGGCAGAATGCTCAATGGTTAGTGAAGGCAAAATAGCAAAAAACAGAAGGCAGTTTGTTCATTTCCCAAGCATTGCAGCTGACCTAATGCTGGAAGGCTTTCCACTAGAGCTCATTGATGGTGATGCATCAAACATTCCTCTGCAGTGGATAACAGATGTTCTGAATAAACTCAATAACAAACTAAGGTGTCAATCCAAAATGATGGTGATAACTGTGTTGGGGGTGCAGAGCACTGGAAAATCCACCCTTCTGAACACCATGTTTGGGCTGCAGTTTGCAGTCAGCAGTGGCCGGTGTACACGGGGTGCCTTCATGACACTTCTTAACGTCAGAGAGAATTTGACTCAGGATTTTGGGTGTGACTTCATCCTGGTGATAGACACAGAAGGCTTGAAAGCCCCTGAACTGGCCAAACTGGATGACAGCTTTCAACATGACAATGAGTTGGCCACTCTTGTGATTGGGCTGAGCGACATCACAATTGTAAACATGGCCATGGAGAATGCCACTGAAATGAAGGACATTCTGCAAATTGTGGCCCATGCTTTCCTCAGGATGGAGAGGATTGGGCAAAAGCCCAACTGCCAGTTCGTTCATCAGAACGTCAGTGACGTTTCTGCACATGACCAAAACATGAGGGACAGGAAACATCTTTTGGAACAGCTGAATGAAATGACTCAGGCTGCAGCAAAAATGGAAAACTTTGACAGGGATATCAAGTTTTCTGACATCATGGACTATGACCCAGAAATGCACAATTGGTACATTCCAGGCCTGTGGCATGGAGTTCCACCTATGGCGCCAGTTAACATGGGATACAGTGAGAAGGTCCTTGAGGTAAAGAAGTACATCTTTGAATTCATAAGAAACCGCTCAGCTAAAAGACCTCCCAAGGACATCCCTCAGTTTATTGAGTGGGTGAAAAGTCTGTGGAATGCCGTGAAACATGAGAACTTCATCTTCAGCTTCCGCAACAGCCTCATGGCAGAAGCTTATAACCAGCTCTCCATGAAATATTCTGAATGGGACTGGGATTTCCGCAGAGAGATGCACCTCTGGGTATCGGAACAGAAAACATCGATACAGAATATTTCTCCTGATGAATTTGATACATGCAGCTTGCAAAATGAGCTTCATCAGAAGCTGTTGGATGGAGAACTGCAGATTTTGAAGAATTTGAAGCAATACTTTGACAGTGGAGCAGCAAATCTGCATTTGGTAGAAAGATACAGAGAAGATTTTGTCCGTAGTGCCAACAGTCTCAAGCAAGAACTTGGAAGTTATTCTTATAGCAAATGTCAGGAAGCTATTCGCATTAAAAAGGGGCTTCACAAGATTGATACTCTACAAACTGAATACTTGAAAATAATTGAAGGAAAGGTTGATGGGCTACTTGAAGAATGCCGGGAAAATGAAAATAGATTTGAAGACCAAGAATTAGAAAATGAGTTTGAAAGAATGTGGACAAAAACACTGTTGGAAATATCGCCCATTCCCTTAGAGAAATGGCGAGTATATGAAGATGTTGAGCGGTGTTTGAGAAAGGAGTTGTTTCATCGGGGAAGTTCAGTCAACCTAGAAATTCAGGGAGCAAAATCTTTGTTAAGCTACAGAATAAATACCTTTCAAATGAAACCTGAATATATAGAGTCATCATTGTGGTACCAAGTGACACATGTGTTTGCTAAAAAGGAGCGTTTCCATAAGGCAACAGACCATGCGAACTTCTTGATGTCCAAATGCAGTTTGTATATTTGTGAAAAGATCAATTTGAAAGGCGATTATGATGAAACTTACTGTGGTGAACTTTTGCAAATTATCAATGAGGAGCTTCAACAGGCTGATGTTCAAAAACTTCATACAAGAGCATGCTTTGAAGTAGATCTAAAGCTTCACATTTTGGGGGAAGCAGCTCATGAATTTCAGAAGATTCATGAAGATTTTATTAAAGAAAATGATCCCCATATACGCTTGGAAAAACTGAAGCCTCACTATTTCGCAATTTTCAGAGATCTTTATCTGGAAAAAGATGCCCAACAAATGAGAGTTAAGGATTTCTGTGACCAGGGTCTCCATCCCGCCTTAGTGGATTATATCAACAAAAGACTTGGAATAAAAATATTAGATGATATTCTCAGCAGTGCACAGTCCATTGGATATGCCAGTCGAAGTTTCTTCCAATTTACTCTCCTGAAGGAATTGTTGGAAGAGAGGAATTTTAAGAGTTATGTACAATACATTGTGGCTTATGAAGAGTTTGTCAAAAGGTGGATCTGGGGACAAATGTTGGATTACTATGCAGATAATGAGTATCTGAATAAATTGGAGAAACAGATTCTCTCTGCAATAGTAAAGAAAATTATAGAAACACTGGAAAACTTAAAGCATAAAGATATTGAGACGGTCTCGGAATTTTTGGATGCTTTTTGCAAAGAAATGCAGAAGGAGTTGGTCATTTCTAAGGACAGTCTGGTAGGGGTACAGTTTAAGAATGCGACTGATCCTGTACAGTTTTCTGCTTCTGTTGAAAGCTTCCTTCCAGATTTGCAACAACAAATAATGTCTGAATATGATTCTCTGGATATAAAATCCAAACTCTCCAAATTGCCTGTGAATCCCCAGGAGGAGATCTTCAAGCGAGTGTTTGGCTGTGGGAAGCAGTGTCCCTTCTGCAAAGCGCCCTGTGAAGCTGGAGGGAGTGCTCATCAGGAGCATTTTGCAGCAGTCCATCGACCTCAAGGACTGGGAAGATACAGAGAAATAGGATCAGAAAAGCTTGTTCCTGAGATCTGTTCCACTGATGTGGCCAGCAATCGCGAGTTTCGAAATCAGGACACAGACTGGAAATTCCATCCATACAAAGATTATCGTGCATATTATCCAGAGTGGTGCATCCAACCAGATCCCAGTATCAATGCTTCTGATTACTGGAAGTTCATTTTTAAAGAGTTCAATCATGAGTTTGCCAGACACTACAATGCTGAGCCAGCTGATCTGCCAGCGGACTGGTACGATATAACTCAAAAACAAGCACTGGAAGCCTTGCAGGAAACTTACAATATGAAGTAAACATGCATGTCTTGGATAACAGCAATAGATGCTTGAGGTTTCAAGCAAAAAAAGCTTGTTCCTGAGAACTGTTCCACTGATGTTGCCAGCAATTGCGAGTTTCAGAATCGGGACACAGACTGGAAACCCCATCCATACAAAGATTATCGTGCATATTATCCAGACTGATGCATCCAACCAGATCCCAATATCAATGCTTCTGATTACTGGAAGTTTGTTTTGAAAGAATTCAGTCAGGATTTTGCCAGAGCGTATAATGCTAAGCCAGCTGATCTACCCAAGGAATGGGGAAATATAACCCAAGATCAATCACTGAAGGCTTTAAAAGAAATCTATAATATGAAGTAAGCACCTTATCTTGAGAAACTCTGTTTTGTAGTAAATATGTGAAATTTCAGTGAGATTAGGCATTCATGATGTGCTCTTAATTTTAAATTTCTATAAATGTCTCAGGTTTTTAAAGCCAGCATGACAAGGCTGCATATCCAGATCAGCAAAACCATCAAGTCTTTATTGTTCAAACGATAAACAGGAAATGCTTTACACCAAATTAATGCTGTACAACTAACTGTGCCAGTATTCCATTTATATCTCTGGCAAAGGTGCACTGTTGCAAAAATTGGGTGAAACAAATGACACCCCCTCAATGCTGACTTGTTTGGGCACTCATGTGACTGCAGAAAGGAATCATGGATCTTCCTCTTCCCATGAAAAGATGAAGCATTCCACAAAGTATGTGAGTCTTGGACAACACCAAAAAGACCCCTTAAAGTTAAAATGGAGCCATTTAAAGTTCACCCAACCTTAGGATAACATTGCCCTATTTAAGTTTCTGTTTGCATGTTTGCATTTATTTCATTGTGCCCTTAGTTTGAGCTGTCTATAGTGGCATGTTTTCAGCCAGCTGCATCACTCTGCTCCCTCTCCCTGTTCAGATGAAAGTTTATTCCCCGTCCCTTGTTTTTCTTTTCCTTCACTCTCTCTTTCCTTGTTCCAGAGGTCTATGACCACCAGCGAAGTTATTTACCTTAAACAGCAAGCTTTCTCCTCCTCCTCCATCGTATTAAAATGCTGTCGTTAACTTGGAGTTTAAGTTCTCCTGACAATGGCAGCAGTACACACAGACACACCCCTCCAACGCAGGCTTGCTCATAATGCGGTTCTTCATCTTGTAGCTTTGCTGTCCTTCCTTCCTTATCTTCTTGGTAATCATGATAATGTTTATATTTGTAGTTCTGTATTTATTCTTGTGTTTGCAAAAAATCTAGTCAAGTAGAATTTCATTAGTAAGCTTTAGCCTTGAGGAATGGTAGAGCGTATTAATGCTGATTTATCTTTTGCATATTGTCACATTTTTATGCAACATTTCTAAAACTGTTAGTAAAAAAATCAGAAAATAAATCTAGGTACAATTTCACGTTATTGTTTAGTCTAATGCATTGGCTTGCAATGAAAACAATGTTAATAAACAATTTAAAAAATTAGCTCTACTACTTTTTAAAATCTACTAATTCTCCATATGATTAATGACTTATCTCTGGAAGAATAGACTATTCTCAAGGGAACGCACAAGTCACTTTCAGAGTATATTGATTGGATCGGGTGTTGTTGAGAAATTCAGGTAGGTAGAATATTGATGCTTAGCCTCCAGATCCTTCCAGGCCTCCCTGTTGTGGACATTTATCTTCACTTTGACAAAACTGCAATTTATTTATTTACAGTATTTACAATTTCAATCCCAGAGGAGGGAACAAAGCGATAAACAGAAAAAATATACAAAAATTACAAAATCGTATGAACAGGTCCAGTAAACATATTAATTCCGTCAGAAGGCAGGCAAGCAAAACTACAATAAGGAGAAAAAGTAAATCTTCAAATTTCACCTAGGTGAAAACAAGCACAGGACATTCAAACAGATTAAATGACTAATGGTCTTAGCAACAGCTCCCACCTCTTTTCAACTGTGGCAGTCCTGAGTATAGAATTGCAGCCGTAAACATCTAGATTCACTTATTTCCTATAAAGACTAGATTATTTATTATAAATAGTATAGTGTTTATAATGTCTATTAAATCTTCAGTGTATCATCATGGGACTCTTTCCTTGTTGGTTTTTGCTACAGTATCTTACACAAAGTTAGGGTATGTGGTCATTACAATTCCAATTTATACAGGATTTTTAAAGGTTTTTTAATACAAACAATAACAAACACTAATTCATACATATTTTTTTTTAAAAAAAACAGTAAATTTGGACAAGAAAGATATATTTTTTAGTAACCATGGATGTAGTGTCACTCTACACAAATATACCTCAGGAGCAGGTTTTAAACATAATAGAATTGACTTTAAATAAAAGACAGGCATGTAATAGACCACCAACCAGCTTTATTTGTGCATTAGCGGAGGTAGCCTTAAAGAATTCTTTTTTCAGTTTTCAGTCACAGTTTTATTGGCAAATATCCAGAACAGTAATGGGGTGTAAATCTGTCCCCGAGTTAGCAAATCTGTATATGGATCTGTTCGAGCAGGAACATATTTTAAATAATGACAACCATTTTCTTAAGTATATAAATGCCTACAAGGGATATTTGAATGATGTTTTCCTCATTTGGGAAGGTACAGAGAAGGACTTGTTGAAATTTAAGATGGATATTAACAGCAAGCACCAATCCATAAAATTCGATATGAATTATAGCATTTCACAAATTTCCTAGATATTACTGTGAAGAAACAAAATTCATCATTATCCACAGATACGTTCAGAAAAACAACAGATGCCAATTCTTTTCTAAAATTTGATAGTTTTCATCCTAGCTTTATTAAAAAAAATCTACCTTTCTCTCAGATGATCAGGTTGCGCAGAAATTGCAGCAACATAGCAGATTTCAATAAACAGGCAGAGATTTTAATTGAACAACTACTAGAAAGGGGCTATCCTAATTTTTTTTAAAAAACAGCAAAATATAAAGCTAAAATGACAGAAAGGAGATAGCTACTTGAACAAAGAAAAAAGAATATAACTGAAACAAGAATGACTATGCTACTAACTTTTGATGGATATAATGGGAAAATACAAGAGATCATTTTGAAATATTGGAATCTTCTATCTGATATTCCCAGGTGTAAAGAAAGGCCATTATTTGTGTTTAAACGGGCTCAAAACTTGAAGGACTTCCTAGTTCACAGTAACATAAATAGGAACACAAATCCACAAAACTATTCTATCTTGCATCCTAAAATTCTAGGGAATTTCCCGTGTAATCAGTGTAGTGTATGCAATAACTGTATCAAACTGCATCAATTTTTGAACCATGGTAATAATAAAAACTACACTTTAAGGGGATTTTTCAGTTGTAACACCAAGGGGGTTATATATATCATAAAATGCCCTTGTAATTTTTTGTATGTAGGTATGACAATGAGGAAGATTAAAATGAGAATCTGTGAGCATAAAAGTTGTATTAAGAACAAAACACAACATGCACCCCTTGTCAAACATTTCATTAGCCATGGACATACAGAAAAGGATGTCAAATTTTGGATTATGGAAAAAGCTACAGGAACAGGAACAGCATTAGAAACAAAACTAAAAAAGAGAGCTTTTTTGGATATATACTTTAAAAACCATGGCCCCAAAAGGCCTGAATGAAGATCTAAATTGGCTCCCAATATTATGACATCCAATGTGAAAACAGAAATTAGGGATTAACACAATGCCAGGTTTTGCAAGTAACAGCAAATATTTGTAATATGGAAAATAAAGATGTATAACAATGGTTTTAGCAAATGTCAGTAATCAATTGGATAATGAAATCTATGAATTCAGTGTTTGTATATCTATTAGCTTTAAAGTTAAGGTGGTAGAGTATAGTTTTCATGTTGAGTCATTACAAAATTATGTATTAAGTAATTATCTTATGGGATAATTGAAAACCAGCAAGATCAATCTTTCATGATACGACTTTAAGATAACTCCCACAGCTGAGTTCACTTAACAAGTAGTCCTTTTAAAATACCCTAGCAGGCATTTGCATTCAACCCTCATCGATTTCAAGGGGGTTTTACATGAATGCTGTTGATAAAAATTGTCCAGAGAAACTGGATAAAAAATGGTAAGTAATTTAATAAATAATTATTAATGGGAATGAAAAGATCTATCCCCATATTGAAAATTAATCTTTATTTTGGATATAGAATTAATGGAAATGCATCCATCTTGCACCTATTACTCTTCATCCAAGTGAAAATTTGTTAAGTGAGTGTTTTCCACTATCCCTTAAGAAAATTGTATATAATTTTTAACCTAGTCAGCCATATAAATTGAAGTTTTATGAATATGTTATTTACATTTTTATCTTGTATAGTATGTGTTTGAAAGGCCATTCATAAAGACACACAAGTTGAAACGCGTCTGGCCACAATATACACATCTTGCTCCATTGAGGCACAGATTTAAAATAACCAGCAGCTTATATGAAAGCACTATAGCAGAAGTGTGTATTCATTCACTAGTATGGACTAAAGACTTAGGCACTTTTGATTCAGGAGATTATTTTTTTTTATTTTTTTTAAAAAAATTCATATGTATGAATTAGTGTTTCTTATTGTTTGTATTAAAAAAACTTTAAAAATCCTGTATAAATTGGAATTGTAATGACCACATACCCTAACTTTGTGTAAGATACATTTGCATCGGGTACTGTTGATTTTGAACTTCAGATCTTAACATTTGTTTTTTGCTACAGAGCAATACAGCTACCCCTTCAGGATTGTGCCACAAATAGATTCCCAAACAGTCTGCTTAAAACGTGCTCTAAAATCATGTGAACACGAATGAATAATAGCTGCAGTCACAACTTCAATAACAAAGTAACTTAATGGCTTGGTAACAGTGCTCAGAAATGATAGTATGGATATTAGAAGCTTTGGCTAATAGGTACATATTCCTTCAAGTTGAAATAGGTCTTAACATAATCCCAAGCAGGTTTACTCAAGAGTAGCTGTCACTATTCAAGTAAATGTGCATAAGAATGTTCCTTATTTCATTTATTATTTCCTTTACTGTATATACCACTTTTCCTGCAAAGGGCTTAAGGTGGCATACGTAGTCCTCCTACTCCCCATTTTATCCTCAGAACAACTCTGTGAAGTAGTTTATGTAGGCTGAGAGAAGGTAACCAGCCCAAAGTCATCCAGTGAGCTTCATGGCTTAGAGGTTTTGAACCCAGGCCCTAGCCCAACAGTCTTACCATTGCACCATGCTGCCTTTGCCAGACCTGTACACAGCAGTACCTCCTTAAATCAATATAAATTATCCAAGTATACTTTTCTTAGTATTTTTTTCTTTTGGTCTTTTAAAACCTATTGAAATCAAAAGTAATGCAAATACTGTTAGCTGTATACTTTACATTTCCTCCCGAAGGCCAGGAGAGAGAAATATAGCTGGAGCTCTTCCAATAATTGATTGATGACATGGATCACTAGTGGCATATGAGGGGGGCAGAGTGGCAGTGGTGCTGAGGCGAGGTGGCAAGGTTGGGGGAACTTTTGGGGGGGTTGTAGCAGCCTGCAGGTGTGTGCCCACCTGTTGCAGGATAGCGATGCCACCAACCCTGAACTCCTCCAAACTCACAGGCACTTTGCCCCATCCCCACGCACTGGGTGGCAGTGCCGTCATGCTGCCACCACCGGGAGAGCACTGCTGTTGGCATAGTCTTGCAGTAATAGCAGTAAAGATCTTGCTTCTTTCTGCATATGTTCTCATGTGCTTTGCAGTGCAATCTCTAAACATGTTTACACCAGTGTTAGTCCCATAGAGTACAACCTTACCCGTGTAGGATTTATCAGCAGATCCCAAATGGAAAATCTTAAGGGTTCTTGATGTATTTAATGTACAGTCTTCGATTCACTAAACTAGGGGAGGGAAGACTTTAGGTTATGAATCTGGGATCAACCCCGGGTGTTACTAGAACCATAGAATAGTAGAGTTAGAAGGGGCCTGTAAGGCTATCAAGTCCAATCCCCTGCTCAGTGAAGGAATCCCAAGTTAAAACATGCCTGACAGATGGATGTCCAGCTTCCTCTTGAATGCCTCCAATGCTGAAGATTCCACCACATTCCTAAGTAATTGGTTGCATTGTCCTACTGCTCTAACAGTTAGGTAGTTTTTCCTGGTGTTCAGCTGAAATCTGGCTTCCAAGTAACTTCCTGTAACTAGACCCACAAGAGCCACCAATGACAGCCGCTGCAGAAGACATACCATGTCTCTGAGGAGCTGCTAAGCACAGGAGTTTATTTTCATGAACTCACAGTCTTTACACACATAGAGCCATTCCTAGTTTCCACAAACTCCCTTAATTCCAAAGTGGTGAGTGTCCTTTTTTTTTTGCTGTTGCTAAACAACTGAAAGTCAGAAACTCTTGTCAACTGACTGCAAATCTCCCATAGATCTACCAATAGATTCCAATCAACCTTCTGCCCACCCCCTGCACTAAACCATTTGTACAGATAGACATACCTTACAAGGTTGTTGTAGCATGATGTTAAGGAGTGCTTGCGAGAATGAAACTGCAACGACAGACGTAAGTCTCTTCAAAACAAAGAGGGCATTCTCAAAGCAATATCACCTTTCTACTGTGTACCCAAGGAGCAAGATGCTTGAAGGTGACTCCCCTTTTTCTTGCCTTGATAACCCAGCGGCCAGCCCCTCTGTTGTTGCTGCCAAGATGATATTATTCCTGTTTATATTTGAGTACTTAAGTGGGAACTTTCCATGTGATAAACAATTTGGTTGTTCTATCCCTTGATGCTTGTATACTATGAGTGTGTGTAAAGTTTTACCATTAAGTTTTTATATTACATTTAATATTTATTTAATATATAAGCTTGAGCTTGCTTCTTCCCTCATCCCTTCCATTCCTTTTCCTTGTGTGTCATGTCTTTAGCCTGAGGGGCAGGGACTGTATTACTATTGAATGGTCTGAGCTGGTGTAAGATAGCTTCCTATGGTCCTAAAACATGTACTCTTCAAGAACAGCCCAACACACCACATAGTGCACAAGTTAATCTGTCCCATTACAGAGAGAGGGATGAGAGTAGCAAGATTCCTCCTTTTAAAGCAGGGCCACAGCCCCTATAGATGCACTGGATAGGAGTTCCTGAACAGTCAGCTATTCAACCAGTGGGACCCTCCAAATGTTAAACTGAGTTTACTGTGGATGCACATACTGTTCCTATGGGAAGCACCAATATATTTTGATGTGCCTTGACTGGGTCAGGTCAGATATTATAGAGAAATGGAGGCATTGAATTGCCACCGGATGCCTGGCTCCTGATCCTTCCAGTTCTCACAGGTATGGACTTCACTGTTTGTTTTCCACAGAAGCACAATGCTCACAATAGGTGAAATGGGCACCATTTTAATACACAAAGACACGAAAAGCCAAAGGGTGTCAGAAAATTAGGCTGAGTCCATTTCCATTCATTTAAAAGTATTTCTAAACCACTATTTTGAAAAATTCTATGCAATGTACAACAGTATGAAACATAAGAACGGAATAATAGAAAGAGATGAAAATGCCAAACCCAAATGCCAGTGGTATAGAATTCAATCTTATGAACGAGAGAACGCCAGAGCATAAAGATAGCTCTTTACAGTATGTTTGAAGAAAATAACTGATGATGCTTCCTGCATGGGAGAGGGAATGGCATTTTAAAGTGCAGGGACAACAGCAGAAAATGCCTGTTTTGGGATCACTACCCTATGCAGTTCCACAACTAAAATTCCCCATGATGATCTTAGTGATCTTATAGGTCTATGCAGGGGCAGGTGGCCTTTCAGGTAACCTGGTCCCAAGTTCTTCAGGCCTCTGTCTGTTAGTAACAAGACCTTGAACATGGTCTGGTACCTGATCAGCAGCCACTGCCATTCCCTTGGCGCAGGTGTAATATGTGTGTGCCCATGCTCCACTCACCAACTTGGCTGCAACTTCTGGACCAGTCTGAAGGGAAGCCCTGCACAGAGCGTGTTACTGTAATCAAATCATGAGCTTACCAATGCATGAATCATACTGGCCAAACTATCCCTTTCCAGGCAGAGGTGACAGGTGCCCATAGTAAGCAGCAGAGATATCTAGTAACCATTCAGCACTGTGCTCCCACCAGCGAAAATATTAAAGGAGCTGCAGTACTGCAACAGTTCATCCTATCACTCACTTTATGTAAAAATGAGGCTGATTTAACATTTTAAAAATTGCCTTACTACTGGTGAATATATAAATGCTGAGAATGACAACTGACAGCCCTGCAAGCCCCATGTTTAATACTGCAGGTGCCTGGGGTGTTGAAAATAGTACAGGACAACCCTGCAGTGTAATTGTTAATGCTGCAGGTTAGAGGGTGGGGCTGATACTGATTTGGATTTTCAGTTTTCAGTAAAGGCTACCAGACTTAAATTGCCCCCTCAAACCCCACCCGGCCCAAATCCAGCGCTCAGTCTCCTGCTCCATTGGTTTGCATGCTGCCGCAGGGGTTGTACCTTTGATTATATGGAAAACTAATCCCCCCTCCTACAGACAGATATACCTAATAAGGCCTAATATGAACCCTCTTCTTTGCTGCTACCTTTTCCATGGGAGTGGATAGAATGATGGAATTGTTCGTTCGTTTTTATGGGCACGAGGGGAGGGGCAAACCCAACTGAAACCGGAAGTGTATCTGCAGCCTTCTTTTGTGTAGAAATCAGACCTGTAAGGGGGGGGGAGAGAGGCTGTGGGGAGGCCCCTCCTAAAAAAATTGTGTCCTCCTAATTTTTTTTTACAAAAAACCCAAATAATCTAATTTATTGCAGATTTTTTTCTGGCCTCTCCCTACTTCCTTTAATGCCCACCCTGAACTTTTAGGGTGGCTACAGGCCTGGTGGGAATGTGTGATCTTAAAAATTATTTTAGTTTTTAGGTATTTAAATAGGAAATATTGAAGCGCTCCTGGGAAAAACAGAAGGGAGTAGAAAAAGAGGAAGACCAAACAAGAGATGGATTGATTCCATAAAGGAAGCCACAGACCTGAACTTACAAGATCTGAACAGGGTGGTTCATGACAGATGCTATTGGAGGTAACCAATTCTTAGGGTTGCCATAAATCGTAATCGACTTGAAGGCACATAACAACAACCTGGGAACATAAACCTACGAGTGCCGACTTCAAATTATGGCAAGTAAACAAGCCACAAGCGCAACACTCAAGTGGAGCCCGAAGCTTCTGCACTCGGCTGATTGCTGGATTTGGGTTAGGAAAGGTCTCAGAGGCCAATTTAAGCAGTCTGGGCTTTGCTTAAGATCCATTCGAGAAAGAGCACGGTTCTCCACCTTTGCTGCGATCCTTTGTTAGGGGCCGCTGGACACGCTGGGTTGGAATTGGCAGCGGCTTCACTAAAATCCTGAATTTCTACCTTGACTTTTTTTATGGACGGTCTTCACTTCCGCACGAGAGGAGGGGAAAGGGGAAGAGTGAAACCGAAAGCTGGTCCCTACTTCTTGAATTGCAATCACGGACATTCCCGGGCAGTTGAGTTCAGCTCCACGCCTTTTTCAAGCCTACTTTATTCGGGGCCCAATGCTGACGTCGTGCCCCTCCCCCTCCCTAGCGTTTCTCGGAGTGGCTGGAAGTTTTGGAAAAGGTTCGGGCTCTTCCCCGGCCTGACCTATTTTGCGGTTTCTTCTTTTCGCCATTTTCCTGGCAAATGAGGACCGCGATGGCGAAGAAGACCGTCCGTGACCGCCTGGAGGACACCTTGGAGGAGTTAGCGGAGTACGATTTAAAGAAATTCAAGCTCGCACTCAGCTCGCTCCCGGTCAAGGAGGGCTACGACAACATCCCCAGAGGGCGGCTGCTGAAGGGGGATGTCTCGGACGTGAGCCATCTGCTGCTCAGTTACTACACAGAGGATTACGCCGTGCAGGTGACTGTCACGGTGTTGAACTCCATCGCCCAAAAGTACCTGGTGAAGAAGTTCCTCCAAGTAGTCGAGACCGGTAAGGAAAGCTGTTCCTGGTGGGTTCAAATGGGCTCACCCGAAAATGGGGTTAACGTGGGTCAAGTGTGTCAGAACTGCCCCCTCCCTGTCCAGTGAGTGTGAGTGGATGACAGTCAACAGCCTGTCTTGCATCATTGCTCTTTTCCTTTTCACCTTCCTGATTGATGATTTTATTTCATAATCTCAGGATTTAAAAAAACTTTTTATTTTATTTTTTATTAATTTTATTAAGGATTTTTATTAATCTACCTATGCATTATTATATTTGACTACAGGAAGTTCTTTGTAGTTTTTCTTGTGAAAGAGGCTCATTTCAGTATATTTTAAAGTCTGTTTTCATGATGTTTTAGAGTGTTTTTAGTGCTTTTGCTTGCCGCCCTGGGCTCCTAGTGGGAGGAAGGGCAGGATATAAATCTAATAATAATAATAATAATAAATTTTCATTTGCTTTACTGTTCTGTGCTTTTTCTAGGCCATCTTGATGGGTGCTTTGCTAATGGACCATGGCAACATGAAAATAGAAACAGAAATGGAAGCAGATCCTCCCTTTCCTCCTGTAAATGGTCTCCCTTTGAGAGAGATTTAGCTTCACTTCGTTCATTGAGACTAAAAGGCCTTACTTCATTCTCTCTCGCTCTCTCCACATCATTTGATCTCCATGAGATGCGATTCAAATATGAATCTACTTCAGCTAAAATTATCAATGGCAGAATTGTTACTAGAAAGAAAGTAGATGGAAATGTACAGGAGACAGTGGAATTTGAAGATGATGACCAGTCAAATCCTTTAGCTATAAATGGTAAGAAGCAGGTTCTACATTTAAATAACTAGGTAATCAATTTATGCCATTAACAGAAATTTTAAATATATTGCGTGGTGTTTTGAGCATTTATGGGAACGTGTTGGAAAGACTTCAAACAAGCACTTTCATTATAAATGTATGTACTCTAGCACAGATGTAAACAGCTCATTGGAACTCATGATACTGTTTTTCACCTTAATTGCTGGAATCGTGGCTAGAACAAGCATGTTAACATTCGCTTAAGTTTATCGGGTAATTTTTATTAATCAAAATTATAGGTAAAAAGCAATTTCATGTGGGTTCTGGGCCCATTTTCTGTGAGGATCTGCCTGTGCAGGGAAGAATCTGAGAATATATTTTTGAGAAATACCCAAGTGTATTGTAATATGGGCCAACAGTGTGATGTGACTGCAAAAAACCCAAATGCTGTTTTAGGCTGCATTAATAGACATATACTTTCAAAATCACTTGAAGTACTAGTTCACCTCTATTCAGCACTTGTTAAACCTCATCTTGAGTACTGCATCCAGTTCTGGACACCACACTAAGAAGATACAGACAAAGTGTAAAAGATTCAGAGGAAGACAACAAGGATGGTCTGGGGACTAGAATCAAAGCCTCATAAGGAGAGATTGAAAGAACTGGGCATGCTTTGAGAAGAGAAGACTGAGGGGAGATATGATAGCACTCTTCATGTACATGCATAGTTATCACACAGAGGAGGGCCATAATCACCATCAATCATCCTAGAGTGAAGGACACGGAATAATGGACTCAAGTTAGAGGAAGCCAGATTTCGACTGAACATCAGGGAAAACCTTCCAACTGTTAGAGCAGTATGACAATGGAACCAATTATCTAGGGAGGTGGTGGGCTCTCCAACACTGGAGGCATTCAAGAAGCAGCTAGACAGCCACCTGTTGGGTATGCTTTAAGTTGGATTCCTGCATTGAGCAGGGGGTTGAACTTGATGGCCTTATAGGCCCCTTCCAGTTCTACTATTCTATGATTTTATGGTTCCTTTTCCAAAAGATGCAATACTGCAGATTTACTTCAGAATTAGCCTTCTCAATTGTAGGTGTGCGAGTGTCTCTTCTGGAGGATTTGCAAACTTTTATATGCTCTTTCCAGCAATATAGAACTGGTAACTGGAAGTGAAATATTCTTACCTCAAACTCCTGCCCTAAATGTTAAAGTGTTTCTGATGGTGCATTTATGGTTTAACCAACTTAATAGTGCAGTCTATGCATACTTATTTGCAAGGTCAGTTTAAGATAGTTGGGAGCTCCAATGCAGTTCCCAAAGTAGCCCTCCCCTTTCCCTAAGAAGGAGCACATGAAATTAGGTACTGCAAAGTAAGTCTTCTGGTATCTTAGACTGACTATTACGGTACAATCTTTCATGGACTGCATACAATACTCTGAGCATGTGGAGTTTCAGAACTCTCAGCAGAACACACAAAATGTTTGCCAGCCTTGATAAATAAAAAGAAAATAATCTGAGCACGCACAGTTTCACCTTTTAAACTCACTTAATTCATCATTGGATTTGTTCACTTTCTGCTTTGGGCCAGTCACCAACTCTCAGCCTAACTTACTTCACATGGCTGTTGTGAAGATATAGGAGGAGGTATAAAATGGCTACAAAGGGAGACTTAGTGCTTGTATCATAGGCATCACATTATAACTCCTTTAAGCAGAGTAATGCATCTTTGTACTATAACATACCATGTTTTTCTGCCACCCAAATTATTACAGCTCCAAGGTTTCAGCCAATTTTAATCTCGCCTGATTATTGCACGTTTTAAATCTCATTTATGTTCACCTAAGTTTATTTCCAGGTTAGTTTGCACAGGAGATAGATTCCTAAGAGAATTATCTTAGACAAAGCAGAATGATCTACTTTCATTTTAAAAATGATTTTTTCTTACTATTTTACTTTTATAGTTAAAATAGTAAGGAAAAACATAGAGTTGGTATTTTTCCTAATTGCTCAATAAAAAAGCCTATGTTCCCACTTTTCAGTGTTCTGCCCCAATGGCAAAGCCACTGTGATAACAGAATTTTAAATATTGTAGAATAACGTGTATCTTCTTAAACATTTTAACACAATTAAATTATTTGATTTTGCAGTCCTGTACCCATGTACCTGGAAGTAACCCCATTAAACACAAAGAGACTTACTTTTGAGTAGGCATGTGTATTATTGCATTATACTGAATTCTTAATGAATGCCTGGATGTCGGCTCCTGCACAGCAGGAGGTATGCCACTTTGCCAAGTTTTCATTCTTCATTTTTTTTGAGGGGGAGGATTCTTTAACATCTGCTTGCACTTATGTTGTAGTATTTACAGAAAATAACTTCCAGAGAGTAACTGATCTCAGATGAACCCACCACTAGAAAGATGAATCCTGGTTGTTAGAAAGAAAGGAAAGGCAGACAATGGAGATTCCAAGGACTAGAAAATAAGCAGATACAGGAAGAAAACAGCACCTAAAGGGGAGAGGAAAGCAGCAGCTCTATTGGATCTCAGGGATTCCTATAGCCTGATGTCCCAACAACTCTCACTTCGTTCATTGGCTTCATTCATTCAGTCCTGAAAGATGGGAGCAGCCAGGTGGGCTCGTCTCACAGAAATCACTTAGAAAGTTGCCTGCATATTTTGCTTCATAACTTTCCTTCCAGGAGGGCTGGAGACTTTCTTTTTTAATGAAAGTTCTCAGTCACTTTTAGGCAATTGCGCTAATATAATCCAACCACACTCATTAGGAGATAAATCCAGTGTTGGACTTCCTACTAAGTAACTGCATAAAATTGCAGCCTAAATACATACTGTCTCAAACCAAGGCTTTACAAAGTTAAACCTGGTAAGAGTATTTTCTCATTTTTGTTATTTTGCTAACATGTTCAAAATGAAATTCACAGGAATTTGTAGGCACTGAAACAATGGCGAAAGGGAACCCTTTTCAATTTGGTTTATTCCTTGTCATCACAAGCAGAGTGCACAGACCAGTGCTGAAGAGAGGCTGGGTATACTATATTTCGGGAGCTGCCAACGTTCACCAGTGGACACCAGTATGCAAGCCAGTATGTCCAATGGTGTCCATGAAAGTTCTCAATAAATATCCCATGAAAAATCCACAATGTGTGAGAGACTGCTTGCTCTTCCTGCTCAGTTCCTGTTTACACTGGCTCACCCTGTCCTCCATTGTGAATATGCCTCTTAAAACAATGCCCACATTTCATCTGATGCCAAAACTGGAAACCCACTCTACTTTCTTTTCCAAATAGAGGAAGTGGCAAAGAGCTTCTCTCTGTGAATGAATATGGCAGTGGCTGATAAAGGTGCCTTTTTTCCTATTGATGGGGGTCAGGTCTGCACCACTTTGTGGTTCTGTCTTTTTTCAAATCTTTTAGATGTGGCAGCCGTTTTGCATTATGCCACACACCGCACAGCAGTCACAGCTGCATAAGGGGGTGTTGTTTTTTTGTTTTTATAGTATGATATATTTGTTGTTGTTTTTAACATTGTTGTAAGTTGCATGGAGACCTTCTGGTAACAAGCAATTAGTAAATCTAATTAATAATAATAATTTTGTGACTGGTGCCCATGGCACTTTCTCAGAATTCTGAAAGTGTCCACTGGCCCAAAAAGGTTGGTGACCCCTCTGTATGTTGGATGTTGTATCTGGCGCAAGCAGATGCCCAGGATGCAGAACAGTATAGTGACAGGCTAGATGCCAGTTGAAGCAATGAGCCGGACAAGCAATAAGTTTTAAGAGTCACTTTACTGACAATAGAATATATCACAAGCTCTCTCTATATACAAACTCCTCGACCCCCACACTCTGCAAGTGTCTGCTGGCCCTCTATATAGATAAGGCCAGCTGCCCGAGCCTAGGTTGCATAGCAACGTGTCCTTGAAGATGGCTCGAGCTCTGCCAACTTTCGCTTCTAATCCACGTAGCTCACTTGTGGAAATTTAACCTCTGCTTCCTCGGTTTATCCCCTAATAAACTCTGTCCCTGCAAATTCTGGAGATAGGCCATCACTTAGACTAAGTAAGGCTAGTTTTATCTGTCCTCTCTCTCAAATCAACAGGGCCATCTGCAGTTATAACAGAGACAGAAGCTATTGCTAATCTCCGGAAGTTAAGTAAGAATGTCACGGATGTAATAGCTGGAGAGGTATCTCGTCTTCTAGAGGGGAAAGAGGACCAGGTGGGAGAGATTTCATCAGGAAGAGCCACCAAAAGGTAACCACAGCACTTAAGCAATGAGCAGAAGCGTTGCCAAGAATCACACTGCTTTCCTGGGCAACTTGCCAAAGGCCATGCTAAC